>NC_056623.2:36663259-37278616 GCF_002870075.4 Lactuca sativa
AGAGAGAGAGAGAGAGAGCCATTGATTAATATTTTATCCATTATTAAAGTTCTGTTACAAGAGCTGACGAATTTAGTAGTCCACGTTAGGTCACCAGATACGGCTGACCATAACTTTCAACGCTGATAAAAATGCAACTACTTCCTAGCAATAACTGTATGAACAATGGCACAACAATCAAAACCAACACCACCAAAAACGAAAAAACAAAATCAAAAAGTCTAAAATCAAAGATCAAAATCCGTGATTTGCTACTTAGATGGAAGTTCTTTTCAAAAAATCATGTTCTAATGCCTTTTGAAAACACCCCACAGCTTCCCCCCACCAATTGTTTCCTGTAATTTCTTAGCACCTTCAACCTCCATTGTTACAAGCTTCAGTAAATGCAATAAAGCACCTGATTTCACCATCTGTTTGCAGCATTTCTTCGAATGGGTTAAGGACATTAGTATTGAAATAGGGTATTTCTTGTCGATATTTTTTATCGATGGATCTAAGAGATGAACCACATTCATTATCCCTTTCTGTTCCTTCCTGTAAATTCTCCTGTTTTCTGTATAAATCAAGATTATTGATAACGCCTTTGCAGCAGCTTCGATTTCTGCCATAGCTTTCCCATCGAGCATTCTAATCAAGGGTGGAATGAACCCTAATTCGCCTAATTCTTTTCGAGTTTTTGTGCTGTATCCCACCTTGTAAATTGCTTCAGCGGCATGGATTCTAACACCTAATACCCCACAATTTAACACGGCAATTAGCCGATTTAAGAAACCATTCGTGATAATGAGTTCGACCAGTCGTTGATCTGAAGCTAAATTGCTTAGAAATTCAACTGCAACCTCTAAACTCCGAACAACAGGGGAAGAATCCCAGAAGCTTTTCAAACTATTGATCCCTCCTTTTCGAGCAATTAAAAGTTTCATATCATCGTCTTCTCTAACGAGATTGCTTAAACACGCAATTGAATGCTCTTGTGCTAGCGCAGTTCCTGAGCTAGCGAGTGTTAGAAGTACAGAAATTGCGTGTTCTTCCATGAAATCGTCTCTAGTGTCGGAGAAGATGGTTAAATTCCGGAGTACGGCGGCGGCGAATGCTTGTGAACTCGGAGTACCCGACTGGCAAATATCTAACAACGATGAAATCCCACCTCTTGAAGCAATTGCTCTTGCGTTTTCTTTGGAAAGGGTTAATGCTTGAAGCGTAATGCACGATTTCTCTTTCGCCAATCCGCTACCTGATTCGAGAACTCGAATGAGATAATGGAGTAACAACAAACCTTCCGCCATTAACCCGTGTTTGCTCGAATCAACTGTTGAAATCCTAGCAATTGCTGTCACCGTTTTTTCTCTAATTTCCATTGAAGATCCGGAATCCAGAAGACGCACAAGCACCGGAACTACTCCCTGCGCGACGGCGATCAGAACATTCTTATCGTCTTCTTGGATTAGCCTGAAGAGTGAGTCAAGAGCTAACGTTCTAGAATCAACCGAACCCATCTGCAACCGAGTTACCAAATTCCTCGCCTCGATTCGAACGGATTCCCTCTTCGAAACCGACAAAGAAGAAACGACTCCATCATTGAGAACGCCGCTTTTGATTAAAACCTCCCAGTCTCTGATGTGGTTGTCGAGTTTTGCTGAGATGGAATCGACGTCATTTTGGGTTTTGAGCTTGCCGCCGGGGAGATTCGAGCTGTGGCAGGTGAGTGAGAAAGTCAGAGCATCGGATAGAGTTCGAGAGAGAGAACGGAGGAGGTCAACGGAGAGGGAATTCGGAGGGAAGTCGGAGAGCTCAGAGAGTTGGGCTTTGAGGTCGGAAAGTTTTGTTTCCATGAGCGTCCATTTCCCTTTGAAAGATTGAGTTTTGTGTATTGAATCGAGTAGCTTTTCAAGAACGTGGATGGTTTCAGCCTCGACGGTGTCGTCTTCATTTTCCGGCGGCTTCATGCCGGCGTTAGGAACGTTGATGCGGGGAAAAAGGGAGAGAGTCCGTGCGCGCGGGTATTGAGTAAGTGGAAAGACGAAAGTAGGGATATACGAAATAATTAGCGGGGTGAAATTAAAGACCAACGCGCAGGTTAGGCATGTTAAATCACGCGCGCTTGTATGTATGTACGTAAAGTGAATGAGAGAGAGTTACACCAAAAATATCATCAAAATGACACATCAAAGACAACATCTACGATGTCAAAGGCAATAAGTGCAATAGCGATGGATGAAATTAAGCACTATATGATTCATGATCTAATGGGGACAACATTCTTGCATCGTGCCATCGACATATAGAACCATAAACAACTACAATATTTATAAATTATAACATGGTTATTTTGAAATTTACAATTTTCATCATGTAAAGACTTTATTTATTAAAATATATTTGGAGATATTTTTTTATTGATATAAAAATATTTAAAAAATTAATTAGGGTGTTCATATTGAAATATGGGATGTTTTTTTTTTCGCCAAACTCATATATATTTCACAATCTTTATATAACATACTTTTTTAATTACCTAACTTCAAATCATTACAATTTTGTACGTACAAAATTGATTATACTGTCAGTAGGCAACTTATAAGTTATAATTGTATACTACACACTATTTTAGTATGTACATGTTTTGTTATATAGATAAATAAGTTAGCCGCGTGTGGAAAGGAACGAGCAATGTGTGGTTGTGTCACATGGGAAAAAGGGGATAATTCGTCTGTCATTGAAAAGTGAAAACATCTTACAAGAATTATATTCCATTATTATTTGTTTTTTTTTATTGCCAAAAAGTCTTTAAAAAGGTTTGCTTTTCAGTTATAAATCAACGAGCATATTCATCCTTTTATGACTTCCATCCAATTTGTCAAAAGATTTTATAAAACTCATTATGGTAGAAACTTGTATTCAAATCGTATGAATAAAATGATTTAATTATTATTATTTGAATATGTAATATTCAAATAATAAGTTTTGGATAATTAGTCTAAGAGCTAATACAACATATGATTATTAGTAATTATTTTTACACATTCGTTTAGATTTAACCTCAAAGTTTGTTTTTGTTGTGTTGGGACTTTTTGAAAAAACTTTGGTATTCGGTTTCATAGGTTTAACAAGTAAATTCACGATGGTTGTCTATGTATATGTCGATCAAATTCTTAATTAGTTTCAACACCCGCAACAGTCTTCTTCCTCACCTACCATCCGTCTACTTCCTCCTCATGGCTTCTTCTTCAACATCTTATATCATCTGTAACACCCCGATTCCTGGCTGTGAGACTTGAGGATTTTGTGCAAGTTGAAGGGCCTACTCGACGAGTTGGTTGGCCCAACTCGTTGTGTAGGAGTTGATTTGGACGCACGAGTCATGAAGCCTACTCGTCGAGTTGGAGAGCTGGACTCGACGAGTTGAGGTTGTTTAGAGAAAACCCTAATTATTCGGGTTTGAACCCTATTTAAAGGACTTTAACTCCTTTACCCCGCCTCCCTCATCACCCTATCACGTCCAGAGAGAACCCCTAGTGAGCTAGCCTATATTTTGAGTGTGTGAAGCCAAAAGTGTGCATTGTTGGAGGAAGCTTGAAGAGTGAAGAGCTTGGAACAAGGAATCTTTAGATCCATCATTCATACAGTTGTAGCATCTATTTGGAGGTAAAAAGTCCTTACCATGGCTTGTCGTATCTTAGATCTCTTCTTGTGTGAGTCTATAGGTATTTTGGTGCAAATGAGGGCCATTTTCGGGTTGAGCTTGTCCAGGGGGAGTAGTTGCAGATTTGGACTCCTCTAAGCCCTCATGTACATAAAGCCTCAAGCTTTATGAAGCTTTAAACCGTCTTCATGTCCTAAACCCCTTCTTGAGCTTAATTTTGGGTGTTTTAGCCTTATGAGGCCTTGCATGATCATAAAGTTAGCAACTTTACGTGGTAACTTCATCCTAGGAGGTTGGATCCAGAGTTTGGAGCATTGGAATCAACTGGAATGAGTTTTATGAGAAAGGGTTGAAGAACTCGACGAGTTGGTCATCCAACTTGACGAGTTGAGTTGGGTTTTCCTATTTTTGGATTCAGAGTGAACTCGACGAGTAGGTGGGACAACTCGATAAGTGGCCAAGGTTTTTCCCTGATCTTCTGGACTCTGCATGGACTCGACAAGTTGGCTAGCAACTCAGATAGTTGACTCAGGTTTTCGTGATCTACTGAGTGTTGAGGAACTGGATGAGTTCATGAGTTGCACTCGACGAGTTGAGTCAACTTTGACTGTTGACGTTCGTTGACTTTAGGCTTTTGGTCAAGCTGTGGATTTTGGAGGCTATGGAGGGGTGGAGTCTAGACTAGCAATTCGAGTGTGGGATATATTGTTTTACTCTGCTAGGTGAGTCTTCTCACTATACTTACCTGAGTGGTAATATTATGTGATCGGAGGATCTCATATGCTTATACTGAGTTACGTGATATCATGCATTTGTCTTTGTGATTTATATTATTTATTATTTTGTGCTTTATTGGTTAGGACCGGAGGGTCCAATCCGAGTTGTGAGACCTGAAGGTCCTCAATGGAACACATTGACCGGAGGGTCCTTATCAAGATATGGCTATGAGAGGCTAATTATTTTTGTGTAGTATTTTGGGGAACTCACTAAGCTTCGTGCTTACCGTGTAGTGTGATATGTGTTTCAGGTACCTCTCAGGATCGTGGGAAGGTGTCGGCTTGATTATACACACCAGTTAGAGAATATGTTTTTGAGGATTTTGGTATCTTATCAAATAATTGTTTACTTGTGTTTTGACAACTTATACATCTATGGTTTTTTTTGCGAAATGTGATATTGGGTTTTATGTGATTTTCAAAATGAAAATTTTGTTTGAAAATTTAGAGCGTTACATCATCAAATCGAGTAATCGCATCAAGTGTGACTGTGGTGATGAACTTCAATACATGCTCGAGCTCAAGTGTGACTGTGGTGATGAACTTCACTTGTCATTGGCACATCAACTCAATTCCCACACACAACAGTCGCAAGGGTCGAATCTATACATGCTCCAGCAGTCGGGATCGAGCTCACAGTTGCAGCAAAGCATGAAAATGAACTCACAACAGCAGATGTACATATCGTAGGCGGTGATGTACAATCAGACGTACAAAAACTAGTATTATGCTCAACAATTTATGATTTATGATGGATTTCCATACCAACACATGGAAATCCCGGTGAGTACTAATTTCGCTTTCTACCAGGAACTCTAACAATACAAGAACCCACACTCAGTAATAATAGCGGACATCCCAAAGTATGATGGCACCACCAATCTAGACAAACACATCGACACTTACGAGTGGACGATGACGTCGTTGAGAATGGATAAACGGTTCACTTGCATGTATTTCCCCTTCACGCTATCGGGAAATGCAAAAAATGGTTCAAGGCACTACGACCCGACAGCATATCAAGCTTTGAGCAGTTATGGTACCCTTTCCTTAATAATTTCATGCAATTAAGGAAAGGTAAGGGATACACGAACTCAATCATGGCGTGTTTTAACGTATCCCATTAGGAATACATTAAAGATAACAAAACTGCTATCTTTAGGATGACCTAACTAATAGTCACAATCTGTCCTAGTGCCAAACCTGGGCCTTCGCCTTCGCGCTAGGACCCTCATCCATAGCACCCTCGTGCCTAGGTCCAACCCCTGACGAAAATCTCCATATAATAAGACAAAACACAGCTAGTCATTTCCCAAAGCGACACGTGTAGCGCCTAGTGTACTGTCCTCTATTTCTTTTGCACCAATAGCAGATGACCACTAGTGGTGCATAATCCACCAATAGGACTCCTCTATGTCTTTTCGGTCCAGACGGGACAGAGGACACCGTTGGGATCATGTGTTGGGAACAACATGTATAAAATGACCCTTCTTCTCCAGAAGAAGGAATCACTTTCTTTTTATCCAAAACCCTAATCACCATATTCTCGAACATATATTAACTAGACCATCGGAGCTTCGTCCCGGTACCACCTCCTAGACGTCGATTGACAATATCTCTTCATTGTTGCGATTACAGGACTTAACCTAACCGGAATCATCGAGTGACGATGTTAAGTCCAAGAGCTCATATCACAACATTTGGCGTCATCCGGGCGTGTACTCAGAGTTCTACAACCTTGATACGACTCTAGACGCCGACGATGATGGGAAAAGGACCTATGGCGTCTGACAGAGGAGAGACGAGTCCACTCATATCCATGTCGTCGCTCGACAACACACAAGCATATGTATCAGAGGGACAAGCCTCCACCTAAACGCCAACAACACAAGTACCAAGTTCCACAACGAAAACAATAGTCGCCCTATGGCGATTGCCACCCATCACAATAAAGCATCTGGTTACAACCACGACTGCATCGCCTCAAATAACTGTGACCCAACAGTCACAACCACAACCAACCGTTGCAACTAGTGACTCAACAGTCCCAACCAATGCTTTCTCAGTCGTACTCGTTGTCGCAATAGGCAAGGATGCACACTTGGTCCCCAGGAACCATATTGTCTTTTGCACAACATTCAATGTCGAAGTATCAGTTCTCTCCAATAGCGGGTACGTCTCACTTTACATTCTTCGCTCAACAACCCCCGGTGTTCAACCCCTACTTCCAGCAATTTCAGGGATCCATTCCCCAAGTGCCACTATCACAGGAGTCCCATCCTCATTCATTATCGATACAACAACTCAACACCCATGCTCAACAGTAGCAGGGGATGAACCTGTACATGATCCAGTAGCCAGGATCGAGCTTACAGTTGCATCAAAGCATGCAAACAAGCTCACATCAACAACAATACATTTCGCATGCAGCGATGTACAATCAAGCATATGGGAAATCGCATTACGCTCAATAATTCATGATGTATGGTGGTTTTCCATATCCACACGTGGAAACCCCGACGAGGAGTACCAGACTACTTTCTGCCAGGAGCTCTTGTAGTATGAGATCCCACACTTGGTGATAATACCATACATCCCCAATTATGACGATACAACCGATCTAGACAAGCATATCGAAACTTATGAGTGGATGGTGGCATCGCTGGGGATGGAAAAACGGTTCACCTATATGCATTTCCTTGTAATGCTATCGAGAAACGCAGGAAAATGGTTCAATGCACTACGACCTGGCGGCATCTCAAGTTTCAAGCAGTTACGATAACTTTTGCTCAACAATTTCATGCAGCTAAGGAAGGGCAAAGGAGATGCGAAGTAAATAATGGCATGCAATAAAAAGGAGGGAGATTCGACAAGGGCGTATTAAGACATATTCACTTTGGAAACGCTAAATGTCCTGGGTCATGAGGAATTCCTTGTAACTGACACTTTCGCCCAAGGTCTACTCCCTAGCCCTCTATCGAAGAAGATGCAGGGTATGGTACCTCAGTAGAGGGATGAGCTTAAGTACAGAGTCGAGAAATATTTTAGACAGATTGAAGGTGAAGAGAGAAAATAAGCCAATCTAAAGGTTATTGCCAATGTATATATAAAGCAAGAAGAAGCAGTCTCTCGTCCCAACACTGGCCATCGAGAGTGCCAGGACGAAGGCCATGACAAGCACAACTGGCACTCGTGACACCCCTCCCGGAGATATCCTCCATTTGGCAAAGACGAACACTGGGGCCACTAAACTGATGTCCACACCATTGAGAAAACTCCTTTAAGGATGAAAAAAGAAAAGGGCAAGTATTGTGAGTTTCACAAGAGCAAAACTCACAATATTGGCGAGTGCACGGTGTCGATGAAAGAGATTGAAGAAAATTGGCTAAAGGTTGAACTCTATGATATCGCAAAGGACTTGAGATCCAAGTTCGATGTCGATCAGAAGAATGCCCGAACTCAAAGAGACGCAAGCAAGTAGCCAAAGAAAAAGAGCGACATTTTCACCATCGCCATGCCCTGTAAAAGAGATGATCCCCACAAAGCAAAGGATGACACCACGGTATTATCTAGTAACATACTCAGTGTTCTAAAAGGCGCGCCATGGCGCGCGCCAAGGCGCGCCATGGCGTGAGGCGTGGCTTCGCCGTTACGAAAAACCTTATAACGTTGGTGTTAGGTGTGGCGTGTGGCAAGGCGCGATATGGCGCGCCATGGCGCGTTATGGCGTGTTATGGCGCGTGTTTTTTCGTTTGAGACACAGTTTTTTGCTACTTGTTATGTCTTTTCTAATCGGAGATACAAGTATTTTGGTTTTTGTGAACTTTTTGTTATTAGTTATTGAACTAATATTGCTAAAAGTAGTTATATTTAATATAAATTTATATTTATGTGGTAATATAATTTTAAATTAATACAAAATTCTCGTCTTACATCACGCCTTGAAAAAACGCCATGACTCGCCATGGCTCGTTAAGCTTGAGGCTTGGCCTTGCCGCCACGCCACGCCTCATGCCATTTAGAACCTTGAACATACTCAATATCAAATTCTCGATAGATGAAACATGGCCACCAAACTGGGATCCTAGGGATCCACTCTTGATCACTACTTACATACACCAAACACAAGTTCACCGTGTCTACATACACAATAGTAGCAGTACATACATATTGTATGAACATTGCTTTAGGCAGTTGCTCACCTCCTGGAAGGAAGGAGTAAAGCCCGTACAGGTAGACCGTTAATATGCTTCATGAGGCATAGCCTATGGCCGATGGGCACCATATATTTACCAATCACCTTGGTCAGTCACGTTGGGCACCATTTAGTACATACATAATGTATGAACATTGCTTTAGACAGTTACCCACCTCTTGGAAGGAAAGACTCAAGCCCCTACAGGTAGATCGTTAATAGGCTTAATGGGGAATAGCCTATGGCCGCTGGGCACCATACATTTACCACTCACCTTGGTCAGTCACGATGGGAGTGATAAGATCACGTAAACGATCGAATTTTTAGTGATGCGCCTCCCAACAGAGCACAACATCTTGCTTGGGCGACCGACGCTTTTTCTAGATGCATGTCATATCATCAAAAATCCATGGTATTGTCAAGTTTAGCACACGCGTTGGGTCAGCCGCAACAGTTTCCATTAACCCACGAGCATACCATCAAGTCATTCCCACACCAAAGCTGGTGCGAGCACCGAAAAAGTCAAAGGAAGATTGCTAAACAGAAAAGCACATCATTCACCCAGAGCAAACAATCTGAATAGGTGTCAACCTATCGAAAGAAGAAAAACTAAAGTTAGTATCCCTCTTGAAGAGTCACTCCAAGGTCTTCGTATGGCAACCTACAGATATGATAGGAGTGATCGCGAGTTCATTGAGCATAACTTGAACATTATTACAGGGAACACCCCCATCAAGCAAAAAAAAGGGAAAGCGAGTGATAGAAGCAAGGCAATCAATGTATAGGTGGAAACGATGGTAGATGTAGCCATCCTCCAGGAGGAAATTTTCCCTACCTAGATAGTGAACCCAATGATGGTGAAGAAGCACGATGGATCATGGTGGATGCGCATTGACTACTCCAATTTGAACAATGCTTGCCCAAAGGATCATTACCCCCTTCGGGAGATAGATCAAAAGGTTGAATCCTTTGAAGGGTTCATGTTCAAATGCCTCTTTGATGCTTACAAGGGCTATCATCAAGTCTAGATGAAAAGAGAATATGAGGAGAAAACGGCCTTTCATACAGATCATGGCACCTTCAGCTACCGAAAAATGCCATTCGGTCTCAAGAATGCCTGGGCAACATACCAGCACCTAATGCATAAAGTTTTTGAAGACCAGATTGGTAGGAATGTCGAGGTATACGTCGATGATATGGTCATCAAAATCCATGACGAAGGAGCATTGCTCCACGAAACTTTTCAAACCTTGACGAAGGCGCAAATGAAACTCAACCTGTGAAAATGCACTTCCGAGGTGGAGGAGGGCCAGTTCATGAGTTATCAGATAACCAATGAGGAAATATCATCCAGCTAGGCTAAAATACAAGAGTTCCTCGACTCTAAAAGCCTTTACAGCCTCAAGGGAGTGCAAGAGATCAATGGAAGGTTAATAACACCAGGCAGATTTATCGCTAAGTCGGTTGAGAAGGCTCTCCCGCTTTTCCAAACTTTGAAAGGATGTATCGATAAAAACCAATTCAAATGGATACCAGAGGCCGAAAAAGCTATAAAACATCTGAAAGAAGCTCTACACCAACTTCCGACCATGGTGAGCCCCCTACCAAGAGAAACTTTGAAGATGTACTTGGCAGCATCCAACGAAGCCATATTATCGGTGCTAACCGTCGAGAGAGACAAGAAGCAATTGCCAATACACTTCATGATCAGAGCATTATAGGGTCCCGAACTTAATTATCCAATCTAAGAGAAGTTATTCCTCTCACTAATCTATGCAGCTAGGCGGCTCAGACGCTTCATTCAAGCTCACAAGATTGAGGTTCTGACCAGTTATCCAATAAAGCAAATCTTGTTAAGGCCAGAAAATTTATGATGTCTAGCAAAGTGGGTGATCGTGCTAGGCGAGCATGACATAGATTATTGATCACTCACGGGCATCAAAGCTCAAACATAGATTATCGATCATGCACCGGCATCAAAACTCAAGAATGCACCGACGATTCTCCCAATAGATCCCTCGGAGCCAAAGGCGAGTCATAGCATCTGGGAATTGCATACCGATGGAGCTGCAATCAAGGAGGGGTCAGGAGCAAGCTTAATCCTTAAGAACCCTAATGACAATGAAATCATGTACGCCTTGTGTTTCAACTTCCAGGTTTCCAATAATGAGGTCGAATACGAAGCACTTCTATCAGTTCTTCGGCTAGCTCGAGAAGTTGGAGCAAAACACTTTGCAACCCTTAGCGACTCTCTCCTCATTACCAACCAAATCAATGGCACGTACGAGGCCAAGGATCAAAGGATTCAAAGGTACATCAACACAGTGCGAGAATTGGCGCAATCATTCAAGAGCTTCTCAATCAAGCAGATCCCCCGGGGAGAAAATACAAGGGCCGATGCTCTCAGCAAGCTATCCTCGACATCGTTCGATCACCTAACTAACAAGTTCGTGGTGGAAATTATCCCAGGAAGAAGCATTGATAACAAACAAGTCGGCATTATCACAACAACCCCATATTGGACCATACCCTTCACATATTATTTGTTGCATGGGATCCTCCTAGATGATCCCACAGAGGCTAGAAGAATCAAGATGAAGGCACCATATTTCATTGTAAGAGATACGTAATTACACAAGAAGGGATACTTGGCACCATGGCTAAAATGAATAACAAACTCCGAAGGACAGGCGCTTCTGGAAGAAAGCTATGCAGGGGAAGTTAGAGCACACGAGGGTACGAGCACTGACTGGAAAGATACTTTGTCTTGGGGTATATTGGCCAAACATCTATATGGACGCAACCAAGATCACCAAAAAGTGCCTGGAGTTTCAAACTTTCGCTCATTTCTAAAACCAACCCGTCACGCCACTCACCAATCTCAGTAGCCCCTGGCCTTTTCATCAATGGGATATAGACATTATTGGTCTGTTTCCTATCGCCCCAGGTGGAGCTAAATTCTTGTTGGTCGCTATCGATTACTTCACCAAGTGGATCGAGGATGAGCCCCTGACCACTGTTACAGGGAGATAAATGATAAAATTCATGTGGAAAAGCATCATCATGCGGTTTGGCACTCCAAGAGTCCCGATCAGCAACAATGGCACCCAATTTGAAGGAAGTCCCTTCAAGGAATGGTGTGAAGAAAATAGATCCAACACCAGTTTAGCTCAGTAGCACACCCTAAGCTAATAGCCAGACCAAGATATCAAACAAGATCATCGTCAATGACCTTAAAAAGGGTCTGATGAGGTTTAAGGGGGTCTAGGTATAAAAGTTGTCTGTGGTGCTCTAGTTGTATCGCATGACTTCGAAATCCAACACTGGAGAAACACCATTCAGTTTGACGTATGGGAAAAAAGCATTTCTCCCACTTGATATCTTGGCAGTATCGCTATGTGTAATAGACTTCAAAGTAAATGCCAATGAAACTGGGTGACATCAAGACCTGGACACGCTCGACAAGAAACGCGAAGCCATCTAACTCCGCCTAGCTGCCTATAAAGCCTGCATCGAAATTTACTACAATAGATGTGTACGAGTGAAGAGCTTCAAGGTAGGTGAATGGGTGTTGAGGAAGAACGAGTCTAACCATGCACAACCTCATGGGAAATGAAGTGTCACCTGGGAAGGCCCATACAAAATTGTAGAAACACATCGAAACGAAGCTTATGTTCTGGAAGCACACGACGGGAGGCCCATCCCCCGAGCATGTAATACGTAAAATTTGTGCTACTTCTACTCCTAGATAGAAGAGAGAAGGCAGAACAAGGCACACCAAGGGCGAGGGCAATGTGATCTAACTCCAAGCGGATAATCACACTCCATCAAGTAGCTCTATTTTAGGGCCCATTTTCATGCCAATGATTAGTCATTGTTATTCTTATTTGAAAAAGTTGATGTCTCAAAAGTATTATCAATAGAATGATGAAAATTGACTATTTCAGATGTTCATTAATATCCAAGCTAGGTATCATTTCAATAAAAGGTTGTGCATGATATTGTCATATTTATACATGTTTTTAGGCAATATTTACATATATTTTTATTAATATTTTGGTTATTTGCATTGAATAACGATACTTATGAGGATAAATTGTTCTTTGCAGCCAAGTAGAAGCATTTTTGAGAAAAGGACTAAAAATGACAAAACATGGAACTTTGCAGGCTTGGAGAATAAAAGAAGAAAGAAGCTTACGTAATCTGCTGACTTCACGTCGTGAGGCTTATAGATTTACGATGTGAACACGAATCTTCCAGAAGATAGACATTACGAAGAAGAGTCCTTAGCCAACACGGAAATCTACTATTCACGTCGTGAGACTTATCTATTCACGACATGAGTTCGGAAAAATCATAAACTATATATACTCTTGCTCATCACGACTTGAGAGAATTTTTGGCTGCCTTGAGGGTTCCTGGAGACGATTTTCAGAAGGAGAAAAGTTATGGAATTGGATATTAGCATCTAAGTAGAGGAGAAGTTCATATTAGTTTAAAAATTTGGTACACTTTAATTATGTTTTTGAATATGAGTTATTTGTTTTTGTTAGCTAGTATGTCTAGCTAAATCTAGCTACTTCTGTTAGCTAGATGAAGCTGGAACTCATGGTGTAATACTTTAGCTTTGATTTACTTGTAGGTTAAGACTCGTGTTGGATTGATTGAACCTAGCATGTTTGATTTAGTATTTGATTGCTTGATTTCTTATTCAGTGTAGTTGATGACCATTAATTTGCATGAATTAGAATACCTGTTAATTTAGTGAATATTAAATTATTAGAGCTAGGATCAAACCAATCTTAGTTAAGCAATTAATTATCGAATTAGGTTGGGCTAGAGAACTTAAATTATGAATATAATTGTGTTTTATTAATCAATCTTGCATAACTCCAATCCATTAAATAATTGATTCTTTGTTAACCTAAGTGTGAACATACTTTGATTTACATGAATTAATTAATGTTAGTAGATTTAGAACTAAATTGCTAATATTATCTTAATTGGTAACAAACGGTAATTTTTATAGCTAATTTATAAACCATTGAGGGAAAGTGGATTCGAACTAACAGAAGTGTTTTGTTTACTGATTGAATTTGTGTTAAAGAATTAAGTTTATCTAAACTTGCAAAATTAGATAAATCCCATTTCTTTGTTAGTAATTAGGTTAATTTAGTAGTAGATAGATTAATTAGTCAAAACCGTTCCC
The DNA here is from genome assembly GCF_002870075.4 of Lactuca sativa. Taxonomy (NCBI): domain Eukaryota; kingdom Viridiplantae; phylum Streptophyta; class Magnoliopsida; order Asterales; family Asteraceae; genus Lactuca; species Lactuca sativa. Next base: position 36,677,083 of record NC_056623.2, read on the forward strand.
TGTGATCGATACCCGACTTACCCGACTATTCTATAATTTGACTAGGTACATTGCCTAAGTGCAATTTAGTTAGTTAAATTAGTTAGGTTATAAATATAAAATTAGGTGTAGCTATTTGCACGCATCAAGTTTTTTGGCGTCGTTGCCGGGAACGGCTTATTTGATTGTTTATCTATTTGACTTAGGTTGATCGATGCTTTTTGTGGGGTAAAACCTGCAAAAATTTACTTTTTCAACTTAGTTTTTTTAGTACTGAATTCACGACGTGAGCTTTATTGGCTCACGACGTGAATCCAGTAATTTTCATTTTTCTTGTTTTTCTGTTTTAGTTTAGTTTTACGTTTTTATTTTTGCTTATTTTGCAGAAGTTCATGACTAGAGGCTCTAACACACCTTTGGTTCCACCACTTGAAGATCCAGATTCAACCCTTCACAAGAAGACAGATAAGAATGCGGGAGTGAGCGAAACACCAAAAATGTCATCTTTCAAAGACCTCAAATCAGTCTGTGGAAGGAAGTCGAGGAAGAAAGTAGGAGAGTCGAGTACATCATCAAAGGACTAAAGCAAGATAAAAAGCTTTGAGCAAGATCCAAACCCAAAGGATACCGAATACGATACCGAGCCCGGATTTGCATTACATAGAGGTGAATCTGAAGACGAGTCTGATAAATAAATGGCAGATATTGCGGATATGTCCATGGGAGCTTACAAAAAGCGAATTAGAGATGATGATGGTCCTGTCCTAATACAACCTGCAATTCCTGCAACTGCCCCATTCGAACTGAAAGGACACATCCTCGTTGCACTGAGGGATGTAGCATTTTTTGGAAAGGATCACGAGGATGCTTACAATAATTTGGATAAAGTGAATGATATAGCGTATTATTTCAATATCCCAAATGTTCCAAGACAGACAGTCTTGCTAAGGATGCTACCAGTCACTTTTAAAGGAGCTGCTAAAGATTGGCTAAAGGCGCTACCACCCGATGCAATCACTACTTGGGCCCAAATACGAGAACAGTTTTTGGATCATTTTTCCCACCTTCCAAGATAGTTAAACTCAAAAAGGCAATAGCAAATTTTGAGGAAAATCCGGGTGAGTCATTCTATGAGGCATGGGAGCGCTATAAGGGATTGTTGAGAAATTGTCCTCAAAATGACCTCAATATACAACAAGAAGTTTCAATCTTTTATGATGGTGTTAATGTCATGACAAGGCAACTCCTTGATTCCCAAGGACCACTTACCAAGAAAAATCTGGGGGAAGTGAAGGAGTTAGTGGAAGAATTTGCAAAACATTCTCGTGAGTATCACAATCCAAGAAGTGAGGGAGTAAAAGGAAGCGGGGGTGGAAATTTTGCAGACATGGCTGCTGTGATGGCCATGCTTGATACAATGGACAGGAGGATGATAAAAATGGACCAAACAATACATGCTATAAGAGTTGGATGTGAAAGGTGTAATGGTCCACACTTGACCAAGGATTGCAGCTTAAATGATAATGGGTATAAAAAGGCTCAAGTTTGTTATTCGAGTGAGGATAAGTGTGATGAAGATTGGAGAAAACCAAAGAAGGAGTGGCTGGCATATGATGAATACAAGAGGCAAAAGGAAGAGAAATATAAGCAGACATGCTGAGGCTTCTACCAAAAAGAGCAACCACTAGCCGAGAAGAAAGTAGATTTGGAAAACATTTTGACCCGATTTATGGAAGCTTCGGAGAAAAGACATGATGATACCAATGCAGTGCTAAAGGAACACATGAAAATGATGAAAGAACAACAGACAATGATGATTGACCAGCAAGCTTCATTAAGAAATCATCAAGCATCGATCCATAATCTCGAAGTCCAAATTGGTCAACTAACTACTTTTGTGAGCAACAAATTATCCTCATAATTTCCCAAAAAGAATGCTCAATCCCATGTGATGATGATTGAGACTGAAGAATAGGCCATCTGTGAGTTCCTAGAAGCATTAGAAGTAGAGCCAAGGCAACCCGAACCAGAACCGAAGAAGTTAAAGATCGAAAATCAAAGTTCTGCTGAAATACCAGATTCACGACGTGAGCCCGATATGCTCACGACGTGAGATTAATCTGAACAGAAAACTTTAGAAAATGTTTCGGCTTATCGTCCGCCTTTACCGATTCCTTCTCGAGCTAATCTTATTCCACTGGAAAGGAAGCATTTGGAATTCATAAAGCACGTAAAAGGTATTCCTATAAATACTCCTTTTGTGGAGACGTTAGCTAAAATTCCCGAGAATGCAAAGTTCTTACAAGATTTAATGGATACTCGTCAATAATTGAAGAAAAATTCCAAGGTGGTTTTAAGTGAGCAAAGTTCAAGGGTAGTGTTGGGAGAGTTACCAAAGAAGATGGGAGATCATGGACGCCTCACTCTTCCATGTGAGTTTGGGAACAATCTGAAGACTTATGCTTTAGCCAATTCTGGGGCTAACATAAATTTGATGTCGTTCTCATTTTAAAAAAAAACTTAACAATCAGAAGATGAAGGCTACCAAAATGACAATTCACATGGCAAATCATTCTGTGACACAACCAAGGGGCATTGTAGAAGACATATTAGTAAAAATTGGGAAATTCGTTTTCCCAATTGATTTTGTGATTATGGATATGAAAGAAGATACGGATGTCCCCATTATTCTTGGTTGCCCATTACTTAATATTGTTGGTGCCTTGGTTGATATTCGCGAGTCCAATCTCACTTTGAGGATAAGAGATGAAAAGGAAACTTTTGGAATAGAAGATGGTTTCCAATGGAGTGATGTTCAAGGAGAGGTTTTCAATATAAATGAAGAGAATGAACTTGAAGAATTAGAGAAGCTCATGGAGGAAGAAATCAAAACAATTCAACAAGTTAAACGAATAAAATCGAGAGCATCCATCCCGTTTTTAGTTGAAGTCATTGCCTACACAGATCCAACTTCTTGGGTAAGTAAGGAAAGCGATGAAATATCGAGAGATGATGATGAAGACGAGGTAACTTCCAAGGAGACAAGTCCAATGGTGAAGGAAGAAAAGATTCCAATGGAGCTAAAGAATGAAGAAAAATTTGAGACTAAATGGATCAAAAGGAAGCTTGATCAAAACGAGAAAAAAGCTAAAAAGGAGAACTCAAAGAAGGCATACATTCGACGTGTCCAAGCTTACAAGAGGCGATGGAAAGACCAGAAGATTCATGTGGTGATGGAATCCTCTGACAACTCAACGTAGGGAGGCACGGAGTCCAGCTCACGACTCCATAAAAAAGAAGCGCTTCTCGGGAGGCAACACGAGTTCGGTTTGAATTTTCTTTTCTTTTTCTTTTAGTTTTTTCATTTTTAGGAAAATCAATCGTATCATCTAAATCATTTTGTGCATGATAGAACACTGAGTGTGGGGTCCCTAAAATTAAGTTGTAATATAGTTACTAATTTTCTTTTTCGAGTTTTTAAGAAATTATATGCTCAGACAGACTTCACGACGTGAGTCAATACGTTTCACGACGTGAGTCTAGGAGGATTTATGGACTCCTTATTTATTAGCCCAATACATCCCAGCCCACTTATTATTTAATTGAATGACCCAACTGATCAACCCAAGATTGCTCATGACGTGAATCATAAGAATTCACGACGTGAATTTTGAAAGGATCACAGGACCATAGTTAAAGGTCAGATACCTTTTGACCTAACCACTTCTTTATTCCTCACGAAGTGAAGGTGTTCTTTCCTGGTCCCCCATTCCGATTTCAGCCCTACTGCACTTCATTTTCCACTTTTGCTTACGTAAACTCCCTCATAAGGTATTCATTTCTTGTTTTTAATAGATAATTGTGCTTTAATAGTTGAATTTAGGGCTAGGGTTTGGTGTTTATTGCATTGCTGAAATTTGCCCTGAAATTCATGCTATAGTTATTGCATGTTACTGGAATATGTTTAGAATTGTTCTAGTATAAAACCCCATCCATTATCTTAGTCCGATTCGTACACTGCCTTGACCATTATTGACTTTCACTAGCGAACTCACGACGTGAATCTTAAGGGATTCACGATGTGAATCCTGGGCACCATCAGACCAGTTTTCTGTTTAATTATAATATGTTGGATTTTTCTTGTTTGGTTTTTCTTGTTTCTTGTTTTGCAGAAATGGCTCCTAGACGTGAGGTTCTAACAGGGGTGGCTAGTTTGCACCCATTTTATGTTTTTCCAACAACTTTATCACGGGATGTTTTCACTTGTTGCATCAACCGGTTAGGGAGGTTGGATTGGTTGATCGGTTAAACCCACTTCTTACAAAGTTATTTTTAGGGAACGAATTTTCTCTTACATGCAAGGGGTGGCATAATTTGTTTGCCATCCAGGAAAGGGTGTACAAGGAGTTATGTGTGGAGTTCTTTTTGACTATGGCATTCCATGAGAATGTCCAAGACCCGACCTACCAACAAGCATTGGTTTTCCGTCTGGGTGGAGAATACCAAGAATGTAGTTTGGTCGAGTTTTCTTAGAGGATGGGATTGTATGAGACCCATAAGACCATGACTCATGAGTTTGTTATGTTTTTTAGGGAGGCTACCCATGGATACAAGAATGGGGCATCGGGGCTCGAGTTCTGGAGTAACATTGCATACGGGGTGTTCAATTATGGGGTATCGCGACCATTGTTTAAGTAAGAAGCCTATAGAGAGAAATTCTACATGCTAAAATGTGATTATATCACATTAGAACATGAAGGAAGATATATTCCATTATGGAATTTGACTCTAAGAGACCTGAGCCTAAGCGTTGCATCATACGATGAGAGGTCATTAGAACATGACTCATCGATCTATTACGATAAATGAAGGAAAGAACTTATCCTAAGTCTTTTAAGAAGAAGAAGGAGTCTTCAATAAGGATTGATTTTGTAACTCGAAAGTTACAATTGAAAGTCCAACGTGAGATAGAGAACGGGTACAAGATTGAGCATTGTCTACAGTCAAGAAGTCCAAGAGTTAGATACTCATTCGAAGGAACATAGGAGTTACTGTTATTACCTACGATGAAAGAATAACATATAGAGTCATTATACAAGCCCTGTTTTGTTGATGATTCTGGGACGTAATCATCCCAAGGGGGAGAATTGTAACGCCCACAGATTCGTGTTAGTCAATTTAGAGACGATAAGCGTTAAAAATGACTTTATGATAGAGGATTATTTAGAATAAATAATCTTAAATAAGTTGTAGTATCTGTCACAAGGTTTCCGTACATACAAAGAACGTCGAAATCCGAGTTATAACGAATAAGTTATGACATGTCGAAGTTTCACGACAAAACCGGCACGACGCCGAGAATCATAAAAAGTGAGTTTATGATAGAGTACTTAAACCCTAGTTTATGGTGCATTTTGCCTAGATCTCCATCTCTACACGTAAAGTTTGCAACTTTACGTGGGGAATATGTTTGGGAAGGGTAGATCTACAGTTTGGAAGGACCCTGAGTATGTGAACTCGGCGAGTCAGTAAGTGGACTCGGCGAGTAGGGTTGACCTGGAAAGGTTGACTTTGACCAAGACTTTGACTTAGACCATAATTGACTTGGTTAATTGTCGGGGTCCGTTAGACTAAGTGTTGCATTGATATTGATAGCTCGGGAAGCTAGTAGAGCAGGAGTTCAGTGAGTGGTCGGGCAGCAGCTAGTGGGATCATCAGCAAGTTCAGCCGGTGCAGGTGAGTTTCCCTTTGTATGAATGGGTCTACGGCCACAATGCCGGCCCAGGTAGTTATGAGTAGAAGACACGGGGGTTAGCCCTAGGCATGGTATGCTAGTGTGATATTCGGACGAGGTCCATTGATAGCGGGCGGGTGCCCAAGGATTGGTTTATATGATAGTTTATACTTGTGGTCTGTGTGATACATGTATGTGCTTGGTAGGGAGGTGAGTGTGGGCGAGGTCCCGTACCTCACCAATGGCAGAGTGTGGATGGTGTTCCACACCTCATTAGCAGCACAGCAGGAGCGAGGCCCAAGTTAAGGAAGGAGTGAGTGTGGGCTGGGCCCGTATCTCACCATCAGCAGGAGCATGGACGGGGTTCCATGTCTCATCAGTAGCAGGACAAGGTCGAGGCCCAGGATAGGCGAGGCCTTAGGACATGATCCATTGTATATGTTTAGCTTATGTGTTACAATATGATTATGTGCTATTATGTGTTAGCGGGCGAGGTCCTATGACAGGCGGGGCCTAAGTGAAACAGATATGTATCCGAGCGGGGCTCGAAGCCAGGCGGGGCCTGGAGCGGCGGGGCCGTTGTAGCGGGAGAGGCCCGAGGTAGGGGCGAGCCCCAGAATCGCGGGCGTGGCCCAGTATGTGCAGTATGTGGTTATGCATGGTATGTGGTAGAGTGGGGAACTCACTAAGCTTCGTGCTTATAATTTTCATTTTTGGTTTCAGGTACTTCCGGTAGCTGATGATGGAGCTCGGGGTGATCGCATGGCACACACCATAGATTTGTGAGCCTGGGAATGTTTTACTCTGATAATGAACATGTGTTTTGAAAACTATTACTTCGATTATGTTTTGAATCGATGATTTTACTTTAAGTAATACTTTATTAAAAGAAATTTTTAGTCTTAAATTTTGGGACGTTACAAGTTGGTATCAGAGCCTTGGTTTAAGGGATTCGGGTATACTCTCGGGTGTGCCTGGACTCAAACTGAGGGGTCGGATAAACAGTTTTCAAAAAATGAAAAGACAGTTTTGTAAAAAGAATTTTGAGAATGAAAAACAAATTTAGAAAAGCAAAAATAATTCAAAAAGAAAAGAACTTTGAAAAGAGAAAATGGGTGTGGTGCATGCAATCAGCCGAGCTCAAGTAAGTACCCCATAATACCCATACAAGTTGTGAATTTATTATCAGTTAGTAGAACAGCTTGCTAGAATAGGACTAAGGATCTAGGGATGATGCCTAATGTGTCTGTTATCTGTGCTTTTGAGCTGCATGGTAGTGCTGATTAGACAGTAGTAGGATAGCCTGTTTAGGTTATGCCTGAGTTACGAGTTTGTGTTGCATGCTAGTTCAGATTCTTGCTATGTGGATATGATTGCTTGAGTATGTTATGGTTAGATTTTCCCTTGTACGAATGTTGCTTGCTTTGTGCATTGTGGGATTCTGAGTGATGGGAGTTAGCCATTAGGTGGATACGACACGTCACATGCGATCAGGGTTGAATAATCTCATAGTGTTGGATTTGGTCCTATTGCGCAGCTCTTGTTTGAGTCCAACCGTTGTAAGGACGAGTCTTTTACTTGAAGGATTATCTGAGCCTCGTCGCATGTGATGATATCCAGGTGATGGCTAATTGGCATCCCTAGGAGACCTTCAGCAGCTGAGGACTGGTTGAGTTGAGTCAGAGGTTTCCCTAGGGTAAGCCTAGGATGAGATAGTGCTGGGAGCAGTATTAGTGGTTGAGGGGCCTGGTGGAGTCAAAGCAATTCCTGAGGAAAGTACGGATAGATGTGGAAGGTAGTATGGGCCCGTACTACTGAAAGCAGAGGATCCGTACTCGATTCGGGAAAGGCCGAGACAAGACCGGGAACCTGGTAGGGTATGTTTGGTCTCGTATCAGTGATGAGTATTCTGATAGTGGTTGTGGTATATTTTCATCATGGTGACATTGCGAGAGAGACCAGCGGGCGGATCAGGCGCCGGAGAGGGATCAGGCTCGGGTTCAGGGGCCGAGCAGCTCGAGGAGCGAATGAGGGAGTTGATATCCGCCGAGGTTGCGCACAGTATACTAGATCAGACTCATGTGATCTCTGGCACGGTCAAGGAGGGTATATTGGAGATTTTGGATGAGAGGCTGGGAGCCTTCGGTGCTGAGATGATGGCTTTGTTGGGAGCGCGTACCTTGACATTTCGAGAGTTTAGGGCCTGCGGGGCACCAGATTATCATGGGGCTAGGGACCCCATTGCTAGCAGCAGATGGTTGGCTGATGTTGCCAACGCTTTTCGTACGAGCAAGTGTCCCGAGGGGGACAAGGTCAGACTCGCTTCCTGTCTTCTGAAGGACATAGCGAGGGATTGGTGGGAGGAGATTGGTCATGCTGTGGGGGATGATGTCGCGTTGGACGCGATGACTTGGAGCGATTTCTCGGCCAGGTTCAGGGCGGAGTTTTCACCGATTATTGAGGTGCAACAGTTGGCACGGGAGTTTCAGGATTTGACGCAGACCACTGAGACTGTGGCAGAGATCACCGCCAAGTTCAGGGAGAGGGCTCTTTTTGTACCGCAGTATGTCGCGGATGAGGAGATGAAGAAGGCTCGATACCATGAGATGTTGAGGGATGACATCAGGGAGTCGTGAGCAGATCCAGCTGTAAGACGCTGGAAGATATGATTTCTTGGGCTAGAGAAAGGGAAATTGATTTGGAGCAAATCCGGAAGAGGAAGCCGGATGAGGTTCAGGTAGCTGCGGGTTCGGGCAAAAGGCCCAAGGGATCAGATTCGAGATCGAGGGATTATCAGGACCGCAGTCGGTGCGGGAAGTGTGGCAGGGCGCACAGGGGCGCGTACAGGAGTGGTAGCGGTGGTGAGTCTGGCTGTTTCAAGTGCGGTCGGACTGGTCATTTCAGCAGGGATTGTACTGCTACCACCGCATAGGGATCCGACTTGTTATGTTTTCATTGCCATCAGCGGGGCCACAAGAAGGCCTAGTGTCCCAGTTTGTTTTCGGCAGGACGGGTGATGGCACCCGCCCCTGCAACCTTGAGGATCACGGATGGCCATCAGGGCCGGGTAGAGGCACCTGCAGCAGGGAGCAGGGCTTTTCAGATGACGACCTTGGAGACGCGAGCAACGCCGGACGTCGCAGGTATGCAATTTCCATTTTCAGTTCTTTTATTTGTGCATGATTATGTTGTTATGGTTCTGCATCATTATCAGTATGAGTATTTTATTTTTGTGCAGTTTCTTGTGACCGAGTTATATGTCATCTACATACCTTGGATATTTGTATGGTAATAGGGGATGTGCTCTATTGAAGAAGGTTTCGAAGGATGCAGTAACTGTAGCATGCTTGGAAGGGATTTGGTACGTCTTGCTAGTTCGGAGTGGTACAGTGATAGAGATGGATTGGTTAAATCCCTAGCTATGGCGAGCTTGGGTTCCTCAGTAGATGGATTATGGAATGGTAGCAAAGATCGGGATCTCTTTTGAGTATTGAGCAGCAAGGGGTAAGCAGGATCGAAGTGGGGGAGAATCCTCCGAGTGTGCCCAGAGAGGAGCACGCAGACCCATAATGAGTATGTGACCTCCGAGAAGGAAAAGAAGTAGTTCAGCGTTTGATGGTTGAGGATTCAAGGTTGGGAGTTTGAGAAACTCCCCATCAGTTAGTGCGTGTGATGGTAATGGTTAATGTGTGGTTAGGAGTTCGGGTTGTGGATCGCCCGAAGGACTCGAGGGAGTCGGAGTGAGGATCTTGAGAGTTGATGGCACATGGGTGCCTTTGTATTAGCGGTCAGTGATAGGAGGTGATGTAAGACTACAGGGCAGCCGTAGCATTCACTAGCGGTCAGCGGTGGAAGTGTTGTAAGACTACGGGTAAACCGTAGCATTCCTTGGTAGTTTCGATTAGCGGAGTTGGGGCGAGGCCCTTATCTCTTAGTGATCAGGTAGGGATCGGGAATGGGTAGTGGATGAGAATGATAGGGAGTTTTCCTGTATAGCCCTAGATAGGTGAGACCATGGGAGAGGGCGCTCCAGGATATAGTCGGGTGAGACCCATGGGCGAGGCCCGAGCGAGAGTGGTTAGACTAGTGGGACTAGAAGGTTAGAGGCGGGTGGGACCCGTGAGCGAGGCCCGTGAGTTTTAGCAGCACAGGTGGGACCTAGTAAGGATAGGGGGATTGAGGATCCCAGGATTGTAGCGCCTGAATGGCATGTCAGATTGAGCAGTTATAAGTGGTCGAAGTTCCATCGGAAGTCGTTGGGAGCGACTAGGAGTTGCGTTGGGTCAGCGATCGGTGGAAGCAGGTAATCCAGATATTGATAGCTTGGTAGGGACCAGGGTGGTCTCAGTTCATCCGGAAGTCAGAAGCGGAACAACAGAATTGCCAGGCAGTGGCAGTGCGAGTATGCAGCGTATGGTGGAATTCAGTTAGTTGATCGTGGGGTGCTCAACACCAATTTATAGTAGGAAGGAATGCCCAGTGGATACTGGCGATAATGACCCGTACTGGAAGTAGCGGTACTAATAGAATTGGTGAAGATAGGGTCTTCACAGTGGCAGAGGAAATAGTTGGTTTTGGAGCCTTGTCTTGGGGGAAGCAAGGAAATCGCGCAAGGAAGAAAAGGGAGAACCCCTATGGGTTCAGTGCAGTACTCGGTGAGTACCAGAAGGATTGTCGGTTGAGTAAGTTGTGTTTCCAGGATGTTCAGGGTCAGGATTGACCCGAGATGATTATCTGCAAGGATTAATGTTAGTCGGAATGACCGAGCGGAAGGCCAGCGAGGGAAGGCGGCTGGTGTTGGAAAAATTGGTTGGGTATTAGAGGCGGAACGTAGTCGGTGGGCCATAGCAAACTTCGAGGACGAAGTTTAGTTTAAGTGGGGGAGAGTTGTAACACCCAAAGTTTGGAAGGCCAAGAAAGGAAAGAAAACCCTAATTTTAAGGGGGACTCGGCGAGTCCAAGGAGGAACTCGGCGAGTCCGAGCGGGATCCGGGTCGAGGAGTAAGTGACCGACTCGGCGAGTCGGCCAAGGTGACTCGGCGAGTCTGGTCTGTGCGAGGAAAACCCTAATTTCGGGACTTGGAGCCTTTATAAACACCTTAATCACCTTCCTATGGTCCCTTTACTGCCTCTTGCACCCAGAGCATCGAACCCCCCAAGCCCCATTGTTGCCCATTCAAGCTCCCAAGCCATATTGAGTGTTTTGAAGGAAGAAGAGGAAGGGAAATCATTGAGGCTTCAAGGATTGGCCTTGGATCAGAAGATTGGGGAACCTTTCTGAGACATTGAAGGTATTAAGTCGTTTCTCTCCTTTAGATATTCTATAGTTGTGAGATTTGGGGCTTTTTAAGCCATTGGTTAGCCACCCTTATGAGTTAGAAGCCGGATCTGGAGTTGCTACTTCAGATCCAAGTGTGTTATGGACTGGAGAAGCATAAAGTATCATCCCTTGAGTCGATTTTGAAGCCCCTTGGACTTAAACCCTAGTTTATGGTGCATTTTGCCTAGATCTCCATCTCTACACGTAAAGTATGCAACTTTACGTGGGGAATATGCTTGGGAAGGGTAGATCTACAGTTTGGAGTCCATGCATGACACAAAAGTCCTCTGCATATATGTAGATATGAATGGACTCGGCGAGTCCTTCGAGTGGACTCGGCGAGTAGCATGAAGATGAGGAGGAACTCGACGAGTGGGATGAACAGCTCGTCGAGTTAGATGATGTTGGGCATGAACTCGGCGAGTTGGATGAAGATTGCCTGCTACTCGGCGAGTCTGTTCTTGGACTCGGCGAGTCAGGTCGCGAAGCCCCAAACCCTTCGAGTTGAGACTCGAATCAGTGAGTCGGGGGGAGACTCAGCGAGTTAGTCAGGTCAAGACTCGGAAATCGTTGGACTCGGCGAGTCATGTCGCGAATGGAAGGACCCTGAGTATGTGAACTCGGCGAGTCAGTAAGTGGACTCGACGAGTAGGGTTGACGTGGAAAGCTTGACTTTGACCAGGACTTTGACTTAGACCAGAATTGACTTGGTTAATTGTCGGGGGTCAGTTAGACTAAGTGTTGCATTGATATTGATAGCTCGGGAAGCTAGTAGAGCAGGAGTTCAGTGAGTGGTTGGGCAATAGCTAGTGGGATCATCAGCAAGTTCAGCCGGTGCAGGTGAGTTTCCCTTTGTATGAATGGGTCTACGGCCACAATGCCGGCCCAGGTAGTTATGAGTAGAAGACACGGGGGTTAGCCCTAGGCATGGTATGCTAGTGTGATATTCGGACGAGGTCCATTGATAGCGGGCGGGTGCCCAAGGATTGGTTTATATGATAGTTTATACTTGTGGTCTGTGTGATACATGTATGTGCTTGGTAGGGAGGTGAGTGTGGGCGAGGTCCCGTACCTCACCAATGGCAGAGTGTGGATGGTGTTCCACACCTCATTAGCAGCACAGCAGGGGCGAGGCCCAAGTTAAGGAAGGAGTGAGTGTGGGCTGGGCCCGTATCTCACCATCAGCAGGAGCATGGACAGGGTTCCATGACTCATCAGTAGCAGGACAAGGTCGAGGCCCAGGATAGGCGAGGCCTTAGGACATGATCCATTATATATGTTTAGCTTATGTATTACAGTATGATTATGTGCTATTATGTGTTAGCGGGCGAGGCCCTATGACAGGCGGGGCCTAAGTGAAACAGATCTGTATCCGAGCGGGGCTCGAAGCCAGGCGGGGCCTGGAGCGGCGGGGCCGTTGTAGCGGGCGAGGCCAGAGGTAGGGGCGAGGCCCAGAATAGCGGGCGTGGCCCAGTATGTGCAGTATGTGGTTATGCATGGTATGTGGTAGAGTGGGGAACTCACTAAGCTTCGTGCTTATGGTTTTCAGTTTTGGTTTCAGGTACTTCCGGTAGCTGATGATGGAGCTCGGGGTGATCGCATGGCACACACCATAGATTTGTGAGCCTGGGAATGTTTTACTCTGATAATGAACATGTGTTTTGAAAACTATTACTTTGATTATGTTTTGAATCAATGATTTTACTTTAAGTAATACTTTATTAAAAGAAATTTTTAGTCTTAAATTTTGGGACGTTACAACAATATACACATAACACGTATTTTATATAAAATACTTCATAATTATGCGTTAGAAGAAAGTAACCACACACTCACTTGATCCGAAGATGATCGGACAGTACTACGGCTTATAGAAGTAGTATTCTTCGGCAGATCTTGAAGATCTTCACAAAAACCGGACTCCTCGCAGGCAGAGCTTCGGCTCGGGAATCTTACTTCTCGGGATCTTCGGGACCTCGGGACTTGCTTCGAGGCTCGGGAATGATACCGAGGCTTCGGGATAATTCTTGCACGAAAAACGATGCAAAAACACGAGAGAAATGGAAGAAATGCCCTCGACACCCTTTTATAGGGGCTAAAACTTCGATTTATGCTGGGCGTAAATCCTAGTTACGCTGGGCGTAACCTGGATAGGATCGCTAACTCTCCCCCTTCGGATAATATCGGAATATATATATATATATATATATATATATATATATATATATATATATATATATATATATATATATATATATATAAATTAAATATCGAAAATATTTAATAAACTTCAAAAATTCATATCTTCCTCATACGAACTCTGTTTTCGATGTTCTTTATATTCCCGCGTAGGTGAGACTACGCTCTACAACTTTCGTTTAGTCGGGTAATTTTGATTTTATTTTTATTATTTATTTTTAGTAGGCCGGGACAGGAAAACTCCGTTATAAAATCATAACTTCTTCATCCGACGTCCGTTTTCGCCTATCTTTTCATCGTTTCACTACAATTAACGAGATCTTCAATTCTCGTTTAGATTGTTTCAGCTAAAAACCGCGTGATCTCAAATCGAGTATTCGAGCTGCATACTGCTATGTCGAAACTTCGAAAAATCATAACTTCCTCATACGAAGTCAGATTTGGGCGTTCTTTTATGCACACTCTCGGTTTAACGAACTCTACGACTTTCATTTAGATCACTAAGGCTAAATATCACTCTAACGTAAATTTCACTTTTTACGTCATTCAACGTTGCCGGTTCTGTCGCGAAACTTCGACAGATCATAACTTCTTCGTTAGAACTCGGGTTTCGGCATTCTTTATATCTTCGGAATCCTTGTTTCGACCACTACATCTTTATGCAAAGATATCGGGCTTATCTCATACTTTAGTTTTAACGCTTATTTTATTCTAAATTCATTAAATTATAATAATTAAGAAAACAAACACATAATTCACATAATATTCAAATATTTCATCATTAATACTCCAAAAAGAGTTACAAGGGTTAACCTAGACTATTACATCAAGGATAATGCCTAGCCTGGAAACGCGGGGCGTTACAATTCTCTCCCCATTAGGATGATTCCGTCCCCGGAATCACACATTAACAAACAAATGCGGATAGCGACTCAACATGTCACTCTCCGTTTCCCAAGTGAGATTTGGCCCATTCGTATGTTTCCAACGGACAAGCACTAATTCAACCATCTTGCGTCGAAGCTTCATAGTCTTTCGGTCAACAATTGCCTCTGGTTCTTCAATTAACCTCTTGTTTTCATCAATTCTCAATTCAGAAATTGGAATTATATCGGGAACTTCTCCCGTGAACTTCCTCAAATAACACACATGAAAAGTGTTGTGAATTCCATTCAGTTCTTCTGGTAGTTCTAGCTTGTAAGCTTGGTTCCCAATCCTCTGAAGAACTTTAAACGGTCCAATAAACCTTAGACTCAACTTTCCCCTTTTACCAAATCTTATAAGTCCCTTCCACGGTGAGACTTTAAGCAAAACTGAATCTCCAACTTCAAAAGTCATCGGCCTTCGCTTCTTGTCAGCATAGCTCTTTTGACGATCCTGAGCTACTAACATTCTTTCTCTAATTATTTTCAACTTTTTAGCAGTTTGATGGACCATCTCAGGACCCATAAACTGCTTTTCCCCAGCCTCAAGCCAACACGACGGCGTACGGCACTTTTGAACATACAAAGCTTGATAAGGTGCCATCTTTATGCTCGAGTGGAAACTATTATTGTAGGAAAATTCTACCAAAGGTAAATGCTCATCCCAATTACCTAGGAATTCTAGGGTACATGCTCTCAGCATAATTTCAAGTGTTTGTATCATTCTTTCACTCTGACCATCAGTCTGTGGATGGTAAGCTGTACTTAAACACAACTTGGTACCCATATCCTCTTGTAGACTTTTCCAAAACCTTGAGGTGAAACGACTGTCACGATCCGACACAATCGTTAATGGAACACCGTGATGCCTCAAAATTTCCTTCATGTAAGAATTCATAAGCTTATCCATAGACCATTTCTCATTGGCTGCTATGAAATGCACACTCTTAGTGAATCGATCAACGAGTACCCAAATCATGTCGTGATCACTTTTTGTTCTGGGTAGTTTAGTGACAAAATCCATCGCAATGTCTTCTCATTTACCCATAGGCACGGGTAAAGGTTCTAAACTCCCATATGGTTTCTGATGTTGTGTCTTGACTCTCGCACAAGTCACACACTCGGCCACATACTTTGCAACATCAAACTTCATCGTTGGCCACCAGTAGTAGGGTTTCAGGTCCCTATACATTTTAGTGCTACCAGGATGAATCGAGTACATGGTTTTGTGAGCTTCTTCCACCAGAAGATCTCTTATCCCTCCGGACTTAGCTACCCAAATCCGATCTTGGAATACCTTCAGTCCATGACCGTTTGTACCAAACACAAACGTTTTGCCCAAACGTTCCTCCTTTCGGTCATTTTTCTCAGAAGCTTCTTCTTGAGCTTTCTTTATACTCTCCATAATTGTCGAGACAACTTCAATTCTCAACGCTCTTGGCCTTTTTCTCTCAACATTGACTTTCCGACTAAGAGCATCAGCAATAACATTAGCATTACCGGGATGGTAAAGTATCTCACAATCGTAGTCCTTAAGTAACTCTAGCCAACGTCGTTGCCTTGTATTTAACTCTTTCTGATTAAAGAGATATTGGAGACTCTTATGATCAGCGAAAAGTTTGCACTTCATGCTATAGAGGTAATGCCTCCATATTTTTAGAGCGAAAACTACCACTGTCAGCTCCAAATCGTGAGTAGGGTAGTTCTTTTCATGCTCCTTCAACTGTCGAGATGCATATACGATCACCTTTTCTCTTTGGGTCAAAACACAACCCAATCCAACACCAGACGCATTGCTATAAACAGCGAAGTCTTTGACTCCGTCGGGTAAAGAAAGAATCGGTGCCTCGCATAGCTTCTTCTTTAGCTTCTCGAATGCTTCTTTATGCTTATCACTCCAAGCATAAGTAGCTCCTTTGTGGGTCAAAGCTGTTAATGGAGTAGCAATCGAAGAAAAGCCTTGGATAAACCTTCGGTAATATCTGGCTAATCCTAAAAAGCTTCGGATCTCCGTGGTACTTTTCGGTTGTTCCCACTTCATCACAGCTTCAATCTTTGCTGGATCAACCATTATCCCTTCTTGGTTGACCACGTGACCCAAGAATTGGACTTCACAAATCCAAAAATCATATTTGGCGAATTTTGCATACAGTTTCTCCTTCTTCAAGACTTCTAACACTTCTCGCAAGTGTCTACCATGCTCCTCTTGGCTTTTCGAGTAAATCAGAATGTCATCTATGAACACTATCACAGATTTATCAAGGAACGGATTACAAACCCTATTCATCAAACCCATGAATGCTGTTGGAGCATTGGTCAGTCCAAACGACATAACCAAGAACTCGTAGTGTCCATATCTAGTTCTGAATGCAGTCTTCTCGATATCTTGCTCTCTTACTTTTAGCTGATGATATCCTGACCTTAGATCGATCTTCTAGAAATAGCTCGAACCTTGCAATTGATCAAATAGGTCATCAATCCTCGGCAACGGATATCTATTCTTTATTGTTGCCTAGTTCAGTTCTCTGTAATCGATGCACATTCTCATACTTCCATCTTTCTTCTTCACGAATAACACCGGAGCTCCCCAGGGTGATGAACTAGGTCTAATGAAACCTTTGTCCAATAACTCTTGAAGTTGCATCATCAGCTCCTTCATCTCCGTCAGTGCTAATCGGTAAGGTGCTTTTGCAATCGGCGTTGTTCCTGGTAACAAGTCAATACGGAATTCCATTTGTCGATCAGGCGGAAATCCAGGAAGATCTTCGGGAAATACCTCCGGATAATCACACACCACTGGAATATTTTGCATCACCTTCTTTTCCTTCTTAGCATCGATCACGAATGCTAAATATGATGTACATCCCTTGGTCAAACACTTTCTGGCTTTCATTAGAGAAATGATTCCAGAATTTACTCTGCGTTTGTCCCCATACACCATAAACGAATCTTTCCCAGGCGGGTTTATTTTAACTATCTTCTTCTTGCATAAAATTTCGGCATCATTGGCGCTAAGCCAATCCATTCCCAACACGATGTCGAAACCATTAAGTTCGATAAGTAATAATTCCTCGTGAAACTTATTCCCATTAAGGTCGATTAAGATGTTTTTCATACGATGGCTAACAAGTACAAACTTGCCACTAGCAACTTCGACTAATAAAGCATTATCTAGTCTATCAATAGGCAAAGCTAGTTTTCTACCAAACTCATGCGAAATAAAGGAGTAGTTGGCTCCATAATCAAACAAAGTTTGAGTAGGTAATTCATTTACGAGAAAGGTACCTGAAGCGACATCAGCTTCATCTTTCGCAACCTCAAGTGTCATCTGGAAGGCTCTCGCCTTCGGCTTTGGTGGAATGTTAGGCTTAGCTGCCTCATTCTTCTTTGGACAGTCTTTCAAAATGTGCCCCTCTTCATTACAACCAAAACACATACTTTTGTTGTTCGGACACTCATTGGCAAAATGCCCAATTTTTCCGCACTTGTAGCAGGTTACATCCTCACTACATTTTCCAAAGTGCTTCTTCTTGCACTTATCACACCACTTCGCTTCTCCTCCTTTTCTTCCACCAAACTTTTTCGAATCATATTTCGAAAATTTGCTTTTCTTACCGGAACTAGATGTTCCCTCAAACTTTCTCTTCCCGCCAACCTCAACCTTGTTGGTGGTTCTCCCCTTAATCATGTTCTCAACAGACTTGGCAGCCCAGATAGCTGCCTCTAGAGTATGTGCCTAATGTACTGGCACCTCGTACTCCCATGGGAGTCCCTTCGCATACCGGTCCACCTTTGTCAGCTCGTCTGGGACGATACGCAAGGCAAACTCCATCTTATCGGTGAAGGCGTTTGTGTAATCGTCGACTGACATGTTGCCTTTTGTCAACGTCAGAAACTTGTTCTCCAACTCCAACATATTTTGAGCTGAGCAGAACTTGCGCTTGAACTGCACCAAGAACTCTGCGCAGGTCAACTGCAGTGGCTCATTAGGGTTTAAAGTCTTCCCTAGAGTGTTCCACCAACGAACGGCTCCACCTCGGAACTGACGCACTGCATAGGTAGTCTGCAACTTGCCTCTGCAACCACACGTCATGAAGGCTAACTCCATTTCGGAGATCCAATCTATCACTCCGATCGGGTTCTCCTTTCCATTGAAGGTCGATGGTTTGCAAGTTAGAAAGTCCTTGTACTTGCATCCCATTCCATCATTCCTTCCGTCATGGTTGTTTTGCCTAACTATCGGTGGGTTGGCTTGACCAACAGATCCACTGAAGTTTCCTCCTTCCGAGTGCCCTTCATTTAAATCGGACTCTTCCACTTGAATTGATAGTTCTTCACGATTCTGTTGAAGCAACCGCCTAGTCTCCTCCATTTGACGATCCAACATCGTTTGAATCATCATTTGTACACCAGACATTGTTATCGGCTCAGGTGCTGCTGCTACGACAGGTATTTACTCAATCACTAGTGGTTGATTCCTGTTTTCATCAGCATTTCCAACTCCACTTCTTGTTCTCACCATTTTTGATCTACACACCGAATAAGGTGAAATTAGATCCTCATTCACGATAGATTTCAAATCATCCTTATCATTCCTAAACGTTTACATGCTAGTTCTAAATTCGTAGATGTACGCTTAGAATCCTACACACATAAGGTTTCCAGATCCGGTCGGCAATAGACCATAGATCCGAACAAATAATATCATATATGGCAAACATATAACATTTAGCACATAAAAGTATTTTAGGCAATTTTCCTAAAATAAACTAGTGCTCGTGTCTAAAATATAACAGACACACATCTCAAACTTTCACTTAGCATTCTAAGTTTAAGTCTAGAAATCCTACAAATTCCTAGTTCACTTAAACTAATGCTCTGATACCAACTGTGACATCCCCAAAATCTCGGCCAGAAAAGACCGATTTTCATTTATGCTTTTAAAATAATTTCAGAGTAAATCCTTTTGATTTGAAAGATTTGCGGAATTTGTTCCCCAAAACAAAGTATGATAAAATAATATTTACCAAAGCATTTCATAAAGAAATGTATTTTCATTATATAATCAAAACTCGGGATGTCATGTTCCGATACAGACCATAAAGCATAAACGATAACATTACAAGTCATTCAACAAATATATACATATACAGAATTGTAAACAAAACAAATTGATGATTCATCCATCTTATGCCCTTGCGCCACTTCCTGTAATACAAATAAAACTGAGTGGGTCAGGCTTGGGAGCCTGGTGAGCATATAGGGTTTTCAACCCACAATAAATAATTATATTTAATTCCACCAACCAACAATAACCCAATTACTCATTCCCTTTATTCTCACTTTACATCCCTAAAACAACTAACACAAGGGACCTAGTCTTAGAATATTTCATTGGGGCGACAACACATGCTTTCGGGGGTTTCCCGACAATATATGTCAAATAAGGCAACCATGAGGGGGATGGAGTACAATGAATGAACACCCGAGTTCATTAACACCTACAGGTGGCGAACCTGCTAACGTTCCACATGACTGTCTAGAAAAGTCTGTGGTCGTCATCTAAACTCCGCTAGATGACTAAATCAAAAACAACATCGAGGCCTCTCATCTGTTTATCACACGTCAACTATCTACCCATGTTCTACCCAATATATTAGTAGATAAAAGTATATATATATATATATATATATATATATATATATATATATATATATATTTATACATAGTTTTAAACCAGTATAGTATGTTCAATCAATACATATTCCACATAACAGATGAGGCACACACACATAACACGTATTTCATAGAGAGTAAATCAGATATATGAGATAGAAGAAAGTGAATATACATTCACACATATAACAACAAAATATACACATAACATGTATTTTATATAAAATACTTCATAATTATGCGTTAGAAGAAGGGAAAATGACGTATAGGCCCTATAATGTTTCTAGGGTTTACTCATTCAGTCCCTAATGTTATTTCTGTACCTTTTAAGGGAACAAAGTTGGTTGTGTCGGGTCTAAAACGTCCTTTTTGAGAAAACGAAGGGGTAACCCGGTTACCCCTTATGACAGCTCACGTCTTCTTACATTTTAATAATTAAAAATAATAAGTGGGGCCCACAACTCTCTCTCTCTCTCTCTCTCTCTCCAATGCACGATGTGTTGTTTTGCTCTTTAGTATCCTCTGATATAGATATAACAGTTGCAGACATAAAAGAACCAATCAACCCACCAAAATCATCAACACACAAAGCTTTCTTTCTCTCTCTAATTCTCCTCTCTCTTTTCTACCTCATCTTTCTCTCTCTACAATCCAAACACCCCAACTCCAGCCACCGTACAATCACCATCAACGGACTCTAAATCCGACCCAAATACACCTCCTACAACATTCACATCCACCACCAGCTTCACAAAACCACCAACCCAAAACTCCGAAAAAATATGGACCTCCAGGGATGGGGACCAAAAGATTCGGGTTTTCACCCAATTTTTTCTCCAATTAAAACAAGAAAAACTGCTCGCAAATTCATCAAAGGCGCTTTGTGTTGGAGCTCGGGTTGGGCAGGAAGTGGAGGCTTTGAAACAGGTCGGAGTTAATGATTCAATCGGGTTGGATCTTGTACCCTACCCGCCTATTGTGATCAAGGGTGATTTTCATCATCAACCGTTTGATGATAAGGCTTTTGACTTTGAGTTTTCGAATGTGTTTGACCATGCTCTTTATCCAGATAAATTCGTTGGAGAGATTGAACGGACGTTGAAGCCTGGTGGAATCTGTGTGCCATCAAAATAGAAGGAGGCTTGCTTCAACTGGCCATGGCGATGGTTTGGTGGTGATTGGATCAATCTGCCATCAAAATAGAAGGAAGACGAGAGGATGGGTTGAAGAAGGCAACAACTTTGGTTGTTTCTGGGTTTTTTCTGGTGTGTTTGTGTGTGAGAGAGAGGTGGGCCCCAAGTTTTGTATACGTGTGCTCTAAACCGACTAAAACAAGTAAAGGGGACTAAAAGAACATGTTGTCCACAAGTTGGTTCCCTCATAAAACCACGAAAAAACTTAAATGACTAAAAGGGTCAACCTTAGAAACTTCATAGGGTGTATGTGTCATTTTCCCTTAGAAGAAAGTAACCACACACTCACTTGATCAGAAGATGATCAGACAACACTACGGCTTATAGAAGTAGTATTCTTCGGCAGATCTGGAAGATCTTCACAAAAACCGGACTCCTCGCGGGCAGAGCTTCGGCTCGGGAATCTTACTTCTCAGGATCTTTGGGACCTCGGGACTTACTTCGGGGCTCGGGAATGATACCGGGGCTTCGGGATAATTCTTGCACAAAAAACGATGCAAAAACGCGAGAGAAATGGAAGAAATGAGCAAAAGAATCGGCTGCCCTCGACACCCTTTTATAGGGGCTGGAACTTCGATTTACGCTGGGCGTAAATCCTAGTTACGCTGGGCGTAACCTGGATAGGATCGCTGACTCTCCCCCTTCGGATAATATCGAAATATATATATATATATATATATATATATATATATATATATATATATATATATATATATATATATATATATATATATATATATATATATATATATAAATTAAATATCGAAAATATTTAATAAACTTCAAAAATTCATATCTTCCTCATACGAACTCTGTTTTCGACGTTCTTTATATCTCCACGTAGGTGAGACTACGCTCTACAACTTTCGTTTAGTCGACTAATTTTGATTTTATTTTTATTATTTATTTTTAGTAGGCCGGGACAGGAAAACTCCGTTATAAAATCATAACTTCTTCATCCGACGTCCGTTTTCGCCTATCTTTTCATCGTTTCACTACAATTAACGAGATCTTCAATTCTCGTTTAGATTGTTTCGGCTAAAAACTGCGCGATCTCAAATCGAGTATTCGGGCTGCATATTGTTAAGTCGAAACTTCGAAAAATCATAACTTCCTCATACGAAGTCAGATTTGGGCGTTCTTTTTATGCACGCTCTCGGTTTAACGAACTCTACAACTTTCGTTTAGATCACTAAGGCTAAATATCGCTCTAACGTAAATTTCACTTTTTACGTCATTCAGCGTTGTCGGTTCTGTCGCGAAACTTCGACAGGTCATAACTTCTTCGTTATAACTCGGATTTCGGCATTCTTTATATCTTCGGAATCCTTGTTTCGACCACTACATCTTTATGCAAACATATCGGGCTTATCTCATACTTTAATTTTGACGCTTATTTTATTCTTAATTTATTAAATTATAATAATTAAGAAAATAAACACATAATTCACATAATACTCAAATATTTCATCATTAATACTCCAAAAAGAGTTACAAGGGTTAACTTAGAATATTACATCAAGGATAATGCCTAGCATGGAAACACGGGCGTTATAGCGATGAAGGTAACCGGGGGCGGGACCGGGGACTATGTAAACGGGGGAGCTGGGGGCGTGGGCAACAACTGATTTCAGAGGCGGGGCGGGGGCAACTATTTCCGCTTCCATTTGGTCTCGTTGACATCCCTACCCACTACATCTTACACGGGATAACCATATGGTGGTGGGATAGGTCGAGGCGGTCCTGCTATGTGATGTAGACCAAGATACCTGGTGCGGGCCGGCTGTAAGTTGTAGGCACGGAGGCTCGATAAGAGCGGTTGGGTTGAGGTGGCAAACCAAAAACACCTGAGTATTCCAGTCCGATGACTGATTGGACATGTTGTATATTGGTATTCCCGTTCGATGACTGATTGGGCCAAGGTATTCCAATTTGATGAGTGTGGGCCCGTTATGCATTATAATACATTTGGTGTATGGGGTATTTTGGGGGAAACACATTAAGTTTTGTGTTTACCCAATTGTTTATGTTTTCAGGTTCTATCTTTGATCGTGGGAAGGCGAAGGTAGGACTTTACACATTCATCAACAATATTGAGGATTCAGTGTTTCTTATATTACTCTGATTTTCGATAAATGTATTTTGGAATAAACGTTTTTTCTTAATAATGAATTTATAATTAGGGAGTTTTGCCTTATTTAAAAATAAAAATTTTTTGTTGTGAAAATGAGACATTACACATAAACATCAATAGCCCCACACACTTCATCAATAATTGTCCCACGTAAGATGTCGTGAGAAAAACTTAAAGAAATCATTCATAAGTACTGAATGAGTACAAAAACAAAAATGACTTATTTTGAAACAAAACAATATTAAGGACTAAATGTATACAAAAATATTAAGGACTAAATGTCTACAAAATGAGAAATATATTACCCTATTAAGTCATTTTTTCCGGTTAACCTGGAGTAACTGGTCATAAGGATTGAATGTGTACATTTTAATAAGTTGAAGGGGTAAATATGGATGAAAAAAAACTCAATGACCAAATATATACAAATCGAAAAATATATTACTTTTTTAAGTCATTATCCCATGAGTTTATAATACAAATACTAACTGCACAACTTATATGAATTTTATAGATATTCAAATCCGCTTCGTTGGTTTTTATATTTCCAATTCAGTTTTGTTCATCCCTAAATTTCATAATTAATTAATAAACTAATTAAATTATAAGTTAATGTTATAGAAATGACGATTTTTTTTGGTAAAGCACCATTATTTCTTGAATAAGTAATTTTGTAATAATTTTATATCATTAAAAATATATTTCTGGCAAAAGAAAAAAAAAAATACATCTTAGACCGAATTTTGGATTTCAAACTGAGAAAAACACTATATCAAAATTTCTACGATAAATCTGAAATCCAATTAACTATTCTGAATTTTGAAAAAGTTAATTTTGTTTTTTTTACTAGTATCTAACAAAAAGTAAAATAAAAAATAAAAAATATAGCAAATAAAAAGTAGATATGATACAATTGTGTAAACTATGATATTTTGATTAAAAACGATAATATTAGGTATTTCAAAATAACAATCCGGAAATAAATAGATACAATTTTTTGTACAAATATAAAAGATACATATTATATAATTTTTATTAGTTCATATGACTTATTTCATACAAACGATCATTTACAAAAATAAAGTAAATTACACGAATCGTCTCTTGTCAAAATGTATGTTTTTAGTCTCTATTTTTAAAAATTAATTCGGACCGTCCTTTATATTATAAAAAGGTGCATGCTTCTTCCATACAAACATGAAATGACTATATTGTCATTTTATTTATTTTTATTTAATTTATCATATTTTAGATTAGAAAAATAATAATAAATACCACCACCCACACCCTAACCCACCGCTCCCCTTTCTTATTCCCCTTTTCCTTCTACTTACGTGGAAACCAGATGCACCAGTGGAATCACTAACACCGCCACAAGCTTCGCCACCTGCACACCACCATTTTCACCCAAAAGTCATTCTAATCCACAAATCAAATCAGTGGTGGTGTAGAAGAGATTAAGATCGAGAAAGAGGATGTCGAAATCGATGATGGTTTCGCCGTTTTCGTCATATCTAGGGTTCGATTTTGAAAGTGAAACTGAAAAGGTTCTTTTCGGAGAAGACGGGCACCAGATTCCGATGAGCATGCTCTAGAACGACGACCACAACCCTTTATCTTCTCTCAAGACTCCCGACGGTTGCTTGTTTCACCGTTGTTATTTGAAACCCTGCTTGACGGTTTAAAACCATCCTCGACGGTGATCTTAGATCTGAGATAAGGGGGTATCAGATCGGAGAAGAAAGGGGAGGGGAGAGAGAGAGAGAGAAAAGAGAGAGAGAGAGAGAGAGAGAGAGAGAGAGGCAGTGGTTATGATGAAAATGGTAGCGAATGGTGGTGTTAGTGATTTTTTGTGAGATGAACAATGGAAATGAGAGATACTTGTATATTAGGTTAGGATTTTAGGTTGGAGTAAGGTGTGTGATAGGGTTGAAATTTGTTTTTTCTATTTATTTAAAGTGTAAAAAAAATTATAATTAAATTTAAAATAAAATAGTGAGGATAAATCATTTTATGTCTGGTAAAGGATGCAACATGCAAATTTAAACTAACGAGTGATGAGATGTGCACGTTTTAAACAAACAATGGATGGTCCGAATTAATTTTTAAAAGAGACTAAATGTACATTTTAATTCCTGCACAAGAGACGATTCATGTAAATTACTGAAAAAATAATATCACATGAATTGACTTATTTCATACATTGACCATTTAAAAAAAATATCACGTGAATTAATTGTTCTTTTTAAGTCATTTTATATTGGGAAAATCTCCAAAAAAAAAAGTCCAAATATTATGGGCCAGTTTATGCAAGTCCAAAATTTTATTTTGTTAAAAAAAAGTCTCGATTACCGGATAAAAAATTTAAAACAACATTTTTTACCGGTAAACTGTTTTTTACCCGGTTACCTTCAGAAAAGTCCCAAAATTTGGCTAAGTTTATGAAAAAGTCATAATTATTTTTTATTTCAACTTTTTACTCTTTCACTAAAAATCTAAAAATTTATTTGTTAAAATTATGAATAAGAATAAATGTCATTAATCTCCATATAACTAATGGTTAAAGACTTATATAACTAATTATTTGCCACAAAAACAATGATGTTAATGTTGGTCAAAAATATTGGTTTATACTTTACTTTTTTAGGCAATTATATTTTTTCAGTCTAGTTTATGGTTGTATGGGTGTTTACGGCTGTGAACGTGTTTACGGCCGTGAACCCATTTGTGGATGTCTGTCTCATTTAAATAGTGTTAGTGGAGTCATAAATATGTATGTACGGCTAAGAGAGAGAAGAGAAAGAGAGATAAAGGAGCTTAAGTGTGTGTTAGTGTGTATGAATCTCATGTAAAGGAGCATCATTCCATTCATCAATACATTGAAGATTCATATTATTCTTCTTCTCCTTCTCTTCTATTATGATCTGGCATCATCCGTTTGATTGGGATTCCGCACCATCAAATGGATTTGATTAATACACAAGCAAATTGGGGACTTACAATTGGTATCAGAGCTTGGATTGTATCAATCAATTTGGCCAGATCTGGAGTGTATTTGATCTTATTTTTGACGGATTTTTGCGTTTTTGGATAAATCTTTGAAAATTAGGGGGTTTTGTTCTTCGTGTTTTTGATAAAAACGAGTTTTGGAACAAAAGTTGTTTTTCACGTAATTTGTGAAGTGTTCACGGCCATTGAAGGGTTACCGGCCGAAGGAGGGTTTTCAGCCGAAGAAACGTATACGGCTAGCGTTTCTCGGCGGCGATGGTAATCACGAATAAGGGTTTCTTGGACGTTTACGGCTCAGCAAGGTTCTCGGTCCAGCACGAGTTCGACCCACTTTCGTTCAGCATTCAGCAGCCTCATTCAGCGTTCAGCAGCCTCGTTCAACATTCAAAAATATTTGGGCTAGCCAAGATTCGAACACGCACCATTCCCTTTCTCAAACCAGCGTCTTACCATCTGATCTAGCATATCACATGCTAATCATCTTTCGTTTTTAAATCTTAAAGCTTCGCTTTCTCGGTTCTTATTTTCGCATTTTTTCCACTTTTAGCCCAGAATTCAAAAAATTTCTTATTTTAAAATTCCACTTTCAACCCAAAAATTTTAGCTTTTAATTTTTGTATATCTAAATTGACCTTTGACCTCAAATTTTGACTTTGACTTTTCAAGTTTGACCATTGACTTTAAACTTTGACTTTCTCGTTTAACCTTCAATATTTCAAATTTAGCTTTTCGGTTTGACTTTTTAAATTTGACTTTTAAGGTTGACTTTTGAGTTTTTAGTTAAAGAGATTTTTTTATAAAATGAGTTCCTCAAACATCCCAGTTACTGAAGTTTCATGTTCTCAATCTTGTGAAACTACTATTAAATTTCTTCGTGAACAAATTGAGTTACTAAAAAGGGAAAATGAGGACCTTAAGTATGAAAGTTATACCCTTAGAAAAGGCCAAAGACCTCTAAAAGAAAAATTAGAAATCACGACTCAAGACTTTAGAAAACTACAGGAAGATTATAGCAATAAATGTGAGAGCTACAATTTTATCGAAAAACAACTTGCCATTGCAACTGTCGAGCTTGACGCATTAAAAATTAAGTTTGAAAATGCAAATTTTAATTTCAGAAAATTTGATGTGTCAAGTGAAGTAGTTGCGTCAATGCTGGAAAATAATTTGCGATTTAAAAATAACCAGCAAAAGGGTTTAGGGTATGATAAAGTTCCTCCTCCATTCAATCATAATTACACTGTCATCCCTATGACCCAGGAAGAAATTGACAGAGAACCATATCTTGTGTATGGCAAACCTATTGTATCTGTGTTGGAAAGTGGTCCAAAGGTTGATAATACTAATGTTTCTACTTCTTATGCAGATCCACCATTAAGTCATTGCAAGCAAGCAGCTGAAGAAAGTGTGTCAAAGTCTGATGACTCAAATTTTTTTGAGATGTTTGATGATATCTTTGATAATTCTGTCGTGGTTGTGCCAGAAAGTGCTGAGCTGAATGATTTTAATACTTCTACTTCTTGTGCAGGTAAAGTAGTAGATGATGAGGACAAGGAGAACATAACTAATTCTAGTTCTACAAATTTTGATGATGGTCAAACCAATGACTCCTTGAACTTAGAATCTGTTGCTTCTAACTCAGTTACTTTTGACAAACCTGTTGTTGGTAAATACATGCCACCAACTCAAGCTAATCAGAATGCCTGCTGCAACTGTGCTTATGGGAACAATAAGAGACAAGGCAATGACACGCCACTAGGGGCAGTAAGAAACAATTTCCCAGTGAAGAAAAAGACATGTTTTCACTGTGGAACACCAGGACATATTACCAGAAATTGACCTAATCGTGCATACATTCCCTATTATGCACAAGGATGGCAAAATGCACCACGAGGGAGATTCTACAAAAGAAGCCCTTCCAGGTCACAATCGCGCAATGGTGACTGGAATGCGCAGAAGGCCAAGAATCCAACTCCGAAGGCCAAGAATCAAAATCCCAAGGACAAGAAGGGAATGTTGGCCAAGAAGCCAAGCTCAAAAGATGCTCCAGTAAAACAAAGACTGGTTAGGTCAAAGTCATCTCGGCGGCTGATTTCAAGTTCCCAAGCCAGTGCTAAGGAACCCAACCGAGTGAGCAAGAAATGGGTCAAACCTGACTATAGATGGGTTCTGAAGTTTCAATCTCCCAAATCTTCTAATGACTCTAATATTTCTTCATCTTTTGTTTGTGATATACATGATATGTCATGGAAGAAAGTTCCTTGCACAGATGACAAAGGTCAACCAAGTTTCAAAATGGACTGGGTTCCAAAGACCAACTAATCCCGATCTGTGTCGGAGCAGCTATGGAGGCATATCATTAGACTTCGGTTTGTTGATAGTGGCTGTTCCAGGCACATGATAGGAGACATCTCTAAACTATACAACACTAAGAACTTCAAGTGAGAGTATGTGTCCTTTGCGGAAAAGGAAGAAAGGAGAGGATCACACATGGGGTTTGTGCTTAACGATGTGAAGAATTTTCTAATATGTTATGAGATTATGCGTGTTGTTCTCGGACCTTCTGGATGCAAATTCAATCGGTGACTTACTGTTTGAGTTTTCTTCTCGATACTCCTGAGGTTATCTTAAACTGATTCATTTTGAAGACAATTTTTTTCTTTCTTATAGTTTTTTCTTTAGTAGGTATTGTTTGGGAAGTGATATCAAGAGAAAGTGGTAACGGGCAGTCTAAACAGGTGTAAGGGACTGAATCTGAATTGTCTAGACTCTTTGTTCAATGTACTGGTAGGCACGAAGGATTTGACAGTGTGGATTTAGTTAGGATTGTTTGGACTGACCATACGACGCTCGGGTAGATTGAGCAGTGAGATAAACACGGGAACCCATAGGATACACTAAATTAATACGCATCTAGAACAATGGTTCAACTTTTCCTTGATGTACAAACTTATGTCCTTAATTCTGGTTCTGATAGGGCAACTAGGGGTTCTGATAAATTAGGTCTATAGAAGGTTATTTTCTTGCTTACTTTCTGTTAGTCATATGTTGCCTCCTCTACGTGATTGAAATATATTTGACCTGGACTGCAACATATGCAATTCTATCTCTCTGCATCTTCTATCTATGCAATCCTTCCTTTCTATGAGCCATATGTTGTCTCCTTTGCGTGATTAAAATGATCCGACCTGGAACACAACATATGTAACATTCTACCTCTCAATCCCTCTATCCTAGTTAGTCATACGTTGTCCCTTCTGCGTGATTGAAAGAGATCCGACCTGGGACACACAATATGCACCTATTTCTAAATCTAACTTCCTCATTAATAATTGTCTATTCACCTAAAGTAAGGGGTTCTTTGGAAGTTCTTGATAATAAAGGTATATCGGGAAGTGGGGAACACGTTCTAGTGCAACTAAAATTGAACCATTTAGAGGTTGCCTGTAGATCTCGCTGCTTAATTTAAGTGGACAACAATACCCGTGGTCGTCATCGGCTAAATGGTTTATTTATAAAAGTTTGTCAATATTCTTTGGGTTTAAGTGGACCACAATACCGACAATTGACCAGATCTATTCATGAAGGCGAAGGTACCGATAAACAAAGTTAAGATTGTCTCACAACTTTGATCCCAGTTATTTTTGTTTTTGTTAAATTTATTCATAGTATTCCTCTATGCACAAATTTAGGGAGAGAATTAAAAAAATTAAAAATCAAACAAAAATCAGAAAATTAAAAATCCAAAAATAGTGTTATTTCTTGTTCAGAAAAATAAAAAAAAATCCAAAAATATTATGTGATAAGCTTTGTTTTAGTTTTGTTTTGTCTTGAAAAGTGAATTCAGATGTAGACGAGACTCATGAAGTGTGTATCGAGATTTTCTGAGCCAAGGCTTCATCCGTGATCATCGAAGAATTCTCATTCAAAGGATCAAGAAATGAAGACTATTATTTCAACATTCAATTTTTCTACCCCGAAAGTAAGGTGAAGCTGACTTGAAGATTATGTGACATATTTGATTGAAGCCTCCTCAATCAATTTGCTGCTATTCATGAACCTGCTGAAGTGATCCAGAAGATTAGATCTCTCTATTGTTCTCTCTGAAAATTCTCAAGCTGAAAGCGCCATCTTTTAAAAATCTTTTCAAGAAGCCTCCTCACCCAACGTGCGTTCAAAGCCAAATTCTGAAGAAAAGCCCAAGTGCTCAATATGAAGTCATTTATTGAAGATTCATCATGTTCATCATGAAAGCTGCGAAGAAATCGAAGATAAATGCTGAAGCTAAGCTCAAAATGGAGATTGACAAGAAAAGGCAGCTACTTTTTTAGGGGGAGCTTGTTGAGTCAATTAGAAAAGAAAGCTATAAACCAAGGGGGAGATTGGTGGGTCAAAAATATTGGTTTATACCCATTTGTGGTTTTCTGTCTCATGTAAATAGTGTTAGTGGAGTCATAAATATGTATGTACAGCTAATAGAGAGAAGAGAGAGAGAGAGAGAGAGAGAGAGAGAGAGAGAGAGAGAAAGAAAGAGAGAGAGAGAGAGAGAGAGAGAGAGAGAGAGAGAAAGAAGCTTAAGTGTGTGTTACTGTGTGTGAATCTCATGTAAAGGAGCATCATTCCATTCATCAATACATTGCAGATTCATATTATTCTTCTTCTCCTTCTCTTCTATTTTGATCTGCATCACCCGTTTGATTGGGATTCCGCACCATCAAACGAATATGATTGATACACAAGCGAATTGGGGACTTACAGTTAGCATCATTTTGAACTCATCACGTTTGTATAATCCATTTTCAATAAAGTAATTGATTCATGGATCAATTACTTTATGATTCCTCCGTGGATCAATTACTTTATGTTTATAAAGTAACTAATACATAGAGGAATTGTTTATATATGCTTAAGACTTAATGATAAAATTCATATACTTTTCTATAATCCATACAACATCACATAACCTACTATTATAGTGATTGGTTTGTCATCAATTAATGGTTTTTCATATGAACATAACAGTTGGTTTTCTGTTAACCTATTTTTAGGTAGATTAAAGTAAGGTGTTCAACACATAATTTGAATATCTTATAATATATGTAACATAAATTTTCATGAGAAATAGGTTATATGAACGATGATGAGTTCAAAATAATGCTAACGTCATTATTTTGTGGCAAATAGTTGGTTATAGAGGTATTTAAGTTTTAGTTTTATGGAGCTTAATGACGTTTATTCTTATTCAAAATTTTAACCAAAAAATTTCTAAATTTTTAGTGAAAGGGTAAGAGTTTAAATAAAAAAAATTATATTTTTCATAAACTGAACCAAATAACGAGACTTTTCTGAAGATAATTGGGTAAACAATAGTTTATTGGTAAAAAAAAGAGTTGATTTGAATTTTATGGTGATCCAGACTTTTTTTTTTATTAACAAAATAAAATTTGATACTTTTATATAAATTGATTTAAAATATTAAGGGGTGTTTGACTTGTCTTTTGAGAGGCCAAAAAGACTTTTGGGAAAAGTTATAAAAAATCAAGTTTTCTTGACTTTTCCAAAAAATCAGTTTTCCTTATATCAAAATCCCAAAAGTAGCTTTTAAAATATTTTTACCAAACAAAATCCCAAAAGTAGCTTTTAAAATATTTTTACCAAACATCTTTTCTCTTCTATCTTTTTCTAAAAGGACTTTTGGCCTTTCAAAAGCTAAGCCAAACACTCCCTAAGTCTTTTATCAAATTTCTTTTTTATATTTAGGGCAAATACCATAAAAGTCACTATATTTTCATACGTTTTTGAGAAAAGCCCTAAAATTATTTTTTGGTTGGCTCTAGCCACAAATTGGACATAAAGTTACCACTCTAGTCCATTTAACGATTTTCATGGTTAATTCTGTTAATTTTTTTTTTCAAAATCAGTCATAAAAGTTCAAATTTGGTCCCTATAGTTTGCAAAAATTTACACAACATGTCCAAAAATCGGTTTTATGTTTTTTAACTTCTTTATTTTCATTTATTTATTTATTTATTTATTAATCAAAGCTAAACTTGCTTTTATATATTTTTTAATTTTTTTATATTTTTCGTTATATATATATATATATATATATATATATATATATATATATATATATATTAGCTTCTTTTATTTCGTTTTTATATTCATTTATTTTTCATATTTTATATATATATTTTTTTCTTTTTTCTTTATTTTCATTTTTTTGTTTTTTTCGTTTTTTCATTTCTCTTTATTTTTGATAAAATAAATTTACTTTTTGTTTTTCTTCAATTTGAAAACTTCTTTTGATATTTATCAAAAATATTAAAGTGTATGAATATTTTTTTTTATATTTTTCGTATTTGTTTTGTTTTTTTTTTTGTTTTTTTTTTTTTTTGTATTTTTGTCATGTTTTCTTTTTCGTCAATTTGATATTTTCTTTTGATAATTTTTTAGAAAGTGTAAAGTGTATGAATATATTAGAGTATATTATATTTTTTGTGTTTGAGTTTTTTTGATTTTCTAAAAAAAATGAAAAAACGGAAATAAAGAAAAAACGAAAAAAATTATAAAAAAATATGAAAAATAAATGAATATGAAAACAAAAAAAATAAGTTAAAAAATAAAATAAAAAACAAAAAAAAAATGAAGTAAGAACGAAAAACATAAAAAAAAATTAAAAAATATAAAAGCAAATTTAGCTTTGATTAAAAAATAAAAAATAAATAAAAATAAAGAAGTTAAAAAAACATAAAATCGAGTTTTGGACATGTTATGTAAATTTTTACAAACTACAGAGACCAAATTTAAATTTTTAGGATTGATTTTATAAAAATTTAACAAAATTAACTATGAAAATTATTAATAAAGTGATAGATTGGCAACTTTATGTCCAATAGCTGACCAAAAAGAATAATAGAGTTTTTCTAAAAAAAACGCATAAAAATATAGTGATTTGCCCTTATATTTATCTATGTACGAAAGGAGTGAAATGAACAGCATAACATGTGATGCCACACTTTCATCGGCATACAAACGTGTCATCGACATAAATTACCTTCTTTCTCTCTCTCAAAACACCAAATTTTACATTTTCTTCTCTATTTCGGGTGAAAATGGCTGAAGTGCAACCACCGGTGGAGGGTCAGGTTAATGGCGGTAGTGGTGGCGTCGTCGGTGGCGGCGGCGGCGGCGGCGGCACTCTTGTGGGTGCCCCGGCAGAAACCGTCCCAGGTCCAACTAAACGACAGCGCAGGCCCAGCGTCAGATTAGGTGAAATAGGAGATCAACACACCTACGATAACCATAGAAGAACCAAGCAGCAACAATGGAGGTATTCTTCAAAAGAAGCAAAAACTTCAAAAACCAGACAGCTTATGAACCTATCTGGCGGAG
The DNA here is from genome assembly GCF_002870075.4 of Lactuca sativa. Lineage (NCBI taxonomy): Eukaryota > Viridiplantae > Streptophyta > Magnoliopsida > Asterales > Asteraceae > Lactuca > Lactuca sativa. Next base: position 36,710,645 of record NC_056623.2, read on the forward strand.
CCGCTATGGAATATCAAGAAACCCTAGATGTCGGAGTCGAAGATAAGGATGGCGGAAACAAGAGTAATCACAATCTAGGTAATAGTAATAACAATAATCCTCTGGATTGTGTTGCGATTGGTAGTTGGAAAGTTAGGGATTCCGCGAAATCGAAAAGGGGGTTTTCGATGACGACAAAACGCGTCAGATCGAATTGGGTTTCAAAGATAAACGATGGAGATGAGAAGTTCGAAGAGGAAGATGATTTCGACGATGTTGATCGATATACGGATTATGAACGTGAAGGTTCCGGTAGTCAATTAAAGGAGCCAAGTTTGAATCTATCTATGGATAACGAAAGAGACTTGCATTATGGCACCAGATCTAGAGATGGAACCAGGGTTAGGGTTTCAGATGGTCCTTCTGATACCGATGCAAGAAATTGGAACAATAACAACCCAGAAAGGAATGGCGTTAGGGTTTGGTTGAATCAATTAGGGTTAGGTCGCTACGCCCCAATTTTTGAAGTACATGAGGTTGATGATGAGGTTTTACCTCTATTGACATTAGAAGATCTTAAAGATATGGGGATAAATGCAGTTGGTTCCCGAAGAAAAATGTTCTGTTCAATTCAGAAGCTTGGTAAAGGGTTTTCTTGATGGTCGTTAATGGTGGAAATCTTGATTTTGAAGAAGAGAAGTCACTTGTGAACAACACACAACCATCAAGTTTGTAGCTTGGGAAATCTGGCCCGGAATAGGTGGTGATAGGAATACCTTGAGGTCGGAATTCCCAATTCCAATTCCAGTCGGAAAAAGACAGAATGTCTGAACTTGGTTTGGCCCTTTTTTGTGTACTTCAATTGTAGTGATAAAATCCTTTCCTTTTTTTTTTGCTTTCTTTATGGTAATATTTGACTTCAACTTATATGCAGTATTATGGTATATAGATATAAGTAGTTGAAAGTAGCTATAACTTGTTTTATATGTTGATGTTGTCTATAAAGAGAAAGCAATAGTTAGAAATATGCATTGTGGCATTATGGTCATTTTTACATGTATATAGCGTGTTCACAATCATTCTCTGCTAAAATATCCTCATATAAATCTGCGATCTAATTGATGAATATGGGACCATATGATTCCGTTTCCACTTTTGGGCATTACTGCTCTCACATTGGTTTTTGTTGTGGGACCAGTTAATGATGTGGCAGTTGCCCTTTAAAAATAGTATTTTTTGTTTCATGAATCTTTTTTGATATGATATGTTATGATGAAGTTTCCTTGATTGAAAATATGGTCAAATCTCAAATGTGATATTTGCAGGTGTTTATCTTGAAATATCATGGATAGTTTATTTATACTTGTGAATCATAAAGATGTTGGTACAATCGATTTAGTAATAAGTAATACAACTCTGAAATATCCCGACCCATAAGGACCAAATAAAAACCAAGTAAAATAACATTAACAGAAACCCAAAAATAAAATAAAATAAACCCATGTTACTTGCACCAATAATGTACATTGCCCATGTGAATGTGATGCTGGATTTGTACACAAAATCTCATGGTTTTCGTTGAACAAATATATATATTTGCAATGTTTGATCACTCAATGTGCAACGAGATTTTCCCAGAATTATCAATATTGTTATGTTTTTCCTATGTTCAAGTCAATATAATGAATTGTTATCATTTATAAAATTTAGTTGTTTAAAAAATAAATATACAAAAAAAATTTGCGGGTTAACCCATCCACTTAAATGGCAAGTTGAACAATGCCAAAACCAATCACAGTGATGTACATCAGACAAAGAATTACAAAGAATTGAGGTATTAGTGCACCAATTATACACCACTTCTTCACGCCTAAAACACTATTAACATCTAAAAAATAAGTATAAACCGATTCATTTGTTAGGTAACTCGGTGAAATGTGTAAAAGTATTATGAAATGTAATTGGGTTTAATTGTTTATGAATTATGATGATAAGATAAAAGAAAGGAACTCATGGCTCTTCTTTGAATTTCAAATGATAAAGAAACAAATATTCGGCTCTTGAATATTTAGCCCATAATTTAACTAGCCCAAAAACTTTTACAACCCCCCTTGTTTAAAGAAAAAGTAAAAGAAAAGTACAAAAGATTTATTTAAGATAAATGTTACTTTTATTTAAATAAAAAAATTTATTTAAATATTCTTTTACTTTTTAATCCTAAAAATCCTCCTTCCCAATGAAATAGTAATATGTGTAATATTTAATGCTCATTTAATTATATTTTAATATACTAATATGACACATGTCATCATTTAATTGGATAGTAGAATTTGTAGGAACAAAAGTAGAAGAATATTTAATTTCTCTAAAATAAATAGACGATTTTTTAGTCAAAAGAAAGGAAAACAAAAATCAGATTTTTAATCACTGTTAGTTATTTAATTGTTTAAATTAATAAAAAAAAATAAGAATAGGTATTTAAAGTGTTGTTTCCAAAAATTAAAATTAGACCGGGAGGAATGGAGCGCGGTAAAGCAGAGGTGGAACATACTTGGCATGGTAAACACCATCCTAGTTCATGGCATGTCAAAGTAGGATGTTATTCGGGCTGGAGCCAGACCGAACCAACTCGAACCCGAATAACCCTAAAACCGAATAAGGGTAACTGCATGAGCCAAAAACCAAACCGATTAACCAATGCGGGTTCGGTTCAGTTCGGGTATTAATTGGTTTGGCTCGGGTATTACCCGAATAACCCGAATAACATGTACAAGATTATTAAGAACCTAATATAACTGAAAAAAAACAGAATAAACCGTATTAAGATTCTATAACCCGAATAATATAATAACAATGTACTTTTATACATCAACATAAAACATTCAAAACTTAACATAACACAATAACACAATGAAAAAATAACATTTACATAGTAGATTAACAAAATGAAAATTAATTTCTTACTTGATTTTTTTGAGTTGGAGCCCAATTTTCTATGAGTGGACAAAAAAGAAATTCATGAATCCTTAAAGACAATAGGAATGGTCGATTTTTTAAAGTATGAAACAAGAGGAAGGATCGACAGAAGTGATTTCGAGTTTGGAAATAGTCAAATAGATAAGAAGATTGGTTGATTTTGAAACAACGAGAACGAGCATTGATTTTTTTTTTTTTTTTTTTTTTTTTTTCTGTTATGAACGACGATGACTAAAGTGTAAATCGTGATTTTGATTTTTATCGATCAGAGAAAGGGGAGTAGGAATGCTTATTCAGGTCGTGTATTTATAACCGAATAAGTTCTTATTTGGGTAACCCGAACCGAATAACCCGATAACCGAATAAGCATAATATAAATACCCGAAATCTAGTTCGAATTGCTTATTCGGACATAATTCGGTTCGGTTCGGTTTGGGTTTCGGTATCATCCCTATGTCAAAGTGATAAGAATCCTGGCAATGGTTTGTCGTTTCTTTCTTTTTTATTTGTCATTTATTTATTTATTTTCTTTATCTCATTTCTTGTCACCCTTTCTCTTTTCCATTTGCCACATTCACAATATATGGAAAAAGTGAGGTGGTAGTAGCATGACAAACACCAACCAACTCAATCTTATGAATGAAGTGATTAATCCAAAATAGCCGATTATTTCAAGTTTTGAAAAAAATGACAATTATGTCCGGATTAGGGTATTACGGGCTATCTTAGACTAATTGTATGTCACGTTAAAAGATTTTTTTTTAGCAAAAAAAATTACATTTAAGTCGGATCTTGGCAAAAAAAATAACTATTCTGAAATTTCAAGTACAAATATGAAATCAAATAAATAATTCTAAAATTTCAAGAAAATGATTTGATTTTATATTGAAATCCAATGTTGTGAAACCCAACCTACTCGGTTGAGTACTCGATGTTTACTCGAAACTCAGTTATTTATTAAGGCGGTTAATAGAAACTCGACAAAATTATTCGGTATTATTTAAACTTAGACAAACTTGGGGACTCGGTCAAACTCGAGTAAAGTGTCAAGATTGACTTAAAACATAAAAAAAATCAAGATGAATATGCTTAATTTTTTACTTTATCTAATATTCTAACCCTAGAACTATTGTAAAGGTACCGGATAAATGTATCATACATTTTTCTCTTTCACTTTCACCTTCAAGATTTTCATGATTAAAATGTTTATTATATGAACTAGTTTAACATTTGACCATAAAATTTTTTATTATTATTTTCGTATTATGTTATATTATGTTATGAACTTTATCACCTTATAATATTTTTCATATTTAAATTCCCAAACAATTAATTGTTTCATAATTCATACTAGTTCAGTACTTTCTGAGTACTTGTTGCTGTTCTAGGTTGGCTTGTCAAACCAACAAATAACTAGATGTATTTTGACAATGATAAACAAACGATAAAAAAGAAAAATGAGGGTTTTGTATTCAAATAACTAAAAGCAAAGCATGTAATAAAAATTAGGGTTTATAAATCATATTGGAAAATTTTTGGTTACGTTCTATCCATCTATAATGCAAGTTAATTATGAATTGATGCACAAATAATTTGCTAATCTAAGTTGGTACTAATCATCTTTAACACTCTTTGTTTGGTCTTCACCAACAGTGTCACAAATGGATGATATTGTATTCCCCCAAATCCTCACATTCGATAGGGTATCAAGTTCGACTATGACATGGTCATGTCTCCAACTTGTAGTTGACATGTAGTCATACCAATGGTATACCTTACAAGGAGGAGGCAACCAATGATCATAAAGATTTTTCTATGTTTACTAAAGTATCTGCGTGTGAGACCTTAAATCGTAATTTTGCAAACTCGAGCGATTTCACAAATTATTTTGTTGAACAATGGCGTATTCAACACTTAAATTTTTAAAAAAAAGTTTTGTTCAACAGTAAAAACTTCTATCTTTAGCGAAAACAAAAAAACTTCAAATCCAAAAACTTTTGCAACATACCCATATACAAATAGAAGCTACAATTTCGAGCTTCCAATGACCAACTAGCTTTATCGAATATGCTCTTAAAGGAATAGCTACCTGAGTTATAATAATTTTGCAAAGTTTATGCGATTTTTTTGTGATATTCCTAAAAGATGTTAAGATGGTGATCTTGTAATAGATTACCTCCTATTTTTGCTATACTAGCCTAGGGATGAGCATTTGGACCTTCAAACCGAACCTAGACATGGTAAGCCTCAATAGATCCGGTCCAAGGTCCACTAATTTCTGCAAAACCGGTCTGGTCCAAAAGCTTGTCCGGGCCTAATGCTAACCCCTATACCGGCCTCTATTTAGTCTGAACCAAATTTTGCAATTTTTGAGTTGCCACCTTTATTACAAACAATTCAATGAATATATTTAGCATAAAAGTAATCATAATGAATTCTTACTTAAGATAAATAGCGATGGTATATTTGTGTATAATCATAATTAATTATCTCATTGAAAATAAAAATAAAAATAAAAAAAAACAAGTTGAAATTAACTTGCGTCATACATAACAAACATTCATTTTGTAATCTATAATAATAGTAACAAAAGCAATGACAGTTGTGATTGTGAATCTAACCTAATGTTATTTAATTATACCGACATTCACCATGCATGCCCTTCACAATACAAACTCACTCAGCTTTCACCCATTCACCATAACTTTACTTAGCAGGAGGAGCAGAACCACCAGTAGTAGGCCTAAAAATTATATAGAAAAACACAAATCATGTTTGTTTATTAATGCAAATTAATAAAATTAAATATATTAAAAGAAGAAAAAACTTACAGGCCAACAAAGACTTTGAAAGCATCATAAATACCCCACTGTGCTCCCGTGAGAGTTCCAATCATAAAAATACGAAGAGGAAGTCCACGTGTGAATAGACCCACCATCCCAAGCTTCTTCACAGCCTGTTCATATTTGATACTTAAATGGTTTGTTTGAAGATCATTTGTCCATAAAACATCAAAATGGAAAATAAGAGGGATGAAATTGAAAATATATGGAAAGTGGAAACACTTACATCACCAGCAGTAGCACCTGGAGCATTGTTAAGAAAAGAGACCAAATTATCAGCAGGGTGAGAGACAATGGCACAGAAAACACCAGCTACATAACCACCAGCAAAGCTCACTCCAAGCTGCAACCTTTTGCTGCATTGATCTTTTGGCATGGGAATAGCATACATGTACAAAATCTCCACAATTTTCTCAAAAGATGCAAACTTCATCATTGTATCTGTAAAAAGTAAAACCATATATTTATATATATATATTTTCACTTTCACTTCTGTTCGAAAGACATAGATGTCAACTTACATGGAATTTGTCGTCCCCAAAGAGGAGCTAATCCCTTATAAAGCCTGTTAATTAAGAGAATAAATGAAGTATTATCATTAGTGGGTGCTAGATTATGTACTTTTACAGATAGAAATGAGATATTTCATCATCATAATCATCATACCCAGAGACACCATCAGCTTTGATAAACTTTGGAAGGCCATCTGAAATACCTTTGGCATATCCAGGTTTTGTTTGGACACGAACTTTAACTGCCTCGAAAGGGCAAAGAGCAATATCAGCAATGAATTCAGCAGATGCAGAGCCAGCAAGGAAGATCAATGTTTTGTATTTGGTTGCAAACTCAGGGCCAGCCATGTCAGAGTAGGTTTTCTTGAAGAATTCATAAAATCCAAACTTGCAAGCACCTTGTGCACTGTAACCAAACAAGGTTGGAGCCCAACCCCTGAAGAATCCTTTCACTCCCTGCTCTTTCAGCAATACTCCAAAACCAGAAGCAATTCCCGTGTACTTTGTAGGGTTTATCTGAGAAATTGGATATAATTTGGAAGATTAATTAAGATTAGAGTGAATAAACAAGTAAGCTCTGTTGAATCATGAGTCACTTCTCAAATATATGTGTTTCATACAGCAATCAATCAATCATGTAGAAGAAATCAAATGTAGCTGTAGAGCAATTTACCCCTTTATCTTAGTTGATTACTTTTCTGTTGAGCAATGCTGACAATTTACATACATGTATGTACATTGAATTGCTTCAATGTAACATAAGAAAGACGAAAACTATGCATATCAACATCAGAACCTATAGTTATGTCTTTTAATTTCATTGTTCATCATCATTATCATGTAATTTTGTTAAAATTAGCTGAACATTAATCAAGTATTGTAAGCAGCATCATTCAAAAAACATAATCGTAGTTCAAATGGATAGAGGCATAGTCAAACTACACAGAACCTATACATCTCACAAGTGATTAACTAAAACATGAATAGTAGAGATATGGAAAAGAAGATAAAACAAAATGCACGAACGACTTGGAAACAGTTCATGCATAATGTAGCTTATCGATCTGAGCCTTAAAATCAGTAAAAATATGAAAAATCATATATAGAGAGATGAAGGAGATCGACCTGCATATTACATTTGACGAGATCCAGCGGAGTGACGGCCATGTGAGTGAGACCGCAACTGAAAATACCACCAGCTGTACATGCTCCGTAATAAGCCGGAGAAAACATCGCGATCTTACGCTGCTCGCTAGGAGCAGGTATCACGAAACCTCTTTTCTGCGTCGAAGGTGATGGCGATGATGAAACCAACGGCGTAGACCTCGAAGACGAAAAAGAGTTCCGTTGATTCACCGTCAAATTTTGCTCAAAATCAATGAATCTCGTAGGAGAGTAGAGGAAGCTGGGGATCAAAGGTCGCCTTGAGTTATCCATGAATTCCATCGTGATTGTGCGTGAAATGTTTCTTCGAGATCGAGATCAGAGGTAAGGTTCGAATTCACAGAGAGCTAACGTGAGGGTTTCGTATGAGAAAGATGAAGATGACATTAATTGCGGAAGATGAAGGGTGAAGGCGATTCGGAAATGCATGCGCATTTGAAGGCTATTAGCTTGTTGCTCCGCCCACTATTTTTTTCACCAAAATTATGGTGTATGGTAGTTATTTTTTTGATTTGGCGTCTCACGATTCACGAATGTAAAATCAATAACATTTTATAAAGGAAATAATAAAAACTGATAGCTATATAGAAATTAATGACAGATGACTTGTATATAATATTTTTTTTCCATTTATAACCATTGGTGTTTTAAAATGTTGCACTATACAACTCTACAATGTATACATTGTTATGTATGACAAAAAATTGTTATGTACGAATCACTTCATATTCTCAGTAATGAAAATTTAACTACATACATAGAAAGACTTCTTAAACAGTTAGGAAAGTCTAATTTCAACAATTTATTTAATGTAAAAAGAACAATTTTAATTTTAGAGAATTAAAAAAATTTCAACAATTTGCAGGATTGTTCAAAATATAGGATTGTGAAATGATCAAATGAAGTCGTTTTGCATTTTGCAAGTGGACCGGTTCAAAATGAGAGGAGGTCAAACGACTTTGTTTTTCTATTTCATAAAGAGTAAATTGCATGAATGGTCTTTGTGGTATTGGTAATTTGCGTTTTTGATCTTTAACTTATTTTTTTATGTCGGAAGGTCCTTATTGTTTGTTTTTGTTGCGCGTTTGATATCTTTCTTACCTAAAAAGACTATTATGTCTTTATCGGTTTCTTTTTTAATTAATGTTATTATTTATGTATTTACTATTAATTTGTTATTGCATATTTATGATTAATCTAATACTTATTCTTCCATCCAGTTCCTCTTTGCCGGAGTATGCCACTGGAGTAAACTAACACCATTTATACCGCCATCGAATTAAACCCCCCACCACCACTAAAATAACCAACAACCAACAATCATCACCTCCTCTTCCTTCCTTGTTAAAACAAGCATCGTCCACCGCAACCATGGTAAAGTTTTTGAAAGCCACTACATAATCAAGACAAACTTGATCAATCAAAACAAATACAAACTGGATAATCAAAATCAAAACCTATAATCAACGTTAAATTAAACCAAAATAAAAAGCAATCATGAAACCGATTTATAGAAAATCATGATGGTGGCTTCGATGAAATAAGGGGAAGGGAGAAGTTAGAACCATAGGAATGGAGAAGAGGGAACCAGATCGGAGTTTCCTCCAGGAACAAATTCGAACGTGATGAGGTCGTTGATAAGGATGGAAGTGGAACAATCGATGATAAGGAATTTCGTTCAACCCCATAAACCATCAGACCTCCATTTTCCCTTTCGACATCAGGATACAGAAAAGAAGGCATCAACATCTCAACCTACCCTTCCTCATCCCCATTCAAGTACGACGAACGATTCCTAGACCACCTAAAGCTGCCATCATGAAATCAAAACCGTAGATTGTAGCAAAGACCAAAACCCTCGTTCGATCAAAACCCTAGATGCACCTTGAACTTAAAAATGAGTTATAAGAACGAAAAAGATAAGATGGCAGGAAAGGAGAACCTTCGATTCTTGATCGTCAAAGAAAGAATGTGATGGGGAAGATTGTGAGGTTGGATGTAGGGAAATAAGATGGTGAAGTATATGTTGGAAGGCGATGGTGAGAGACCATCGACGAAGGAGAATTTGGGCGGTTATGGTGATTTTCCGGCGGTGTGGTGGTTTTCGGCATTGAGGTGGTTTCCAGTGGCTATAATATTCCATGCCACCCCAATGATTTAGGGTTGAGTTAGAAGAGAGAGATACATGTTTAGAAGGGGAAAGGAGGGCGTGGGTCATTTTAGGCGCGTCAAACCCAACAAATAAAGGGATACAAAATGACTCCAAAACACTGTTACTTTGCACTAAAAATGTAATACAAGGTAAGCAGGGTCGATCCACAGAGACACGAGACAAGTTCTTATACATTTTCGCGAAAGGTATAATAATGATCACATAAATGGGGGGTTGGTATGCGATGATTTAAACAAAAGAATAAAGCAATAAGTAAATGATCAATTAAATGAAACAAATTCAGGATTTGTGAGAACTCCAACTCTATGCAAGACAAATTAGCAATGTGATTCCATGGATGACAAGATATTTGTTTAATTCTATCTAAGTTGGTACTTGAAAGTGTTAACAAGCTCTAACACTTCCCATTCACCACAATAATTAACCAAAACAAGCTCGTTGATTAATCCTAACCTTACTAACCTAATTTAAACAAACTCTTAGAATTGGATTGAAAGGTTGCTTTAAGCTTTATGTGAATGTTCCCAACAACAATTAATACTCCTCACAAGCTCGGGAGTGTAAAAGTGTGTGAAAAGATTTACACTAAATTCATTCAATAGAAATCAAATTAGTGCTTGTTACCTAGTTCAATTTACAAAACAATTACGGATTTTGCAATTAGATAACTTGAATGATCTAACCATAATTCAAATGGTCAATAAGAATCACAATTAGAATCAAACATTCGATTGAGACAAAATCAAATTCACTAGATAGAAAATTGAAAGCAAACATCAAGTCATATGATTGAAATCACATCCAAATGTCAAAACATAAAGTTGGAGAATCTAGGGTTCTAGCCATTCATGACTATAACAAGATCACAAATCTAGAAAATGAAATTAAAGTTCTTACAAAATGAAATCAAATGTTCCCAAGTGTTTTCAAGCAACAATTTCCTTCAAAATGCTCCCCAAAATCACAAAATTGACCCCCTAAAGAAAAAATCGGTTCCTCCTTTAAGAATGGTGAAAAACTGCTTTAAAATCCGCATTTACGTTTACACAGCCCGCTTAAATTAACATTGTCGTTTACTCGCCCACGTAAACGTAAAAATACCCTGCGCAAAAATCTACGTTTACATGGGCGTGTAAACGCAAGGCTTCCATTTACACGGTCGTGTAAACATCTGTAAAGCCAAAATCTTCATTTATTTGATATCTTGTTCCTCTGTGCTCCGCAAGTCCCGAAATTTTGTCCGCAACTCTTATTTACCTCCTCCAACAATATCATACCTCCAAAAGTCCCTAAAATATCACAAAAATGTGTGAATGAAATTGCCTCATGAAAAATCCCGAAAACATGCAAAATGCATGAGTTTATACATAAATGCAATGCACTTTTATGGAATAAAACTACAAAATAGATGCATGAAATGCACCTAACAGGTCCCATGAAATTTTTTAATAATTTAAATAATAAATAAAACAAAACAAGAAAGGGTATATCAGTCATTTTAGTTTTGTCAAGGACCAAACATGAAACAAAAACATAAAATAAGGGCCATCTGAGTTAAAAAAATAAGTTAGGGACTAAACGCATAAATTACCCCAATCCAAAAGGACCATTCATGTAATTTACACTTTCATATATGAAGGAAACCTTAGGTGAAATGGTCAAAATCATGTGTTTTGACAATTTTTAGGTTTTTTTTTTCATTGAAAACCTTTATACATGTAACTAGCATAAAATATGACATTTCCCGGTCTTTGTGAGAGTTCTTCCTCTCCTTTTTAGAGCACGAAGGGTCAAAACTTACTTCCTTTTTGCTTCTTTCTTTATTGCTTAATTTCTTCTCATTTCTCTTGTCTTTTATCTCTGTCTCATCCGAAACTTTCGTTTGACTGTTGTGAATAGAGGCCAAGTCCCATTCTTTCTCTTTCCATGTCTTTTGCTCATTTCTTTCCATTTGCCGCCATCTCATGGCTCTAAAACTCTTGAAGGCTTCGAAATCCTCCATTTTCCAACTGTTTTGCCTCTAAGTTCTTTAGACTTATTTATCCTCCTTCTTTCTTTAGTCCTTCTGGCATTAAATTCTTATTTTTTTTTTTATCACCATTGCAATCTGTGGCGTTTTTCAAGTCTTTCGAAGTTTTGCATTCTCGTAATAGGACTCACATGGACAACTAGACTTTCTTCATTGGCTTTTTGTCATAGGGTCCCACGGATGGCGCCACTTGTTGCGACCTTGGGCTCACCTTCCATCGATTGTGAGAGTTTACGATTCCTTTACAGTTTAGTCAACATGGAGACAACAAACAACTCATAAGTTGATTGCCCGGGAGGGGATCCCGGACCAACGCTCCGATGATAAAGTCGGAGATGACCTTAAGAAGGTATGTCGAAAGTCGAATGGAGCTCAATGTAATGTGTATATATTCATGTACCTTGTAAAGTGGTTTTTGTTTTCTATTTATATTAAATGTTTGGAGGTAACGACTTCTTCCTTAACCGAGCAGGGCCAAAGTCATGTTGCATTAATGATTGTACGCCTGAAGGTAGACTCTTGTGTACCTGCTAGCCGTTGAACAACTGTTTTTTGCTAGTAAAAGGATCCATCAGTCATCCATCGTGGTAAAACTGTATTACTTTGAGTTCCAATGTCTTATGACACTACTGTGACGACACCTTGTACTTTAGTCGTTACTTTTTGTGGTTCAGTACATATGCCTAGTTCGATATACATACGCTTCAGTATATATCTATATATCTGGTCCGGTATAGTGAGGGTATATGTGTAGCTTCAGACTAGACCATACCCTTTAAATGTATTATTATTTTTGTCTTTTAATTTTTTCGTAATATATTATAAAAAAATTATATTGGGGCCGCTTATGTTTAGAAGCTCTATACGACCGCATCACCCCTATGCCCTAGGGCCACCACTGAAAAATAGTGGTGGCGATTCTTTAAAGTATTTGATTAAATTTACATTAAGTGGTGGTAATTCGTTAAAGTAGTTGGTTAATTTCATATTCATGCTATCAAACAATCAAGGATGAATACAAAAGTCATTCATTTTAAAATGGCATGTAAATATAATAAAACTTTTAAAACATTGGAGTATATGTAACTATAATGCCCATCCAAGTGTAGCCTGGGCAGCCAAAAGCACGAGCTGGTTGTGCAGCTCTACTTGCTATCTGAAATTACAAAAAAGCACACAAAATAAAGTAGAAGGGCGAAATGTGCCATATACGCTTTTATTAGTCACACGAAAAAAAACGCCGTTGCCGGGGATCGAACCCGGGTCACCCGCGTGACAGGCGGGAATACTTACCACTATACTACAACGACAAGTTTTGCTTGTAAATCATCTTCTAAATTATTGAAATAGAATAAACGGTCGAGGGATTTACGATTAATTGACCAACATATGACACTATTTTCTTTTTCAATTAAAATAAAAAATTAGTCAAATAACATAATAAGCATAAACAGTACACATATGTTGATTTATGGCTTATTTGGTGATAAGTTAATTGAGTATCTTCAGTATTGAAATATAATGACATATATTTTTTTGTATAAACGTCAGTTTGACAATCTAATCGACAAAAAATACATGGTTACTTAAGCAGTTAAGCGATTCTTAAAAAAACTTAACTAAAAAGACAATTAAGAATTACTACCCTATATTAGTCAATTAACTTATGTTAAATGCCGTTAACTTTAACGGAAAAGCTGCTTTCTTAGTCCATTTTCACACGCCAGACGTTTCAATTATTATGACGGATCCCGTATTTTAACGCCTCCACCAATTTCCCCTCTCCGTCGAAAAACCCAATTCCACCTCTTCCGATCTCCCCGGTCCCTTTTTCTCTCCCAAAAATCCTGATTATTCAATCGATAGAATCTAGCAATTCATCAAATCCAGAAGAAATTTCTCAAGTTTTACTGTAAATTGATTTAATTGGGTTTGTTTCTGTCCAATGGATCGGAGGCGGACGGAGAGTCCGGTGTATACAAGGCAGTGGAGCGGTGGTTCTAGCAGCACTGGTTCATCGTCTCCGGCGATGTCTCCGGCGCATCCTCAGTCGAGGTTAGGTCAACCTTCTGGATATTCAACGATTAAGAGGACACAGAACGTTGCTGCGAAAGCTGCGGCGCAGCGTTTGGCGCAAGTCATGGCTTCACAGACTGTTGATGACGACGACGAGGATGATGATGATCTAGGGTTCCGGTTTGCTGCTCCGACCTCCTTTGGGAATAACAGTGCTAATAATAATGGCAGTGGCAGTGCTCTCTCTGGTGTTTCCTTCGGTAAACCAAATAGATCGCCGTCACCTGCGGTAAGTCAAAACAACTCGTTTCGTTCTGCGTTGGTGTATTTGAATTGCGTTTCGTATTTTATATGTTTGAGTTTAAGTTTCAAAACCGTTTCTTTGTTAGTTTGATCACATTCTTTCTCGAACTTTGTTGATTTAGAATTAAATGAATTGTGTGTCTTTGTGTTACGTGCACCAATAACTGCCCCATTTAATCTAGAGCTATATAAACAAGAATCCAGATCCCAATTTATTCTCCTGTAATCTAACATTAGTGACAATACCTATTAAGGGTAATTCCTTTTTATATTTTGTTTGTTCTGTGTTGATGTTCCAAGCACTTTCTTCTGCTCCTATGTAGTTAGGTCGGAACTTTATGGAGCACACTCCTACTACTCGCTCCACATCAGCTGGAAGGCCATCTGTATCTGTTCGATCAGGACAAGTTGTGCCACCTAGTAGACCATCTTTGAGACATCCTGGTCCTATTCCACCCCCAATAGAACCTCCTACTGGCACCAGACTCAGTCAAAATAGGTAACAAATGCATGTACATGTTTGTCTCCAGACTCTATGACAACATATTTAATCTGTGACCTCACAAGTCTACATATGTAGGTTTACAAAGGATATTGGACGTGTAGATAAAGATATGGGAGGTCAGCATGAGGCATCTGCTCTTCGTGATGAAGTATGACTACACATAATGTCTTGATACTTATTAGGAATTTGTTAAAGAACATGTAATCTTACTTATTAGTGGTTAATTGCAGCTGGATATGCTACAAGAAGAGCATGATGTCATTATAGATAAGGTGATTCCATCCTTTTGGTTCCTTTATCGATCCCAATTATATTAGTATAAACAACATAGAGACAGTTGTAGAATTATGTTTACTTGTATTTCAGCTTCGTGCTGTAGAAGAAAAACGTGAGGAAGCAGAGGCCAGGGCTAGGGAGCTGGAGAAACAGGTATATATATATATAATCATTATTATTCAGAAACAGTGTTACCAAATAGTTATATTATATTCATTTGAAAATCTTGTATTCTATAGGTGGCTTCTCTAGGAGAAGGGGTATCTTTGGAAGCCAAATTATTGAGCAGGTAAATCTTGAACAACAGGCTGTCACTAAGTTTCAATGCATAACACTCAGATTCTGATGTAATTTATGTCATTACAGGAAAGAAGCAGCAATACGTCAAAGAGAGGTAAATTGAATACATAAAATTTACTTATCTAGGATTTAAGGAATTGTATCATTTGATCAACTTTTCTTTGAAAGATTAAATAAGTTTTTCTATAATGGAAAATTAGGCTGCTCTAAAAGCTGCACAACAGTCTAGGGATGGAAGAGATGTAGAAGTTTCTAACCTTCGTGCAGAACTTGAGGTAATACATGATAGATTTTTTAGTCTCTAGATTTCTTTATTTTATTAATGCTGATTATTTTCTCCCCTCTTTTGTCTGTTTGAATCAGCACTTAAAAGAAGAAACAGCAGGTGCCATGGATCAGCTAAGGGAAGCTGAATCTGAAGCAAAAGCCCTTCGCACAATGACACAAAGAATGGTTTTGACTCATGAGGAAATGGTACGCTTGAATTTATATTTGATGGGTTTTCCGAGGGTATTTTTGTCATTTTTGTTTCCTTGTTTTGGAATTTGTTCAGGAAGAGGTGGTTTTAAAAAGGTGTTGGCTTTCTCGCTATTGGGGTTTAGCTGTGCAACATGGTAATCATCTTCCCAAAAATGGACACTTTGTTTCATTGAATGTTGTTTTTTGTTATGAATATGATGCCTTGTCTTTGTTGTTTTTAAGGTATATGTGCTGACATAGCGGGATCAAAGCATGAGCATTGGTCCTCATTTGCACCTCTACCATTTGAAGTTGTAATTTCAGCTGGACAAAAGGCGAGAGAGGATTCTTGGCATGGTGGCAAGTTCACTAACCTGACAAATGACAATTATGACCTTCTTCTTGTTTCATTACATTTATAAAATTATTTTTAATTTGTTAATTATGGAATGAAAACAGGTGATGATGATTCTGATAGGCGAAAACTTGTTCGTGACATCAATGACCTAACTGGGGAAGGAAACATCGAGAGTATGCTTTCAGTTGAAATGGGTTTGAGGGAAATGGCTTCCTTAAAGGTCTCTTCAACAGAAATACACTGAATTTTTTGGTTATAAATTTAAATTATTCTTTGAATGTGTTTTAATATTTTTATTTGAAGGTTGAAGATGCTGTTGCTTTGTCATTGGCTCAACAACGTCGTCCAAATTTAGTCCGCCAATCCATCCCTGGTATACTATTTTTTATTTGGATTAAATTTAATATAAAATAAATAAATTCCATTTTCTATTTTGTATAAAATTTAACATCAAAATGTTTACCATGCAGATCCAAAATCTCCGGGTGATTCCAAGTTTATGGAGGGATTTGGTAATGTTTCAAGTGTATAAAATTTGTGCTTTTATCATTGTATTCAAATTTCGACTAAATTTAGCTGTGCTCCACTTGTATTGCAGAGTTAAGTCTTGAGGAGGCTGAGGATGTCTCTTTCAAAGAGGTTAGTTTATCTTATTTGTTTTATCTTTTGTTTGTTTTCCAATAATACCCCCTGTTGGCATATTACTTATTATATATGACATGATATTGTATTGTTGGTAAAGGCTTGGCTGACATATTTTTGGAGAAGAGCCAAAGTTCATGGTGTAGAAGAGGATATAGCGGAAGATAGGCTTCACTTTTGGATTAGTCGCAGTGCAACTTCCCCCACTTCTCATGATGCCGTTGATGGTAAAAAAGTTAAAAAAAAAAAAAAAAAAAAAACATTATACTCATCTACATAAATATTTATTTTAATAAAAAAAATAATATGATTTTGCAGTTGAAAGAGGGTTAACGGAACTGAGGAAGTTGGGAATAGAACAGCAGCTCTGGGAAGCTTCTCGCAGGGAAATAGACCAGTCATCATCTTTACCAGTCCAAAATTCAGGAGAAGAAGAAGAAGACGCCACTTTGTAATTCATTTTTATTTCGTTCAATTTCTTATTGCAAAAAAAGTTAAAAAAGAAAATGAAATTTTTGCTGTTTGAGTGTTGATAAAATGAAAACTATGAGAGTTTGTTCCAAGTTTTTTTTTCCCCATGATGTATAATATAGAACCGATAGATACATGTATGTAGTTACGGTATCTATTATATATAAGTCCCGACAATATTTGATTGTTTGAACCAATTGAGGCTGGTTTGTAATTGTAATGTATGCATATAAATTGTTTTATTAAAAAAATAAAATAGATTGTAATATTAGTTAGTAGTATAGTTTTTATGTAACTATTTGATAAATTTAACAACTGTATCGAATTTTGGTAAAATAAAAAACATATTCTTCCATTTGAACTCGGTAAAAAAAGGCTCTACGTTTGATTTTATCCGGTTCAAGGCTTGAACTGAACCGCTTTTTCACTCATAAGTCCTAACTTAAAAAAACATATATAGTACTTAAGTTTTTTTTTTTTTTAACATATTAAAACAATTAAAATTATGTATAGGGTTCACGTTCAGTTTTAACTTTTAAGACCTGTAAGTTAGGACTATGCTAGACTTCTAGTTTGTGAACTCCTCAAATGGCAAAATGTGCAACCATCTTCGTTAAAACTGAAAAAAACGCCGTTGCCGGGGATCGAACCCGGGTCACCCGCGTGACAGGCGGGAATACTTACCACTATACTACAACGACAACTTTTGTTTGTAAATCATGTTATAAATATAAAAACATGGTAAAATAGAATAACAACTTGAACAGTAAGAAAGCAAAAAATCCCAGGCGTGCTAAAAAATATATCTATTTTAAAATTTTTAATTTTGTAGAAAGTGATTAGAAAAAATGGCTTATTATCTTTTTTTTTTCCCCCTAATTTAATGTATCACTAATTAATTGATCTTCCTCTCTCACAATGAGTTTGTGACTATTTGATGTGGGATGTGGACTTGTTAGGGTTACCTAGATTCAGTCATTCAACCAACCTTTTTGGGCTTTGTGATAAAACATTAACTCACTAAATATGTTAGGATGCTATTTTAACAAATGATAACCAGAATAAAGGAAACATAAGCAATTGGAGGTGTATATCTGGTCAAAACTAGGATATCAAAACTAAACGTAATGGCAAAACCAAAATAGCGAATCTGCAAGAAAAGCAATTATAAACCGTTGGATTCTCATTTCTAAAATATTTAAAACTAGTTTTTCTTCCCTCTCTACTTGTTAAAAAGCAATGAATGTTTGAAGACAAATATATTTCCATATCCATCTACACCCAAGTTCACGAGCGTACAAGAAAAGTAGTAATGATGATTGTACCTTTTTAAAAAACATATTTATAAATCAGACAACGACGTGGAGTACCTCAAAAATTAATTTACACAAAACATATTATAAGATATTATCGATAGTCTTACATTCAGCCGGATATCGATTATAATGTTTGAGATTAACTATACACATTTAAAATATATCCCTTTTAGTTTGTTTTTTTTTCTCATAATATATATTACTATTAGAAACTTAATAATAATTGATTATAAATAATAAAGGTTATGTTTTAATAAAATAATATGACAATCTTAATATTTGTTACCGAATGGCTCTTGGCCTAGTAGTACCAAGGAGTTGGAAATGTGTCACTCCCTTAAAACTCCCTTAAAAACTAAGGGTTCAAGTCTCGTTATGGACAATTAAATAGTTTAAGAGTATGATTTAGTGGATGGATGTGTTACCTTTAAAAAAAAGATCCTAGTATTTGTTATTTTATTATTGAGATATTGAAAATGTTATAAAAAAACATCAATAAAAGTATATGATTACAAGACATGACAAATAGAATTCAAAATAGGTTATTGAATAATTATTTAAGCAAGGATGTATGTATGGTGCACCAAAATGTTTTTGAATCCAAATCATACTACACCAAAATGTTTTTGAATCCAAATCATACTAAAATAGTGTATAGTACCAGCTTCAAAAGTTTATTGAAACAAACATCTATAAACTTAAGTGTAACGCCAAAAGATTCGAGTTAGACATTTAAGATAAAATAAATAATCTTAGCTAAAAATGTAGTAGTCATAATGATTATCTCAGAGATATAAGGAACGATTAAATCTGACTTCGTATGAATAAGTTATGTTTCTTCGAAGTTTCGTTATTAAACTGACACGATTATTTTCGTCGTAAATAGTGAACAAAGATATGTTGGTTTTTAGCCCAGGTAATCCAAACGAAAGTAGTAGTAATCGTAAAAACGAACTCGTGCATATAGAGAACGTCCAAATCTAACTTCATATGATGAAATTATAATTTTTCGAAGTTTCAGTATAGGAGTATGCGACATAGAAACCGAATTTTAGATCGGTTGATTGTTAGGCAAAACAATATAAACGAGAATCGAAGATCTCATGAATAAGAGTATGTTAATATAAAAACAGTCGAGAATGGATGTCGTATGGAAGAGTTACGATTTTTATACGTTTTTTAACAGTATAAGCGTGTTAAAAATATAACTTTAATAATAAAGTGAGAATTAGCTAACAGAGTCTAAATGAAAGTTGTAGTAATCATTGATAGTTCGTATGGATATAAAGAACATCAAAAACGGAGTTCGTATGAAGAATATACAAATTTTTGAAAATTTCCCGTCGACGCCACGTGTACATAGATGCGACGTGCGCTTCTAGAAAGGTGCCACATCGATCCAATTTGCAGTTGCCACGTGTTACGAGGAAGGAGGCCGACCAGATTCAGGGAACATCGCGCCTCTAAGAAAATTTGCCTATGAATACCTCTCATCACTTATTTCCTACACCATCGGAATACTTCCTATGGATTTCCTCTACAAAACTCGAATTTCTTTAGCAATTAGGGTATTCTTAACAGGCTTTGGAAGATCTGAGAGCCCAGTACTTTTGTCAGGAAAATCTCTATAAGTTAAGCGCTTATATTGCTTTCAGTGTAACTTATATTTATAATCATAATCATTATTATGAACCTATAAATAAGATTTATCGGTGATTCCAAGTCATTATACCGATTTATCTAATTACGGGGGTGATGTCTATGCTAGATTTGGTGAGGTGTTTAAAGTGAGATTTCCAAAAAGTATACTTTGTATTAGGGGTGTGCGCGGTACGGTTTGGTGCGGTTTCAAGTCAAAACGGCAAACTGCACCGCATATGCGGTTTGAATATTTTAGAAACCGCAAACCGCACCACAGATGTTCAAAACCGCGTGATGCGGTGCGGTTTGATGCGGACGGTTTATGCGGTTTAGTTGCAATTTGATGAGTTGTTCAATATTAAATCTATCAAAAAACCAAAAACCTGATCGGGTTAAAAAAAATTGATTGCTTTCATTTTATAAAAACAAATACAATTTTCGAGTTAAATCGTTTTTAATAAATTGTGACTCATGCTACTATAGTTTTGTAAGTATCATTGTTATTGCTTTATATTGCCGTTATAGTTGCTATATTCTTGTAAACCATGGGATCTTGATCTAATAGTAATTTAATGTTACGTTATAGATATTTGGTTATTGTAAGAAATATATTTATATACATCATTTCTAAATCGTGATTTGAAGTTATAACAAAGTAAAGAAATATGTATGTATGTATATATATATATATATATATATATATATATATATATATATATATATATATATATATATAACCGCAGTTTTATAAATACAAACCGCAAACCACACCGTATAGTACGGTTTGATAAAATGATGAACTGCAAACCGCACCACGAAAGTCTAAACAGCATTATGCGGTGCGGTTTGGTGTGGTGTGGACGGTTTGTGCGGTTTTTTGCACAACCCTACTTTGTATACCAAACGGACCCTACCTCCGATATGATCTTACCTGATTGCTCCTTACTTGATAAATTTTGATGTAGACATTGGGATGAGTGAGGAATCTAGACTATCATTAGTTTGCAAGAATATAAGACTAAGACTAAGTGATGTGAATACCTAGGTCATGTCAAAGGAAAAGCTAAGGTGTTAGGCGAAGCTCTGCCCAAATCACTAGTCATCCACCTAAGTCAAGTGAGTGTATAGTTACTTTCAGCTTACACATAGATACAAGGTTCTAATTGCGTATTGTTATGTGTGTTGTTTAGTTGTGCTTAATATATCTGTGCAACATGATATAGCTATTACTTGATTAAACTATATAATTATCATACTTAAAATAAGATTGGGTAATGAAGGGCTGTGTGAAATAATAAATGAGAGGGTGTCGTAAGTTATTAAAGGGTTGCGCGAAATAATAAGTTGTGACATGTTGTGTTGTGACCAAAGTACTATCGTACTACTATGCTCACCCAAAGTACTATTGTACTTCTGTACCTAATCATTTAGGAAAGTATTATTTTAAAAAAGGATGTGTGAAATAATAAGATGCGACTTGATGTGATGTGACCAAAGTACTATTGTACTGTTGTGCTCACCCAAAGTACTATCGTACTATTGTGCCTAGTCATCTAAGATAGTATAGACAACAACCCTTGCCGACAAATATCCTTAAGGAGAGGTCCTTCGAGATCATTATTTTAAGATTATGAAGTGAGGACAATATGAATGGGTAACTTGGTTATTTGTTTGCTGAAAGATATATAATTAAATATTATAATATTATTGGTTGAAACCCCTATGTGCTCACCAGACTCCCAAGCCTGATCCACTAAGTTTCTTTGTATCACATATAATGGTATGAAGGTTTAGGGATATTGATGTTGAATCTGCCGAGAGATTTATGGAATCTTAGTTCATTTAATGTAAGGCATGTAAAGACTTGTTTATGCTTATGTTTTTCTATTGGTTATGACATCCTAAGCTTTTGAACATTAAATGAAAAACATTTCTTCAGAAATGCTTTTATCTCATATATTTATTATGGGACAAAATTTTATAAAGAATACACTGTTTAAAATAAGTAGAAAGAAAATGTCTTTTCGGATCGTGAAAATAGGAATGTCACATTATGCCCTCATTTAATGAGAAGATAAAGGTGTTTGATTTTGATCATTACTTAGATAAGTTATGTGATTTCATTAAAGAAATTTGGCGTACTGTGTTCTTCCTAATCCTAGATGTTGTTGACATACTAATCATTAGTGTTCTAAAAGGTGCATCATGGCGCACACCAAGGTGTGCCATGGCGTGAGGCGCGAATCCGCCGTCACGAAAAGCCTCATGGTATTGTTGTTAGGCGTGACGCGTGGCAAGGCGTGCTATGATGTGCCATGGCGTGTTATGACACAAGTTTTGTTTTCATTGGAGGCATGTTTTGTGACATCCCCAATTTCACGGCCAGAAAAGACCGATTTGTTTATGCTTTGTTTTAAAAAAAATCAGAGTAATCGTTTAAAGAAAACAGTTGCGGAATTCGTTCCCAAAACAAAATATGATAAAAATTTATCAAAGCATTTCTTTAAAGAAATTTATTATCATTATATAACAAAATCTCAAGGTGTCATGTTCTGATACAGACCAAAAGCATAAACAGAACAAAATACACCTTACAACAGTTATTTATAACTGGTGGCCTATAATCCAAAATCTCTCGATATGCCAACCAACTTATGCTCTTGTGCCACAACCTATAATACAAAGAAAACTGAGTGGGTCAGACTATTGGATTAGTGTCTAAGTCCATAACTATTTTGGTATGTACTTGACCCGATGGTGCATGGTCCTTTTGGGTTGCCTTCACCAAAGCAACTTGATAGGATGAATTATGGAGAGAGAAGATTAATTATGATTTATTAATATATTATGAGAATAATATATTAAAGGAGAAATCATATTGTTTAATTAATATTAGTCAAGAATTAATTGATAATTAATTTTGTGGCTAAAAGAGATTAATTAAACTTAAGGGACTGGAACTACAATTATAAGATAATTGCATTTGGGCTATGGATCACCTTGGAATAATAGGTTCGACGAATTCTATGGGGAAACCCATTAGAAATCGTCCAAGGGATAATCGAAAAGAGTCAATGGGCTGATTAGGGCTTAAGCAGTCAGATTAGGGTTTCCTAGTTAAAAACCCTAATAGCCTACATGTATATATAGTACCCTTAAGCCCCAAAAAAGAGGCTAAGAGTTCCACTAGGGTTTCTGGACGTTTTGGGCAGCCTCCTCTCTCCTTATTCTTCATCCTCTTGCTCTTGGTGTTTGTGAGCCATTAGAGGAGTGACACTTGTGACTCTAAGCTTTCTAAAGTCATTACAAGGAGGATTTGGGATTGTTATTGCTACATAACAATCAAGGTAAGATCTAAAACCCTTTCACATGTTAATATGATTGATTGTATGCTAGAACTAGGGTTTAAAGTCTTGGATGAATTGCATGTACAATAGAGAAACCTAAATCCAAGCATTAGGGTTGCATGAGCACATAGGATGTACTTATGGCTAAAACCCATCAGTGGTATCAGAGCCTTGATTGGTTTCTATTGTATTGATGCCTTGGTTATTTGTTCAAGCTTCAAAATCGATTTTTTGGCTCCTTGACTGATGAACTCGACGAGTTCCAATGTGGACTCAGCGAGTTGCTCCTACTCGGCGAGTCCATAAAGGAACTCGACGAGTTCGAGCGTCAGTAAGAGCAGATTTCGGGATTTCTTGCTGTTTTGCTTGAGGATACTTGCCTTAACTGTTTTGGGTCCTTAATATTCGAATTTTATCTTATATTTGAGTATATCCCTTATTAAACAAGAGATAATTACCAATTGATTAGATAATAACTTCCTTATATGATTAAAGATTGATTATTTATATTAATTGGGTAACTTATCTTGCAAGAAATTGAAATTAGGTCAAATATAAATAATGACAAAATTAATTGTTTAATTTCTATTATTTGTTATTTGATCCTTGTGTTGTGAAAAAGTTTCATTTGTGCCCATGTAAGTTTTATGGTTTAAATTTGAACTTAAAGGTTTTGTTTTGAAATTTAAATAGTTGAAACCCTAATTTTTTGAAATGTTTCAAAACTTGCCCTCAAGTTTTGGAATTTAAAAGTTGATTAAAAGTTTAATTTAGTAATGTTAAATTCTAAAACCCTAGTATTGTTTTTTTGAAAAAGTTCAAATCATACCCTTATGGTTTTATTAATTAATTAAAGTGTATAATTAAGAGAGATTTAATAAATCCATAAAAGTTTTGGTTTATAATTTAATTAAATTAAAAGTATAATTATTAAATTAGACCACCTAATATTTTAAAAGTGTAAAATACACCCTATACTATATATATCATTAAAAGTCTAATATTATATATGTATGAGTAAAAAGTCAGTCTTACCGTTAGTAGGCCTCATTCACGAAGCTGGTCTATAAGGGGTGTTTAAGGAAATTGCCTATAAAATGGCGATTGAATGGGTATCCACTCTTATCCACCGCACTCTTGACTAGTGGAGGGTCGTTAGCCGAACGGGTAGGATAGGACAAAACCTTCCATTATAAGTATAATGAAGTACAAAAGTAACTAAATGTTTTACAAATTCCCAATCTTAGTTACTTAGGCAAAAGTGAATTGATGCAATTCCATGAAATTACACTTTGTGCCCTTGCGAAGATGTTAGTGGAGCATGTGTGGTTTACCGGCACACTAAATGGTTCTAAGCAAAGGTAGCAAAGGGTGACTCGATGTTTGTCATAGTTCGGTGGAGCGTGTGTGGTTAACCGACACATCGAATAGGTGACTGTAACATGTGGGGGCACCATGTAAGTCTGCATGGTTATTCACACCCGCTTTGTGATCCTCGGTATCCCAATCACAAACTAGAGGGGCATATCGAGATTCAAACATGCCATTGAAAAGTTCAATGAATCTCAAAAGATCTAGGAATTTTTAATAGATTTAAAACTTAAATTTTCTTTTCGTTTTTCATGGTGGAAATTAGTGAATCGTCATTCACTTACCTTCAAATATTCTGAAACTAGATTACGACATCCCTTTTCTAGGTTGTAGAGTATTGTGTTGGGTCCTAGTCTTAATATCTCATTTGGGTGATTTATTAAGGACTCAATCAATCAACTAACTTGAATTTAATTTTTCTCCCGTTTTGTAGATGTCAAAGTATGACAGCTATGGTCTTCCCAAATCCCGTGGAACAAGCTTTTCAGATGAAGATGATATTCCACGATTCGATCGAGGAAAATGAGATCATGCTTCACTTCCTCCACCTCCTCCTACTATTCTCCCTAACCCACAAGTTCAAAAGATTGAAAAGTTCAAACTCACTCAAGCCTTTTTGGCATGTAAACATGAAGAAGGAAAGTCAGTGTGTGCATACATCCTAAAGATGAAGTCACACATTGATAGATTAAGAATGTTGGGATCTGTTGTCTGTGAGGAGCTGGCTGTTGACTGGGTTCTTCAGTCACTTCCAGACTCATATAGTGAGTTCGTAAGAGAGTACTATATGATGAACCACGACATAACCCTCATCGATCTCACCTATATGCTTATTGCTGCTGAATCAGCAATGATTTGGTGCACTGGAAAAGCAAAGTTGATTGGTGGATCTGCCTTCCAAACCTCTACGGATATAGGCAATGGCAACGAAAGGCATGCCATGATCGAAAAGTTTGATCATAAGAGAAAGGAAAAGTCAGAAGTAGTTCCATGTGCTGTTCCAAAAGAGTCAATTTGTTGTAATGCCAAGAGAAGGGGCATTGGAGGCGAAGCTGTCCTATTTACCTAAGAGATCTAAGAGATGGGAGAGTCAAAACGTATGGCTCTACTTTAGGTAAATTCCATTAACTAACTCCTTTAATTTCCTATTCTAGATTCTTAATAAATGATGTGATAAGATTGCATTTCGATGTTTTGTAGGATCAAAGAAAAGGAAGGAAGCTTAAGGGAAGAAGTGAGCGGAATCTAATCGTGAAGAAATGGATTTCGATCGCATTACTTGAAGATTAGAATCTTGAGCTACTACTTGGATTTAGAATAAGATTGCTAAGAAATATGTATTAATATAGTTTTTCAATTAAAATTGCATTGTAAGAACAAATTTTTTCCGCAATAAAATAAATTTTGATTTTATTTATCCTTGCAATGGCGTGTATGAAAAATTGATGTTTGTAAGTTTCTATTATTAGCAATAATGGATTTGATTCTTAATTATGGAAAGGTCAAGAATTTACCAAATAGGGAAAATTTCTCATCGCCCAAGTTTCAATTGGACAAAAACTTGGAATCATACAACTTGGTTGCATGATGAATGAGAAATTTCATATTTGGAAATTAGACTAATTCGTTGACAAAGTGTCAAGTGAAGGACTAGGAGATCGAGTACACAAGGTTGTGTGTTGATCAAGTCCACCACAAGAGTAACAAAGATATTCGTCATGATTTACTAAGGTTAAGTAAATATGATTATACTTATGAGATTAAGTGTAATTCTCAGTTGATTAAAAGAGTTTAAATCAATAGCAGAACGAATAAGAAGAATCAAGTAGGCAGAAAGATAAAAGTTTCTCTATTCTAAGAAGAAGGGAGAGTACATTTTATTATGTTTTATGATAGGTCTTAATGATTAAGAACCATATCTAAACTGATCCTCTAAGTGAGTCTCAGTGCAATTGTATGTCTGAGAAGAGGAATCAAGAATTGAAGAAATGGTTAAATCAAGAAGCCAATCATACTTCGTTCCAAAACCAAGTCTTAGAGTTAAGATTGTGACATTGAGTGAAAAGTCTTAAGAAGGTTTATAACATTCATCAAATGTGGAAAGTTGTGATGTCTTGGATAAGACAAAGACCAACTAGGACCAATTTTGTGAAGTGTTTTATCTTGATAAAAGCTACACTAACTCTTGAATATTTGTTTGTCGAGAAATGTTTATTGACAAGAGAATCTTATATGTCAAGGAGTCAGTGGGAGTCTTAATGGTCTCGAAAAGTTTCAAGAACTAATCAAGAATAAACCTTATCGATCATCACTAGCACACGAGTTAAGGTTTACAACCTATCGTGTTGACACTATCTTGTTTCTGTGCGGTTCCAATTGAGTTAATTATGCATGTGAGTTCTATGAGTTCCCATTTAAATGCATAAAAGGCAAGCACTTTGATCAATAAAAAGTACATTGATAAGAAAGGATGAGCTGCTTAACTACTTGGAAGACATGGTGGGCACTCGTGTTACAATATGGCAAGAAATCAAGATTAAGAAAGTTCGGTCCATATAAGTTTGGATTTGTCGCAAACCTTGGTTTTGGGCAAATCCGCATGGATAGGAACACACACACCATTAAAATCTAAGTGTCATAAGATTCCCTCCTTCATGAAAATGATTGTGAGGAAATGCTTTCACTAAGAGAGATTTTAAGAAGATAGTGATTGTGAAATTGTATTCTCGAATTCGATTATGGTTACGATATCCCTTTTCATAATTCGAATTGTGAGATTTGGCAATTAGTCTAAATTGTTTAGAGACACATATGAGCTATCTAAGGCAAAGGTGTATAAGTTTAAGAAGCTTAGATAAATGATTATCATGTCAAAGCTAGTGGGAGCATAAGTGTTATGCTTATTTGATAATAATCATCATGATAGTGGGAGCATAAATGTTGTGCTTGTATGATTATTAAGGCAAGTATTGCAAGTTAGCAATATTAATTATAGAAAACAA
Source organism: Lactuca sativa (assembly GCF_002870075.4). NCBI lineage: Eukaryota > Viridiplantae > Streptophyta > Magnoliopsida > Asterales > Asteraceae > Lactuca > Lactuca sativa. Next base: position 36,738,328 of record NC_056623.2, read on the forward strand.
GAGTTATACTTTGCAAAGTCATAAGGGTTGAAAAGTTGTTTTGCTATAATTAAGGGAGATAATATTATGCTTCATTTCAAATCTAAAGGCTTAGGTTGTGGAATGTTAATAAATTTAGTCAAGGATACATAGTGTTATGGCATTATTCGAATTGTGAGAACGTGACACATTAAATATTATGGCAGAAGATTGATAAAGTATCATATCTTTATGTAAGACATTATGCAACGTATCCCATACGCTTCGGGTATAGGATTGATTGCTAGTGCTATTATATTTGACCATTCTAAAATTTTCCAAATGTCTAGCGCATTTAGAGGGAAAAAGGACTAGAATAGGTTTTGACTAAGATAATTAAACGACTATCAAAGGACAATCCAAAGCTCGTTGAGGATTGGTCGCTTGTGAGTAGTTGGAAATATGGTATTGGATGGACCATATTGACATTATTATGAATAGATAAGATTCTATTAAGAATGAATTGTCATATGGCAAATATGGAAATGTTTCCATATTGGGAGTTGGATATTGAGAATCTATATCTAGATTAGAAACTATTATGCAAGAAGGATGTTCAAAGGAATGTACTTTGAGTGAGAGACATCATATCTATAGAATTGTTTCTGATAGAGATTAGCCAAGTCTTGATGATTTTGAGCTATGACTTTACGAAAGAATCATTGCATAAAATGTTAGAATCTAGCATAAGTAACAAGAATGTGATATTCTTATACTTATGATAAGGATTAAGTGTTGTTAAATGAGTATGATTGGAAATGTGTTCATTTGATCTATTTCATAAAGTAAGGACCGTAGGTAAACATTGTGTGCGTGCTGAGAGCATGGGACAAGTGTAGTAATAATTCAAGTAAGAAGTTGATTACCCGAAACAACAAATAATGAGTAATCAATATGGTGATTAAATAAAATGTTTTATTTATACCCAGAGTTTGGGGCCATATGGAATTAGTATTATTCTTGTGTTTCACTTTGCATGTTTTGACTTCCTGAATAATTAAATTGGTTCAAAACAATCAAATTATTCGAACGGACCACAATCGTTCATATGTTGGAAGTAGGTATGAACGAAGACTGTCGTGAATTGGTGTGTGGATTGTCTAAAGTGTATTAGACATAAGCAAATGTTTGCTGCAACGTTCATGAGTGTTTATGAATATGATTTGAGCATTGGATTAAACCCACGCTCACTTGGATCACTTCATGGATTTTATCACGAGTGATTGGTGAGACGATAATATCTTATATTCTTGAAACCGAGATGTGTGAGTTGTATCTTGCGAGTCGGTTACACATTGATAACATGTAAACACATCAGTAACTTGGTGTCATAAAACATATTGTTGTGTGTGATTCAGTGAGTGAGTGCAAGCAAGCATTGAATCAAAGTTTATCCGTTCCTTTTATCCAAAGTAGGATGAAAGTGATATATGTGGGCCCCTCGATGATTTAGTGATGACACTAAGTGCTTGGCCAAGCCGGGACTAATTTGATGTGTTCAATTGTAGTCTGTTGTCAGTTGTCATAAATTGGAAATCGAGAAACAACACATAGACAAAGAGAATGATTTAACTCCATGTCTCAGTCTATACGATATCTAGAATGGAGGAATATATGATCCCTTATCTAAAGGACGCGTATCTGATAAGATCAGAGTTGACAGCGGCTTTTGAAAGCTACGATTGCAGACCAGGATCTGAAGTCATACACAGAATAGTTATTAGACTTATCCAAGTAGGAGACTGTTGGATTAGTGTCTAAGTCCATAACTATTTTGGTATGTACTTGACCCGATGGTGCGTGGTCCTTTTGGGTTGCCTTCACCAAAGCAACTTGATAGGATGAATTATGGAGAGAGAAGATTAATTATGATTTACTAATATATTATGAGAATAATATATTCAAGGAGAAATCATATTGTTTACTTAATATTAGTCAAGAATTAATTGATAATTAATTTTGTGGCTAAAAGAGATTAATTAAACTTAACGGACTGGAACTATAATTATAAGATAATTGCATTTGGGCTATGGATCACCTTGGAATAATAGGTTGGACGAATTCTATGGGGAAACCCATTAGAAATCGTCCAAGGGATATTCTAAAAGAGTCCATGGGCTTATTAGGGCTTAAGCAGTTAGATTAGGGTTTCCTAGTAAAAAACCCTAATAGCCTACATGTATATATAGTATCCTTAAGCCCCAAAAATGAGGCTAAGAGTTCCACTAGGGTTTCTGGACGTTTTGGGCAGCCTCCTCTCTCCTTATTCTTCATTCTCTTGCTCTTGGTGTTTGTGAGCCATTAGAGGGGTGACATTTGTGACTCTAAGATTTCTAAAGTCATTACAAAGAGGATTTGAGATTGTTATTGCTACATAACAATCAAGGTAAGATCTAAAAACCCTTTCACATGTTAATATGATTCATTGTATGCTAGAAATAGGGTTTAAAGTCTTGGATGAATTGCATGTACAATAGAGAAACCTAGATCCAAGCATTAGGGTTGCATTAGCACATAAGATGTTCTTATGGCTAAAACCCATCACAGACTTGGGAGCCTGGTAAGCATATAGGGTTTTCAACCCACAATAATATAACTATTATATTTAAACATCAAACAATCAACCGAATTATCCATCCCCATTATCTCCTTTATTTCTTAAGGATTTACCCTAAGAATCAACTATCCTTCATTAATTCATTCCTATGTATTGACCTAAGGAATTTATCCAAAGTCCATGGCTGCCAAGGTTCATTCAACAGGCACTACGTCACATAGTCACCAGGGTTTATACTATAGGCACTACGTCGCATAGTCGCCAGGGTTTATACTACAGGCACTACGTCGCATAGTCGCCAGGGTTCACTCATAACATCTTTCATATCATACTAACTATTTCATCTACCCATGTTCCACCCAACATTTATCTTGTAGATATAAAATACACATACAGTTTTAATAATTTAAAACCTGTATAAAACATCAAATCCATACCCATCTCAAACAAACAAACAATATATAACACATAGCACGTATTTCATAGCAAACATTTCATATTTATGTGTTAGATGAAAGTAACTACACACTCACCCAAAACATATACTTAATACATTCAAACAATACTTATATTAAAATCGTGTTTATGAAAAGGACTATACACTCACTTGATTAGACGATACTTGGGCAGCACCTCATCTCTTAAAATAATATTATCCAATAAAACCAGGATGTTTTGCCAAAAATCGGGATTCATGCGGACAGAGCTTCGGCTCGGAAACTCTTTTTCTCGGGATTTTCGGGGCTTCGGGACTTGCTTCGGGTTTCGGGATGATACCAGGGCTTCGGGGGGTAAAACTTGCCAAATAGAATAAAGAAAAGGGTGGAAGAATAGAAAATTAGCAAACAATCCGGCTGGGGGTCGCATCGTATTTATAGGGGCTGAACCCCGGGTCACGCTGGGCGTAATCAAAGGTTACACGGGGCGTAACGCCTCTTTCATGTGTACGCTGGGTGTACTCCTGGTACGCCGGGCGTACCGGGTGGATAGGATCGGCGTGTCACGAATTCGGGTATTATCCGAATTTATATTTTATTTATAAATTTTAATTATTTAAAAATTTTAGAAATTCATATCTTCCTCATACGAGCTCCGTTTTCGACGTTCTTTATATCCACGCGTAGCTGAGACTATGCTCACCAACTTTCGTTTAGACTACGTCGACTAATTTTGACTTTATTTTTATTATATTATTTTTAGTAGGCCGGGACAGGAAAACTCCGTTATAAATTCATAACTTCTTCATCCGACGTCCGTTTCCATCTGTCTTTTTACCGTTGCACTACTATTAACGAGATCTTCGATTCTCGTTTATATTGTTTCGGCTAAAAACTACTCGATCTAAAATTTGAGTTTCGGGCTGCATACTGCTAAGCTGAAACTTAAAAAAAATCATAACTTCCTCATACGAAGTCAGATTTGAACGTTGTTTTTATGTACACTCTTGGTTTAACATATTCTACGACTTTCGTTTAGATTGCTAAGACCATATATCGCTCTAACGTAAATTCACTATTTACGTCGCGCTATGTCGTGCCGGTTCTGTCGCGAAACTTCAACATGTCATAACTTCTTCGTTATAACTCGGATTTCGGCGTTCTTTATATGCACGGAAACCTTGTGACATATACTAAAACTTGGTTATGATTATTCATTCTAAACACTCTTCTATCAAAAAGTCATTTTTGACGCTTATCGTCTCTAAATTGACTAGCCCGAATCTACGGGCGTTACATGTTTTTTTGCTCTTTGTTATGCTGTAACGCCCCAAATTTCAACCCAAAATTTTTGACTAAAACTTGAAGTGTTTATTTAATTTACAGCTGCAAGATCTTAAAACATTTATCAGAGTATCATTAAAAGTTATCAAGGTGACAAGTCCCTCACTGATGTGATGTAATCGAGTCGTGCCCCTCATTTAATATAAGAAAACCTGAAACATGTAAACTACAAATCGTAAGCACAAAGTTTAGTGATTTCCCCGAAATACCACACATAGCACAACACAAATAAACAACTATTAGTTAGACCGATCTGGTCATCACAAATACATCTATTCTACCACATAGGCTCATACAAACATGCGAGAGTCACAAAGACATCTAACATCCTACATACATAATTTAGTGAGTCGACATTGGTGCCTTCGACTCACGAGCACCGGGAGAAGACTCACCTGAATCAAAGAACCCTTAAACACTACGACACGATCCCTTTTCTGCACTGCTCGCACCTGCGAATCCACTAATACCAGAACCAGATAAAATCTTAATTAATAACCCCAAACCCTCAAGTTTGACCTAAGGTCAAACTTGGTCAAAAAGTTAACGGTCAATGGAAGTCAAAGTTAACAAGTTAACTTCAGGCTGAATACGCCCAACGTACTCAGCTCGTACACATGGCATACTCACCATCCAGAATCGAGACCCCACACAAGTACACACATCGTACTCGAATGTACGCCCGACGCACTCGGCCAAAAGGCACTTTTTCCATTAGGTGCTTAATCTCTTCGGTCTTTTCATCCAACACTTTGATCTAGTACCACAACATCATTCTAAGTCATAAAGTTTCCATCTTTATGACTTTCCATGACTAGAAAAGGTCCAAAAGCCAAAACTTTAACTTATTAATACATTAAGACATTATGACACTTTCATGGAAGGTATAGAAGGATTAAGTTCACATTTTTATGGATCCTAAAAGATCCATAATGGATAAAATTTCCAACTTTATATATTAGAATGGTCCAAACCACCAAGATCTAGCCTTTAAGCATCAAAGGGACCAAAAGTGCATCTTTTCAACTTAATCCATTAAGTCCAAGTATCCAACCTTTGGATCTGAATCACAATGATGTTTAAATGTATAAAGTTTCCAAATTTATCCATATTAAGGTCACAAACTTTCAAGATCTAAACTTTATACACTAAATTGACCAAAAGCTCATAACATCCAAAACTAGCTAGATCTAACAAATGCATCATCAAAATTCAAACTTTATACCTCTAGAAGATAGATCAAGGTGAACAAAGTCCAGATCTACAAGCTCCAATATAACCAACACTTCTCGAAGAAGTTCCTTCTTCTCCAAGGTGCACCATGCATATTCCAAAGCACTCAAAACACCTTCTTTTAGCTCACAAGGCTCAACTAGGGTTAGGGTTTCATGGAAGGGGTGTTGGAGAGGTGGAGGATGAGAATAGAATGGTTTTGGGGGGAGTGAAGGAGCTTAAATAGGGCTCAAACCACTAAAATAGGGTTTAGGCATTGATTGTGTATGCCCATTGTACTGAGGATGCGTTAGTACACCCATCGTACTCAGCATAACCCAAAACCGTCCAAACTTCAAACAGTCATAACTTCTTCGTTTTAACTCCGATTTCAACGATCTTTATATCCACGGAATGGTATTTCGGCGATATGGTATTACTGAAGGTCTCGCCTTGGAAAGGATTGATACGATTCAGGAAGAGGGGGGAAAGTGGGTCCCCGATATATTGGACAATTTCGGGTGATTTCCAGGTGTGGCAAGGTTTCTTATAGGTTGGAACTACATGAGGAGCTCAGTCAGATTCACAACACTTTCCATGTCTCGTAGTAGCGAAAGTGCATTTTGGATGAGGATGCAGTGGTTTACTTGGATGATATTCAGTTCGATGAGCGCCTAAACTATGTTGAGAGGCCAATGACTACTATGGAACGAAATATGAAAGTATTGTGCAACAAGGAAATACCTTTGGTCAGGGTGTAATGGCAGCATCGGAGGGGCTCCGAGTGGACCTGGAGCCGGAGGCTGAGATGCGGGAGCATTATCCTGAGTTGTTCACCGCATCAAACTTCGAGGACAAAGTCTAGATCAAGTGGGGGAGAACTGTAACATCCCGGTGTTTAGGTACTTCTAAATTTGAACCTAAAATCTTTTTATATCACGTTTTGGTCCCTAAATAGAAGGAAGTGTCCATTAGAAGCCCTAGTGGCAAAATTGTAATTTTGGAGAAATGGGAGTACACCATGCATACGTGCGTACGCTTAGCGTACTAGGGCGCACCCTAGTATGTTGGGCGTACATCAACGTACGCAAGGTGTGGAAACCCTAAATTTTAGGGTTAAGCCCTAAATACCTTGGAGCAGTGTCTTATTTAACTATCTTTCTGGACTGAGAAGTGATTTTTCCTCACTGTACTTATGGGGCGAAGGCACCAATGTTGACCCATTGGATTAGATATCCTGGTTTGTTGTGTGATGCTATGCTGAGAGTATGTGTTTACTGGTTATGTGATTAGACTGGTATACATGTATGACCTGTATTGTTAGATATATGTTAGACTGGTAAATCTATAGGACTACCGGTGTTTGTTGATTAATGATTGTATTGTATATGTCTACATGTTATGGTTGTTGGGTTGAGATTGACCAGCTCGTGCTGAAGGCCAAGATACACAGGGCGGTTCGGATGGACTGAAGGTCTGCGAGGCAGTCCAGTCACACCGAAGCAGAGAGCGGTCCAGAGATGCTGAAGGCCCGGTGCGGCGGTCAAGTCATGCTGAAGGCTCTGATAGCGGTCCAGATAGTATTTAGGCATGTGAGGCAATCCAGTCACTAAGCTTTGGCTTACGGTTTTCAATTTCAAGTTTCAAGTACTTCAGATGATCGGGGGAAAACAAAGGCGTGATCGTGCACATCCTTCGAATTTTATGTTATTAAATTTTGGGAATACTTTGATTTATGATTTTACTTTTGGAACAATGTTTTGTAAATAATTATGGTCTTTGGGTTGTTTTTGAAAAACCAAAATTTTACACTATTTTTTGGGATGTTTCAAATTTGGGTTGAAAATCGGGACATTACACGATTCATTTAATTAAAATGTATAAACATTGAAGCAACAATAACATATAGTGAAAATAGAGGAAAATAACAATGTATGATAATTACAAACAACGGAAAATGACACAGTAGCCTTACGATATTTGTCACACCCCAAACCAAAACGGCGGAAACGTTCGGGGGCGGAGGACATCATATTCAGTATCATAACAATTGAATAGTAAAGAAAGTACACACCACCATAACATATATTTGAAAAGTTTACATGATTGTATCTATTACATGTTTAAAAGTCAAATACAGCATGTTGAATTCCAAAAGATGATGTTAATGCCAAAGCGTTAATCCCCAAAAGTAGTTGCTAACCCTAATTAGCGGTTTCCTGAGAATACAAGTTATTTCAAGAAAAGTGTCAACAATTAAGTTGGTGAGTTCATAAGTAGTGTTTTGAGAAAATGAATATCATTCGAAAGTTCGTGTATGTTTTCCAAAAAATCCCTTATTTTCTATTAGATGTATGAAATGAGTATGAAAGATCATTGTATAAACTGTATGTATTTGAACTAGGAAAATCCCTTATTTTCCTAAAAGTGAAATGCAGTCTCAAATGACCAAGACCGTAAGTTATAAGCAACTATGACATGCTCAAAAGAATGATGTATAGTCTTATTATAAAACAACACTATAAGAAGATCGTATTTGTAAATGAAAAGTGACTGTAATAGTCACTTTCCCAGTGAAAACATAATACCATAATAATTGTCTATCTCGTGAGGTTTCATAACCGTACTATTATAACTTTCCTGTAGCGACGTTCTTCAGGCGTCGAAATGAGATGACACTTGTCACCCCGAGGAGTGTAGCTAACAGTCAGGGCGCGGGATCATTAGTCCCATATAGATCTATACACACTTGTCACGTTCTCTGGACGGGAGATTCTGGTTATAAAACACGACTTCTAGCGGTACCTTAATAGGTATAGTGAAGATGAATGACTCACAGATTCTCAACTAAGTTTATATTCTTGAAAATGATGATTTTGTATGAAATGATTTCCCTTCTCCACAATATTAACAATGACATAATTAAAAGGTGTATGTTCTTGTATGTATAAGAATGGTATACTGAAAATGGTTACCCTTGATATGATGCAAACTTATAAATAAGCTTATAGTATTTATAATCATGTTTCATCCCGAGATGGTAAAGTAGGGTAAGATGTTTTGCATGTTAACAGATCCATATAATAGTTATTAAAAACAATATGAAATGTATAACGAAAGATAGATGTTTTCACACAAGATTAACCGTGTGTTTACTTGTATTCTCCCCCGTAATGTGTTAAAAGCATTTAAAAAGTATTTAAAAGCGTAGAAATGGGGGTATGAACTCACTTGGAAGTTTGAAGAAGGTGAGACAAAAATCGAGCATAACTTCGACTGGAGAAAGCTGATTTCTCGGGAATCTTGGGAGCGTAAAACTTCCTTCATAACTTGGATATGAAAACTGGGGCTTCAGGATGGCTTCGAGGGGTTAAACGCAGAGCAAAAGCACGAGAAAGAGAAGAAGTGAGCAACTAAACCCGAAACACCCTTGAGTTCTATTTATAGGCCTGATTCAGGCTTGACGTCGTGAACCTGAAGGAGTTCACGTCGTGAAAATCTCTCCCACGTCGTGAAGCTTGATCTTATCTCTTCCTTGGACGCGATGTTTGCTGTCCAGGCCTGGAACTCGTCAATCAAATTCTCACGTCGTGAGCTTTTGGCTCACGTCATGGGCTGCTTAACAACCTTGGATTTTGTGTCCCGAACTTCAGAAATTCATATCTCTCGCATACGAGCTCCGATTTTGATGTTCTTTATATGCACGCGTAGTGATATTATGCTCTACAACTCTCTTTTAGACTTTGTCGGCTAATTTTGAATATAATTTTTAATAATATATTTTTAATAGACCGGGATAGGAAAAGTCCTTTAAAAATCCATAACTTCTTCATCTGATGTCCGTTTTTGTCAGTCTTTTTACCGTTGTACTACTATTGTTGAGATCTTCGATTCTCGTTTAGGTTACGTTGGCTAAAGGTCGCTCGATCTTTATTTCGAGTTTTTAGCTGTCTATTGCTATGATTGAAACTTCGAAAAATCATAACTTTCTCATACGAAGTAAGATTTTGGCGATCTTTTTGTGTATGCTTACGGTTTAATGATATCTACAACTTTCATTTAGACACCTAAGGTTGAAAAGTATTTTGTTGAAATTTCTCATTTTATGCTTAACAGTGTTTTACCGGATTTGCTACGGATCTTAAATTGATCATAGCTTCTTCGTTATATCTCAGATTTCAGTGTTCTTTATATTTTTGGAAATCTTATTACGATATCTACCATTTAGTACACTCAAACTGAGATTTTTGAACATTTCATTTTTGATGTTATTTTTATTAATTCACAAAGGGATTACTATATTTGACTTTTAGTCATTACATTGACCTGAAATATCGGGTTGTTACAATATTTTTCATATTTTCCCATTCGGTCCATTAAGTTTTTTTTTTTTTTTGTTTTCTAAGGGAATAAAGTTATTTTGTACCTGTTTATTTGGTCACCTAATCTTATACAACCAGTTTCATATGCCACGTACCACTTTATTTGTTGACTTGCTTAGTCACACTTAATTATATAACTTTTTTAATAAAAACATATAAAAAAAATTCTGAATAAACCTACCCCATGTGTTTGTTGACCTGCCATGTTTTTTGACCTATCATATGTTTTTTCTCCAAAATCAAAACTTCACATACAAATTAAACATAAAAACCACTTTCTTTACCTAACTAAATGTAACACCCGATTTCAAATCGCTTCATTATTCGGGTCCGTGGCCCGATTATCAGTTATCATAAGGCTTCGAGCCTTGGGGGAAGAGAGAATTAGCCCTTTTTGGATGTTGGTATCATGGATTAGGTGAGCCGAGTGTTCGATTTTGTTTCGAAGCCCAAGGGTATAACCGTGTACTGGTAGTTCAAGCATTTATGAATTTTTGGTTTAAGTTCGGGAAGTTTTCATGAAAAGGAGAGTTGCTCGGATGGTGGAGCTTCTCTTTCCCTTTCCGTGGATATAAAGAACGACGAAAATGGACTTAGAATGAAGGAGTTATGGCCGATTAAAGTTAAAGTATTTTGATGCTTGGTCTAGTACGCGGGGCGTACTCATTGAGTACGTAGTGCGTAGAGGATTAAATGATCGCAGGAGGCATCTGAGTAGGTCGGGCCTGAAACCCTAATTTTTAGGGTCTAACCCTTATTTAAGCTCATTATATTCTTGGGGCCTTGCCTCTTATCAGCCTCCATACCCCTAAACCCTAATATCGACCCTTAGTCACCATCTTTGAGTTCTTAAGCTCTTGTGAGTGATCTTGGTGTGTTCTTGTGCATTTTGAAGAGATTGAAGGTTGTTGAAGAGTCATCATTTGGAGTGGAGCTTGGAGAACCAGAAGTTACTCAACTTTTGCAACCAATTGAAGATAAAAAGCTCTTATCTTGGTATCTCTTTGAGTGGATCTAGTTTGGAGTGGTTTAAGGCACATTTTGGTCTCTTTGGTTTGTCCTTATGAGAAGGAGATTGCTCCAGGAGTTTGGTCACTAGATCTGGACATTTTAGGGGTCCTAAATGCATAAAAATGCAATCTTGATGGTTAATATCTACCCATGCATGTGTATTTAGGTCTTTTGTTGAAGTTATGAAACTAGGGCTTGGATTTGGGACCCATTGAGTCATGAAAAAGCTCAATGTTAACGACTTTATGGGTTGAGACATGATTTGGAACTAGTACTTAGCATTAGACATTTTGGCTTAAAGGTTTAAGGCCCTTTCTCGAAGGATTAAGAACATTCAACGTATGTGTGGCATACATCCTGGTACGCAAAATGTACTGAGTCAACCCGGAGTACGATGGGCGTACCAACTGAATACACAGGGTGCACTCAGTTTGTTTGGGTTTCCTTGAATTGTTGACTCTTTGACCTTTGACCATTGACCAAAAGTTTGACCAGGGTTAACCAATTGATATTTGGCCTTTTAGGAAATTAGGCCTCTTACGTTAGGCCCATGATGGGTTTTGGGCTCAATTTGGAAATTGGGCCTTGTGGTGCCATTTAAGGGATTTAGGCTTATGATGCTAGTGAAGTGGACTTTAGATTTTGGCAAAGTAAGGAAATGGGTAAATGGACTTTTACCCTGAAGGTTTGGACATCGGACTAGAATTCTTGATTGGGTCGAGAATCAATTGTTGATGAAATGTTATTTGATGATGTTAGTGCGAGGATTTCGGTAGCAGTAGCTCGCGTGTTCGGTTATCTTGGTTTGAGGTGAGTTTCCTCATCGTGTTTAGCGGGTCGAAGGCACCAATGCCGACCCATTGGCTTATGTATTATTGGAAGACCAAGGGTTGGCCCTTGGCGTTTGTATGAAATATCTGGAGGTGGCTCATGGCAAATCTTTATGCAAGACCAGGGTTCGGACCCTGGCAGTTAAGTAGATAGTTGGTTGTAGATTGTATGCTATTTGTCTTTGAGATGTTTGCATGGAAGACCAGGAGCTAGCACTTGGCACTTTTCTGTAAGACTTAGGGTTTTGGCCCCGACTTGTCAAGGAAAGACCATGATATGGCTTGTGGCATAATGGCATGACTATGGCTGGCACATAACATTCTCTATTGTATGTATGGTATGTGGTATTTTGGGGAACTCACTAAGCTTTGTGCTTACGGTTTATTGTTTATGGTTTCAGGTACTTCCGGTTCAAAAGCAAAGAGGTCGGCTTGATCGCAGTGCATACACCCATGTTTTTCCGCAACTTTGTGATTTTGGGATTGCACTCTAATAACTTTTTTATTATGAAATACTTCTAAATGTTTGAGTAAAAAATAAATGGTGTTTTGATTGTATTAAAAATGAAATTTTTACCTTGAAATTTTAGGATGCTACACTAAATCACACCATTATTTGTCCATCTTGAAACACTTATCTTTTTTTTTTATTTTATTATAATCGCTTGAAACTTAACCAATATAACACCCAAGATCGAACAACCTACGTCTTCATTTTTGCCGACAACAAACCCTCAAAGCCAATTTCTTTAATAACTAAAAAAGTCTATTGTTGTTTTCATGGAGTCATCGGTGAAGGGTAGTTTGGGAAAGAAAAACTTCTTAATCAAGAAATGGGAGCGATGTCGATCCATTCATAGCTCTGGTCACAGCTTCGATGGCGTTTTTGGTTTTCGCAATAGGAAGAAGAAGATAGCGCCGGAAGGGTTTTTCCGGTGTACGTTGGACCAGAGAAACAATGGTTAGACGAAATACACGAATCATTCGTTGTTTAGGATGCTTTAGGAAAATGCCGAAATTGAATACGAGTATAATACACCCGACCCGATAATCTTCCATGTAAAGTGGATTTTTTTTTTCAGGGTGGTGGCGGAGATGGAGACTATGTAAATGGGGCCTCGTGGATGCGGGTTGGGATATGGGTCATAAAAAAGGGTATGTAGCCTGAAGAATATGATGAACAAAAAGAACTCTTTGTGTGTGTGTGTGTGTGTGTGAGAGAGAGAGAGAGAGAGAGAGAGAGAGAGAGTATGAGGGAAAGAAACATGTCATTTCTTTTATAATAAACACATAAATTATTAGACCAATTAAGTGAACTGACATAAAGGATAATCGGGTTATCCCTTTGCTTTGACAAAAATGACATATTCAACTCGACAAAACCAACTTTGTTCCTTTAAAAGACACATAAATAAATTAAGTGACTGAATGAGTAAATATACGAAATATCATAGAGCTACATGTCATTTTTCATTACAAACAATATCATTTATTTGTTACCTATAATAACAATATATTTTTATTTTTATATTTATATAAATAACAAGTCGACAATATGTAAATACATTGTTTTCATACCCCTTTCCAATGAGTTAGAAGTGATGATTAAATTGGGAGTTATAATTTGTTCCGGGTTGCGGTGGTGACCCGACAACTAACCCCCACCCGGCCTTCCATCACGGGATCCTTGATGCCCCCTGCTACACCGTAATACCGTATACACAATTTGATTTTGATACATACTTTGACTACCACTTTGACTTTTGCTTAATCTTGAAAAGTACCAAGGTCATCTTTAATTATATATATGCGTATTTTAATATTATTTTTTTGTAATATAAACAAAAAAACTATGATTTGTGTTTGATAACAAAAGAAAAACTTCATTGACAATATTGCTTAAGGTAAAATATAAATTACAAAAGGTAATTTCAATCAATCTTTTGCTTTAGCATAATGTTTAATAACAATATTTAAAAGCTTATAATATAAACTATAATCAATGAAAAACTAGTTCTTTTAACTAAATACTAAAATTATAGATAACTAATTGCATATTTCGTAAACGTGTCATTTGTTTGCTTATGATATTATACGATGGACATGTTTGGTAAGAAATTTTAGTAAGCTTTTGACTTTGAGCATTTAAAAAAACTCAAAAAAAAAAAGTTTGACATAATAAAAAAATTATTTTTATTTTAAATAAAAAATTCATAATATAAAAGCTGCTTTTAAGTAATCTATAATGTTTTTAGATTTTTAGAGCTTTTAGTGTTTTATTTTTATTCAATTTTACACTTTTAAAAAATAACAGGTTCTAGGCAACATCTACCAACTAATTTTACCAAACGCGTATTTATACGATTTTTTATAATCATTTTTTTTAAATATGTTTTTTCATACAAAAATTTCAAAAAACTCAATAACGGCCGCTTTTTGTTTTTTGTTTTTTTTAAATTAGGACTTATTTTTAAAGAAAAAATTAATATATCAAAACTTCTAATATTTTATTATCTAGAAATAGACATTTATATCGATATATGACGATTTGAAACCGTAAAGTTTATTTTTGTTGTTGAAAATCATTCGATTTCGAATTCTTTGTTTTAGTTTGAATTATTTTTTTAGTTGAAAAATCTTTTGGTTTTAGTTTATATGATTTAGTTTTATATTTTTGTTAAAAATCATAAAATTTCATTTTTTTTTTGTTGAAAAACCAAACTGCAAAATTTGGTTTCAATAATCTTGTTGGAAAGTGCAACTTTTAAAAAAAACACATGGACAAATTCTATAATATGTTCTAAAAATAATATTTTTTTTACTGATATTAAATAATAGAAATCAAAATCAAATGGTTTTTCAAAAAAAAAAAAAAAAAAAAAAAAAAAAAACCTAAATCAAAGAAACCAATCCGAATGATCATTCAAAAAAAAAAAAACTGTACAGTTAGGTATCTAATGTTTTCTTTAAATTTTAATGTTTGAAAACAAAATAATAATAATAATAATAATAATAATAATAATAACACCTAACAAAAACAATAACAAGAACTTAAGAATTATGAGAAAAACAAAGAAGTTCGGTACAACAAAAAAACGTTTGTAATTTTTTTTTAAATATGTCAATTACCGGTAATGTTGTTAAAATGGCCAAATCGAAAATTTTGAAAAAACAAAATATGAGAGTTTGTTTGATAAGAAAAAGAATTATGTTTAAAAGAAAAAAAAAAATACAAAAGTATAAGTTTTTATGAATAATACAACCATATACATAAAATCACATCCTAAACACATAAAACTCAAAAACTATTTTAAGAAAAAGTATTTGAAGTCATCAAAATGTTGAAAAAGAATATGTTCCCATGTTTATCATTTCTTGTCATGATTATTAACATAAAATATAAAATTATACTATATACTATACTGGGTTTACGTAAAAACAAATTGCATCACATGTCACGTGCGAGATATCGTAGATAAGTTCAAAAATGGTTTTTAGGGGTAAAATGGGAAACTGATAACTCAAAAATGGTTGTTAGACTAATGATGGATTTGCCATCCAACAACCCCCCACAAAAAGCAACCAAACTTTTTTACATCGTTACTAGACCACCAATTCTTTCAGCCTATAATCAGAAAAAAGCAACTTAAAAAGGCCGATTCTGGGGACTTTGTAAAATCCAGAAACAAATAATTTTATAATAATCTAGTAAAAGATTCTGAATATTAACAGAATATGTGAATAGAAAATAAAAGAGACCTTGGGGTTGGTTATGATTTGATTAACTAATTTAAGTAATTATTATCGATGAGTACAAAGCAACTAATATATGTTTAGACTAATAACGGTCATGCATAGTCTTTTTGGAGTTAGGTGTTGTTTCTTTTTTCGAAATGAAAATTCATGACGTTTGTGGATTATTTTTTCAACCCTCTGCAGTAGAAAAAATAGATCAAACGGTTGCAGTCTCTAATAAGAATCATGTTCGTTTTTTAACATCTGAAGTAAATTGAAATTTAAATAAACTAATTGTATAAACTAAAAATAGTTTTCAACATCGAAATTTTAATAATTCTAGTCTTAGAACATTAAAAAAATATTAAAAATAACATGTAAAAAAATATATATAATTTCTAAAAAAAATCTTAAAAAATATAAAACAACCTATCAATTTTATTATAGAAAAAAACTAATTTTAAAAAACATAAAAATTAAAAAATTAAGAAAATATTGCAAGCAATGGCTACAAAGTTCGTAAAAGAATTACACATGTCAAAAAAAATACAACCGAAACTGAAATATTATTAACAGAAATGATAATTTTTTTTTTAAAAAAATCACTTTTTTTAAATAAAGTTATAAAAAATTATGGAAACTATAAAAAAATTTGTATCAAATCCGTAAATCAAAGTTTCAAAAAAATCAAAGTTTCAAAAAAATAAGTTATACCAAATTTCTAAAAAAAATCACTTAAAAAAATGAAAGTTGAAGAGGTAAGTCAAGTGTTGCACTGCGTAGCAAAAAGTGTTACGTGTGTGTTGCGCCGCGCAACAAAAAATGGTCTGAAAAGTTAAAAAAAAACAAACAAAAAAACAACACCATAGTGTCATGAAACGAATTTGTGGTTGAGGTGGCAACGATCGTGATCATGCACACCAACTTGGCGGGTTGTCGTCTGCCGTGGTCATGGTGGGATGTGGTCTCTACCACAAAAGACAATAGTTAATGGCGAGTGTTTGATGCATTTGACCGTTTGACAAGCCGTTAAACGATTTTTTTTTTTATTTCTAATATATTTTCAACTATAAATATAACATTATACAATCTTATTTTTTTTCACTCCATTTTATTTACATATACACATTTATCTTGTCAAAATTCAAATACCTCACCAACTAATCGAAACCGCAATCCCAAAAATCCTTTTGGATTGGATACAACTTCACGCCAATACCCGAATATGGAATCACCTCAAGGTGGTTTTATGAACTTGCTCCAAAATAGTTTATGATGATATATGGTCCATTAGCATGACCTAGACTGCTCTAGAGGCCAACCTGACCCGACACGCTCCTGCCAGCCCGGCATGGTGTTTCCTTGTCAGCCTTGTCTGGCGCTCCCTTGTCAGCCGTGTTGGGGACTCTCTTGCCGGCCCAGCCTGACGCTCCCCCACTTGACGTTCCCCCGCCAACCTTGCCTGGGGCGCGCCCGCTAGCCCGGCCCGGCGCCTCCGGGCGGCCTTGCCCAACTTCTTGCTAGTTGGGCCTAAATTGAGTTGGCCCAAGGCCTGACCTAATTCCCCTTGATCTAATTGTCCACTATAAATAGAATAGTGCATCCTCCATGAAGGAGGACCTTTCCCGAGGACTCTTCCCCAAGTGGTTCAGCCGCCACTAAACCTCTCCCCATGGCTCGGCCGCCACACTATACTCCGGCCGGGTGGCTCAGCCGCCACCCGCTGCCGTCAACCACCATACACCACCACCAGCACCAAGATGGTTCTCTCTAGCTATGGAGGACTATCTTAGATCTACCAGCAGATCTAACTTGATCGTAGGAGTCCGCTCCCGGGGCACAGTCCCTGGGGCGGCTCTAACGGTCTTGTCTGTTGTGACCTCGCAGATCCTTCTCCGGTGCAAAAGCACATCCTCAGAGCTGGTGGTCGGAGCCGATGTCGCATCATTTTCCTTATCCCGCAAACACAACTTTTTCAACAATCATATCAAGCTTTCTCAACCTATCAACAACTCTATCCACAACACTTCCAATCCATTTTCGTATAACAACAATCTTTCCAAACATAGCCACAACCTTCACCACAACAACCTTTGATCATTTTGGAGAAAAAAATGATCGATATGTCCAACTACAAGAGGACAAGATTGCGATAATGACTTGGGTGGATCAAAAAATCGTAGACATACAAATGTCACTACAAATGAATGTTGATTCAGAGGTTTTCAAAATGAAACCCGACAACTACGAGGACAAACATTTGAAGATATTTCTTGCGATGAAATTATCCGTCCGAGCGAGATATATGAATATTGATTAGTTTTGATTTTTCAATGTTTGAGTTTTTTATGTTAGGTTTTTTTTCGTCTTTTTTTTTCGATATTGTTTTTCTTCTTTAATTTTAATAAATGTAATTTTCAATTTTAATGAATGAAAAACAAGTAATATTTATAATTTTTCTTAAATAATGTAGCATTTTTCATTATATTTTTGATTTAATTTTAATTAAAAAATGATGTGTAATGATGGGTATACCAACCTAATGTAGCTGTGTTTGGTGGTGAGGTGGCAGTAGCATGACACCCATTATATTTGTGGTTAGTGGTGACCACTCCAGAAAATCTTATAGTTGAGGCTTAGACTTGAGAGTGTGGGTGTGGTTCCTACCGGGGTTCGTCACATCAACAGTGCAACACATCGCCATGTAACGCCCGTAGATTCGGGCTAGTAAATTTAGAGACAATAAGCGTCAAAAATGACTTTTTATCTTAACCAAGTTATAGTATATGTCACAAGGGTTTTATACATATAAAGAACGCTGAAATCCGAGTTATAACGAAGAAGTTATGATCCGTCGAAGTTTTATGGCTAAACCGGCACAACACCGCGTAACGTAAAAAGTGAATTTTTGATAAATTACTTTTTAGTCTTACCGATCTAAATGAAAGTCGTAGTATATGCTCAACCGAGAACGTTCATAAAAAGAACGTCCAAATTTGACTTCGTATGAGGAAGTTATGATTTTTCTAAGATTTAGCATAACAACGCACAATTCAAAATTCAAATTTTAAGATCTCTTTATTAGGAGCTCAACGATAAAAAGACAGCCGAAAACGGAGTCCATATGTAGAAGTTATGAATTTTACACGGTCATTAAACAGTGTAATCTTTTCAATACCTACTCATGTATATAAATAACGTCGAAAACGGAGTTTGTATGCGAAAGTTATGGAATTTAGAAGTCGGAAGGGTGTTGCTGCGAAGGGGGTGACGTGGCACGATCTGAACCCTTGCTTTCTCCCCACGCCTTGCCACTAGATGGTGACATGTGGCACACCAACTCGACGAGTTGGGTCATTTTTTAGCCTATAAATACCATGCTAGGCTCACTCATTGTCCTCACACCTCAACCCTTCTATCTCTCTCTAACTTCTCTCTAAACCTCTACCAAATCCCTAGTAACTTCTAATTTCTAGAGGAAAACCCCGGTGCGCCAGAAGGATCTGAGAAGAAGAACTTTCGGCTCGGAAGTTATGCCCCCGCAGAGCCCGGTTCCTAGCTAAACCTCCCAGTAAGTGAGTTATGTTTACCCTACTTTAAGTATAGCTTATGTTTAAGTTTATTGTCGTTATTATGAACTTATAACCAATATATATATATATATATATATATATATATATATATATATATATATATATATATATATATATATATATATATATATATATATATTAAATATAATATATAAAGTGTTATTATAATATCTTTTAAGTACTCACGGTACGGGGAATCTGGTTTGAAGGGCCGCATAGGGTTGTTGGATTTCAGAAGTGCTATAATGCCAAAATGGTCCTGTCTTTCGGTGTTTCATATTTGGCCCCTATCTGTACAAATGGTTGAAAAATATTGTTTAACACTTATAAAACAATAACGTTCGTAGACCTTAAGTTAATTTGTCGTAACAAATATTAGACTAAAACTTAGCAATAATAATGCTAGGTTCCGTCAAAGGATAAGACGATTGTTAGAAGCGAAGCACTGTCCGAATTTCGAGTAATCACTTTAACAAGTGAGTGCATAGTTACTTTCATCTTACACATAAATATGAAGTATTTAATATAAATTACATGTTATGTGTGTATATTATCTGTGTTCTTGATATCTATGTTGGATGAGCGATTTATACATGTTTTACTTGATTTAAACTGTATATGTATTTTTATACCTATAAATATATTAGGTAAAGATCGGTAGATGAAAGATGATGTAAAAGGTGAGAGATGAAAGATGGTATAGACTGTAGCACCTGGTTCCTGGTACGTAAATCTTATTTGAGTATTTCTCTTCTTTTAGCCTTGAACTCGGCGAGTCATAGGTCCGACTCGCCGAGTAGATACGGGACCCGGGACACGTTTAAGTTGTCGACTCGGTGAGTCACAGCTGTTGGATGAAACCCTAAGTTTCAGGGGTTTGCACCCTATTTAAACAACATATCCGCCCCAAGCCAGCCCCCATTCACCCCCCAGAGCTTCCAACCCTCGTTCTAAGTTGTTCATTTAGAGTTTGAAGCAATTGTTGTCTGATCTTGAAGGTTTTGAGGCAAAAGGGAAGTAGATCAAGAGGAAGGGAAGGAATCCAAGCATCTTTGTGCTCTCTCAGCAGTTCCTTTGAGGTATAACCCGTTTTCCCCATGTTTCTATGCTTATTACTTCATTTAAGTCATTCTTGAGCCAATCCCCAAGCTTGTATGTGCAATATAAGTCGTAATAAGTTGATTGGCCTCTAGATCTAGGCAAGATTGAGCTCCAGGAGCTCAGATTTGTTACCTTTATGGACCTATGTTGCTTGTTCACCCTAGATCTACCCTTTTGAGGCATTTTGAGCCCTAAATCCCTCATTGGTGAGTATCTACACGTAAAGTTGGAAACCTTACGTGTCATTCATGCTCTAGGAACCCAGATCTATAAATGGCATGGACTGGATTCAAGCATAATCGACCATATATTAATTGCATGGTAACGACTTGGCGAGTCGTTCATCTGACTCGGCGAGTCGGTTCGCAAGTCTCCGAGTTTGTCCCCTTTTCGTTGTGTCGAGTGAACAGTGAGTCACGGGGTGTGACTCAGTGAGTCGGAAGCTGAACTCATCTATGGAGGAACTCGGCAAGTCAATGCCCTGACTCGGCGAGTTCAAGGCAATCTCCTTAGATCAAGAACAGACTCGGCGAGTTGTTCATAAAACTCGGCGAGTCGAAGCAGCAAGTGTTCTTCGGATGAAGACGAACTCGACGATTTGTTCATACAACTCGGCGAGTAGGATGAAGGGCTTGAATATCAGTTTAGAAGGAGAACTCGTCGACTCCTCGCCCAACTCGACGAGTAGAAACGGGATTCAGGACAATCGTTTGGGTAGGGACTCGGCGAGTTGGAAAGCCAACTTGGCGAGTCGGGTCAACTGAAAGTTGACTCTGACTTTGACTTAGGGCATGATCAGGGGTAAAATGGTCATTTTACCCAAAGGACAGTTAGCAGTGTTTGATTGAGTATGTTGTGGGAATTGCAGCCGGAGGATTTCCGGAGCAGCAGCAACAACAGCAGACAGTCAGTTCCCGATCAGATCAGCAGCTACTTCGAGGTGAGTTACCTTCCAGTAGCAGTGGGTCTACGGCCACAATGCCGGCCCACCAGTAGGAGTCGTATGTTAGATGATTGTCTTTGTGATGTCATCTAGGTTTGCTACTACCTGATATGTTATATGCTAGCATGATATGTTATATGAGATAGAAGTAGAGATCGGTTGATAGGACCGAAGGGTAGTCAGACACCCCAGAAATGTCTGACAATACGTGATGATATGGTTGCATGCTGGCTTGTTATGTTATATGCGATAAAGGTAGTAAGAGGGGACTAGTCCCCGAGGATCGATTGTTAGGACCGACGGGTAGTCAGCACCCCAGAATGGCTTGACACGAGTAGTCAGCACCCCAGAATGGCTTGACACGGGTAGTCAGCACCCCAGAATGGCTTGACACGGGTAGGACGGCACCCCAGAATGGTCGTACCGGGTAGTCAGGCACCCTAGAATGGCCTGGCAGTATGTATGTTATGTGTTTGTATGGTATGTGGTACGATGGGGGAACTCTCTAAGCTTTGTGCTTACGGTTTTCAGTTTTGGTTTCAGGTACCTCCTCAGCCAGGGGAAATGAGCTGGCGCGGTAGCAGCATGTCACACATACACTCTCTGGTTTCCGCATTTACGAGATTCTCTAGGATTTATACTCTGATATTTTGATTGATTGTATGATTTGACTTTTAGACATGGTTTACGTTGTGTCATGGTTTGATCAAACAATGTTTTTAATTATTAATGTTTTAAAACGAAATTTTTGGACGTGAAAATTGGGTCGTTACAAGTTGGTATCAGAGCCCTGGTTTGAGGGATTCGGACACATCTTCGGGGGTGTCTGAACTCAAATTGAGGGATTAAAAGATTTTCTAAAAAAATGTTTTCAAAAATTGAGAAAAGAGTTACGAGAAAGAACGAAGTGTGTGATGTGCGCGACCGGCCGAGCTCAAGTAAGTATTCCCCAAAGTACCCATACAAGTTTATGTTATGTTTATCAGCTTTTGTAGAACAGCATGCTAGAATAGGACTAAGGATCTAGGAGTGATGCCTTATGTGCCTGCTTTATGTGTTTCAGTTGTATGAGAATTGCATGCTAGATATTGAGTAGACAGTAAGTAGGATAGCCTGATTAGGTTATGCCTGATAGTATGAGTTTAGCACTTTATGCTAGCTCAGTTCTTGTAAGCAGATAGAGTTGATTGAGATTGCTACCCTTGTCTGAATGTTGCTTGCTTCGTGTTATGTGGAACTCTGAATAATGGGAGTTAGCCATTAGGCGAATGCGTCACGTCACATGTGTTCAGGGTTGAATAATCTTAGAGTGCCGGATTTGATCCTACTGCACAGCTCTTGTTTGAGTCCAACCGTTGTAGGGACGAGTCGGGTACTCGAAGGATTATCTGAGCCTCGTCACATGTGATGGTATTCGGGTAATGGCTAATTGGCATTACAAGGAGGCCTGCAGCAGCTGAGGACTGGATAGAGTAGAATCAGAGATTTCCCTAGGGCAAGCCTAGAATGAGTATAGCAGTGATCAACAGTAGTGAAAGGGATCTGGTGGATTCGAGGCATTCCTTGAAGAAGGTACGGATAGATGTGGAAGGTAGTATGGGCCCGTACTACTGAAAGCAGAGGATCCGTACCCGAACCAAGGAAGGCGGAGATAAGACCAGGGAACTTGTAGGTAGCAGTGATCCCTCAGAAAGTATCAGTATCTCTAATGTTTGTTGTGATGTATTGTAGAATGGTGGTACTTCGATCGAGGCCGGTAGATGGCGGTTCAGGAGAGGGGTCAGGTTCGGGATCAGGTTCCGAGCCGGTAGATGAGGGCCTACGCGAGTTCATCGCGTCAGAGATCACCAAAGGCATCCTTGAGTCGACCCCCATCCTCTTTGGTTCGATCAAGGAAGGGATCATGGAGTTGATGGAGGATCGCCTTTGGGCATTCCGGAGTGATATGGCATCTAGCCAGTCGGGATCTCGCACACTGTCCTTCAAGGACTTCAGGGGCAGTGGTGCGCCGGATTTCCATGGGGTGAAAGACCCCATTGCTGCCAGGCGATGGATTGCAGACATCGAGTCTGCACAGTTGACTAGCTTCTGCCCCGAGGGGTCGAAGGTGAGGTATGCAGCAGGGTGTTTATGGGACCGAGCCCGGGATTAGTGGGAGTCAGTGGGTGACTCGTTGGGAGCCGCAGCTATCGAGGCTATGACCTGGTCGGACTTTGTGACCAGGTTCAGGGCAGAGTTTGCGTCGGTTGTCGAGCTTCAGCAGCTGGCCAGGGAGTTTCTAGACATGAGACAGACAACGGAGACTGTGGCGGAGATCACCGCCAAGTTCCGGGAGAGGGCTTTGTTGATGCCCCAGTATGCTGGTGACGAGGATATGAGGAGGACCCGTTATCATGATATGCTACGAGCTGACATCCGGGAGCATGTTAGCTTTTCGGCTTGCCCTACCTTGGACTCTATGATTGCCAGGGCGAGGGAAAGGGCGATAAATTTGGAGCACATCCGGAAACGAAAATCAGAGGAGGGTCAGACAGGAGGGGCTTCGGGGAAGAAACCCAAGGGATCAGATGGTAGGCCGAAAGGCCAGTCCGGACCGAGCCGCTGCAGGAAATGCGGCAGGCCGCACGAGGGGGCATGCAGGATGGGATCATCAGGCTGCTACAAGTGCGGCAAGTCTGGGCACATCAGCAGGGATTGCACTGTTCCGGCATCAGTTATTCAGACATCAGAGTTGCTGTGTTTCCACTGCATCCAGAGGGGCCACAAGAAGGCCAATTGCCCCCAGTTGACAGTTTCAGCGCCGGTGAAGGCGCCAGCTCCAGCGACCCTGCGGATCAAGGATGGCCGGCAGGGCAAGGCCGAGGCTCCGGTGGTGAGGAGCCGAGCATTTCAGCTGACTACCGAGGAGGCACGCGCCGCACCCGATGTGGTGACGGGTATGATTCTTTCCCTCTATCTTATTTTTATGATGTTATGTTATTGATATGTGCTCCGTATATATATGTATGCATTAGGATCGTTCCATGTGAACGACCTTCCAGTTCAGGTGTTGTTCGACTCGGGTGCGTCCCGATCATTTGTTTCCCTTGCGCTTAGCAAGAAGTTTCATGAGTCATCGGGCGAGTTAGATTGCCCTTTGGAGGTGGAGATTGCTGATGATCGATCGGTGCGAGCATCGATTGTATTTAGAAATTGCGTGTTGCGTTTATTTGAGGAGCGCTACTTGGTAGATTTGGTTCCCATTCCGCTGCGTGGGAACAAGGTGATTATAGGCACGGATTGGTTGAGCCCTAATGGGGCAGTGATAGATTGCGCGCAACAATTGGTGTGAGTCAGGACCCCAGGTGGGGGAGAGTTAGTGATTCATGGCGAGAGGCCACCTTGCGGACCCACTGTATATTCAGCAGCGAGGGCTAGGCGCTATCTTCAGCAGGGATGCGCAGGATATGTCACGTATGTGACGGATACCTGGGAGGCGGGTAAGGCGACAGTGAGCGAGGTTCCGGTGGTTCGAGATTTTGCAGATGTTTTCCCGGAGGAGCTTCCTAGGATACCTCCGGAGCGACAGGTGGAGTTCAGGATTGACCTTGTTCCTGGTGCGACCCCGATAGCCAAGGCACCGTATCGGTTGGCTCCTCCTGAGATGCAGGAGTTGTCTACACAGCTGCAGGAGCTGTTAGACAAGGGATTCATTCGACCGAGTAGTTCACCCTGGGGAACCCCGATTTTGTTCGTGAAGAAAAAGGACGGGTCGCATCGGATGTGTATAGATTACCGGAAGCTGAACAAGGTAACGGTGAAGAATCGTTACCCGCTCCCGAGGATTGATGACCTCTTTGACCAGCTTCAGGGAGCATCTTGGTTCTCCAAGATTGATTTGCATTCGGGATATCATCAGATGAGGGTCAGGGAGGAGGATACGCAGAAGACCGTGTTTCGGACGCGCTATGGCCACTATGAGTTCGTGGTGATGCCGTTTGGGCTCACCAATGCTCCTGCCGCGTTCATGGACCTCATGAACCACGTATACAGACCGATGCTGGATCGGTCTGTCATAGTCTTTATCGATGACATCTTGGTTTATTCCAAGACTCAGGAGGAGCATCTAAGAGAGGTGTTGGAGACCCTGAGGAGGGAGAGCTTGTATGCCAAGTTCTCCAAGTGTGAGTTTTGGTTACGCGAGGTGCAATTTCTCGGACACCTTGTCAACCAAGACGGGATTCTAGTCGATCCGGCCAAGGTCGAGGCCGTGATGAGATGGGAGGTTCCGAAGTCTCCATCTGAGATTCGGAGTTTCCTGGGATTAGCAGGCTACTATCGGAGATTTATTCAGGATTTCTCCAGGATAGTCGTACCCCTGACGCGGCTGACGAAGAAAGTCGTGGTCTTTCGGTGGGGACCCGAGTAGCAGGCTGCGTTTGAGACGCTGAGACAGAGACTGTGCGAGGCATCGATCTTAGCCCTGCCAGAGGACGTAGAGGATTTTGTGGTATACTGCGACGCGTCCATTTCCAGGTTGGGTGCGGTACTGATGCAGAGGGGGCATGTCATTACTTACGCTTCGAGGCAGCTCAAGCCTCACGAGGCGAACTACCCGACGCATGACTTGGAGTTGGGGGCGGTGGTTTTTGCCCTCAAGATTTGGAGGCATTACCTCTACGGGGTTCGATGTACCATCTACACGGACCACAAGAGTTTGAGGTACCTCATGGATCAGCCGAATCTAAATATGAGGCAGCGTCGGTGGTTAGATATGGTGAAGGATTATGATTGCGAGATCCTCTACCACCCGGGGAAGGCCAACGTGGTGGCCGATGCGCTTAGCCGCAAGGCGGCACCAATCAGGGATGTATGCATGAGGATGACCGTAGTGACTCCCTTGTTGGAGCAGATTCGGGAGGCCCAACAGGAGGCTATCAAGGAGGAACATCGGAAGAGTGAGTGTGTGGTGGGTCAGGTTTCCTCCTTTGATTATGATAGCCGAGGGCTTTTGACACTACACCGTAGGGTGTGGGTACCGTATCACGGAGGCGTGCGCCAGATTTTGATGGAGGAGGCGCACAAGTCCCGATTCTCTATTCATCCCGGGGCGACGAAGATGTATAGGGATCTTCGTCTAGATTATTGGTGGCCCTGCATGAAGCGGGATGTGGCATGGTATGTTGAGCGCTGCTTGACCTGCAGAAAGGTCAAGGCCGAACATCAGAGGCCGCATGACAAGATGCATCCGTTGGATATTCCACTGTGGAAATGGGAAGATATCACGATGGACTTTATCACGAAACTTCCCAGGACCGCGCGTGGAGTGGATTCAATTTGATCAATTGACCAAGAGTGCTCACTTTATTCATTAGAGCATATCGGCCGAGAAATTGGCCGACATCTATATCAGGGAGATCATGGCGCGGCACGGGGTGCCAGTTTCAGTTATCTCGGATAGGGATGTGCGTTTTACTTCCAGGTTTTGGAAGAAATTTCATGACGAGTTGGGCACTCGTTTGCATTTTAGCACCGCCTTTCACCCGCAGACGGATGGTCAAAGCGAGCGGACCATCCGGACTTTGGAGGATATGTTGCGGGCATGCGTGTTGGATTTCGGTGGTAGCTGGGATACCTATCTTCCCCTGGCCGAGTTCTCCTACAACAACAGCTACCATGCGAGTATTGACCGTTCCCCATTTGAGATGTTGTACGGTCAGAGGTGCAGGACCCCGATATGTTGGGGTGAGGTTGGCCAGAGAGTCATGGGGAGCACCGAAGTGGTGCTCAAGACGACCGAGAGTATCCAGCAGGTCCGGAGCAGGCTTCAGACTGCTCAGAGTCAGCAGAAAAGTTATGCCGACAAGCGTCGATCCGACTTGGAATTCCAAGTCGGGGATATGGTCCTCCTGAAGGTGTCGCCTTGGAAGGGCGTCATTCGATTCAGGAAGCGAGGCAAGTTAGGTCCGAGGTTCATCAGACCATTCCGAGTCATGGCCCGGGTGGGCAAGGTGGCGTATAGACTGGATCTGCCAGTCGAGCTCAGCCAAATCCACATCACTTTCCATGTTTCCCAGTTGCAGAAGTGCTTAGTGGACGATTCAGCAGTAGTGCCTTTGGAGGATATTCAGGTTGATGACAGCCTGAATTACGTTGAGCGCCCAGTCGCACTCCTCGACAGGAAGTCGGAGGATTTGAGGAACAAGAGGGTGGAGCTAGTGAAGGTGCAATGGCAGCACCGCAAGGGTTCAGAATGGACTTGGGAGCCGGTGGACGAGATGATGGAGCATTATCCCGAGCTGTTTCAGGATCGAGCAGCAGACTTCGAGGACGAAGTCTAAAATAAGTGGGGGAGATTTGTAGCACCTGGTTCCTGGTACGTAAATCTTATTTGAGTATTTCTCTTCTTTTAGCCTTGAACTCGGCGAGTCATAGGTCCGACTCGCCGAGTAGATGCGGGACCCGGGACACGTTTAAGTTGTCGACTCGGCGAGTCCATATCCTGGACTCGGCGAGTCACAGCTGTTGGATGAAACCCTAAGTTTTAGGGGTTTGCACCATATTTAAACAACATATCCGCCCCAAGCCGGCCCCCATTCACCCCCCAGAGCTTCCAACCCTCGTTCTAAGTTGTTCATTTAGAGTTTGAAGCAATTGTTGTGTGATCTTGAAGGTTTTGAGGCAAAAGGGAAGTAGATCAAGAGGAAGGGAAGGAATCCAAGCATCTTTGTGCTCTCTCAGCAGTTCCTTTGAGGTATAACCCGTTTTCCCCATGTTTCTATGCTTATTACTTCATTTAAGTCATTCTTGAGCCAATCCCCAAGCTTGTATGTGCAATATAAGTCGTAATAAGTTGATTGGCCTCTAGATCTAGGCAAGATTGAGCTCCAGGAGCTCAGATCTGTTACCTTTATGGACCCATGTTGCTTGTTCACCCTAGATCTAACCTTTTGAGGCATTTTGAGCCCTAAATCCCTCATTGGTGAGTATTTACACGTAAAGTTGGAAACTTTACGTGTCATTCATGCTCTAGGAACCCAGATCTGTAAATGACATGGACTGGATTCAAGCAGAATCGACCATATAGTAATTGCATGGTAACGACTTGGCGAGTCGTTCATCTGACTCGGCGAGTCGGTTCGCGAGTCTCCGAGTTTGTCCCCTTTTCGTTGTGTCGAGTGAACAGTGAGTCACGGGGTGTGACTCAGTGAGTCGGAAGCTGAACTCATCTATGGAGGAACTCAGCGAGTCAATGCCCTGACTCGGCGAGTTCAAGGCAATCTCCTTAGATCAAGAACAGACTCGGCGAGTTGTTCATAAAACTCGGCGAGTCGAAGCAGCAAGTGTTCTTCGGATGAAGACGAACTCGACGATTTGTTCATACAACTCGGCGAGTAGGATGAAGGGCTTGAATATCAGTTTAGAAGGAGAACTCGTCGAGTCGTCGCCCAACTCAATGAGTAGAAACGGGATTCAGGACAATCGTTTGGGTAGGGACTCGGCGAGTTGGAAAGCCAACTCGGCGAGTCGGGTCAACTGAAAGTTAACTCTGACTTTGACTTAGGGCATGATCAGGGGTAAAATGGTCATTTTACCCAAAGGACAGTTAGCAGTGTTTGATTGAGTATGTTGTGGGAATTGCAGCCGGAGGATTTCCGGAGCAGCAGCAGCAGCAGTAGACAGTCAGTTCCCGATCAGATCAGCAGCTACTTCGAGGTGAGTTACCTTCCAGTAGCGGTGGGTCTACGGCCACAATGCCGGCCCACCAGTAGGAGTCGTATGTTAGATGATTGTCTTTGTGATGTCATCTAGGTTTGCTACTACCTGATATGTGATATGCTAGCATGATATGTTATATGAGATAGAGTTAGAGATCGGTTGATAGGACTGAAGGGTAGTCAGACACCCCAGAAATGTCTGACAATACGTGATGATATGGTTACATGCTGGCTTGTTATGTTATATGTGATAAAGGTAGTAAGAGGGGACTAGTCCCCGAGGATCGGTTGTTAGGACCGACGGGTAGTCAGCACCCCAGAATGGCTTGACACGGGTAGTCAGCACCCCAGAATGGCTTGACACGGGTAGGACGGCACCCCAGAATGGCCGTACTGGGTAGTCAGGCACCCCAGAATGGCCTGGCAGTATGTATGTTATGTGTTTGTATGGTATGTGGTACGATGGGGGAACTCACTAAACTTTGTGCTTACGGTTTTTAGTTTTGGTTTCAGGTACCTCCTCAGCCAGGGGAAAGGAGCCGGTGCGGTAGCAGCATGTCACACATACACTCTCTGGTTTCTGCATTTACGAGATTCTCTGGGATTTATACTCTGATATTTTGATTGATTGTATGATTTGACTTTTAGACATGGTTTACGTTGTGTCATGGTTTGATCAAACAATGTTTTTAATTATTAATGTTTTCTAAAGTAATGTTTTAAAACGAAATTTTTGGACGTGAAAATTGGGTCGTTACATAGACGATGAGAGGTGTAAGATGATGAGAAGCCTTGACCTTAACGATGATGTCATCTAGCAGAGTAGAGATGACGACCACGAACTATTCTAAACGGTCCGGTGGAACGCTAGCAGGCTCGCAACCTATAGATGTTTTTTACTACGTGTTCATTAGATGTACTCTAAATATCTTGGCAGCTGCGCCTAATGGATAATATTGGTAGCTGCGCCTAACTTTTGAACTACGTGTTCACCAGATGTATTCTAAAAACCCTGGAATATGGACTTAGTGTCTCATGAAAGAACATTGGTAGCTATGCCTAACGTCGGTAGCTATGGACTTAGTACATGTTATATAAACCCTGTAAGCAATGGACTTATTGCCTATTCCTTAGGATAATCCTTAGGAATGAATGAATGAAAGATAACTGATTCTTATGGTAGATCCTTAAGAATAAAGAAGATAATGGGGATGGGTAATTGGGTTGATTGTTTGATGATTAAACATAATAATTATATTATTGTGGGTTGAAAACCCTATGTACTCACCAAGTTTCCCAACCTGACCCACTCAGTTTACTTGTATCATAGGTATCGATATGAAACTACATTACACAAAGAGATTAAAGGAGATGTAAATCACTAGTGTAAATGAATATAAGTTCTGTTTATGCTTATGTTTCTGTATTGACAATGACATCCCAAAGTTTTAATATAAACAAAATACATTTCTTCGGAAATGCTTTGATAATATATTTATCTTGTTTTCTAGGAACAAATTCCGCAATATTATTCTTTGAAATGAATACTCTAATTTTTAAATAAGCATAAATAATATTTTTAAAATGACCGTGAATTTGGGGATGTCACATGCCCTCACCTTACGATTTCTACCGTTGTTCGGCTTGATGTAGTACTCCATAGCCACACTCATTATTTTTTATCTCTCTCTCTCTCTCTCTTACGCTCTCTCCTTCAAGTTCCTCGCTTTCTCTCTCTCTCTCTCTCTCTCTCACTTCTCTCTCTCTACCATAGTTCCCACACTTATTCTGTGGCAAAGAACCACACTTTGTGTGGTAAACTGACATGACACCTATGTGACGCCTACGTTGCAGAGGAGAAAGAGCGGTTCTTGTGGCACCACACCTTCCAGCCTTACTAAATTTTGTAAGTTTACTTAAATAAAAGATAAGAAAAGGATTTATGGTTCATCGTAGGTATATAATACAACGGTTCATGCATAGCTATATAGCTATGATGAAGATAAAAATAAAGATTATTTTATAAAGAACTAGATCTAGAAGTGCATGCAACTAATTTTTGGGTAATAAGTAAAAGAAAATGCATGACAACACATATTTACCATAATTGTTGTAACATCCAAATCCTTAAGGTATTTAATTCCTTAATTTTCTTTTTGCTTTTGGAGGGGGTCACGACGTGAGATATGATGGTCACGTCGTGAGTATTAGTTGACCAGTTGACTACATCTTTTGGAGTCTCACCACGTGAGGCATAAGTCTCACAACATGAGGACGACCTGATGAATCAAAACCCTAATATTTCGGGTATTTAAAGGAATGAGAGGCTAGGGTTGCACATCCTCAACCTCTCTCACCCTCTAAGCCTTCTGGAAACCCTGATTTCGACCCTCTTTGAAATCATTGATCATTCTTGGTGTTTTGCTTGCTTGAAGAAGAGGAAAAAAAGAGAAAGAAGTATCATTATGGTGGAAGTTGCAAGGAAGCATCATTATCATCAACTTTTTCCTTGTCAGTCCCTTTATAAGTGCCAAGACTCAAACTTTATCTCATTTCATGGCTAGATCTAGGCTTTTTGTCCAATTTCTTTAAGTTATAGCTAGTTGGAGTGAAGGAGATCCATAAAGTTGGAAACTTTATGGATTCAAATGGTCTTTTGAGTCTATATCATTCATATCTAGAAGTTGGTGAAGTATTAGAGGCTTGCATGAGAATTTGAGGCTATATTTCTACTTTTGACCTAAAATGGTGTAGGGACATGCATGGTGCATGCATGTCTATAAAGCAAACATTTTTATGGACCATTAGGGTCCCCTTAAGCTTCTGAAAGAGTTGAAATTGAAGGCTAAATGGATTAAGAATGTTGAAACATTGGTTTTGGCTTCAGACCGTTCTCACGACGTGATACATGAGGTCTCACGATGTGAGCAGGCGAAACCCGTGCCTTGTTGAGTTGTCTGAGTCAAGAATGAGTCTTTGGAATTTGAGCGAGTGACTCTCACGACGTGACCAAGGATTGGTCACGACATGAGACGTTGGGTTTTTGGGCCTTGTTGGGCCACTAATTTTATGATTTTGGGCCATTAATAAGCTTTGGGGCCTTTTTGTATTTGGGCCCATATGGGGCTCTAGGGTGTCCTTTAGGAATTGGGCCACTATTAGGCTTTTGTGTCATTGGGTTTGGGCCTTGGTTATTGGGCCAAGTGAGGTAAGGGTAAAATGGTCTTTTACCTTAGGTATTGGGACTAATGAATTAGATTCCCGAATATGGTTTATGGCCTAGTTATTAATGATGGGTTTTGAGTAATACATCAATCCTATGGTGCACATGCAAACCCTAAAGCTTTGGATCTAGGTTTCTTTTTTGTACATGCAAATTTATCCAAAGCTTACAAACCTTAAATCTAGCATACAAAATCTGAAAATAACAAATAAAACAAGATTAGATGATTACCTTGATTGTTGCTTGAAGATCTTTAGCTTATGAGAACCTAGAACCTCAAATGTGATGCCTCTAATGGATCACAAACACCAAAGCAAGTTGGATGATCTTGAAAAGAGAGGATGAGAAGCTTAAAATCGGCTCTAAGACTTCTTAGGGTTTCTGGGTGCCGATTTCTGAAGCCCTAGGGGTCCTTATATAGTGGAGCTGCTAGGGTTTCAGTCAAAACCCTAATTGGATAGCTTAGGCCTTAAGCAGTCCAATGGAACCTTTTGGAATAAGGCCCTGGACGATTTCAAGGTGGGCTTCCACCCCTTTATCCATATGATCCACAGCCCAAAATCTAATTATCTTATAATTGCAATTCCAGTCCCTTAAGTTTAATTAATATCTTTTGATCACAAAATTAATTTCTTAATTAATTCTTGACAAATATTAATTAATCAATATGATTTCTCTTTTAATATATAATTCATATAATATATTAATAAACCATAATATCCTCTTTCTCCACTAATCATCCAGTCAAGTTGCTCCGATGAAGGCAACCAAAAAGGACCATGCTACAACCGGGTGAAGTACATACCAAATATAGTTATGGACTTAGACACTAATCCAACAGTTAATTGGGGTTTTATTTGATTGATTAGCACAAGGATTCTCCGGTTCAACAGCCTGACTATTCGTTTAACTGACAGCAGACTGAGATGATTTTGCTCACTATACTGTAGGACACTAGGATTGTATGTGTTTGTAGTCTTTGTGACTCTTGTTGTATGTATGTATGTATGCATGTGTGCTTGTTTTCTTTATGTATGCGGGGTGAAATAGACTCGATACAGCCTTGTGCTGACATATGAGTTGAAATAGACTCGGGGTTGAAATAGACCCGGTATGTCCTTGGGCAGACACATGAGTTGAAATAGTCATGAGGGTGAAATAGACCTGACACAGCCTTGAGCTGGCAGATATGTATGATATGCGGTATTTTGGGGGACTTACTAAGCTTCGTGCTTACGGTTTTTAGTTTATGTTTCAAGTACTTTCGGATCGAAGTGGAAGAGCTCCGGATGATCGTAGTGCACACACCATGATTTCCGCCTCATTTGACTCTGATGTATTTTGGAAAATTGATTGATATACTCTGATTTTCCTTTATGGTTTTTATAAACATGTTTGGTTGATGGTTTTGCTAATATAAAAATGAATATCATTCTACCTTTTATTTTTACGCCTCTTCATACTCGTATAATATAATGACATGTTGAATCCATTAATGCTCTCTTAATTCACTTTCTTGATTTTGAAAATAGATTTGATCTAATGAGTAGTAAAATAGATAAGAAAAAAAATATAAGGATAATTGATTTTTCAATATTTAAATATAGGTAATAGCAAGAGAAAAATGGTGATATATATATATATATATATATATATATATATATATATATATATATATATATATATATATAGAGAGAGAGAGAGAGAGAGAGAGAGAAAGAGAGAGAGAAATCTATGATGCACCGGTCTTCACAAAAACAAAGGCATCATCACATGAGTTAATGTTAGTGACGATTTAATTTTGATCTTTTTAACATAAGATTATAGATACAAAATCAAGACTTCATTTTTTATAAAAACAAGGGCAAATTTCACAAAAGTTATGATTAATGAAATTCATCAACTATGATTCATATCCGTAATTTCACCTTTAGCGATGGAATCACACATTTCAATTATGAAATGGTGATACATTGATGATTTATTACAAGTTTATAGCATCAAAAGATACACAAATCATATAACGATTAATGAAATTCATACACCTCTCCATAACTATGTTTTTCGATTCATTAAATTTTATTAATCCGGATCAACTAATATAATGAAGATTGAAGTTTAAATTTATGAATTAATGACTAATCTAGAAAAATAATTTTAACTCTTTATTCTACACAAATTTCAGACTTGGCTTGGACTCTAAACCCTATATCGATCTTAAGAAGAGAAAGGGATGTTGATTACATTCCAATGTTTCAACAACTCTCACATAGCTTTATTTCTTCAATCTGATTCCAAATCTCCACACTAATCACCATTTTTTTTTCTCAAAACTTGCAACCAACAAGCTGATATCGAATCGTTTTAACGAGAGATAAGAGAAAGGAGATTGATCTATTCTCAAAACTTTTTTATTTACCTTGAATTTAATTTAATTACTTTATTCTATTTTATTTTCTAAAAAAATTCTACTAAGAATAGGTATAAACTTCTAAGCCTAAAATGAGGATGTTACAACTAACTTAGCTTATGATAATGCACATTGGAAACTGACTTCCTCTTCTTATTGCAATCTTTTTTCTTCATTTGGAAACTAACTTCTGATCTAAACATACAAGATCACAAAGTTAGTTTGGTCTTTAAAAGAACTTTCTCTTGTAGGCTGGTCTTGAGTCTTTAACGGAAAACTGGCTAGTGATCGTAAACCGACTTAATCACCTAGTTAGTTTGGAATTCAATTAACCATGCCTTCAAACCACTTTATATTAAGTAATCAACATAAATGGCTAAAACTTCTAAACTAACTATTGAGTCATTTACAAAATATATTAATACCTATATTTATGCTAAGTAATTAACTAAGCTATCATCACCAAATGCATTATGCATACAATGCCAAATAGGATTAACGAGTGATAATAAATGAGGCAACAAACTAATGTTAATATAACCGATCACATTTTGACTGTGATCAATTTCATGATTATTTAGATATGTTATTTAATATTGTATTAAGTAGTAATCACATACGACAAACTAATCTAATCATAAATTACCACTTATGGCTCTAACAAGACTTAAACCTATGAGCTCTCAATTGAGAGAGTCACTCATTACTGCTGGGCCAAAGACCCATTTGTTTTAGGTCATTTGTATAAACATACACTTAGAGATGTTTATATTTCTATTGGTTTTATGTCAAGATTTAGCTACCAACTATTTAGTATATTCTTATTTAGTCACTTTAGTCATTTTAATTTCCCCGGGGATAACACCATAATATATAATGTAATTTCTAAATATACACCTAACAAAAAAACATACGAATATTCCAAAAATATATTCCGTGTGTCCCATATTGATTATACATTTTTGAATTTTGAAGTCTTTATTCTTCAACTTTGAGTTTAAATATTTTTAATTGTGTTATATATTACTTGATAAAACTTATAACAATGAAAAGAAATTTAAAACACAATCCATTCATATATTTTTGCATCAAGTATTATATATCAAAAACAAAAAACATTTAAGGTCAAAGTTGAAAAATAAAGACTTCAAAAAGTCAAAAATAGATAATAAAATTGAGACGGATGTAGTCGTTAAGTATTATTTTTGGACTATGGTTGAAATAGTATGATGAAGAACATATGGTTAGTATAGAGTTTACATATGGATAAACACAAATGAAGTGTGTCTTGTAGGTTTAGATTGAATTCAACATCTAACTGATGTGTCATAGGTATTATAATACAACTATGGTCCCTAAACATTTTAAATTTGTACCATATGTACCATTATGACATTCTATAACAATTTTTATGGATTATGGGTTCTTATTTGGTATAATTGTCCATTTGATATAATAAAGATTTGATATTTCCATGACTTAATCGTGGCTAAATGGTTGTGAGAATGTCATAAGGGGGATAAGACACTCAAGCTAAAGATTCAATATTGAAGTTGCAAACTTTCAAGTTGTTTCGTAATAAAGTTTAAAGTTTTATTTGATAAGGTATGCTTTTGGTTTTATTGGTTTGTAACTCACATGGATCTTTAGTTTGGAGTATTGGTTATATGTTACTATTATTTTGTTTCATGTGCATATGTCCCTTAAAGTCTCAATAACTTACATATGTAAACATATTCATGTATAGTTAATCTTTTAGGATCAACCATACCCCTAATGGTCCTACGTCACACCTGGTAAGGGACATCATGTGAAGGTTAATCGTTAAACACTATAGCCAAAGAAACATGTACATATTTTGAATCCGAGAATCGTGAATCATGAATATACCCAAACCTCTATTCTTGAAACTCATGTTTCCACTGATAACATGACTTTTGAATCACACGACGATAACATTTGTAACCATTACTGAATAGGAAACTTCGACATATTGTGTTAATATATTAAAATGTGAGTTAGTGCTAGAATCATGGACTATATATCCTTATGCTTTAAGCTATATAAAACTAATCTGTATATTACCGATATTATAGTTGGGAAATAAAATAAACGGGTGTCTATGACTTAGTGAGATACATGATCTTTTAAAAAACGGTTAACTAGGGTTTTGCTTGTTCATTACTTAAACTTGTATATACATATATGAATAACATTCTATTAATTTTCTTATTATCTTTCTTCATCATACAATAACTTCACAACCAAACTATGCCGCTAATTTAGTAGCATATTGGTGCCATGCAATGGAATATGTAAAAATAACAAACATTTAGCAAAAAGGAATGACAACACAAGGTAAACTGTATAGCTTTTACAATATAGTATTTGATACAAGACTAAGTTATAATAATCCACCATTACATGTGGATTAGTAAATCGAGCATTGGTGTATTC
This sequence comes from Lactuca sativa, assembly GCF_002870075.4. Classification (NCBI taxonomy): domain Eukaryota; kingdom Viridiplantae; phylum Streptophyta; class Magnoliopsida; order Asterales; family Asteraceae; genus Lactuca; species Lactuca sativa. The sequence goes on from NC_056623.2 coordinate 36,775,278, forward strand.
TTGTGTTCTTGTGGATACGACCGGAGGGCTAAAGATCCAACATCAAGGTTGGAAACTCTAAAGTCGTTACATCAGAAATAATGCCGAATCTTTATTCGATAAGGTATAATTTTAGTTCTACCGGTTTATTTTTTATTTTATATGTATAATCAATTTGAGTTTTTCTCTATATTTCTATCATTTGGCTTCATTTATGGCTCCCATGCTCAGGGACGGTTTTAAGGGGTTCCCGGTAAGGCACCGACAACCCCTAAATTATCTGTCCGCATTGGAAAAAATTATCGATTTTTCGATTTTTTTACCTATTTTTCATGTATCGGCAACACTTGTTATCCCGACAACACCTACTATGTATTCCTGTATCTTACCCTGCCCATGCTCAACAATTTATACATATAAACACATTCTCGTATCTTAATCTTTTAATGTCTTCAACTAGTGCTTTATCTTATCATTGACTTATGAAACACGCAAAGACAACATCTGTTACTATTACAAAAATGTATCCGGTATATCTAATGGAACATGAACTATGTTATTTTCTAATTTAAGCTTGTATATATTTGTATTAAAAATGAGTGTATTAGAGATGAAAAATATACTCATCTTTTATGTCTATACATGCTTCTATTCATATAAAATAATAATATATGAAATCGAATAGTTCTTTTATTAAACAGAAATAAATGATCCAACATCTATCAAAAAGAACTATACACGATCCAATGTATACTACTCAGAATAAAATAATGTTTATTTGATAGATTCACTTGTGAATGAACTTTGTAAAAATTACAATTTATTATAAAACAAATGATAACTTTTTGATAAATACATAAAAATCAGTTAGTCTCTATGTTATTACTTATTACCTTAATTTCCTTTTGGTTATTGTAAAATTTTAATGATCAACCCTCTATCTTATAATAACATATTATAATTATATTATATTCTTTAATACAACAAAATCGTATTATTATACTATTATATGACATCTACACACACGTATCCAACTAGTTTCCCTTATATTTTACACCTAATATCCAATTTAAGAATTTTTTTTTTACTTTTTTTATCCATGAACCCACCACGTAATAAAAACAAAAGAATCTTGTAGTAAACAAAAATTCGGATGTACTCTTTGCATAGAAACTTGTAAACTTTAAAAAAATTCAGATTTTTTAAATATTAAAAAGGTCCAGCTAAGTTTGTAATGATATCATTGCCACCCCAAATGTAACGTCCGTATCCCACTCTCTTTCTTTCTCTCTAAAAGCCATTGCCCTTTCCCTCTGCAACTTCACCATCATCTATCTCTCTATATATCTAATATCTTTCTTTCTCTCTCTCTCTAAACTGTTTCTCTCTCTAAACCCTTCTATTTGCCACCATGAACGACAACAATGAAGGAAATGAATTCAACAATTTGAATTCATTCAAAGCTCTGCTTGAAGTTGAAGAAGATAACAACAACAACAACAATTGGTACTTACCACACCATAATCACCATGAAAGCAACCTCGATTTCCCCCCTAATTCACCCTTACTTTTCCAGAACTTTGACCCGACCCATGCCCAATACTTTTTACCTCAAAAAGTCACTGTTTCTGACAACCCGTTAGACGCGGGTTACGATGTGGAAACTGGTTTTCTGGGTATGCATAGAGGAAACGATGGGTTATCGGAATTTGGTGCATTGCCATTGGTGTCACAAACCCAAATGCTTATTCCTCATTTAACCTCTTCCGATCCTCAGTTTGCAACAACCCAATTTGGTTTTCCAAGTGTTGGACCCTTTGAGAATTTACAGCCAACTCTGTTTGAGAAAAGAGCTGCTCTCAGAAGGAATTTAAATGATACAAATGGCGGAGGTGGAGGGAATTTGGGGGTTTTAGTTGATGTGGATAACATGAGTTTTGATGATTCTGGTCTGAATTATGATTCCGATGAGTTAACAGAAAACACCAACAATAATGGGATTCAAATTGGCGGTGGGGAGAGCTCCAATCCTAACAGCACCACCAGCGGCGGAGGAGGCGGAGGGAATCGGAAAGGTAAGAGAAAAGGGTTCCCGGCAAAGAATTTAATGGCGGAAAGGCGACGTAGGAAGAAGCTTAATGATAGACTCTACTTGCTGAGGTCTGTGGTACCAAATATCAGCAAGGTAAGAACTGTGAAATCAGAATTTCTTTTCTGCATATAATTCTCGTGATTTTTCATAGAAATTAGAATTATCATTCGCGTTCTTAGTTTTTTTTTTTAGCTTCCTTTTTCTGTGATTCATTTGTGACATGTTTTTGCTTTTGCAGCTGGGTTTGTATTTTTCTTCCTTCCTTTTAAATGAACTCACATGGATTCTGATGTCAATCAATTCTTAAAAACCAAAAACCACAAAAGTCTTTGGACCACCATTAACAGAACTGAAGATCTCGATCTTGAAAACATAATTGATCACCTCTTACATTTCAGAATTAGTAAAATTGTTATTCAACCCCATGAAAATGAAAAAATTTCCAATTATAACTTTTGTCGTTACGCTTATCATAATTAACAGATGGATAGGGCTTCGATTCTCGGAGATGCTATCGAGTACCTGAAAAATCTTCTACAGAAAGTCAGTGATCTTAACCAAGAACTTGAGTCGATCCCATCAAGCTCTTCTTCCATGGTCCCTGCCGCCGCCACCGGATTCCACCCGCTAACCCCGCCTGCCGCCACTATCCCGTCATGCATCAAGGAGGAGGGTTTCCCCACAGCCACCCTCTCCCCCACCGGACAACCAATTAGGGTAACTACACAAACAAAATCAATTTACAATGATGATGGATCGTGTTTAATTTTTGGGTTGTTGATAAATGTAGATTGAAGTGAAGCAAAGAGAAGGGAGGGCGATGAATATACACATGTTTTGTAGCCGGAGGCCAGGGCTGTTGCTTTCAGTGACAAGAACTCTTGATAATCTTGGTTTAGACATTCAACAAGCTGTTATCAGTTGCTTCAATGGCTTTGCGCTTGATGTTTTCAAAGCTGAGGTACAAATATTGTATTTGATCTTCATTTTATTATGTTAATTTATATGTTGTTGTTTTTGATTAGTGTGTGTTTTTGTAGCAGTGTAATGAAGGTCAAGAATTGCAACCTGATCAAATCAAGGCAATGTTATTGGAATCTGCTGGATACCATGGTGTCGCGTAGGTAGAATAGGAGTTCATTTAGTAATTTAGTAATAATAATAGATTAGTAGTAATAGTTATAGTTTTATTTAATTTGAATATTAATTATCAACTCGTTTCTGTTATGTTATCTTTTGTTGGTGCTTTTGGATTTTGATGGAAACTTGCATTTGCATGCAGATTTTTAGTTATTATTATTATTATTAGTATTATTTTTTTAGAAATTTGAATGAAATGTTTCTTTATAATGTACCTTGGTGGACTTGTTGCTGTTGAGTTTTTCAGTTTTAATAATTAAATTCAAGACCGACTTGTTGCTGTTGAGTTAGTAAAATCATGAATAATAACGGAATTGAAATTTAGATTTTTTTTTTCCAACTTGGTTAGCTAATTAATAGTCCAGTATAATTGATTTAATAATCTAAAAAGACTAAAATCCAGTATAATTGGCAATTTTTGGGATTTGGATATCTTACAAACCTTGTGGCACCCACCAGTAAATGTTCCAAGTACTATCTTTATCATTTTATTTAGTAAGCAAAATGTTCCTTTCGGGTGTTTGTTTAAATTTGGTAAGGATGCATATGAATGGATGATCCGCCATTTAAACCCAACTTTTGGAAACTTGTTAGATTGTTATGTTAGATATCATTGATCATTATTAGTTCTACTTAATAACTGATTCATAGTTCAACTTAATAAAAGATACAATAGTTAGATCTATATCGTGTTAATAAATGAAAAGTAAAGTGTAAATAAATTGTATGTAATTTTAGATATTAAACTAAATAAACGTAAAAAAAAAAAATAATGTCGAAAGCAGTATCCTGATATTAAATACATGTTCGTCTAGGTTTTCATTTTGCTCACCAATCATTAGGCTATGAGGCATACAAGTCCCACACCATTGTGACCACCACCTCATCACCTTACACCATCAAACACTTAAGAGGCATGGTGCACTAGAGAGAGAAGTAGAAAGTAGCTTTGGTGCCTGTCCACTTGATCTACTCCAGCTCAGGACCCGTGTTATTTCGAGTGTGGTATGTCTGAGGGTTGCCCGAGCTCCACATTAATTACCGAGCCTCTTCGGGGGACGTATGTCAGATAACCTTACACTATTTTCAAGAGAAAATTACACGGTTGGTCCCTCTGGTTTGCTCTTACTTGCACGCTTCGTCCCTGGAAAGAATTTTTAACTCGGACAATCCCTATAACTTTATTTCGTTACCCGCCTAGTCCTTTAGTTAACTTTCCGTCTTATTTGGGGTTAGGAACTACTCACGTGAGTGGCACGCTGGGGGCATTTTTGTCCTTTCAACCCTACAACGGACTTAAAACTACTTCTCCTTCCTTCTTTTCTCAATCGGTGCTTCCAGTTCTCCTCTTCTACTCCATTTCTTTTGCTCGTGAAGATTGAAGATCCACAAAATTGATTATGGTGAAATGCAAGTGTGGAGCTGTAGGGATCATACGAACTTCAGGAACAAAGAGAAATCCTGGTAGGCCTTTTTATGCATGCCCTTTACAGGTATTGAGTTATCAATTTTTTTGGTAATTTCTAAGATGAACCCTAGTTTGTGCTAATCGAGGGTATTGAAAACTTCAGGGACCAAGAAGTGGATTTATTTCGTGGGTAGATGAAGAAAAGCATACGTATGAGGCTGAAAGCCAAAATCTTGAGCTTGAAATCCATAATGAAGAACTTCAAATCCAAAATCGTGACCTTGAAATCCAGAATGAAGAACTTGAAATCCAAAATCGGAACCTTAAAATGTTGTTAATTGTCAGTTGGATTTTGTTTTTTGGGATAATTGTTTACAAGTTGTAGTATTAGGTATTTCAGTAATGGTTTTTGGTTGAAGATAATCTAATGAAAGGGTAATATTAGCATGTTTGTATTGCTGCATTTTAATGAAATGGTATATTTAGGTACAATTAATAGTTGCACTTTGTTGTCTTATAAAAGATTACAATGGATTATTACCATCTTGTATTGCTGGAATTGGGAGAGAAAGGGTATCTATTGGTACAATTAATAGATGCAATGCAACTGTAATCTTTTGGTATTTTTCATTTAACATATGACCAAAAACATGCCAAATGAAATGACCAAAAAACATGCCAAATGAAATGACCAAAAAACATGCCAAATGATCCATTATATAACATTAAATGAAATGACCAAACACATGCCAAATGAAATGTCCAAAAACATGCCAAATGAAATGACCAAAAACATACCAATAATTGATCCATTAGATAACATTAAAACAAAAGCATTACATAAGAGTTTAACCAAAAACAAATGTCTAAGTACCAACTGCAATTGTTTTGGTGATACTAAACACAATACAGTTTAATCAAAATACAAACATCACATGACATAATAGTTTAACCACAATACAAACATCACATTACATAATAGCTTAACCAAAATAAGAGCATCACATGATAAAAGAGTTTACAATGGATCCTTCTCTTTTCCTTTCTTCTTCTGTTTTCCTTTCTCATTCTCTTTTCCTTTATCCTTCTCTTTTCCTTTCTCATTCTTCTTTTTTCCCTTCTTCCCAACAGTTGGTAACTGCCCTTTGCAAGTCCTGGCATTGTGTCCTTTGTTGTTACATTTGGTACATGTAACAGTTTTTTGTGCTCTAGAAACTGTATTCCCTTTGATCATATCCTCTTTTTCTGTAGCTGACTTCCTTCGTTTCTTTTTTGGTCTTCCTATTGGGACACGGTGTTTTGGAGGCAACAAAGTAGTTGGACAAGGTGACTTAATCCACAATCTTCTACCATTTATCGGATCCACTTTGAAAGAGTACATGTTCCTCCAGGTTGATAGCCAATAACATTCATGAACAAAGGTTTCTGGAATACCAATTGCACCATTATTTCTCCTCATGTCCCAGATTGCAGATACAGCATGTTTGCATGGCATTCCAGTTATTTCCCACTTCTTGCATGAACAGGTTCATTGATTCACATTCACTACACACTGATCTTGCCAAGGTCCACTCACTTGGTACTTCCCATTTCCACAAAATGATGTTGTATACTCCTCTGCCTGATCTTTGATCTTTTGCAATAGCTTGGTAGCTGTTGGAGTCAAAGGGCCTGTTGCTTTGTCAATTTCTTTTTCAACATTCACAATCCTCTTCATGATGTACTCCCAGATGAACTCTAAGCAATTGATAATTGGTGTGTCACGTCCGTCTATTATTTTGCTATTAAAGCACTCGCATATGTTGTTTATCACAATATCAGAATGTGCTCTCCCTATTAATTAATAGAATACATGTATAATTGGTTAGCAAACATTAGAGTATCGTTATGAACTCACTTAATTTAATGAGTAACCACAACAAGAACAACACAATGTAAAGAACATAATGCAAAAGAAAATAATTCCAGGTTAACAGAAAAGATCGATATCTCAATTCCTATCCCACTACCCTCTTATACTATCAGTCATAACAACTAAATAATATAAAATACCCATAATGCCCCTGTACCAACAAGATGCTCTTTATTTGATGATTACCCCAAACTACCCTTTCTCTAAAATAAGGTGACCAGAGTGGGTGCATAACAAGTATACAACAATAGTTATCATATATTATAATATATAACATGGTCAAACCTGTAAAATGAGAACGTGCCCAATGTTGAGGTGGTATTTGTTTAAGCCACTCATAACATTCTTGGTTTAATTTTCTAACTTCTTCCATTTCTTTTTCAAACTCTTGCACAATATATGTTGTTGAACAATTCCAAAGCAGTTCTTTAAACTTATCCCCTCTCCAACGTGACCTCATATTTTCGTGTATGTGGCGAACACAATAACGGTGCTCTGCACAAGGAAACAAATCTGCGATGGCAGAACTTAAACCCTACAAGAAAGATACATTATGTCAATGATTTCTTTTCCTTTAGATATTACTATTCAAAACACAAGAAAATAACCTTTTGCCTGTCTGATATAAATGTAAAATTTGAATTTGAAGCCAACCCTAGGTCATCACCCAAGTGAGTTAAAAACCATGTCCAAGAGTTCAGTGTCTCAGCTTCAACCACAGCATATGCTAAAGGATATATTCCATTATTCCCATCTAAAGCCTGTGCAATACAATCCAATAAATAAAAGTAAAAAATAAATCAAAATATATGGTTCAACCACAACATAAGAGAAAATGTACCACAACAGATAAAATTTGACCATGGAAAGGTCCTTTCATGAAAGCCCCGTCTACCCCAAGAAAATCCCTCTTCCCTGCTGCAAATCCTTGCTTCAAAGCACCAAGGCACACGTACACGCGTCTGAAGGTTCTTGTCTCAACATCAGGATTTGGTTCACTTTTGACATCAAGCTTGATAGTGGTGTCTGGGTTTTGAGTATGCACTTCTAACAAATAATCTTGTAAGATCTTGTACTGAGTGGCATAATCACCCCTGATAATTTTTAAGGCTGCTTCTCTTGCCCTAAAGGCTTTCATCTTAGAAATATCTACTTTGTAGATACGTTGATGTTGTTCCTTTAAAGCCTTGACTGGAAATTTTGGGTTTGCTTCCACCAGTTGTAGAATTTGCTTTGAAAGAAACTTGTAATCACAAGCCCTAACCTTTCTTGTTTGAAGACATTTATGTTCACTAACATATGTTTTAACTGTCCAATCCATGTCACGTTTCCACTTACTGGCTAAAAGAACCCAAGGACACTTACCTTCTTCATTGACTACTTCTTGACCGGTCCCACCACCTAGGCTTGTTATGGTTCCCCTGCATACAACCCTTACTCTGTTTTTATCATTCTTCTCAAAATCCAACTCCCTTCTTGTATCTATTGCATGTTGGTTAACCATATCTTTAAACTCCTTTGACGAATTAAATTTCTGATATAAATAGAAAGGCTCACTGACTTGAGCATTTTCGTTCTCATGCGCCCTTCTAATAGCTTTAATCTTTTTGTTTCTTTCTCCTTCGATCCCATCATCTGATGAAGAGTCGGACAAGAAAAGTTCCATATCTATAACTTCAAGGTCTGCTTCATTCCCATCTTCTGAAACTACATGATTCTTTCTTTTAGAAGCACCTCCAATCCACTCAACATCTGGGTCAACATTCAAGTGGAATTCTCTCATGTCAACTTCAACATCATCAATGATATTGTCTTCGTCCAGAAGAAAGTCACCATCTTGACTCTCACTATCATCACCACTGTTGATCTCATCACCACTGCTATTATCATCACTACTATGTTCAATTTCAGTTTCCATGATGTTTGCATTATCACTTACCATGTCCACCTTGTCAATTGAAGGCTCATTTCTAGTAGGTGAAACAGGAGGGTTGTTTCTATTAGGCTCAAATGTCAACACATCATTAGGCTCAACTTGTGTATCATGCCATTCCAAAAACAATCTTTTTGGGGTACAATCAATCTCAACTATACGTACCTTAGATGGGTTTGGTGACATCGAGTATGTGTGTAATTTCGTTTGGCCGTGCTCTGTATACACCTCTATTAGCTTATGCTGGCCAACATATTTTGCTAAATGCCTTACATCATCATCTGAAGCTAAAGCAAACAAGCCAAAATCCAAATCGCATAGTGGCCTTCGAAAATGATAGTACATCTCCACATGTAGATTTTCATCGATATACCCAAGTTTCACCATCATGTCATCAATATCATGAACACAGAAAGTCTCGATGTCTATTAAGTCAACGTAATGTCTCTTTCCGTTTACATACTTCCTTCCAGGAAAATCAGTAAACTTTCCACCATGGTTTAATAGCATGCAAAACATGGTCGGATGATCACCACCTATTAAGGAAATGCCCCAAAAATTTTGATTAACATTTGATTAGGGTTGTAGGATTTCACGAAGCAAATGCAAATAAAAACGAGATTAGGGACTAGGCGGACTTACCATATTGAAGACGAACTTCTACTTCACTGATCATCCGTCCTCGTGCTTCACTTAAATTCCAAACCGGCATTGTTGATTATTTGGAAAAGCATACAAAGTTTTAGCTAGCGACTAGGGTTTTCGTTTGAGAGAAGAAAGGGAATTCGTCTGACAAGTGTGTGTTTGTGTGTGTTTTGGTTTGACGATGATCGGAATCGTAAAACCATCCGTCTGTATTCTAAATGGCGCTAATATATTGTAGGGTTGAAAGGACAAAAATGCCCCCAGCGTGCCACTCACGTGAGTAGTTCCTAACCCCAAATAAGACGGAAAGTTAACTAAAGGACTAGGCGGGTAACGAAATAAAGTTATAGGGATTGTCCGAGTTAAAAATTCTTTCCAGGGACGAAGCGTGCAAGTAAGAGCAAACCATAGGGACCAACCGTGTAATTTTCTCTATTTTCAACCATAGCTTTAGTTTCTCTTGTATCATATATCTCACATTTCCTTTGGATCATGGTGTCATGGCTTTTGATTTCAATATTTATGTCATAAATGTATTTGGTTTCGAATCTTTATTTGGGCCAACAATTTTCTTTATCAAATATATAATAACATATGTTAACAAATAAAACGATATGCAATAAACTAATGAGTTAGTAAAAATCATGATCCCTAATTTTTGGAAACTTATTATGTTAAGATCATTGACCATTAATAGTTAGATTGGATAATAGGTACAATAGTTAAAACACTCGTCCAAGTCTTCACTTAGCTCACACCAATCATGATATTTGTTTTTCTTCATCACCCTCTCGTGTATCATGGATTTCATTTTTCCCTTGTATCACAATTGGTCTTAATTTCAATATTTATGTCATATATGTATTTAGGTTTTGATCTCGTATAACATGGATCTCGTTTTTCTCTTGTATCAACGAATATTAGATCTGTTAATTTACTTTAGTGCCAACTTAAACCATTAGTTAGATTCAACATTGATTAAAAATTAACTCATGTGATAAATGAATGGAACTTGGAATCGGATATTTGTTACTCACTTGATATCTACATTCCATTTATTCTGCATGATAGTGATTGCTTTTAGTTTGATTACATTTACAAAATCCGCCTCTTTCTAATTAGTCCCGCATCAAGAATTCGATTAATGAGGAAACAAGATGTTGGGTTTCCTCTTAGGGTTGGCTCTTGGAGAAAATCAATGGTTTCCAAAACTGACGATCTTAGTCAGTTTTACCATAATCCCCCTTAAGAATTTGATTTTTTATACTATGGGACCCCAGGGGCTCTACGCCTAGACCCCGCCAAAGGAGCACTGCCCATTTGGAAACCCCGGACCCCCGACTTGTCGTCGAACCGACTTCTAATTCGATCTTATACATGCATGCACTCCACACATACCCAAACATATATTAGACTACAAATTATGAAGCAACTTAGCTCACATGTAAGTTCCAATTATACAAAATAATATGATGACACTAAAATCACCAACATAAAAGATATTCATCAAAGCAGAAAGTGTTAAAAATACTTTCTTAGTTTGTATATATATAGATGTCAATTTGTATAATATGAAAAAATAAATTACGGTATATTTGCTTTTATCAATTAAAATAAAGTTAAAAAAAAGGTAAATGCTTTTTTATTTTATAATTTTGGGGCTTTATTTTAAAAAAAAATCTCAAATTCTATCATTATTTGTGCTTTAAAAAACATATACATATAGATATAAAAAAAAGTGTCTTTGTTTACAAAAGAATCGTCGGTTTGTAAAAGGGAATACTAAATACAAAGTAAAACAAATTTAAAATTCCAAACAACAAATTTTTGAATTTGACAAATTTGTTAACTTGAATAAATCAAAAAAGTAATTTCTTAAGCAGAATGTGAATAACAATGTGAAGAACTAACTTTATGATTATGTAACCTGGAAGTTCTTTTTAATGTGATCTGTTAGCAGACATGGAATTACAATATGAATGAATAACTTTACGATTGCACAAATCGAATTTTCTTTCTAATGAATTTCGTACATATGAAATTTAATTTACGGTTACTAATTGCAATGTGTATACATGATGATTATAAGGAAGTTAATCATTATATACAAATCTTTAAAGATTGTGGAAATAATTGAGAAGATAATATGTTACTGGAAGTTATTAGAATTTACGATCTACATTCATCAGACTTCTTTTCCCCTTTGTCAATTTGAACACATCCTAAACTAATATGATCTTCAATTGTGTGGTTAAAGTGCTTGAACTAGCAAGTCCTTAATATGTATGTTTTGATTTTCATTGGTTTATATATCTTGGTTTCTTCAAACAAGACTGAATTATTCAACTAATCAACTCGAAGTGGTACGCATTCAAACTTTAAGAAGATGCAAAGCTAAGTTCAAAATAAAATTGAAAAATGACTATCATTACTTACAATTTTGAATAAGCTTGCTACACTTGTCTTTCTTCGGCTCGTGACATATTAGTGTCGAGTACACTGGGGGGCTTGAGTTTATAGTTGCTTATGATAGATTGTTTATGGGAAAATGACATTGTACCCCTACGAACTTTTAGGATTAGTCATTTTATTCCCTAAATTATTTTTGTGGCTTTTTTAGGTAACCAAGTTATTAACTACCTGTCTTTTTAGTCCCCTTTACTTGGTTTAGCCGGCTTGGGTGACACATAGACAAAACTTAGGTCTCTCTCTCTCTCTCTCTCTCTCTCTCTCTCCTTCCTGCTGGAAAAAAGCACATTAAAAAAACATTATCTCCTCCACCAGGAACTTAAAGAAAAGCTTCAAAATATCCTCTCATTGACATCAAGAACTCAAGAACAGATTCATGTTTGATGTCTTCTAATCACAACAAAAAAGAACAACATGATTGCTTCCTCCTTAAATCGATCATCAAGAATACCCAAAATCAATAAGGCTTGAACTCGATGAACGCTAAATATGAAAGGCTTGGACAAAATATTGGGTTTAGATGTAGTGATGGTTATGTTCAGATGTGTTGGCAAGGTTGGTTTGAGGTGCGTGATGATTGGTTTCATACGCACAAATGCAAATCCATAGCCGGAAATGATGAAAACGAAGGAAGATTCATGGAAGTGAAGATGATGAAGGTTGCTTGACCACCGCCATTGTTATCCTTGTTGAAATTAAGGTGTTTTTTAGACTCCGTCAAATAACTTTGTAACCTTAACCACCACCATTTTTATCCTTGCTAAAAATCCTTAACCTTTAATTTCGTCTCTCTATCTATACACCACCATTACATCATGGAATTGGAGTTAGCAAAGTTAGTTTATGGTTTGATTTTCTTCCCTGCTTTCTGTTCAACTTATACAAATAAAAAAGGGAGTGTGTCTTCGATCTATAAAAATCTTACCCATGTTTTGGTAAAAATATGAAAGAACAAAAGCACTTCTCAGGAAATCTTATATTTGCATGTGTATATTTTTGAACAAGAGTTTGCTTCTTAAATACGGGCAAAGAATGAAGAACCAAGTTTTTTGGGGGTATCCTTGTGTGTGTAATCTGGTAGCAAAGAAGTGAGAGATAAATTGATACTTATCCATTCTTTTCTAAATCAATTATAGGGTTGGCTCCTACTTCTTTTGATTACCAGGTCTGGTATTAGAAATTTTTGAAGAACAAAGGTGTTTGGTGTATGCATTTATATGTGTCAATATGTGTGTGTGTGTTTTGCTGCAATGAGTGTTTCTTTATGGCCTTATGTTTTTTGGATCATTCATTTTACATGTATAATTGATTATTATAGCAAACTATCAGATAAGATAAAGGTTGTCGGGGGGGGGGGGGGGGAGAGAGAGAGAGAGAGAGAGAGAGAGAGAGAGAGAGAGAGAGAGAGAGAGAGGGAGGGAGGGAGGGAGGGAGAGAGAGAGAGAGAGAGAAAGAAAGAAAGAAAGAAAGATATAGAGAGAGGTTGGGATGTTGTGGGTCCTTCTAATTTTTTTTAATCATTAAAATATAAAAGTAAGTGGGGTGGCATAAGGGGTAACCGGGTTACCCTTTTGTTTTGTCTGAAAGGACATATTTGACCCGATAAAATCAACTTTGTTCCCTTAAAAGGCACGGAAAATAACTTAAGGGACAGAATGAGAAAATGAGCAAAACATCGTAAGACTAAAATCTCATTTTTTTCCATTGTTTATTGATAAGCATGTTAGAGTTACGACTGATAACCCAACTTAGTGGTGTCGTTTTGTTCCGGTTAAGGTTAAGCTTATGTCTTAGCATATGTGCTTGAACAGACTTCCTACTAGAAGCAATCTTTATTCTAGATATTTGGATATTCCTCTCTCTTATGTCCCATATGTGATGCAGGTTGTGAGTCAACAGGTCATTTGAACTTTGAATGTTCATTGGTTACTAAGCTTTTCCCGTAGATGTCTCGATGGTGGAGCTTCCAAGTGCCTATGTTGGCTTCTTACCAACAATGGGTGTCATGGCTCTTGTCTTTGAAGATTTACAATATGCAAAAGGAGTTTCTTGAGGTGTCTTTTTTATTATACGATGTAGTGGCACATTTAAGGTTTCGGAATTCGATTGTTTTTTGTTAAAACGGAAAAAAAAGAATGTTGTTTTTATAAGATTGTTAGTCGAGCATTTATATAGGCTAGACATTTATATGGGTCAGCTGGCGAACTTGAATCGGATAGCTTGGTTACAGTATCCCAAACTTGCTATTTCCTCATTTATTTTGTCTAGCTTTTGTTAGCTCTTACAAAGTTTCTCCTTGTTCTAAAAAAAGCTTGCCACACTCGTCAAGAGTTGATCTAGTTAATTTAACAACAAATATCATCATCAAATCTATAAAAAAAACAATAGGGGATTAACAATATAAGAAATCTTCAATAAAGTCTCAATATTTTTTGCTGGTTTCGTAGGTTTGGCTAGCATCCGGTCTTTTCATTAATTTTATCAAAATATTGGAACTTTTCAGAAGATTACCCTATTTTTAATAATGAACCAAATAATGGAGATTTTCTGAAGATTACCCTTGAATTAATGTATATTATTATTATCAAATCATTTATAAAAACAACACACTTTTTATTATAAAATAAAAGAAGTACAGTTGTTGCTAATTTCTAGGAATGAAAATAATGTACTAAGTACTCTCATATTGTTTGCTAACCACTTCCAATTCTCTATGTTTCTTTTATGCATCGTCGTGGTGACATGCACTATGTGGCGTTCCTCTGATGTTAGCGTTCCTCTGATGTTGGTGTTCTGCTTATGTTCTTTAACCTAACTAGCACCTAATATACATACCTTATCTGGGAACAACCATCGGCTAATACACATTCATCGAGAGAGAAAAGTGCAGTTTGAATCACATTTTAAATAGATAATCACTCTTTACTCGTTTCCATTTAAACTGTCATTCAATGACTCTCAATGAATGTTTGTTATCCGATGATTATTATCATGTAAGATATGAAGGTTGGGTGGAGTTAGATTAAAGAACATAAGAGGAACACCAACATCTGGTGAACACCAGCATATTGCATCTCATTACAATTTGTTAATAATAATTTACATTAGTTCAAGGGTATCTTTAGAAAAGTCATAATATTTTAGTTATTGGTTAAAAATAACATAATCTTCATAAAATTCTCAATAATTTGGTCATTAGTTAAAAATAATGTAATCTTAATAAAGTCTCAATATTTTGACCAGTTTAACAAAAAAGATGGAATGTTAGCTAAATCAGCGAAACCGGCCAAAAAAAATTTTTCTGAAGTTTTAGCCGATATTTTATCCTTTTTGTAAAAAAAAGTAATGATTGCAATTAAACCGTAAATTTGACTAAAATATTGAGACTTTATCGAAAAATTTTCTAACAATATCTTTGTATTCAATGATTGTGCACAACTATTATTTAAAGGGGACTTTTAGGAAATTTTCTCTTTCCAATGTTATTACATCTCTTTGTTTTATGATGTCTTTGACTTTTTTACATAAAATATAAAGCGATAACCTTTTCTTTCGAAATAGGTGCTTATAAATCTACGTATCCTTTTTAAGGATTTCTTCTTTGATGAACTTCAACTTGTCTTGATTTAGATCTTTTATCTTTTGGTAAGCTTATTGATAATCAAATAATGGTACTGCTTGACTATAAGAACTTTCTTGCATTGGAGCCTTAAATCAATGAGTTGTTTTATGTATGCAATTTCATCCGGTTCATATGTCCTTTGAAAACACACCACATGACCACATCATAAGCATCTTTGCAGAATATGCGATGAATGGACTTTCAATGCAAAGGAAATTCAACAGCTCAACGTGAGGTCTTATTGAATTTTCCAGTTCCATGTAGAATGATTCCATCTTCAATTATCATGCATGACAAGTTCCTCATCAGGGGTTTTCAGATTGATCTCTTGTTTTCCTGACACTTTTTCAGTTCTATCAATGGAGCTTTCCTTTGTGGTCGAGTTTAAGAGCTTGTTGAAACTTGATCGACAAACTAGACTTAATCAAAGAGCTTAGTTCAGTTAAATACCTTATCGAGAAGGTTGTGTGTTAGAGCTTGTTAACACATTGTCATACCAATCTAAATCAATCCTTTACACCATACTTATCTAGGGCGAGACACTTATATGAAGATGGAATATGAAGTCGGAAACTTTTTTATTGAATTTTAGTATATTACTTTGTTTTTCGTGAAATTAGAACCAATTCCCTTTTTTTTGTTTATTTAATTATATATCTCAAGTTTTAAATGTTTGGGATAAATAGTTTATCTTATTCACTATGGATATGACGATACTTCCACTTACTACAATCTTTTTTGTTGTGCAAGTAGGTGTATGATTCTCTTATTTTTATTTGTTGAGAACTCAATTCATATTATACAAAAATGTATGGTTTTTTTTATGTAAAGATAAATTGAAAAAAGTATATTTTAGTTTTAGGAGTTGGAACAACCACTCGCAAGTGGCATCTATTATGTGTTACTTACTGGTGAGTAGTAAGGTTCATCAGTCATCACTACACTTTTATGCCTTGCCCAAATGAATTATTTTGTTCTGAAAAAAACTTAGATTAAGACTTAGGCTATAATATCTTAAATTTATTAGCCCATACATCTCAATGTCTGGGCCCGGCCCAACTAATCAAATAGAAAGTAAAATAAAGAATCACTAGCACTCCAATTGCTTAAATATTTGGCCTCTCTTGTATAATTAATTTTTTAGGAACTTATATTGCATTTTATTAATGGCTAATAAATAATTTGTAGTGGAATAGTATTGACCTAGAATCAAGATAGTTGAGTGGTATTGACGTTAGGGACAAACACAAGATTTCATAGTAAGCATGGCATGGGAAAAATAGTAGTAGCACAATAGTAAAAAAGAAATTCAAACTTTTTACGTTATATATATAGAAGTCAGACGTTGTCAATGTTACTGTGTGACACTCTAAAAAACCAACCCTGATTGGCGTAGAATCAAAGAGTTGTATTTTCAATATGTGACATCTCATAGAAAAGTAAGTACGAATTTTTAAAATCATGGTAATAGACTAGTATTTGGATAGTCTAGGACATAGCTTAGTTTACATTGTTTGTGAACCAATTTTCTTCTTGTCAGTCTCCTTTTCCTATTTACAACATGTGCAACCAGTATCCTTTTTCAACTTACTTCCTATGTATGCTTGATTCCCATTATTATCATTTTTAAATTAACACATAAAAGTCTTCAATGATTTTTTTAAAAGATGAGCCACATGGCCCATATCCTGCTCTTTTCCAGACAATGTCAATAGATCTGCCACCTAGTTACAAGATATCAATTATTTTTATTTTTTTGTTTTTCTTTAACAAATCTAATTTAGAATATCATGTAGGGTTTTTCTTTCCTTTTCTTAACAAATCGAATTTTAAAAATATATAGACAATACTAATAAGTTTTAATTTAACATTTTTTAACTTTAAATCAAACAAAGTGATATTTTAGTTTAATATACAACATAAACGCATCTTCATTATTGACTTATTGTAGATTTAAATGAACATTGTAAAGGCATATTATTCATTTTAATTTATAATATACTTATTCAATTAAATTTATGTACGAAAGAACGTCGTTTGGATATTCTCGTTTCGTTATGATTTCTAGGTTTTCTATAAACAAATATTAAACTGAACCTAAAAGAACACTTTAAAAAAATTACACAAACAGTTTTTCAAAATGGTTCGATTGTTCAGTTTTTTGGTTTTGGTTTGTCATTGGTTTTTTTGCATAACCTAGCAATTATATAGGTTTTAATATTTAACTCATGCCCCCTTGAACACAGGACACTTTAAAAAAAATCACACAAACAGTTTTTCAAAATGGTTCAATTGTTCGATTTTTTGGTTTCGGTTTGTCATTGGTTTTTTTGCATGACCTAGCAATTATATAGGTTTTAATATTTAACTCACGTCCCCTTGAAAACATGACACTTTAAAAAAAATCACACAAACAGTTTTTCAAAATGGTTCGATTGTTCGGTTTTTTGGTTTTGGTTTGTCATTGGTTTTTTTGCATAACCTAGCAATTATATAGGTTTTAATATTTAACTCACGCCCCCTTGAACACAGGACACTTTAAAAAAAATCACACAAACAGTTTTTCAAAATGGTTCAATTGTTCGATTTTTTGGTTTTGGTTTGTCATTGGTTTTTTTGCATGACCTAGCAATTATATAGGTTTTAATATTTAACTCACGTCCCCTTGAAAACATGACACTTTAAAAAAAATCACACAAACAGTTTTTCAAAATGGTTCGATTGTTCGGTTTTTTGGTTTTGGTTTGTCATTGGTTTTTTTGCATAACCTAGCAATTATATAGGTTTTAATATTTAACTCACACCCCCTTGAACACAGGACATCATTGTAATTATCGTACGCAATTAGGGCCTCTTTTATTTTTACCCCGAGCCTCAAATTATCTTGGACCGACCTGTCCCTAAAATGGGAGTTGCCGACAGTATGATAACAGGGTAATCTTGTTGTTGAGTTCAAACCATGGTAAAGTTTTTTATAGCTCATATATTGATGCATCTTGGTGTAAGCTGATGTATGTTAGTAATTTTTTGTACACTAAAATATTTTAGCTGTCGTACACATGTATTAATTATCTGAAGTTCAATCGAACAACTTTGTGAACATAATTAATAGCTTCATTTACTTTTATGACTTTTTTATTCATTTAAAAACAATACATCATGCAAGCTAATTTTGTTGTATATTACTAATAAATGTCCCCCATTGCGGCACATGAAAAAGTTGTTGGTTCCACATAACTACATATGCCTATTAAACTATGATCTAGAAATATCATATTAAAAACATGTGTTTTATAAAGAGTGGTTCAACTTCAAGCAAATACTTAATACTTAAAAGAGTAATATATAAAGATAAGAAAGCGTAGTTTAGGCTACAATACCCAACTAAAGTCTCTATTAATTACTACTTCATCAACTTTCCCTTACATTCAAAAATCAGACAAACTATAGCCTAAGCTAGCTACCCAAAACACCTATGTACACCATGCCATGCCATGCATGCATGTGTTGCCCCCAACCCAATATCATCTATATATACACCCATACTATATATATAAAATATATATATTTTATATAACAATAATGTTGTAGGAGCCATCCACGCATCAATATATTACAGCTCCAATTCCAATTCCAATTCCAAAACCAAAAACACCATATTCAGGGAAGTCGGATGCATCTTAACACTTACTTATTTCAACTGTTCTCAACTGCCATATGCTATTTGTATGTATATATAAATATATATCATACTCCCTATCCACCTACAAACATATACTCGTAAATATCACATATATGTGTTCCTAACTGTAGATATATAAAAATGGGTTTAATATCATAATTGGGTAACAGACTATTTGAAGGCATTATGTGAACAAATATTCGAGTAGCTTACCTTCTGATAGTACTTTCTTAAACCAATTGTTTTTTTTTTTTTTTTTTTTTTTTTTTTTTTTTTTTAATTTTAACATCTAAATAGTTTGTTACCCATTTATGACATTAACAACCCTATCAAAATTGTAAAAGCAGAGTTAGTTAGTTAGTTACCTAATAAAAACCCTAAACATCCTCAGGACTTGAAGAAGAAAGAAGATTAATCCTTGTGTCCCGGGCATCCATGCCTTCTGCAACTGATGACGTGTCATCACCCCGTGAATTTAAAGCCCCAAGATTCATTCGTTGAACCTCCTCTCGAGTATAAATAAAGATTTTACGTACCATGCCACAAAATTCCCTGATCAAAAATCAAAATTAAATCTCTCAAACTCTTCAAATTATATACAATATAATTTTTTTTTTAAAATATAAGTTCTTACTGCCATGGATCATCTCCAACAAGCATCATGTCACCCTCATCATCCGTGTACACAACCAACCAACTCCTGTTACGTGTTTTTAATTCTCCGTTAAATTCAAATAACTCGTCCAGCTCAGCAATTAATTCGTCATAGTTGTTGAATTTAGTAAGATCCAAAGACCTCCCAAGGGCAATCCCTTGTTTATGAACCTTAAAATCAATAAATACAATTTATAAGCCAAAAGACCAATAAAAATTATTTAATTACCACCAATCAATACTACCTTTGTACAACTCCTTGTTGAAACTCCTCCTTGAACTTTGACTTGTGGCTGGGGATTTGAATATTGTTTTTCTCGATCTTTACCAGGTGATGCAACCGTGTTTCCAGCAAGGGGTACACCGAATATTTTACAGCTCCCGTCTTGTGGCTTCTTGACTTCATTTTGAACAAGGGGTGTTTTCGGAATTACGTCAGTGGAATGAGAAGGGATGTGTAGATACGATGGAAGCGGTGGTGGCATCATCCACTTTGGATTCCGATGAATAGGGTAACTCTGGAATGGAATATCAACACCTTTCATGGATGACCCCAATAAGTTGAGTGGCATATTGGAGGGCATTTTGGACCATGGATTTGAAAACTCGGTTGAATTGTTGTGGGACCCAAAACCCGATAATAAGTCCGTGAAAGAAGATTCAGTAGGCCTTCCGAAAGGCAAACACCGGGACACAGAAAGGGCATCGCATGAATCTGAGTCGTTAATCTCTGTAAAAGGTGGTCTCAGTGTTGACAATTCTACCCTTGAAGGGTCTGCTGTAGCCATCTTTGATGAACCTTCTCTTGTAAGAACAGAGGAATCAGGAGATGTAGACAAGATACTTGATCGATGTCTCTTTTGTTTATTGACTGGAAGTGGGGTTATAGCAGGAGGAGTCAAAGCAGGTTCTATTTTCCATGGTGAAACTCTATCTGGACGAGGTACAGTAGATGTTTCATCCCATCGTACCTACACAAAGGGTAAAAACGTAAATTCGACATACCAGGAGTCCAGAACATGAAGAAAAAATGGTACAATTAATACCTTCAAGGATCTCCATTTAGATTCTGGCCATCTTTTTGGATCGGACTCTTCAATCCCAACTATGGTTCCAGTAAACCTTTGTTCTGGAGCTTCTTCACCTTCAAACCTCATTTTGAATCTCATTCCAATGGAGTAATTGTTCTTGATGGATTCCATGTACTGATCATATGGAACAATGAACTCTGTGGGGCTAGTTCTAGGCTTGTAATAGACTGTAAAGATTGTTCCTGTTTGTATGGCGTGCCAGGCTGTCGCAAGGACTCCAAGATGCATACTGTGACTGGATATGACAGATGATGGAACATTTGGTTGTTGTCTCATTGCACGTCTCACTCCAACACGAAGCTCTCCATTCTCACCTCTATAGTAGATGCAAAAAGAGAATCAAAAATGGAAAATGAAAACAGAAAATGAGATTTGTTAATTATTAATTGTTATTACCTTAAGAATATAAAGGCGTCACCAGCTACGAGTCTTTTAGAACTAACAAAGACACTCCAACCACTTTGAAGGAGATGCCTTCGGGGTTGACCTATACATGCCAAAACATATATCAAGTTATACAAAATCTGATTCAAGATTGAATATGTTGTTACTTGTTAGTAATTAGTTAATTACCACGAAATATGTGTCTGAAGCGCCATTCAGTTCCATGTAAATCTTTGGCTACTAGCTCCTGTGTTGGGGGTTGTCTTGACATGTCCTGTGAGAATCAGATGAACAAATGGGAATAAGTAACAGAAAAAGGAATGGAGTAACAAGAAGAAGGGTGACTGTTACCAATTGAGGAAGGCATTCATCAGCATGACGTCTCAGAACTGAAAATCCACCATGAGTGCTTGTATCAGAAGCAGTCAACGTTTTGCAAAAAGAATGCACCTGAAATCTGGATTGGGGAGGTGGTGGTGGTTCCTTCTTAACAGCGTTTTCATCTTGCTGTTGTTAAAGAAAATTTAGTAAGAAAAACAAACTAATCAAGTATCAGAAGTTCGTTAGTAGTTACAAATATATATGAAATATCAACTCCGTTCATCAAACTAACTCACATCAGCTTCCGGCATAAGAGTTATTTGGGCGAAAACCTCATCCGTGTCTTGTTCAGCCTTCAAACACGTAATAAATATCAGCCAGGTATACAAAACCTCTAGCAAAATCATCAAATTCAACAATATGTACCTTCAATTGCACATTAACAACACGGCAAAGGATCTTTGACGGAAGATTATACATCGGCATCTGTTGTTCGGCGACCTGATTGGTTGACGCCTCGACCTAACAAACAAATAATCCGTGAGAATTACTTCAGATTACGAACAGACCAGAAACAAGTACACAGTCACCTTTTCGTAACCTAATACGCACAAATCCGTGTAAGTTTGCAGTAAGAAAAAGTAAAATTGAACACAACAGCTTCAGAAATTAGCGCTAACTACACAAATTGGTACAGATTCGAACCTGTTCGATGTGTCCTTGAGGAAAATAAAACACCAGCTCGTTTTCGCGAGGCACAGTGACGAGCGGACCAGCACATGCTCGCCAGAGTTCCTTGTAAAGAGCCATATCCGCTTCAGCTACACACAAAAAGAGAGAGAAACAGTTCATCACTCGTAAATCTTAAAGCAAAACAAAATTTTCCATAATAGAACTCCGTCAACTACCTTTACCGGCACCGGAAACCGCCGTAACAGCTCTTGAATCACCTACCGCATCATTTTTGTCGCTAAAACCAGACAAAGAAAACGTGTCTCTGTCTCCTCTCATGCTGTTATTACCTTTGCTTGAAACCTCTGAAGATGTCATTTCACCACAATAAGCGCCTCCAAACACAGATCTCTAATCTAAAAACCCATAATTCTCAACAAAACCCTAAAAATTACAACAGATCAACACAATTTCAGGCCAAATCAGCTTCAAACTAGCATCAAATGAGCAAATTCATCAACACGTCTACATCAACAATCAGACGAGTTTTCTCTCTCTTAGTTATGGAAATTCCAAGAGCAAAGAAGATATTCATCGACTGGTTGGAGGTCAAAACTGGTGTTTGCAGTAATTTCAACCGGTGGTCCAAATTCTAACAACACCCGAGTGGTGACCGGGTATTTCCGGTAACTTGGACCGGGTTTTCTTCCCCCGGGATGATGAACCATATCTATTATCTAAAACGACATCTTATTTTGGCTTTATGCTTGGTCAAGGGAAGATACACCACATAAGGGATCATATATCATAAAACATTATTAAATGTTTTTCAGATGATCAAAAGTTGAAACACGAACGTAAAAAATAATAATAAAATATTGCGAGAATAAATTAGTGTTATATATATATATATATATATATATATATATATATATATATATATATATATATATATATATATATATATATATATATATATATATATATATATATATATATA
Organism: Lactuca sativa; assembly: GCF_002870075.4. Taxonomy (NCBI): domain Eukaryota; kingdom Viridiplantae; phylum Streptophyta; class Magnoliopsida; order Asterales; family Asteraceae; genus Lactuca; species Lactuca sativa. The sequence continues at coordinate 36,798,282 of NC_056623.2, forward strand.
TATATTCTATTTTAAGAAAAAATCATCAAAATCATATGATTTTTTATTTTTTATAAAAATAAATTCATATATAGTTTTTTTTATATAAATACAAATTATTTAGTTTATTTATATAAGATTTTATCATGCTACTATTTATATATAGATAAAAACGTATATCTGATTTTTATTACAACTGATTTGTTATTCATATTTAAATAAATTGTTTTATTTACATTTAAATAACCAAGCAACATGTATAAATAACAAGTATATTACAAGTCATATATTAATAATCAGTTAGTTGTAATAAAAACACTATACACTAATTATTCACATATAAATGACAAATTAGTTACTATAAAAACCAGATATACTATTTATTCAAAACATCATATAAAAATGGTTATTTGTAGCTTCCCCTTTTAGATTTAAGTATTTTGGAGCACATTTATGATCGGTGAGGCTTTTAATGTTTTATTGGTTAAATTTTATTTCAAAATTTACCAAGGCTTTGAGAGGGAAAGAGGCATGGTTTAGAATTTAGGGGTGTGCGCGGTGTGGTTTGGTGTGGTTTCGAGTCAAAACCGCAAATCGCACTGCATATGTGGTTTGAATATTTTAGAAACCGCAAACCGCACCATAGATGTTCAAAACCGCGTGATGCGGTGCGGTTTGATGCGGGCGGTTTATGCGGTTTAGTTGCGGTTTGTGCGGTTTGATGAGTTGTTCAACATTAAATCTATCAAAAAACCAAAAACCTGACCAGATTAAAAAAAATTGATTGCTTTCATTTTATAAAAACAAATACAATTTTCGAGTTAAATCGTTTTTAATAAATTGTGACTCATGCTACTATAGTTCTGTAAGTATCATTGTTATTGCTTTATATTGCCGTTATAGTTGCTATATTTTTGTAAACCATAGGATCTTGATCTAATAGTGATTTAATATTACGTTATAGATATTTGGTTATTGTAAGAAATATATTTATATACATCATTTCTAAATCGTGATTTGAACTTATAAAAAAGTAAAGAAAAAAAAAAGTACATATATAACATGCGGTGTGGTGCGGTTTGAATTGCAGTTTTATAAATACAAACCGCAAACCACACTATATAGTGCGGTTTGATAAAATGATGAACCGCAAACCGCACCACGAAATTCTAAATCGCATTATGCGGTGCGGTTTGGTGCAGTGCGGACGGTTTGTGCGGTTTGTGCGGTTTTTTGCACAGCCCTAGTTTAGATAATTGTACCCATGAACACCATACTTTTTAAGCCATGGTTTTTAATTTCATACCAAATGAATATAATATTTATATAAATATATTTATTTAAAAAAAATAATGATAAAAAGTAGTAAAATGTGATATTTACTGGCTTTTGGTAAGTGAAAAATGAATAGATGAAAAACTGACGTTACACTGAAAAAATGAATGGTAAGTGATGAGCAGACCTTTCGGTCTTGATCAATAAAAACTTATTTACTTGTAGCACTAATATGTGATTTATTATGGCATCATGAGACATTCTCTAAGCGTGGGATTTATTTGAAATGCAAGAAAATATAATCACTTGTGTTTCTTATATATGCGAACTACAACAACCTCGTTGTTTAGGGGCATGATTTTTGCATGGCTAGTTTGTTCATAAATTACAATAATTAAGAAATTAAGAAATACGAACTACATCTTTATATTTGGCTTTGATTTCACTACAAAACCTTTAATAGTAGTATAGTCATTTGTCATTCATTTTGCGTGTGCATCTAGTTAGAATTTTAAAATCTTTCTTCTTTATAAAAAAGATAAATCTTCTTCTAGTTTTTGGATAGAAACTTTGTTTTCATCTTTGTTAGAATCCTCTACTTTATTAGATAACACAACTATTTCAACGATTTCTTTAATACGAGTAATATTTTATTGCTTTTGCCTTTTCTCTTTGCGACCTTTGATCGATTGCACTCTCTTGCATCATCATTTATGCACGGCTCTTTGTTCTTTTTGAAGATTAACCGATTTACTATAAACCACACGTGCTCAATTAAAAAAACATGCATATGAGTGGAGATCAATTCATGTGCGACATCCGTCACTTTTTTTTCGAACGACAAAGATATTATAAAACTAGCAAGAAGCTAGACAAAAACCAACAAGAATTACATGCAATATAGCAAGGGTTGGATCTTGTAACCAGGCAACTCAATTTAAGTTCAGACAACAACACCTAAAATTAGCCTAAAGAAAATCAGACAACAACACCTAAAATTAGCCTAAAAAAAATCAGACAACACCACCTAAAATTAACCTAAAGAAAAGACTGAGTAACAATGTGGTCAAACATCAAACTCTTTTTTGGAGTTCATCTACCAAAAATACAGTCTGTATGAAACCACCAAATATATATGCTACCATAAAGTAAGAAAAGAGGCTTCCAAAAACTCTTTATGAACCTTAGACATCCTAAGAGAACAAAACCAAATAAACAAATCCCAAATAGAGATAAAAGTTTGCATCGCAATATTCCACCATGTACCCAAAAGAAGCAATAAATCACCGACCATGAGGCACCCAACAAAAAGATGGTTTGTCGATTCCAACTCCTGATCGCTGATCGCAGACTAGACACATAATAGAAGATAAATCAAGATCTCTACTAGACAAATTTGCCCTCTTATGGAGCTTATTTTCATTTCTAACCACCATCCACCATATATTCATTTTTAGGGCTAAATGAAAAATTGGTTGAAGTCACTTTCTATCTTCTAACAAGGGAAAATAATTTGTGAGGGTAATTATTTTTTTGTCTTGTTCATGTTTAGGCAACTTTTTTCTTTTTTGTATCATTTGATCATTTAACTTTGTTAAATGTGTTCATATATTATCATTGTCACCTACTATAGCATGTAATAATTGTAATATGTGAACACATTTAACAAGTTAAATGGTTAAATATGTTAAAAAAAAAAGTTGTCTAAATTTAAACAACTTTTTTTATAAATTTCTCAAGACTTTTTATAATTTCTTACAACATTTTTATGATATTTTTTTCCTATAGTTTTTTCTAATGTTGTAAAAATCCCGATTAATCTCCGATTAATCTCTAGGCACTACTCGACCGATTAGAGAGCGCCTACCGATTAATCCATGCATACACAATGACTGAAACAGTAGAACCCAATGAAATTTTAACATTTTGAAGAATTTATATTTCAATAAAAACTATTTGAGGTATGATTAGTGTTGTATTTATCATATTAACCTATTTTGTTATGATATTAGTGGCATTTACAAACTTTTATATGATATTAGTCATATTTAATTTCTTAAAATCTAACAAATTAGCAATTAATGGTCCCCAATTAATCCTCCGATTAATCTCCGCCTAACCGATTAATTCCTTTACCCCAGTCCACCGACTAGATAACGTCGAGCGATTTTTACAACCTTGGTTTTTCTAATACAATGTTTTAAACTTTGCTTTTATATATATATATATATATATATATATATATATATATATAAAACTTTTCTTTATACTTTCATATAATTTTCATACAAGGGCTTTTAAACCAAATATTTTCTAAATGTTTTAGTTTTTTCTTACAAGTTTTTATTTATTTATTTATTTATTTTACATTTTTATACAAATTTTTTTATAACTTTCATACAATTATTTATAAACTTTTTTTTACAATATGTTTAAAACGTTTCATAGATTTTGTATGACAATTTAGACAAAACTACAAGATTGCTCCTAGTGGTATTCAAAAGCCTTTGGATCGGGTCCAAAAACTTTCTCACTTGTATAGAAGGTCTAAAATCAAGGTTTTTCGTGATTTTGATCCCTAGTGTACTTAAAAGGTCAATTTTACCCTTTTCATTTCGTTTTTCTATTTTCTTTTGTTTATTTTAGTATTTAAATAATTAAAATAAAATCTCAATCTACCGCAACCCCAGCCTTTTCCATTGGTCCTTCTCTCTCTCTCTCTCTCTCTCTCTTTCTCTCTCTCTCTCTCATCGCTAGTATGAATCGAAGAGAGGGAGCAAAATGCCAACTAGAGAAGAGAAGGGCCTAAAGCTTCCGCAATTGTTGTATTTGGTCGGCGCCGGAAGTAATTCATCATTTCCTCCTCATTCATCCTTTTCCTACATCTATAAATCCATGCGCGTGTAAAATTAGTAATTTGATTTAGCATTTCCTTCGCTTAATCAAAAAAACTGATTGGGTAATTGGTTGTATCAGTCCTCTGTACGGCTACGTTTAACAAGTTTCAACGACACCGGCGATTGTTGGAGGAGCCATCTAAAGTCGATGATTGATTAATCACACTCCATGTTAGGGTTTCATATCGATCCTATCGGTGTGAGGAAACGATTTTTTTCTCTAATCATCAATTTTCTTATTTCGTTTGCATTTGTATTTACGTTTGGGTTTTGGATTGAATCATTTCGTGTTGGTTTCTGTGTTGGTCGGATCTTGAATAAATACACCAAATGTCAAATATTTTGATTCCTTCTTTTTTATCTTCTTTCTTGTATGAGTTTCAGAAAAATTAATATGGTTGAACAAGAATCAAGACATCTGAAATGTTCGATTTGGTGAATTTAAGTTTGATTGAAACTGCTTAAGGCAGATTGCATACAAAAAGGATGTTGATGAATTTGTTTTTGTAATTTTCTGGTTATCCAATGAAGATGAAGACTAGAACGGATGTGAGTTTTGCAGGTTGAAGTGTAGAGAAGGGATGGAGACAACAATATCGGTGGTAGGAAGGAGAATACACATGTATGTATATATATATATATATATATATATATATATATATATATATATATATATATATATATATATATATATATATATATAGAGAGAGAGAGAGAGAGAGAGAGAGGGGAAGAAAGCCAAAAAGAGATAAGGGGGAGGGGTTACGAGTAGGGGATGGGTGGGTAGGCATTTTTTTATTTTTAAATTGTAAATGTATTAATATATATATTTAAAAATGGAAAAAAGAAATAAAATGGTAAAATAGTTTTTTCAAGTTGTTCGGAGACTAAAAACACGGAAAAACCTTGATTTTGGACCTTCTATGCAAGTGGAAAAGTTTTTGAACCCCATTCAAAGTTTTTTGAATATCATAGGGGACCAATCTTACAGTTTTGTCGAAAATTTAATACTTTTTATAACATTTAAAATACTTTCGTTAAATACTTTCGACAATTTAATACTGTTTATAACATTTAAATACTTTCGTTACATACTAGTTTAAAACGTTGTATTAAAAATTAAAATGCTTATAAAGTTCTAATTAAAAAGTATAAAAAATTTGTAATAATTTTAAAACATTTACATTATATAGTTTTTTTTATGTTTTTATTTGCTACATAATATTATTTTTTTTAAAAGACCCTCCATACTTATTATTACATGTTTAATTTATTTAATTTTATTGTTAGATACTATTTACTTTAAAAGTATTGTGCATGCTTAAAAACAAAAGAAAAAAAATATAAGAGACTATATAAAATATTTCACAAAATAATATTTATTAATTAAAAAATATAGTTTAGAATTGATCAATAACTAATTAATATTTATGATAGTAAGTTTTTACTAAAAATGAATTAGTAGAAAATTGATTTGTCAAAATCAAAAGACTATAAATGGGATAAATAATCAATCATTATGGATACTTTAAAACTAACGTTTGGAAAAATAATACAAACAAATATGAAAAATAAAATTGTTATTAACGGTGGAAAAAAGAATTTATCGTCATATTTAACTTTTCGTTTTGTTCATATTTATGCAAATTTCTTTTTTTTACACATTTAACCATTTAACTTATTAAATGTGTTCACATATTACAATTGTTACATGTTATAGCAAATGACAATGGTAATATGTGAAAACATTTAACAAGTTAGATGGTCAAATATGTAAAAAAAAGAAAATGTGAATATGACGAAAAAATAATTACCCTCACAAGTCATTTTTCCTTATGATAATGATTATATCTACCATTTTTTGATTTATTAAAGCATTTAATAATGTAAACAAGGGTAAATTGTATTTTATGGATGATGAGGGTTGTGTCAGTTTCAATGATGGTTTAGGGCCTTTAAACTTTTAGTATCTTATTTTTATATATCTTTAAACTTTTTGTATCTTATTTTTATATATCTTATTATGTTAATAAAGAAAAAACTGATATATTGTGTATAACGGTTGAGCGGGAAAAATAGAGCCAAAAGAAAATCAACGGAGAAAACCAAGCGAGTTACGCTTCTTATGAAATAATCATCGTATTGAGTCTCTTAACCCCATTGATTTATAATAAATTGATTCTGGTTTTTTCATGCCGTCTTCTGATTTCCGATTTCAAATTTTGTTTTCTGAATTTTGATTTTAATCTTTCTTAATAAATCGATTCTGATAATCTAATCTTATGTGTCCTTTAAAAAAATCAATCATGTATTCTTATTTATATGATTTCAAGCAGTTTTACTGATTTTGATTTCTGATTCGTGTTAATCTAATTTCTTATTTGTGTAAATTGTAAGCTTTTGTTATTGTTCTTCACTATGACTGTAAACGAACCGAACATTCAATGAATCGTTCGTGAACCGTTCGGCGGGAAGTTCTTTTGTGTTCGTTTATTTGATAAATAAATGAACATGAACACAAAATCCCGTTCGTTTAGTTAAACAAACGAACATGAACAATGATTTGTTTAGCTCATTTATGTTCTGAACGTAGTTTAAGGTTGTTTATGTTCATATATGTGCAATCGTTTTATATTTCATTACTATATTCTATGTTAGTTTTATGTTCATATATGTTCAGTTGTGTTTGTTTATCTTTGTTTTATGTTCGTTTATCATATTCACGAAAATAAACAAATGAACATGAATAAAGTAATTTGTTAAAAGAGCGAACATGAACAAAAAAACTCATTCGTTTATCCGTTTATGTTCGTTCATTTGTTCGGCTAACTTAAAACGAACGAACATGAACAAACCATTGATCGTATTCGTTCGGTTCATTTACAGTTATATCACTTCTGAATGTTAGTTTTCTGATAAGGGAAAAAGTTAATTTATGTGGTTTTTTTATTTTTTTATAGATTATTTGAAACTTCAATCTTACAAGTTTTGAAATCTTTGTAATTTTTATTTTCTTAGCATGAAAGAAAATGAAAGTAGAGTTTTGAGGATATAAAAATTTGCATAAGCTAAAGGAAGTTTTGTACTCAAAAGTTTCATCAAATTTGATATTTGGTATATTTTCACCATATGTTGCGTGGAGATAAGATCGGGTGACGACACCTTAAAAAATTGAAAAAAAAATCTAAAAAAAATACAAATCATAAAATCGAGCATAGATCTATGTCTGGGAGAAAAAATTGGGAAAAAGTTTGGAATATTAAAATTGAATCATGGATAATAATAATGCAAAATAAAAAATTAAAATTGAATCATTGATCAATTTGAATGATGCAAAAAAAAATTCCAATTTTTTTCTCCTTGATATACATCTATACTCGATTTTATGAATTGTATTTTTTTTATTTTTTAAGACGTCCTTACAAGTCCTCATTTAAAATGAGTCCTCACAGGAACCGGACCCATATTGCGTATTTGTAGAATTTAACAAAAAAAATAATAATTTAAATACACAATAATTTTTACAAAAAATTGTTTTAGAGAATTGAAGAATAAAATATTTTAAAAAAATATATAAAATAAAACAAGTAATATTTATAGGGTTTATTATTACATCTATTTTTTACACTTCACATGAGTTTACTAAAAAAAGGAGAAAGATTGTGTGATCGATATCATGCATATGACACCTTCGTACCATCTTTAAAGTGTCACCATGCATGACAATCACAATTCACGTTAGTGTGAGTACCCTTATTCCTTGTATTTCTTAATTTTCTTTGCCTATAAAATCAGCCATTTTCCTTACCAATATTTATTGAAATTTAGTTATTTATATTTTAAAAATATATATAAGTAATAACTTTTCAATGTATTTATTTTTGTTGGGATTAATAATTTATATATGCAAAACACTTGCATATGTTTACTTATATCTTGAAACGAATTTTTCTTACCATTTATTCATATATGTTATAGTTTCTTATCATCTTATGCAACAAAATAGACTTTTTTTTTATATCTTTTTTCGAATGCTTTATATTCGTATATTTTTTCAATAGTTTGAAATGTGATGATTAAATTAGTAAGAAAAGTTTTATTTTATCCTTCGATAAAAATATAAAAGTTTGTTGTATAAATAAGCGGAAAATCTTCGGCAAAGTTCTTATATTTAAGCTTATATTCGTAAGTTTTTTATAACATGACATAACATGCCAAAATACTACAAATATTTAAAGAAAATGAGCGAAAACAGGCAATCATTACAAATTTGAGATTTGTAGTGGTAATTTTAGATTTTAGCCCGTAATATTCAGAAAGTGTTTATATCATTTGACGTTAACAATAAAGCTACTTTTTAACAAAGAATGTCATCTTATTTTACTTTTTCTGTTGAGAAATTACATTTAATAATATTATATTTTTTTGTTATCTAACGTAAAGTATTATCGTAAGGTGTGTTCGGTACTAAACGTTTGAAAATGTTTGAGAGCTTTTAGCTTCTAACTTTTGACAACGTTCCACTTTAAACAAAAAGTTTTGTTTGATACTACAATCTTCTTCTAGTGTTTAGTAGGGGTGTGCGCGGTGCGGTTTCGAGTCAAAACCGCAAACCGCACCACATATGCGGTTTGAATATTTTAGAAACTGCAAACCGCACCACAAATGTTCAAAACTGCGTGATGCGATGCGGTTTGATGCGGGCGGTTTATGCGGTTTAGTTGCGGTTTGTGCAGTTTGATGAGTTGTTCAACATTAAATATACCAAAAAATCAAAAACCTGACCGGGTTAAAAAAATTGATTGCTTTCATTTTATAAAAACAAATACAATTTTTGAGTTAAATCGTTTTTAATAAATTGTGATTCATGCTACTATAGTTTTGTAAGTATCATTGCTGTTGCTTTGTATTGCCGTTATAGTTGCTATATTCTTGTAAACCATGGGATCTTGATCTAATAGTGATTTAATGTTACGTTATAGATATTTGGTTATTGTAAAAAATAAATTTATATACATCGTTTCTAAAGCGTGATTTGAAGTTATAACAAAGTAAAGAAAAAAAAAGTGTATATATATATATATATATATATATATATATATATATATATATATATATATATATATATATATATATATATATATATATATATATATATATATATATATAACATGCGGTGCGGTGCGGTTTGAACCGTAATTTTATAAATACAAACCGCAAACCACACCGCATAGTGCAGTTTGATAGAATGATGAACCGCAAACCGCACCACGAAATTCTAAACCGCATTATGCGGTGCGGTTTGGTGCGGTGCGGGTGGTTTGTGCATTTTTTTGCACAACCCTAGTGTTTAGTTTAGACAAAACATTTCAAATCCAAAAGCTACTCCACGTAGCGTTTGACAAAACACTACCAACTACCTGTTACCCGCTACCAACTAGTTTTACCAAACACGCCCTTAGTGTTATCCACCTCTCTAGTAATGCGTATTATCGTAATATATACATATATATATATATATATATATATATATATATATATATATATATATATATATATATATATATATATATATATATATCAGAAAGTATTGGTTTACTATAAATTTATTATATTATTTTTTGACATACGATATTTTATTACTATAATGCTATTGTATTACATCTGTTTAATATAAGGTATTATCTTACCGTAATCTTACCATATTATCTATGTATGACATAAGATATCTTCTATATGAAAAATAATTGTTTTTTAATCATTTTCGAATTGAGGTTTAATTTTACAAGAAACAAAACTCTCTACGAGACAAATGTAATACATGAGAGTCCCTGGTGGACTTAAGTTTCGTGAGTCAAGTAGCTCTAGACCAAAGAACACGTTCTCGATTAGACTAAGAATGACACTTTTTAGATTGAGACAATTTGGATGGATATGGTATAACCCTCTAAGTGACTGCTTCATCAAAATGGGATTATTTTAACAATGAGATATACTCTTGCATGTTTATAAAGAAATCCACTTTAGGATATATGATTATTACAGTTTATGTCTTAGGAAATTGTAACACCGTAAATTTTCAAACAAAATTTTCATTTTAAAATCACATAATTCTCATAACACATTTCATAAAAATCCCAATTATCTAATTAACAAAACGCAACTCCATAATTGTTTGATTAATAAACCAGGATCCTCAAAACATAAGCCTTTCTCTTGTGTGTACAATCAAGTCGGCGACTTCTCGCGATCCTAAGAAGTACCTGAAACACACATCACATAACACGGTAATCACGAAGCTTAGTGAGTTCCTCAAAATACCACACATATCTCATTAGCCTCTCATGGCTATACTCAGATAAGACCCTCCAGTCCCACAACTCGGGTGGACCCTCTGGTCCTAACTCAGTAAGCTCAGAATAATACACATCATAAATCACAAAGATGTAATGCAGGATATCACAATACTCAATATAAGCACATAAGACCCTCCGGTCACACAAAGGTTACTACTCTAGGTAAGTATAGTGAGAAGACTCACCTCGTAAGAAATCAGATAACCTCGAACTCATATCACCGATCTAGCCTCTGCCTAACACATACGATAATTATCTCTAATTAATAACAGCTCTCAAAGAAGCTAGACTAAACCCTTCTATAAACCCACAGAAGGATAAACGACCATTTTACCCTCCCATGGCCTCAATAGTCCACAAATTGACCAAGCCCTAAAAGTCAACTCAAATTCAACAACAACATGTATGTCGTTCATACTAGCCCTTTACGTTGGGTGTACTCCATCGCCATGCATACATCGAGGATTCTCGACCCTACGTTTCACGTACTAGGATTACGCTCAGCGTACGCCCCAGTTTTGCTCTTCCTACTCCTTTGGTCTTAATCCGTTAAGACCTTAGCTCAAATCTCAGATTTGGACTCCCTAAAGGCTCATAATCCATAAAGTATGTGGCTTTAAGCCATTGCATGGTTGAAGAAGTCACAAACACCAAAAGTCTCGCTCTCTATTCTCAAAATTGCTCATATCTCATGCATGGTTTGGTTTAAACGTTCAAGTCTTGATTTTTATGATTCTACACCACTAAAAACACAAAAAGGCGCGAATAATAAACTCTGGAGCTTAATATCTAGCATCCAAATTTGGGACCAAAACCCTAAAATGAACAAAAATGATGCACAAATCAAAAGGGTGAGAAAGCTTTAAGCTTTATACCTTTAATTGAAGCTCCAACCACAGATAAGCTCAGATCCAAAGCTTGGAATCCCACTCCTTCCTCTTCAAAGCTCCTTCTTCACTCCAAAGAACCACAAGAACACTTAATAGCTCACAAATGGACATACAAGCTCAAGGGACGAGAAATTAGGGTTTAAGAGGGTTGATGTCTAGGAATGGTGGCCAGAAATGAGGCTATCGTGTCCGTTAAATAGGGACACACCCTAAATTAGGTTTTTCACTCTGGGCCTAGTACGCCCAGCGTACTAGGTGGCGTCCGCATAAAAAACACGCACATGAGTACGCTGAGCGTACACACACGTACGCCATGCGTACTCATTTACCACCTTTCTCAAATAAGGGACCTATCTTGCCAAAACTTCAAACTTTCATAGCTTCCTCGTTATAAGTTCGTTTCCAATGAACCTCATATCCATGGAAAGGTGACGAGAAGCCCTACACTTCTAACAACTCGTCGTAGCTCGAGGCTTCCTCATGCCCGAGTTGCATCCCACGAACCGTAAATCACGGATGATCTGAAACAGGTTGTTACAATTCCCCCCACTTAAATTAGATTTCGCCCTCGAAATTTCTCCTTATCATTACCAACAGATCCTAACAATTATCCCGAGAAGCGCAACCGATTATTCGGAACATAATTGATCTTCCTAAGGCAACCGAAATCAAACCGAACCCTCCAACTCGAAAAAGAACGAACCCTTCGTTGTTGTATAACCCATTATGCATCTCCAAAACTTGAAATCTGTAGAGGTATGTCTCCCCGACTGACCGCCCATTCGGTATATCCCCGTGTCATTCGCCCATCGAATAATAGACTCGATAAACACTTCCAAATCTGATGGATTGTTGCGACAAGTTGTTAACCACAGATAACTACTGAACACCTACGCTCGAGTCACCAGTCGATTCCGACTAAAACCTAAAGAAACGGGGTCATCTCACACCAATGACCAATCTCCGATAATGCTATCAGAACCCATATGAAGAGTAAACCGCAATACTAGGTCCTCAACACTAAATGAAGACCTGCCAATCCACATGGGAATCGAAACTCTACTCTAGGTCCGAACCCCCATCAGACCGAATCATTTCACTTCCGACCCCAGGATGATTCAGCTCTAGCCCCAAACTCAACGTCCATGCCTGACCAAACTTTCCACTGATAACTGGAAACATAACTCCAACTGCCTCTCAATGCTACACACTAAATCCGATTAAAAGATCAACTCCCGACCCAACAATTTAATCTCCAAGGCTACCTTAGCCCATTCAACAATAGGACTTCACAGATGTCCTATTCAACCAAGCTAACTCATCCAATCACATTGAACTCCACAATCACGAAGCTCGCTTTACCCCAAGAGATTTCTACACCCGATTGAAATCACACCTCCCACACACGACCTTGGTCGTTTACCACATGTTACCTCGCGTGCGTCGTGGTTATACCCAAACCTATGAACAGGTTCGCCCAAGTCTAAAACATCAAATGGAAACACATCCCTCCCAGAATGTAATCCACCCGAAATCCCCACATGCTCGTTCTCCACACAGATAGATCCAAACTCACCCAACAAAGTCTGGTCCGACACAGAGTTCGAACCACTCATCCCAACCCAGTACTTCAACTCATGACCCATGTTCCATGCATATACGCATGCATTGCACCTCGATTCTTCGGACTTGCGACAAACCCTCTCCAACTCAAAACACAACGGGTTTTGACCATTGCTGAGACCCTAGTCTCTCCCTTGGCTTAACTACCAGGTGCCCACATACCCATTTGGCAAGGCTACCCAGGCTTAAGAGCCTCTCTGCATCACCCCTGATTAGTAAGGATGCGACACCCCACTGTTATACAACACTCTCTCACTGACTAACAAGTGTTACGAATCCCCGTAGTCCTATGACACTCTCTCATTGCCTCGCGAATGCTACGGATCCCTATAGTCTTACGATACTATCTCTCTGACTCACGTATGTTACAGCTCCCCGTAATCGTATGATACTCTCTCTCTGACTCATGTATGTTACAGCTCCCTGAAATCATACGACTCTTTCTCTCTCTCTCTGACTCATGTATGTTACGGCTCCCCATAATCATACAATACTCTCTCTCTCTCTAACTCATGTATGTTACGACTCCCCGTAATCATACGATACTCTCTCTTACTTTCCATGGGCTCTCTCCACGGTCTTCCATGACAGTCCTATGTGATTACACCCACTTGGATATGTTCACTCTCTTATCACCCCACATTCTTATCCTCAAGTCGTCACCCCATTGAGTCCACTAGCTCATGTTTTGTGGTCCAACCATGTATAGGTACACCCATCCACCCAGATTAAGCATCTCTACTTTTGACGACAATTTTCGCAACAAGACACTTTTTCCTGCTACAATTCACGTTTGTATAGTCCCGTCCTATGACAATTAGCTTAAGGGTTCCCACTGGAACAATAGTCACTTGGTACTCCACTTGTTATCACACAACTCAAGTCTCAAAATAATCCCAAAAGTTTGGGGCGTCATACTCAGATACGTCGACACACCATCACAGAACCTCACGTTGTCTTGTCTCATCCACGGATCTTCCACTCATGGCATCATACTCGGATACCGCAATACACCCTCTTAGAATCTCACTGAAGGGTCCAATTAATGGTTTTGTTGGATTAGTGTCATAGGCTGTAACTATATTTGGTAAGTACTTGACCCGATTGTGCATGGTCCTTTTGGGGTGCCTTCACCATAGCAACTTGATAGGGTGATTCAGAGAGAAGTGATATTATTATTAATGTATTATAAGAATAATATGTTAAAAGAATAATAATATTATTTGATTAATATAAGTCATAAATTAATTAGGAATTAATTTAGTGACTTAAAGAGATTAATTGAATAAAGGGGTATAAACTGTCAAATGTGTGAAAGTTGTATTTTGAGCTAAGAACCCTTATGGATATGGGTTGGAAGATTTTAGGGATGTGGATCACCTAGAAATCGTCCAAGGGTTTATCTAGAAGAGGATTTGGATTGCTTTGAGGCTAAGTTATCCAATTAGGGTTTTAAGGTGAAACCCTAGGAGCTCACAATATAAATAGACCCATAGGGTTGAGGAAATCGGCCACCCTTGTGATTGGAGTAACCCTAGAGCCGATTTACCTCTTCCTCATCTCTCTCAAATCATCTTCTTGCTAGTTGGTGTTTGTAAGCCATTAGAGGAGTGACATTTGTGACTCTAAGCTCCAAGAAGAAGAAGGTTTTCAAGCAAGTAACTCAAGGTATTAATCTAGATCTATTTTCATATGGTTTTTAATTGTTAGTTTACATTAGATCTAGCCATGAAGGTCTTGGATATGTTGCATGTTCAATTAGTGAAACCTAGATCCAAGCTATAGGGTTGTATGTGCACATAGGTAAAGTTCTTATGTCCAAAACCCATCAGTGGTATCAGAGCCATGATTGGTTTCAATTGAATATGATGCTTAACTGTTTTACTTGCTGAAAATCATTTTTCTTGCCCTCTATCGACCCAACTTGGCGAGTTAGTGTTTGGACTTAGCGAGTTGGCCCTACTCGGCGAGTCCAAAGCTTGACTCGGCGAGTCTGAGTGTCAGACAGAGGATAATTCGGGATTTTGTTGGTGTTTTGTCTTGGATTGATACCTAAATCGTTTTATTATGTAAAAATCCGAATTTTAACTTAATTTAATGATTATCCTTGACATAAATATAGATAATTTCAAATATTTTAAATATTGATTATTTATATGATAAATATTGGACTATTTAAGATTATTTGGTAATTATCTAATGACTAAAATTGGATTAGGTCAAATATAGATAATTATGAAATTAATTGTTTAATTTGAATTATTTGTTATTTGATCCCTATTGTTTTAAAAAGTTCAATTTCTATCCCGAAGTTTTGAAATTTGAATTTTGTGATTAATAGTTTAATTTAGAAGAATTTAAATTTTAACCCCTAGAGTTTTACAGGTTTAAAATTCAACCCTATACTATTATATTATTAAAAGCTTAATAAATATATAAGTAAAATTAAAATGCTAGTCTTACCGTTAGTAGGCCTCATTCACGAAGCCGGTCTATAAGGTGAGTATAAGGTTGCTGCCTATAAAATGGCGCTTAATGGGTGTACACTCACACCCACCGCTTGCTTGACCGGTGGAGGGTCGTTAGCCGAACGGGTAGGATAGGGCAATTCTCTCTCCTCATTAATAAGTATAATGAATCTATAAAGTAACTAAACTATTTTATAAAATTCCCAATCTTAGTTACTTTAGGAAAAGTGAATTGATGCAATCCCATGAAATTGCACTTTGCACCCTTGCTAAGAAGTTAGTGGAGCGTGTGTGGTTTACCGGCACACTAAGTGGTTCTAAGCAAAGGTGGAAAAGGGTGATTCATTGTTTATCATAGTTCGATGGAGCGTGTGTGGTTTACCGGCACATCGAATAGATGATTGTAACAATGAAGGCACCATGTAGATTTGCATGGTAATTCACACCCGCTTTGTGATCCTCGGTATCCCAGTCACAAACTAGAGGGGCATATCGAGATTTAAACATGCCATTGAAGAGTTCAATGAATCTCTAAAATCTAGGAATTCTCAATAAAACTTAAGGTTATGTTTTCGTGGTGAAGAATTAGTGAATCGTCATTCACTTACCTCCAAATTGTTTGCATGATTGGATTACGACATCCATTTTCTAATATGTAAATAATGTTGTTGGGTCCTAGCCTGTCACACCCCCGAACCAGACGGCGGAAACGTCCGGGGGCTGTCGTGACTCAATTGAATACCATAACATTGAATATATATGAAACATAACAACATTCGTCACCATGCATTAATATAGTACAACCAGTAGCGTTTACATGAAATACATTGTTTAAACATTACATTCCCAAAAATAAATTGTTCGATTCGTATGTCAATAAACTGCAAGCCATCACTGAATATGATTTCCTTTGTTTCACTGGTTCCCTGAGAATACAAGTATTTTGAAAAACGTCAACATATGAAATGTTGGTGAGTTCATAAGTAGTGTTTGAAATCCAATGTTTTGTATTGTTTGAAAACCACCAGAAAATCCGATATTTTCTGAAAATAGTATAGTCAAAAAGGTGTGAAGATCCATAGGTATGCTTGTTTGTTTCTATACTTGTAAAAATTGTTCATTAAAATTGTATGCATTTCGAATCCGTTATGTATTGAAAAACCCTAGGAAAACCCGATGTTTTCCTAATCCTTTGAATTCCATGAAGTTACGTTGAAACCATTGCAAAACGAGTAGTCTCATTCCCAGGCGACGTTGGATTATTTTTGAGCATGATTAATTGCTACAAACACGCATTACACAAACGACCAGTTTATAGCTATACTAACGATCCTGTAGGCGTCGTCCGTACTAATCACGTTATCCAACCGCCCTGACTACGTGTAGTCCCACATCCGAAGAGAAAGAGGACACGAAGACCTCGATGACTCCATTAACCGGTTGGGGATAAAAAAAATGTACGAGGGGTCCCCGACCCGCCTCGCATGAAATGTAGACTTTACTAGCAATACCAAAGGACCCTTGGGGACCAGTAGTATACAAGCCATTGAAAGTCCTTCTACGTTGTGCCAAGTCGGTGAAACCCAACACTTCGTAGGATAAAGGTCTTCGGGCCTTAAGATCAGATCATTGGGCTAGCTAGGCCCAACAAACAAGATTTTACACTTTTGGGGCCCAAAGATGGTGCGTAGACGTCTGTGCACACTCGCATGTATATTGAATTCCCAAACGTTACTTGTATGAATCGTAGTGTCGTCGAGTTAGTAGTTTCGGATTTTCATTGGTTCGAGACCGAACCAATTCGTTTCACAACGATTTTGGTATTGTAGTGTATTGTATTTCGTCGATAGTCGCGGTACCATTGTTTGATCAAATTGCATGTATTGAATTAGCCTTGAAAGTTTTCTGTTTTCAGCCCCTCATTGTTTGTAAAATTTACTTTTTCAACCCTTTAGTTAAATACTTTCCGGTTTGGTCCTTAAATCAATTTTCTTGACATTTTAACACCAAAAATCATTGAAGTTGAGGTTTTTCAGCATATTTTTCAATGAAAACAGTTTAAGTCCCTGAAATTTCAGTTTTCTCGGTTATAACCCTTCTTTTTCGCAACTTTGACAATTTTGGCCCAAATTGTAAAATTTTTGCAACTTTGGTCCTTTTTAAATTTAAAAAGCATTTTAAACCTTTGAAAAGGACTTGGAACACTTATAGTCCACTGTTTTACAGAAAAATACAGTTTTGGCCCTCCAAAACAGAAAATCTCGCATAATGGGCCTCATTGGGCCGAAAATGTCATTTTTAGCCCATTAAGCTTGAAATTTATGTTTAATCCTCTAAATGAGTATATTTCCAGAAATTGTTTTATTGAAACTGTTTTGGCACACCTCATCCATTAGAATTCGTAATATGTCAATTTGGGCCCTTAATTTTGTATTTTTCACATTTTAGGCCCAAAATTTGTGTTTTTAGCCCAAAGAAAATTGTTACTAAACCACTTAGCCATTTTTCTTGAAACACTTTGTATGTAGAATTGTATTTGATGCTAAAATCATTTAACATAAGATATATCTCGGTTTTGAGGGGTTTTATGGCTAGATCCAACATTATAGCACACAAAAGCATTCATGTAAGCATGGAAATCATACAAGGCATACAAAACACATATAGATCTACACTTTCACTTGTATTCCCCCCCCCACAAAACTCATAAAAACAGAAAATAGGGGGTATGAAGCTCACCTTATGGTGTGATTTCGGTTCTTGAAGAAAAGATGGGAGAAAACTTGGTGATTTTTGGCCTTAGCACCCTTTTCTTGAAGATCTCGAGTTTGAGATGGTTCTAGGATGCAAGTGTTGGATTAATGTCTAAGTCCATAACTATAATTGGTAAGACTTGACCCGACCCGGCATGGTCCATTTGGGTTGCATGGCATCATGCACTTGGATAGACTAAATGAGAGAAATAAGACACTTATGGTTATTAATATATTATAAGTTCTAGTATATTAATAATAAGAATAATGAGATTATTTAATTAGTATTGATCAAGAATTAATCTAGGATTAATTAAGTGATCAAAAGAAGACTAATTAAATATATGAGTTGATTGTGTAAATCATCCATACTTGTATAGTGGGCTAAGCTCCATGGATAATCAAGTTGGGCTAAAACCCATTGGATGGTCCATGGATGCTCCATGGTGTATTTGAACCCATGGATCCAAGGAAATGGAAAGTCATGACAATTAGGGTTTACCCTAATTGTAACACTATATAAAGATCACATTCTTGGAAAAAATCGGCGACTAGAGAGAGTAAGAAAGGGCTAGCCGATTTTCATGAAGTGTAGAATTCTCTCAAGTTAATCCATGTGTATTTGGTGTTGTGTGAACCATTTGAGGTGTCACACTTGGGGCACTAGGCACTCAAGCTTCATGAAGACTTTCTACATGAAAGAGGTATGTATTCTATCTTGCTATAGTTATTGTTTTGTATGCTAGATTAGGATAATACCTTGGAAGTTCTTATTTGCATGTATAATAGAGAAAACATAGATCCAAGGTATTTAGGGTTGCATGTACACTTAGGAGTGTTAGAATGCTCAAAACCCAACAGTGGTATCAGAGCCTAGGCTTGTTTTCTTGTTATACCTGCAATAGAAGCTGAAAAAAACGAATTTGCTGCTGTCTGATCAAGAGACTCGGCGAGTCCATGCCTAAAATGTGATCAATTCGATCCAACTCGCTGAGTTGGTTCATGCACTCGACGAGTTGGACCCCCAGACAGTATATATTCGACTTTTTTGGCTGGAATTGGACTAGGAACATTACGCTAAGTTGTTTTTGAACTTATAAACTTGTTTTTGATGTGGTAATGTTCATGCTAATCCATTTTCAAAGATAATTGTCAATAGATTCATGTTTTGAATTAGTTTAGTGATTAGGCTAATTACATGAAAAAGTTTGATTTGAATTATCTTGTTCTTATGAGTTGCTTAGATTAATAGAAAAGTTAATTGAAATAGTTGTTTTCAATCCATTTTAATCTAAGAGTTGAGTATAAAATGTGTTTGTGTAACTTGTCCTCAAGTTACATGAAGAGTCACATTAAAAACTCATAAAATTCATAAAGTTGGCAATGGTTACAAAATGAAGAGTCTTGTGTCATTGAATAATTTTTTATGACTCCATAACTTGTCCTCAAGTTATGGAAATTCAAGAGTCACTTCATTAAAAGAAAAATATGTAACCATAATTAAATCCATAAGTTATAAAATAAAGAAAAAGTTAGTTCTTTTATTAGTTTAAAGTCTTCCATAACTTGTCCTCAAGTTATGGAACTTGAAGAGTTTTTGGATTAAAACTACTTTAAACTCATAAGTTATGGAATTAATTAGTTTTGAATAGTTTCAAAACTTGCCCTCAAGTTTTGGAATTTGAAAAAGTGTTCCTTATGAATACTTTAATTCCAAGTTAGCCCTTAGAATTTTAAAAGTTAAAATTCAACCACTTATACTCTATAATATTATAAGTTAATAATATATATATATATATATATATATATATATATGTATAAGAGTAAAGTCAGTCTTACCGCTAGTACGCCTCATTCACGAAGCCGGTCTATAAGGTGGGTATAAGGTTGTTGCCTATAAAATGGCAACTTAATGGGTGTCCACTCTCACCCACCGCTTGCTTGACCGGTGGAGGGTCGTTAGCCGAACGGGTTTGACAAGACTATAATTCTCCCTTCATTAAAAGTATTAATGAAAATACTAAGTAACTAAACTCTTAATAATACCCAATCTTAGTTACTTAGGAAAAATGTGAATAAGGTGCTAACCCATGAAATTACACTTTACACTTTGTCTAAGTCGTTAGTGGAGCGTGTGTGGTTAACCGGCACACTAACTTGGACTTAACAAGGTAGATAAAGGGTGACTTAATATTTATCATAGTATCGATGGAGCGTGTGTGGTTAACCGGCACATCGATTGAGGGGTAATTTATTAAGGGTACCAAGTGATTTGCATGGTTACTTCACACCTTGTTTTGTGATCCTCGGCATCCCAGTCACAAAACCTGAAGGGCACACTAGAGATTGAAACATGCCTTTGAAAAGTTCAATGAATCTCAAAGATCTAGGAGTTTCAAAACCAATTAAAACCTAATAATACATTTCGTTTATCTTGGTGGAAATTGGTGAATCGTCATTCACCTACCTTCAAATATTTTATAGCTTGGATTACGGCATACCTCTTCTAAGTTATAAAATAGTTTGTTGGGTCCTAGCCTTAATATTTCATATTGGGTGTCATATTAAGGACTTTAAATCAACTATCTTGAATATCTCCCAAAAGATGTCTGGTTTAGACACCTATGATCTTCCCAAATCTCTTGAAACAAGCTTTCCTAAATGAAGATGATATCCCATGGAAATCATACTTCATTCAACTCCTCCAGTTATTCTCCCTAACCCACAAGTTCTTGAAAAAGTTTAAGGTCACTCAAGCCCTATAGGCAAGGCAAGGTCTAGGTGTGATCACATCTTGGAGATGTAGTCACATATTGACAAGCCGAGAGAGTTGGGTGTCAAAGTCTTGAGAAAGTTGGTGGTTCAACTACTTTCTAAGTCACATAGTGAGTTCTTTTGGAACACCTATGAAACAGACTATGACAAGACCCTTAATGATCTTATCTATTTGTTAAGATCAACTTCCTTAAAACTTGCTGGACATTGACAATAGTGACACAGGAAATCCCGGAAAGCATTCTCTTCCCAATGGAAAGGGATCGGCCATAGTCAACTCGGTTGACCAAATGGTAAAGAGAAAAGCTAAGTCTGTGATAGTCCCTTGTACCATTATCAAAGGGTCCATATGTTGCCAAAGAAAGGGGCATTGGTTGCGAAGCTGCCAAAATTTACCTAAGGATGTTAAAGTCAATAAGTTTGACTCTACTTCAGGTAAATTCCACTATCTAACTCTGTTAAGTTTCTATTCTGAGATTCTTGATACATGATGTGACTGGGTCACATGGTGATGTTTTAAGAATCAAAGAACAAGTAGAGAAACTTAAAGAAAGAATATGCTGAATCTGATCGCATAGATGGATTTCTATCGCGTAGTTTGAAGATCGGATTCCTGAGCTACTTCTTAGGAGTTATGAGATATTGCCTAGGAATAGATAACAACAAGTTTTCATTTGGATTGTAAGGATAAGTTTTCCGCAAAGTTTTAAAATAAAAAAGAAAATTTTTGATTTTATTTATTTTAAAGTATCCTTACAATGGCATTTGAGGAAAAATTGTTGCTTATGTGATTCCATTAAGAGCAAGAGTGGAAATATGAAATTGATTCTTTCATTTGTGGTAATGTCTAGATTTACCAAATAAAGAAAGATTCTCATCACCCAAGTTTCAATTGGACTGAAACTTGGAATCATGCAAGTTGTATAGCATGATGAATGAGAACTTTCAAGTTTTGGAAAAATTAAGACTAGTTACTTATTCACATGGATGTGTGAGTCAAGTAATGGACTAAGGGATCGAGTACATAGTCTTGTGCACCGATTTAGTCCACCACAAAAGTTTGATAAGACTATTCGTCATAGTTTACTAAAGCTCAGTAAATATGATTATACTTACAAGATTAAGTGTAACTCTGAGACATTGGAAAATGTTCCAATGTATGACAGAGCGAATAAGAAGAATCAAATAGGCAGAAGGATAAAAGTTTCTCAAATCTGAAAAGATGGGAGAGTACTTTAGTATCAGTTTTGTGATCATCTTAATGATTAAGAAACCATAGCACAATTAGTTCTCTAAGGAAAATCTTAGTGCATTCTTATGACTAAGAAGAGGAACTTGAATTGTTGAAGTGGTTAAATCAAGAAGATGAGTCATACTTCGTTCCAATACAAGTCTTAGAGTCATACTCCAAGATTGTAACTTGAGTGACATGTCTCAAAAGAAGGTTTAAAACACTTGTCAAATGTAAGAGTAAAAGTTTTCTACTCTTGTACATTTGAAATTGGTAAGTTGTGATGTTTTGGATAAAACAAAGATCAACTTAGGCCAATTGTGTGAAGTGTTTGTCTTGATTAGAATCCACACTATCTCTTAGATGTTTGACAAGGGAGTCTTATATGTCAAGAGGACAGTGGGAGTCTGAAAGGTCTTGAAAGTCTCAAGAACTAATCAAGAATGGAACCTGAAGTTCTTCACTAGCACACAACTTGAGGTTCATAACCTATCGTGTTGACATATTCTGTGCCCATTCCAGTTAAAGTTGGCTTTGCATATGAGTTCTTAGAGTTCTCAATTTGTTGCACAACAACTTGGAAGCAATGGCAGGCCCTTGAGCTGCCAGGTGGCAAGAAGTTAAGATTGAGTTCAATCCATATGGTTTTGGATTTGTCATTATCTTTGTCTTATGTCTATGGTTTTGACAATTCACATGGATAAGAACACATACACCATTAAATCTAAGTGTCATAAGGTTTCTCTCCGATTCATGAAAATGATGGTGAGGAAACACTTTCACTAAGTAGATTTTATCTAGATAGCAATTGTGATATTTGCATTCTCAAAGTCGTTAGTGGAGCGCGTGTGGTTAACCGGCACACTAATATGGACTTGTGAGAAGTGGCAAAAAGGTCTAACCTTTATGATTACGGCATACCTCTTCATAATTGTTTAGACTCACAAGTGTGCTATCTAAGGGAAGGTGTATGATTTTGATAAAGTCTTATCAAAACAATCTAGTATCAAAAATCTGAAATTTGGTAAGAAAGTTAATGAAGTATTGATTTCTAGAAGTCCAGGTGATTTCTGAGTACATGTAAAAGCTAGTGGGAGCATAAGTGTTATGCTAACAATCATCATGTTAGTGGGAGCATGATAATTATGATAAGTATTGCAAGTTAGCAATGTTAATTATAGAAAACAAAAGGTTTCATTTGGGAAAGAGTTGTTTTGCTATAATTAAGGGAGAGGAAATTATACTTCATCTCAAATCTATAAGCTTAGATCGTGAGGTTTTAATCATTTAGTCAAGGATATATATATATGAATTTCATGTTGGAATGGCTCAACATAAGGAAATTCTGTATATGGGTCCATTATTTGCGTTCTAAAATTCGATTATGATTACGGCATCCCTTTTCATATTCTGAATTATGAGAACTTGGCAAATTGAAATGGAAATATTATAGCAAAAGACTGGTTTAGTCTTTATGTAAGACATCATGAATCGTGTCCCATATGCTTCGGATATAGGATCGATTACATGTGCTATATTCATCCGTTCTAAAAATTTTCAAATGCCTAGGGCATTAAGAAGGGAAAAGGTATAGAACTGGATATGACTAAAAGGATTAAACAATTGTCGAGGACAATCTAAGGTTTACCAAAGATTGGTTGCTCAAGGACAATTGGAAGTATAGTGATAATTCTGGAAGGACCATATTGACATAATCTGTAAGGAGGCAACTCTTGTTCAGAAGTGATAGTCAAAATGGAATTTGGAAATGTTTCAAAGTTAGAATTTTGAATCTGTGTAAGATTAAGGAAACTTAATGCAAGAAGAATGTTTCCAAGGAGCTGATCTCCTTTGGAATACTCTGTAATGATTGTTGGCAAGTCTTTCTGACTTTGTGCATAATCATTACAAGAGGATCAATGCATATAAGTTTAGAATCTGACAGATTCCAGTAAATGACATGAATTTGGAATTCTTGCATTTGCAGTAAGGATTTGGGAGTGTGAAAAAAGAATCATTGAAGTTATGTTCAATGGATCTAGTTCACAAAGTAAAGATCATAGACAAACATAGTATGCATACTTAGTGTGTGGCATGACTAGTGTTTAGAAAACATAGTGTACATGCTTGGAGCATGGGACAACTGTTGTTTTAAATTCAAGATTAAAGTTGATAGCTGAAACAATATACAATGAATAATGTGTAATCATATGGTGATAAATAAAAGGTGTTTTATTTATATTCATAAGTTCTGAGACCATATTGGATTCAATTATTCTTGTGTTTCATTTTGCATGTTTTGACTTCCCGAATAAACTAGGTTATTCTTTCGGAATGACTAAGTTATTCAAACCATCCACAGTCGGTCATATGTTGGAAGTAGATATGAATTAAGACTGTCATGATGGGTTGTAGAGGTCTAAGGTGTTGGACAAGGCTACAACAATCATGAGTGCTCATAAGTTCTGAGTATTGGATTCAACCCGCGCTCATTGGAATCACTTCATGGATTTTATCACGAGTGATCATGAGACGATAATATCTTATATTCTTCAAACCTAGAGATATGAGTTGTTACTATGAGTTGATAGTACATTGATTGCACGAAATCGCATTTGGTAACTTTGTGCTATAAAACGTGCCTTTGTGTATGATTCAACAAGTAGTAGAACAAGCCATATGAGTCGAAGTTTATCCGTTCCTTTTACCTTCGGGATAAAAGCGATATCTGTAGGCCCCTCGATGATTTGATGATGACAAATGGAAGTGCTCGGCCGGGCTAGGACTGATTTGATTTGTTCAATTAGTCAGTCGTCATAAATCGGAAATCGGGAAACAACAAATGGACAGAGAGAATGATTATAATCCATGTCTCAGTCCATATGATATCTAGAATGGAGGAATATATGATCCCTTATCTAATGGACAAGTCACTGACAAAGGTCAGAGTTCATCTACAAGGTCAGAGTTCGACAGAAGATTTTGAGAGCTACGATTGCCGGTTGGTTCCTGAAGTCATACGCAATAATAGTTTTAGACTTATCCAAGTGGGAGACTGTTGGATTAATGTCTAAGACCATAACTATAATTGGTAAGACTTGACCCGACCCGGCATGGTCCATTTGGGTTGCATGGCATCATGCACTTGGATAGACTAAATTAGAGAAATAAGACACTTATGGTTATTAATATATTATAAGTTCTAGTATATTAATAATAAGAATAATGAGATTATTTAATTAGTATTGATCAAGAATTAATCTAGGATTAATTAAGTGATCAAAAGAAGACTAATTAAATATATGGGTTGATTGTGTAAATCATCCATACTTGTATAGTGGGCTAAGCTCCATGGATAATCAAGTTGGGCTAAAACCCATAGGATGGTCCATGGATGCTCCATGGTGTATTTGAACCCATGGATCCAAGGAAATGGAAAGTCATGACAATTAGGGTTTACCCTAATTAGGGTTTACCCTAATTGTAACACTATATAAAGATCACATTCTTGGAAAAAATCGGCGACTAGAGAGAGTAAGGAAGGGCTAGCCGATTTTCATGAAGTGTAGAATTCTCTCAAGTTAATCCATGTGTATTTGGTGTTGTGTGAACCATTTGAGGTGTCACACTTGGGGCACTAGGCACTCAAGCTTCATGAAGACTTTCTACATGAAAGAGGTATGTATTCTATCTTGCTATAGTTATTGTTTTGTATGCTAGATTAGGATAATACCTTGGAAGTTCTTATTTGCATGTATAATAGAGAAAACATAGATCCAAGGTATTTAGGGTTGCATGTACAGTTAGGAGTATTAGAATGCTCAAAACCCAACAGCAAGATCACGATTTTTGCATAGATTAGGAAAGGATTTTGATAACAAAAAGAATCTAAATCATAGATCCAAGCATAATCTTACCTTAGATGAAGAATTTGTGGAAATTTCCTCTTGAATGCTTCCTAAAACTCGAGATTTATGAGTGGAGAGGGAGGGATGTTCTTGAGAGAGCTTGAGAGATTTTTGTGAGTGTGTATGTGTGAGTATGGCCGAGAGTGAGAGAGAGAAGAGAAGAAGAAATGATATTTGAGGTGATGTGCATGGAAGAATGAGAAATAATGCATGGATGTCCAATGGATAAAAATGAGGTGGCTTGGGAAAGTCAAACCCTCCTCTTGGGCTTGATTTGGGCCGAAAACATGGAAGGAAAAAGGAAATTTGGGCTTTTTGCTCCCAAGCCCAATATTAGAGTTAATTTGGGTGAATTTTATCATAAAAGAATATAGTATGATTTTTCCATTTTTGTTGAACTAGTTTAGGGTATTCATGGATCAAAGCTTTTAATTCATTTCATTTTAGGCCCAACATGGCCCAAAATGTTGAAATAAATTAGTGTGGGTCCAATTAGAGCCCAATTAGGGTTCTAAGCCCATGATAGTCTAATTGGAAGCTTATTGGTCCATTTGGATCCAATAAGGGAGTCCTAGTCCAAAGTGGACTTAAACAAGGACTTCTAGGGTCTCCAATTGTTTGATGACTATTTGTAGTACTTGTATGATGTATTTGATTGAAGTTTTTGATGTCATAATCATAGGTGTCAATCATGTTCTTAAGTTTTTGATTCACAGTAGCTTGAATGTATAGATTACATGACATAAAATTTCCAGTTGTGACATCATCCCCCCGTTAGAGGGAATTTCGTCCCGAAATTCTGTTTGAAAGCTAGATTTGAGAATGCTAGAATAGGTGAGGGTACTTCTGCTTCATTTGATCTTCACGTTCCCACGTGAATTCTGGCCCACGCTTTGCGTTCCACCGTACCTTCACGATCGGGATGCGACTTTGCTTAGTACGCTTCACCACCCTGTCCATGATTTCGATTGGTTCTTCGACGAACAGGAGATTCTCATTGATTTCGATTTCGTCAAGAGGAATGACAAGGGTTTCATCTGATAGGCACTTTTTTAGATTAGAGACATGAAACACGGGGTGTACACCGTTTAGCTCCGCGGGTAGTTGTAGTCTGTATGCTACTGGGCCTATTCGGGCGACGATTTCGAAAGGTCCAATGTATCGCGGGTTCAGCTTTCCCCGTCTTCCGAAATGTATAACCCCTTTCCAGGGTGATACTTTCAACAGTACTCGATCACCGACCTGGAATTCTAAGGGCTTTCGCCGTTTATCGGCGTAGCTCTTTTGTCTGTCACGTGATGCTTGTAATCGAGCTCTGATCTGAACGATCTTTTCTGTGGTTTCGCGAATGATCTCCGGTCCTGTTAGTGCCCTGTCTGACGTATGCGTTCTTGCTAGTTGGGTGTCACCTACTTCAGCCCAACATAACGGTGATCTACATTTACGCCCGTACAGTGCTTCGAAAGGGGCCACCTTGATGCTCGAATGGTAACTATTGTTATATGAGAATTCGATCAACGGTAGGTGGGTATCCCAAGACTTTCCAAAGTCTATCACACATGCACGAAGCATGTCTTCAAGCGTTTGAATGGTTCGTTCACTTTGACCGTCCGTTTGTGGGTGATATGCGGTACTCATATCGAGATGAGTTCCCATTGCCTTGTGGAGTGATTGCCAAAAGCACAATGTGAACCTACTGTCCCTATCCGAGATGATAGATTTTGGCACTCCATGGAGTCTTACGATTTCTCGTAGGTACAACCGCGTCAGTCTCTCCATCTTGTAGGATTCTTTGATTGGCAGGAAGTGGGCAGATTTCGTCAGTCGGTCGATTATTACCCATATGGTGTCCAGTCCGTCCGACGTCTTGGGCAGCTTGGTCACGAAATCCATAGAAATCCCCTCCCATTTCCACTCAGGGATTGCCGGTTGCTGTAACAATCCAGAGGGTTTCTGGTATTCCACCTTTACTTTGGCGCACGTAAGGCACTTACTAACATAGGTTGCGATTTCCGCCTTCATGTTAGGCCACCAATAGTGTTGTTTAATGTCCAAATACATCTTGTCCAAACCGGGATGAATGGAGTATCGTGTCTTGTGGGCTTCCTTCATAACGGTCTCCCTAAATCCTCCGATTTTTGGGACCCAAATACGGTTCATGAAGTAGTATACCCCATTCTCTTTTGCTTCTAGGTTCTTCTCCATCCCGCGCAATGCCTCGCTAGTTCTATTTTCCGCTTTCATAGCCTCTGGCTGGACTGATGCAATTTGAGTGGCCAGATGAGATTGAATGGTTATCGAGTGTGTTTTCGTACGACGATTAGAGTACTCCTTCCGACTTAATGCATCAGCTACCACGTTGGCCTTGCCTGGATGGTACTTGATCTCGCATTCATAGTCGTTTAGCAATTCCACCCATCTTCGTTGTCTCATGTTCAGCTCCTTCTGATTCAAGATGTGCTGGAGGCTCTTGTGGTCCGTGAAGATGGTGCACTTTGTACCGTACAGGTAGTGCCTCCAAATTTTCAGAGCGAAGACCACGGCTCCCAGCTCTAGGTCATGGGTCGTGTAATTTACTTCGTGCGTCTTTAGTTGGCGGGACGCATATGCTATCACTTTTCCACGTTGCATGAGAACGTAACCTCAACCCTGATTCGACGCGTCACAGTAGACTACAAAATCTTCCGTTCCTTCAGGTAGAGATAGTACAGGAGCGCTACAGAGAGCTTGCTTCAAGGTTCGAAACGCAATCTCTTGTCGGTCTATCCACTTGAATGGCACGCCCTTTTGCGTAAGCAAGGTAAGCGGCTTGGCGATCTTAGAGAAGTTTTGGATGAATCTCCTATAGTAGCCTGCTAGGCCTAAGAACTGACGAATTTCTGTGGGCGTAGTCGGAGTTGCCCATCCTTCCACAGCTTTGACCTTAGAGGGATCCACATGAATTCCATCTTGGCTAACTACGTGGCCTAGAAAATTCACGCTCCGGAGCCAGAACTCACACTTAGAGAGTTTGGCGTAAAGCTTTTCCGATCGCAGAGTCTCTAGGACTTGTCGGAGATGTTGGCCATGCTCCTCTTTGCTTCGAGAATAGACGAGGATGTCATCGATAAACACAATGACGAAGTTGTCAAGGAACGGTCGACAAATTCGATTCATTAGGTCCATGAATGCGGCAGGTGCATTTGTTTGACAGAAGGGCATTACGACGAATTCATAATGTCCGTAGTGGGTTCGGAAAGCGGTTTTAGGAATATCCTCTTCTCGGACTTTGAGTTGGTGGTATCCGGACCGTAGATCTATTTTAGAAAAATAACTAGCTCCTTGGAGCTGGTCGAATAGATCATCGATTCGTGGGAGTGGGTAGCGGTTTTTAACAGTGAGTTTATTTAACTCTCTGTAATCGATGCACATTCTGAAAGATCCGTCCTTCTTTTTGACAAAGAGCACCGGAGCTCCCCATGGCGAGTAGCTAGGTCGGATAAATCCCTTGTCCAGAAGCTCACTGAGTTGGCTGGACAATTCCTGCATTTCGGCAGGAGCCAACCGATATGGTGATTTAGCGAGAGGAGTTGCTCCTGGAACGAGGTCGATTCGGAACTCAACCTGTCTCTCTGGGGGTACTCCTGGAAGATCTTCAGGAAACACGTCCGGAAATTCACACGCTACCGGAATATCTTGGATGTTAGTTTCTTCTTTGGTCTTGTCCACTATGTGAGCCAAGAACGCCAAATTGTTCTTTCGCAGATGTTTTTGTGCTTTGATGCACGAGATAAGACGAAGATTCGTGCTAGGTTTGTCTCCGTAAATTACTAGGGTTTCATGATTCGGGAGACGAAGGCGAACGGCCTTCTCGTGGCACATAATCTCAGCATGGTGGGGGCTTAACCAATCCATGCCGATAATCACATCGAAACTCCTAATTGATACTGGCATTAGGTCTATTCGAAAAACGTGTTGGTTGAGGGTTAGGGTACATCCGATGTAGATTTCCCTAGTGGATTCGGTTTTCCCATTGGCCATTTCCACAGTATAGGTTTCATTTAGCTTCTGGGGTTGTTGTTTTAATAAATGTTTAAACTTCTCGCTTACGAAACTTCGCTCCGCTCCGGTATCAAATAAGATGCATGCATAAGTGTGGTTTAGGAGAAACGTACCGGTCACAACTGCGGGGTCCTGAACTGCATCACTCTGACCCATAGTCAGCATTCTTCCTGCTCCTCTGTTTCCTGAGTTGTTGTTAGGGCAATCTCGGCGGAAATGCCCCGTCCTTCCACACCCGAAACAGGTGTGGCTAGGCCCTGCATTGTTGCCGCCGGCATTGGTGTTGTTGGTATTGCGGTGGTTGTTGTTGTGGTTGTTCTGATTGTTTCCCTGACTCTGATTCTGGGGAGGATAAGTCCTACAGAACCTTGCAGTGTGTCCCCTTCGGTTGCAACTGGTGCAATGGAACTCCTTACATTCTCCATGGTGATGGAAACCGCACTTGTTGCACTTGGGAAAATTACCGGAATAGGGTCTTGAAGCATTTGAAGCAGCTGAGGCTGGAGCATGTGGTGTGGCTGGAATTTGTGCGGTGACAGCGTTAACTGCCACTGTTTGCTGCTTTTTAGAGGTCTCGGGGCCCTGACGCCCCTTTCTCTTGTTGTTCCTCCCTTTCTTGCCATCACCTTCCTTTTTCTTCTCAGCCTCCACTGGCTTCTCGCCCTTTTTGTTGTTATGATCATATAGCCTCTTTGCCAATCTCTTCGCACTGTCAAACGTTGTAGGGTTCGCAGCTATCACATTCCCTTGAATGGGAGGTGTCAGTCCCCAGATGAATCGTTCAACCTTCTTTCCTTCTGATGTGATCATACCCGGGCACAACAGAGATAGTTCGCTAAATATCGATATGTAGGCATCGATGTTCGCATTCTGCACAGTGAGGTTCCATATTTCCTGCTCCATCCTTTGTATTTCGCCTCGGGGGCAATACTCAGCCATTAACATTTCTTTCATTTCTGCCCAGGGGATAGAGTTGGCGACAGGGAGCGTCATAGCTTCCACGTGTCCGTTCCACCAAGTGAGTGCTTGGTCCACAAAAGTACAGGCCGCGAACTTCACCTTCATCTGCTCGGGGCAATCGCATATCTCGAATACCGACTCTACCTTCTCGATCCATCGCTTCAGAGTGATCACTCCTCCAGTGCCGTTGAAAGTTCGTGGTTTAGCGTTTGTGAAGTCCTTGTAGGTGCACGTTTTAGTGGGTCCTTGATTCGTCCCGTTGTTCGAACTTCCGGATCCTTGCCCGTTACCTCCTCCGTTGTTCCCTCGGTGAAGTTGTGCCATAGCTACTGTGACCGCAGCAGACACGGCTGCCTGGAAAGCAGTGGTGTCAACTTCGGGCGGGGTTGGTTCGGGATTTCCGCGAGTAGCTCGGCGAGGCATCTTTCTGTCATGAAACGGAAAGATGTTGAGTGTACGTGGTTTCTGTGAGGTTGTGATCCTACTAACTAGGTGTATGGTACAAACCTAAACTTTACTACTATCGGGCATACAATCATAACGTCTCAACACATAACAACTGGTAATATCATAGCAAAACACACAAAAGTTCATTAATATTATCCGCATGTAATACAAGAAAATTTGCTCGTAAGAGCATACATAAGTGACACTAATCCGACAGCATAACGGCTCCGTGAGTAGTGTAGTCACTTAAACATAGAGCCGGAGTACATAACATAGTTCCTAATGACCTACTATGATAAGTCTATCCCTAACCGTGATGAACTGTGTCAGGAGGTGGTGCCGAGGTCATATGCCGAAATGTTGCGCCAGTAGCTGTGCCATCTCTGCCATGTCTCCAATAACCTCATCCCTTTCATGCTCTGCTCGCACTGCCCGAGCTTCCATAGCATACAGCTGTTGTCGCAGTGCGGCGATCTCAGCTTCGAGGGAACGGTTCTCTCTTGGGGGGTTCACTGGTGGAGCGGGGTGATCTAGCTGTGCCTCGTTCTCGCATGACGGGACGGGGTCCTGATCCCCTACCTGACCTTCCTTGTCGTCATCGTCGATCTCTCCAAATTCGTAGTCAGTGTCTACGTATTCGTCGGGTCCGACGTCGTGTGCTTCCCCTGGATTCCCTCCCGGCTCATCCACAAGCATCCCGTGAGCTACTAAGACCTGATGAAACTGGATACCCTGCTGCTCTTCCTCAGGCTCCTCCTCCTCTAGCCACCCGTTGTTTCCCTGATTAGGGAAATAGGGGTCTCCAGGGTGACGAAAGCCGGCCATGCTGTCTGCGCGAGTACGTAAATATGCTAACATTATTCCTAGGGTACTATGACTATTATACAGGCTAAGCGAACGTTCTCTTTTTGGTGATAAGGGTATAGTTTTAGGTTCCCTAGCTATCCCGATCTCATCAAGACGTGTGTTAGTTTTACTTTGGAGGGAATGTAGTTGATCAGGCTACATTCACTCCTTGGTATCACTAAGAACAGTCCCGAATTAACCGAGATACCAGCATTATTGTGTTTGATTCGGCGTTAGGTCCTTATTCCTAATGCAAGCAAGTGTGTTTTATTTACTTGTTTTGTTCAGAGTTATTTTAGTCCCTCTTTTGGTTTATAGTTGCATATCAATGTGTGGCTCGACATGCTAGTTCACTATAAACAAGGCTCTCATACAAACATGTCACACCCCCGAACCAGACGGCGGAAACGTCCGGGGGCTGTCGTGACTCAATTGAATACCATAACATTGAATATATATGAAACATAACAACATTCGTCACCATGCATTAATATAGTACAACCAGTAGCGTTTACATGAAATACATTGTTTAAACATTACATTCCCAAAAATAAATTGTTCGATTCGTACGTCAATAAACTGCAAGCCATCACTGAATATGATTTCCTTTGTTTCACTGGTTCCCTGAGAATACAAGTATTTTGAAAAACGTCAACATATGAAATGTTGGTGAGTTCATAAGTAGTGTTTGAAATCCAATGTTTTGTATTGTTTGAAAACCACCAGAAAATCCGATATTTTCTGAAAATAGTATAGTCAAAAAGGTGTGAAGATCCATAGGTATGCTTGTTTGTTTCTATACTTGTAAAAATTGTTCATTAAAATTGTATGCATTTCGAATCCGTTATGTATTGAAAAACCCTAGGAAAACCCGATGTTTTCCTAATCCTTTGAATTCCATGAAGTTACGTTGAAACCATTGCAAAACGAGTAGTCTCATTCCCAGGCGACGTTGGATTATTTTTGAGCATGATTAATTGCTACAAACACGCATTACACAAACGACCAGTTTATAGCTATACTAACGATCCCGTAGGCGTTGTTCGTACTAATCACGTTATCCAACCGCCCTGACTACGTGTAGTCCCACATCCGAAGAGAAAGAGGACACGAAGACCTCGATGACTCCATTAACCGGTTGGGGATAAAAAAAATGTACGAGGGGTCCCCGACCCGCCTCGCATGAAATGTAGACTTTACTAGCAATACCAAAGGACCCTTGGGGACCAGTAGTATGCAAGCCATTGAAAGTCCTTCTACGTTGTGCCAAGTCGGTGAAACCCAACACTTCGTAGGATAAAGGTCTTCGGGCCTTAAGATCAGGTCATTGGGCTAGCTAGGCCCAACAAACAAGATTTTACACTTTTGGGGCCCAAAGATGGTGCGTAGACGTCTGTGCACACTCGCATGTATATTGAATTCCCAAACGTTACTTGTATGAATCGTAGTGTCGTCGAGTTAGTAGTTTCGGATTTTCATTGGTTCGAGACCGAACCAATTCGTTTCACAACGATTTTGGTATTGTAGTGTATTGTATTTCGTCGATAGTCGCGGTACCATTGTTTGATTAAATTGCATGTATTGAATTAGCCTTGAAAGTTTTCTGTTTTCAGCCCCTCATTGTTTGTAAAATTTACTTTTTCAACCCTTTAGTTAAATACTTTCCGGTTTGGTCCTTAAATCAATTTTCTTGACATTTTAACACCAAAAATCATTGAAGTTGAGGTTTTTCAGCATATTTTTCAATGAAAACAGTTTAAGTCCCTGAAATTTCAGTTTTCTCGGTTATAACCCTTCTTTTTCGCAACTTTGACAATTTTGGCCCAAATTGTAAAATTTTTGCAACTTTGGTCCTTTTTAAATTTAAAAAGCATTTTAAACCTTTGAAAAGGACTTGGAACACTTATAGTCCACTGTTTTACAGAAAAATACAGTTTTGGCCCTCCAAAACAGAAAATCTCGCATAATGGGCCTCATTGGGCCGAAAATGTCATTTTTAGCCCATTAAGCTTGAAATTTATGTTTAATCCTCTAAATGAGTATATTTCCAGAAATTGTTTTATTGAAACTGTTTTGGCACACCTCATCCATCAGAATTCGTAATATGTCAATTTGGGCCCTTAATTTTGTATTTTTCACATTTTAGGCCCAAAATTTGTGTTTTTAGCCCAAAGAAAATTGTTACTAAACCACTTAGCCATTTTTCTTGAAACACTTTGTATGTAGAATTGTATTTGATGCTAAAATCATTTAACATAAGATATATCTCGGTTTTGAGGGGTTTTATGGCTAGATCCAACATTATAGCACACAAAAGCATACATGTAAGCATGGAAATCATACAAGGCATACAAAACACATATAGATCTACACTTTCACTTGTATTCCCCCCCCCCCCACAAAACTCATAAAAACAGAAAATAGGGGGTATGAAGCTCACCTTATGGTGTGATTTCGGTTCTTGAAGAAAAGATGGGAGAAAACTTGGTGATTTTTGGCCTTAGCACCCTTTTTTTGAAGATCTCGAGTTTGAGATGGTTCTAGGATGCAAGATCACGATTTTTGCATAGATTAGGAAAGGATTTTGATAACAAAAAGAATCTAAATCATAGATCCAAGCATAATCTTACCTTAGATGAAGAATTTGTTGAAATTTCCTCTTGAGTGCTTCCTAAAACTCGAGATTTATGAGTGGAGAGGGAGGGATGTTCTTGAGAGAGCTTGAGAGATTTTTGTGAGTGTGTGTGTGTGAGTATGGCCGAGAGTGAGAGAGAGAAGAGAAGAAGAAATGATATTTGAGGTGATGTGCATGGAAGAATGAGAAATAATGCATGGATGTCCAATGGATAAAAATGAGGTGGCATGGGAAAGTCAAACCCTCCTCTTGGGCTTGATTTGGGCCGAAAACATGGAAGGAAAAAGGAAATTTGGGCTTTTTGCTCCCAAGCCCAATATTAGAGTTAATTTGGGTGAATTTTATCATAAAAGAATATAGTATGATTTTTCCATTTTTGTTGAACTAGTTTAGGGTATTCATGGATCAAAGCTTTTAATTCATTTCATTCTAGGCCCAACATGGCCCAAAATGTTGAAATAAATTAGTGTGGGTCCAATTAGAGCCCAATTAGGGTTCTAAGCCCATGATAGTCTAATTGGAAGCTTATTGGTCCATTTGGATCCAATAAGGGAGTCCTAGTCCAAAGTGGACTTAAACAAGGACTTCTAGGGTCTCCAATTGTTTGATGACTATTTGTAGTACTTGTATGATGTATTTGATTGAAGTTTTTGATGTCATAATCATAGGTGTCAATCATGTTCTTAAGTTTTTGATTCACAGTAGCTTGAATGTATAGATTACATGACATAAAATTTCCAGTTGTGACATAGCCCTAATTTTTCATTTTGGGTGTTTAATTAGGGATCCAAATTCTAATCAACTTTGTCCTTTCTATTTGTAGATGTCGAACGCAAACAACGCTGCTGCCAACTCATTCACGTTAACGAGTCTTTGCCAAAAGGTGACCTTCGATGGTACGAACTTTAGTGAATTGATAAGAAACATTCGCACCATTGCACGCTACGAGGACAAAGAGTATGTCATCGACGAAAAGCTCGAGAAGGTCAACCCGGAAATCGCTACTCCCAAAGAGATGGCTGGCTTTGAGACACACAAACGTGATGCAACGAAAGTCCATTGCATCATGATAGCCACTATGAACCAAGAATTACAAAAGTCCTATGAGGACATGTATCCCTATGAAATGCATCAAGACTTGATGGAGAGGTACCACCAAAGCGCGAGGCAAGAGCGCTACGAGATCATCACTAACATGATCACCGCTAAGATGGGAAATGGAGAATCGTTGACTTTGCACTTGCAAAAGATGCAACGATATGTTGATCGTCTTCGCAAGTTAAATGTTAACTTTGGGGAGGATTTGGCCATCGACATTGTTCTTCATTCCTTGACTTCATGCTACAACCAATTTAGGATGACCTACCACATGAAAAAGGAAGAGGTCTCCCTAAGCAAACTCCAAGGACTCCTAAGGACTGCTGAGAGCAACCTAAAGGACAAGTTTGTTGCACCAGCTCCCGCACCAACCACTGCCCATGTTTTGGCTATAGGGCAGGGAAGGGGCAAGAAGAGGAAGGCTCCATCAAAGAGCCACCGCAAGGGAAAGTCCCAAGATGGTTCCTCTTCTAGTGGGACAAAAGTTGATCCCGCTAAGCCCAACCCTAACTCGAAGGAGGCAGAGTGCCATCACTGCCACAAGATAGGGCATTGGAAGAGAAGCTACCCGGAATATCTGCAAGCCATCAAGGATGGAAAGATCAAGCCATCTTTTGCAGGTATATACACAATTAAATCTAGTAATTCATCTCACACTATTTCTTGGGTTCTTGATACAGGATGTGGTTACCACATTTGTTCTGATTTGCAGGGACTAAGAAGAGATAGAGATGTGGAGCAAGGAAGAATAAATCTAATCATGGGAAACAGAAGATCGTCGCCTGTCACCAAGATTGGTGTATACTCTTTAGTGCTTAGTAATGGATTAGGTCTAGATTTAAATAATTGTTGCTACTCTCCAGATATGGCAAGAAACATCATTTCATATCATGGTTTGTTTAGACAAGGATTTAGATATTCGTTTAATAATATGAATGGTTCTATTTATGCTTATCTAAATGGTGTTTTATACTTTGAAGCAATGCCTTGTAATGGAATTTATGAAACTGCTATGGTTATAGATAACCTAGGAAATGATGTGTTGTGTATAGATTCTTCCAATAGTATGGATAAAGCATCTTTGTGGCATTGTCGTCTTGGACATGTCAACAAGAAGCGCATAGCCCAACTCCAAAAGGATGGAGTGTTGGAGTCATTCGACCTTAGGGAAGATGACACGTGCGAATCTTGTTTACTTGGAAAGATGACCAAGTCACCCTTCACTAGAACTTGTGAGAGGGGTGAGGGTTTATTGGATCTTATACATACCGATGTATGTGGGCCCTTTAGATCCACCACAAAGGATGGAAACCGCTTCTACGTGACTTTCACCGATGATTATAGTAGATATGGGTATATTTACTTAATCAAGCACAAGTCTTAAACGTTTGAAAAGTTCAAAGAGTTCAAGAATGAAGTGGAGAATCAATTGGGCAGGAAAATCAAGATGCTTCAATTCGATCGAGGAGGAGACTACCTAAGTCTTGAATTCCACGACTATCTCAAGGAATGTGGAATAGTTTCGTAATTGACGCCGCCTAGGACACCACAATTAAATGGTGTGGCAGAAAGGCGCAATCGAACCTTGTTGGACATGGTTCGTTCTATGATGAGTCGTGCTTCACTACCTATCTCATTTTGGGGGTATGCCTTAGAGACTGCCGCCCATATCCTTAACCGAGTCCCTACAAAGAAGGTTGCCAAAACACCTCACGAGATGTGGACAGGGAAAGCTCCCTCGTTGGCACATATCAAGGTTTGGGGTTGTGAAGTTTTGTAAGACGAGAAAATCATGACAAGCTCGAACCTCGTAGTGAGCGATGTATTTTCATCGGCTATCCGCAGAAATCCTTTGGATATCTCTTCTATAGACCGAGTGACAATGTTGTCTTCGTTGCGAGGAGAGGGGTTTTCCGAGAGAGAGAACTCATAGGCCAAGGAGACAGTGGGAGGCAGATCGATCTTGAAGAGATTCAAGAGCTGAGTGATGAAGGAACCTCTACCGCTGGCGCTCAACCCGAGGAGGAAACTCCGGTTGAACCAATTGACGAGTCCTTACCTCTTAGACGTTCCGAAAGAGTTAGAGTTCAACCCCAGTTTTATGGTTTTCATATTACTACCGAAGGGGACACGTATATTAGTGATGGTACACTAATAAATTTAGATGAACCTAATAGCTATAAGGAAGCCATGGCAGGCCCGGAGTCTGAAAAATGGAAAGAGGCAATGGACAGCGAGATTCAATCCATGTATGACAACCAAGTTTGGAATTTAGTTGATAACGTGCCCGGACGTAAGACCGTTGGGTGCAAATGGATCTTCAAGAAGAAGACCGACGTGGATGGAAATGTACACACATATAAGGCGCGATTGGTTGCGAAGGGCTTTAATCAAACTCCGGTTGAACCAATTGACGAGTCATTACCTCTTAGACGTTCCGAAAGAGTTAGAGTTCAACCCCAGTTGTATGGTTTTCATATTACTACCGAAGGGGACACATATATTAGTGATAGTACACTAATAAATCTAGATGAACCTAATTGATATAAGGAAGCCATGGAAGGCCCGGAGTCTGTAAAATGGAAAGAGGCTATGGACAGCGAGATTCAGTCCATGTATGACAACCAAGTTTGGAATTTGGTTGACAATGTGCCCGGACGTAAGATGGTTCGGTGCAAATGGATCTTCAAGAAGAAGACCGACATGGATGGGAATGTGCACACGTACAAGGCGCGATTGGTTGCGAAGGGCTTTACTCAAACTCCTGGAGTTGACTATGATGAGACTGTTGGATTACTGTCTAAGTCCATAACTATTTTGGTATGTACTTGACCCGATGGTGCATGGTCCTTTTGGGTTGCCTTCACCAAAGCAACTTGATTGGAGAAATAAATAGAGAGAGAGGTTATTATGATTTATTAATATGTTATAAGAATAATATATTAAAGGAGAAATCATATTTGTTTAATTAATATTGGTCAATAATTAATTAAGAATTAACTTTGTGATCAAATGTAATTAATTAAACTAGAGGGGCTGAATTGTAATTATGTGATAGTTACAAAATAGGGTAAGGATTATCCTAAGGATAGGTTGAACGAATTTAAGGTGATAAGACCTTAGAATTCGTCCATGATAAGGATTCAAGGCTTATCTTATGGGTTGCTTGGTGGGCAAGCAACTAGATAAGGATAAGGACTGAAACCCTATCTCTACACCTATATAAACACCCTTTTGGCTCATAATTCGTCTAGACCTTCCCAAGGCATCTTAGGGACGAATTCTTATACCTCTCCTCTCTCTTTATAGCTTCTCCATTTGCTCTTGGTGTTTGTGAACCATTAGAGGAGTGACACTTATGACTCTAAGCCTTCCAAAGTCAATACAAGGAGATTTGGGATTGTTATTGCTACATAACAATTAAGGTAATATTATAAACCTATTCTTATGTTAATATAATTACTTATATGCTAGAATTAGGGTTTTATTATGTGTTCATAATGTTGTAAATCTAATAGTGAAAACATAGATCCAATGCTAGGGTTGCATGTACACATCGGATTGTTTGTATAAAACCCATCAGAGACCTTCTCACCAGTTGCGAAGATTAAATCTATTAGGGTGATGCTAGCTATTGCTGCATTTCATGATTATGAGATATGGAAAATGGATGTCAAGACCGCTTTTCTTAATGGAAAGCTGGCTGAGGATGTTTACATGGCTCAGCCAGAAGGTTTTGTCGATCTGAAGCATCCAAATAGAGTGTGAAATCTTGAGAAGTCCATTTATGGACTTAAGCAAGTGTCTCGCAGATGGAATCTTTACTTTGATGAGAAAATCAAAGAGTTTGGATTTGTACGAAGCGAAGATGAATCATGTGTATATGTCAAAGCCAGTGGGAGCATAGTTAGCTTTCTTGTTTTGTATGTCGATGACATACTGCTCATAGGAAACACCATCCCGACTCTACATGAGGTAAAGTCCTGGCTCGGGAAGTGCTTAGCTATGAAGGACCTCGGAGAGGCTTCCTATATTTTGGGAATAAGGATAGTGAGAGAAAGAAGTAAGAGACTAATAGGACGTATTCAGAATACTTACTTAGATAAGGTACTAAAATGTTTTAGTATGGAAAACTCGAAGAAAGGAGAACTACCTATACAAAGTAATACCAAGTTGAGTAAGACTCAAAGTCCGAGTACCGAAGCCGAGATAGCTGAGATGAGCCGAGTACCTTACGCTTCTGCAGTTGGCTCGATCATGTATGCTATGACTTGTACTCGACCTGATGTGGCCTTTGCTTTGAGCATGGTTAGTAGATATCAAGGGAATCCTGGTAGAGCGCATTGGATTGCGGTGAAGAACATCCTTAAGTACCATCAGAGGACCAAGAAATGGTTTCTAGTCCTCGGAGGGAGTGATGACTTGAAGGTGTGAGGGTATACTGACGCCAGTTTCCAGACCGACAGGGACAACTACCGTTCGCAGTCGGGATGGGTCTTTACCCTTGATGGAGGAGCAGTAACTTGGAAAAGTTCCAAACAGGAAACTGTAGCTGATTCAACGTGAAAATCAGAGTACATTGCAGCGAGAGAAGTATCAAAGGAGGCAATATGGTTGAAGAACTTCATTGGCGATCTTGGAGTTGTGCCTGCCATAAAGGAGCCCATGGAAATTTTCTGTGATAATGAAGGAGCGGTTGCCTTGACCAAGGAACCGAGGGATCATGGTAGATCTCGACATAT
Source organism: Lactuca sativa (assembly GCF_002870075.4). NCBI lineage: Eukaryota > Viridiplantae > Streptophyta > Magnoliopsida > Asterales > Asteraceae > Lactuca > Lactuca sativa. The sequence goes on from NC_056623.2 coordinate 36,839,206, forward strand.
CGACAGGAAATATCACTTTATTAGGAATTGAGTAGAAGAAGGACACCTGATGGTTAAGAGGATATCATCAGAAGATAACCCAGCAGATCTGCTTACGAAGGGACTGAGCAGGGTTAAGCACTTACATCATGCTAGGAGTATTGGGCTGAAGGATGATATTAGTATAGATTAGATAGTATTAGAAACGTGTAATAGATAAATGTAATTGACATTTGATGATTGAATAAAGGAGTATTATTTATTAGTAATGTTACTGTCTTATGTTAATTGTTTAGCTATTGTTTCACTTTGCATGTTTTGACTTCCAAAATAATTGAGTTTGTTAAGAATAATCGAATTATTCAAACAGTCCACAATTGTTCATATGTTTGAAGTAGGTATGAATGAAGATTGTCATGAATTGGTGTGTAGATTGTCTAAATGGTATTAGACATAGCAAAGGTTTGCTGCAACGTTCATGAGTCCTTATGAACAAGTTTTGAGCATTGGAATAAACCCGCGCTTGCTGGAATCACTTTGGAGTGATCGCAAGACGATAATATCATATGGTCTTAAAACCTAGATATATGGTTTATTATTTGCTAATTGGTTGTACATTGATAATGCGAAACCGCATTAGTAAATTGATGTCATAAAACGCATTGTTGTGTATAGTTGGTTAGTCGATAAGTAAATGCATATAAGTCGAAGTTTATCTGTTACTTTTATCCTAAGAGGGTAAGAGCGATATCACGACCACTCGATGATTTGATTTGACTTATGTGTCGGGCCCGGTCAGGACTGAATTGATGTGTTTAATTAAGTTCTATGTCAAATAAATGTGATATCGAGAAAATAGTTGCTGGACAATGAGTATGACAATGTTTCATGAAATCGTCTGCACGATATCAAAACAGAGGACTGTACGATCCCTTATCTAAAGGACAAGTTACTGATATGATCAGAGTTGACAGCGTCTTTGAGAGCTACGATTGCTAATCGGATTGTGTTTGCGTTTATAGTTACTAGACTTATCCAAGTGGGAGATTGTTGGATTAGTGTCTAAGGCTATAACTATATTTGGTAAGTACTTGACCCGATTGTGCATGGTCCTTTTGGGTTGCCTTCACCATAGCAACTTGATAGGGTGATTTAGAGAAAAGTGATATTATTATTAATGTATTATAAGAACAATATGTTAAAAGAATAATAATTTTATTTGATTAATATAAGTCATAAATTAATTCGGAATTAATTTAGTGACTTAAAGAGATTAATTGAATAAAGGGGTATAAACTGTCAAATGTGTGAAAGTTGTATTTTGAGCTAAGAACCCTTATGGATATGGGTTGGACGATTTTAGGGATGTGGATCACCTAGAAACCGTCCAAGGGTTTATCTAGAAGAGGATTTGGATTGCTTTGAGGCTAAGTTATCCAATTAGGGTTTTAAGGTGAAACCCTAGGAGCTCACAGTATAAATAGACTCATAGGGTTGAGGAAATCGGCCACCCTTGTGATTGGAGTAACCTTAGAGCTGATTTCCCTCTTCCTCATCTCTCTCAAATCATCTTCTTGCTAGTTGGTGTTTGTAAGCCATTAGAGGAGTGACATTTGTGACTCTAAGCTCCAAAAAGAAGAAGGTTTTCAAGCAAGTAACTCAAGGTATTATTCTAGATCTGTTTTCATATGGTTTTTAATTGTTAGTTTACATTAGATCTAGCCATGAAAGTCTTGGATATGTTGCATGTTCAATTAGTGAAACCTAGATCGAAGCTATAGGGTTGTATGTGCACATAGGTAAAGTTCTTATGTCCAAAACCCATCAGGTTTGGTCTAGGCTTTCGTTTGTAATAGGTTCTTTTGAGTCAATATGCAATTTTGGTAGCTTTTGTGTAGTTTACGGCCATGTGATGAGTTTACGGCCGTAAGCCTGTTTACGACCGTAAACCCAAGGTCGGCCCAGCTCCACTATATATAGATGCTAGCTAGGTCATTTAATGGTTGTTGATGCCACATAGTTTACGGTAGATATTCACAAGTTGTACCAGTCGTCTTTTATCAATAGAAGTGTGTGCAAGCTTGTTCTGATTTCTGTTTCTACTTCTGTCTCGTTATTATTCATTGTTTTGATTGTTTGATCACTGGTAAGATCTGTTTCAGGACCTTACAATTGGTATCAGAGCAAGACTAGTGTCAAAGCATTCAACAATCGAATTTTTGACCGTATTCTTCATTGTTTACGGCTGAAGTTGGTGTCTGCTGCGAAAGGGTTTGAAGCTTAATCCAAAAATCGCGTTTTCTCGAATTTCTAGGGAGATTACGGCCGTAAACACACCTTGCGGCCACAAAATCGGTTTATTTCTTGAACCGTAAACCTCGTTCTTGGACCGTGAATAAAGCATCTTCAACAACCGCAAGCTTAGATTCATTGACCGTATACAGAAACCGCAAACTCTTTACGACCGTAAACTCTCGACTGTAAACAGAGTTTACGGCCGTAAACACCTCTTGACCGTGAACACCTTTTGACCGGAAAGTCAGAAAATAACCTAATTTTTGTTTTTAATAACTTAATTTTTATTTAAATCAATATTAAATGGATTCACAAAGTCAAACACATCACCATGAGCTGGACTCTGTTATGGGCACAACCACTCGCATTCCAAGGTTGATGTATACTGAAGGTTTCCCTGAATGGAAGTACAAGATAGAGAAGTATATTAAAATGAAGGAATTCAAGATTTGGAGGAGCATCATTAAAAATCCTGTCAGAATAACCACCACTGTTGCAGGGAAAGTGGTTGACAAAACAATGGAGAATTACACTGATGAAGACTTTGAGAAGGTTGAAGAGCAAGAAAGGGTTTTAGCCACTCTAATCATGGCCCTGTCTCCGGATATAGCTCAAGGTTTTAGGGAGTATACTTATGAAAAGGCTTTGTGGGAAGCCCTAATTGAAGTATATGAAGGAAATGAAGATATGAAGGAGAGTCGCCAGGACATGTTGCGTCAAAGGTTCAACATGTTCAATTACATTCCTAGTGAGACCCTAGAGGCGCAGCTTCAACGATTCACAACTCTCACCACTGAGTTGAGCATAGCTGGAATCTTCTTGACGAAGTCTGAAATAAACAAGAAGCTACTAAATGCCCTCCCAAAGTCATGGGACATGAATGTAGCAGTTATCAAGAAGACCAAAGACCTAAATCGCCTTACTCTTGCTGAAGTGATGGCAATCATCAAGGCGTGTGATATTGATGATAAACAGCGGGAGATAAACCATGTGAATTCGTACGCAACTACAAACCTTGGGATCTCATCTAATAATGCTCTTTCATCCCTCACATTTTCCTCTGCAGGTCAACCCTTTGCTGCTCAGCAAGCTCAGGTCCAATCCTTTTCCACTCCATCAACTACTTCACTTCCTGCTGCATCAGCCATGCCTTTCTCTTAGAACCAACCATTTGCTGCTAATCAAGCTGCTTATCCTTCAAATGTGGCCTCTTCCTCAAACAACAAGGAGGGTGATGAAAATCTCGCTCTCGTTACATGAATTGTTAACTGCTACAATGCTCTTGTAGCTAGAGATCTTCCGCCACAACTGTCATTTGCTGATCTTGATTAGATTCATCCTGAAGACGTAGAAGAAATGGATATTACACGACAAATTTCCATGGCAGTTTTCAGGGCAAAGCAGTTTGCGAAGAAGACCGAGAAGAATAACTGGGGGATGAGTGCTGATAAAAAGGTAGGGTTCAGCAAGGGAAAGTTGCGTTGTTTCAACTGCCACGAGCCATGTCATTTTGCTCGTGAGTGCCCAAAGCCGGATAGAAGATTGAACAATGACCGGAAAATGGTTGCAGTAGGGAACAATCGAAGCAGTGCTCAGGTCAATAGTGAGAAGGCCATGGTTGCTCAGTCATTTGACTGGGAGGATCAGATGCAGGCCCTAAATATATCAAGACCTGAAAATGCTCATTTGGCTCAATTTGGTGGTGAAGCTTCCGCAGAGAGTGTTGCAGCTGAAGATCAAATGATGGAGCTGCAGTTTGCGTTGATGGTATCTTCTACTTCTGAACCAAAGAAAAGCGAGGTAAGATTGCCTTCATGCTCTCAAGCTTGTATTGATTATGTTAAAATTCTTCATGAGGAAATTGAAACACTACGTAGAGAAGTAGAGGATCTTAGATATGAGGGCTATCAACTTAGAAAAGGACAAAAACCTCTTAAGGCCCAGTTAGAAACTAAAATAAAGGACTTTAGAAGACTTCAGGAAGACTACATGTAACATCCCGAAATATCAAGAGTAGAGTTGATGGGCAAAAAGGGTAAATTAGAAAAGAGGAACTCGGCGAGTAGGATCGCGAGTTGGTCGCGTGTTAATTGGCCAACTCGGCGAGTCGGCAGCTGGACTCGGCGAGTTGGTGCTGGGTGAAGAAAACCCTAACCTTCGGGGTTTTCCCCCTATTTAAAGGATGTTATGCATCCTTTTCAGCCTCTATACCCCCTGAGAGTTCCAGAGAACACCGCCAAACGTAATAACTCCATTATTGAGAGGAGTGAAGCTTGGAAGAAAGGGTTTGTGAAGAGAAGTGGGAGGAATTCGAGGATAGCATCAAGAGGGATTGGAGATCTGGAGTCTACATCAGTTTAGGCTCATCTTTGGGGTAAGGATCCTCTGTCTTGAGCTCTTTTCCCCTTGTTGTCTTCTATGGGGGTTGTTTTGGGGTTTTTAGGTGTATTTCATGAGTTATTCGGGATTGGAAGATGGATCTGAGGATGCTACCTCAGATATGGAGTGGTGACGGTCCAAATGTGCATAAAGTCCCTATGTTGAGTGTTGAGTGTTGAGTGAAGCTATCATGTCCCAAACCTTAGCCCTAATGTGCAACTGCATAGATCTATTTGGATTCACGTAAAGTTTGCCACTTTACGTGATGGATGGGTTGTAGGAGGCTAGATCTATGTTTTGGATCAATTGCATGGCCTGGAGTGCTTCTGTATGGATTCAGACCGGTGGTACTCGGCGAGTCACATGGGTAGACTCAACGAGTTGCTTGAAGATGGCCTGGAACTCGGCGAGTTGTATGAACAACTCGGCGAGTAGGTTGAAGATAGCCTTAGACTCGGCGAGTCTGTTCTTGGACTCGGCGAGTCTTGTCGAAGAGTCCCAATATTTTTTGGTTGAGTCAAGAATCGGTGAGTCAAGGGATGACTCGGTGAGTTGTGGGCGAGTGGACTCAGTGTTGCTGGACTCGACGAGTCTCGGGGTGACTCGGCGAGTTAGGTCGCGGATTGAGGGAAGTTCTGAGTATGGGGACTCAGCGAGTCATCGAGTTGACTCGGCGAATAGAGTCAGTCAGGGGTTGACTTTGACCTTGTCCAAATGTTGACCAGTTTTCTTCCAGGGGTATTTTGGTAATTAAGGGTATTTATTGAGTTGAGTGTTTTGGTGTTCAGTGGAGGAGTTCGTGTCGGAGTTTGGAGAAGCGGGATCTTATCCTTTCAGCCGGCCGTTTCGAGGTGAGTTATCCTCACTATATCAACAGGGTCTACGACACCAAGGCCGGCCCTTATCGGATTGAGATCCGGGTAGTTGTTGTTATGTTGTTGCTTTGATATGTTTGCATCCTGGTAACTAGGATGGTATATGTTAGAGACCTGATTGAGATCAGTATCCTTAGAGATAGGGTGATGCTATGCTAGTGACCGGTTAGGTCGGTATCCTGGTTAGGAATATGATATGTTTGATCTGCTTGTTGACTGTGAATTTCTATATGATTGTATGTATATGTGCACATGGTTGTTTGGACTGGAGTTGGGTTGAGGCGGGTCCTGCTTTGTGCTGTAGGCCAAGATACCCAGGGCGGACCGGTTGTCCCGTAGGCCCAGCGAGCGGTCCGGATAGGCTGTAGGCCCCAAGAGGGCGGACCAGACGTGCCGAGGCTCAGAGAGTGGACCAGGCCGACTGAAGGCCCGGTGCGGGCGGACCAGTCATACTGTAGACTCAGAGAGTGGACCAGGTGGATTGAAGGCCCGGTGCGGGCGGACCAATCACACTGCAGACTCGATGTATGTGGTTAGATTCGGAGATTGGACAGGTGGATTGAAGGCCCGGTGCAGGCGGACCAATCACACTGTAGACTCGAGGGATATGGCTAGACTCGGAGGGTGGACCAGGTGTACTGTTGGCCGGTGCGGCGGACCAGTCCCACAGTAGACCCGAGATGCAGGGATGTTCTGTGATCGGATATGTTATGGCATGTTATGCGTGTATGGTATATGTGGTTGGTATTTTGGGGATATCTCACTAAGCTTTCGGGCTTACAGTTGTGGTTTTATGTTTTTCAGGTTCTTCAGGAGACCGTGGCAAGGCGAAGGCGTGATCGTACCGCTCCTCATGATTTTGTAGTAATGTGATTCTGGGAATATGCTAAATGTTTTGTATTGAAAACCTTTTTGTAATGATTTAATGGAATCGAGTTGTTTTTGAAAAATTTAAAATTGGTTGTATTTTTCGGTCGTTACAAGTTGGTATCAGAGCCTTGGTTTGAGTGAATTGGAGAAACACTCGTGTGACTCCAGTCTCAAATCGAGGAGAGTTTTCAAAAGAGAGTTTAGAATGGTTTTCAAAATGGGTAAAGGAGGACGAGGAGGTACGATCAGCCGGAGCCAGTAAGTAACCCCAAAATACCATGCATGATATTTGTTTTAAGCTTTGATAGAACAGCATGCTAGTGTTAGGCTAGGGATCTTCAGGATTTCAGGATAATGTTTCCTGATTTGTGATGCTTGTAGCCTAGGGTTTCCTTATGGGAGATTTTCAGTGTTCCTCTAGTGATGAGGGTTGAGAGTTGTTATGCATGTTTCTCTAGGGTGTGGTGGTAGTACTTCATACAAATATGGGTAGGTGTGGAAGGTAGTATGGGCCCGTACTACTGAAAACACAGGACCCATATGCGTATCAGGGAAACCATGACGTATAGGGTTGGGTTGAGAGAGTTGGTTCCCGGGATAGTGGGAAGTATCTGAGTCTTTGTGGTGATTTTCAGTATGGAGATTCCGAGGCATGCTGAGTGGATCCGGGTCAAGATCGGGAGCAGGAGAGGGAGTTCCGGGCGGGTCAGTACCGCCCGAGGTTATTTGTCAGATGAGCACGTGCGAGTTGGATGCGAGGATTCGTGAGATTGTGCGTGATGAGATTGCTGCGTTGTTCCGGGTCGAGTTGCCGGAGTTGTTTGGGTCGATCAAGACCGCCATGGTTGAGTATTTTGATGAGCGCTATGCAGCTCTCACAGAGACGGCTGCCGTAGCGACTACAACAGCTGTAGCAGCGGCAGGGGGAGGAGCTGGTCGAGGCTTTCAGTATCGGGACTTCGATAATACGAAGCCTCCCACCTTTGATGGAGTTCAGGACCCGATAGTTGCTATGAGATGGTTATCAGACGTGGAGGGGTGTTTCTTCACGTGTTCATGCCCTGCTGATCAGAGGGTGAGGTGTGCCCTGAACCTGTTGAGGCTCGGGGCGAAGGATTGGTGGAGATTGACCACGGGGTCATATTCAGATGCGCAGAGGGCTGCGGTTTCATGGGATCAGTTCAGGGAGATGTTCAACACTCGTTATGTTCCGCAAGTTGAGAGGGAGAGATTGTTGGATTAGGTGTCTAAGCCCATAACTATAATTGGTATGTACTTGAATTGATAGCAGCACAGTCCTTTTGGGTTGCCCTCAAACCTAGCAACCAGACAAGGAAATTATGAAAGGAGAGATATTAATTTATTATAAGATTAATAAATTAATATAAATGAATTTATTAATATGTTAAAAGATTAATATATTAATGAGAAATCATTTTGTTTAATTAATTGTTAGCCAGAAATTAATTAGAATTAATTTTGGGGTTAAAAGAATTGATTATAAGGTGTAGGGACTAGTTTGCAATTATCTAATAGTTGAGTGGAAGGCTCTAGAACCCCCTTGGATAAGGGTGGACGAAATCTTTAGGGGAAACCCTAATAATTTCGTCCATAGGGGCTTGGATAAGGCCCTTGGGTTTGCTTAGGCCCTAAGCAAAGGATAACTAGGGTTTTCCCTAAACCCTAGATCCCTCAGCTATATAAGGAGCCTCCTGGTTCATGTTTTGGTCACTCTTTTCTTTTGAAGAAACCCTAAGGGCCGAAATTTTGCATACTCCCTCTCCCCTCTCTCCTCTACTTTCCTTCTTGCTAGTTTGGGTGTGATTTCATTAGAGGCATTACACTTGTGGTGCTAAGCTTCCAAGAAGATCAAGATCAAGATCAAGGGAATTATCAATTGTTTACTATAACAATTGAAATGTATGTAATTACTAAACCCTAGGTTGTAAATTTCGATTATAGCCTCTCTCCTCTAGGGTTCTTGTTTTGCAATTCAAAGTTGTATGTTCAATAGATAAAAAATAGATCCAAAGTAGGTTGCATGTGAACTTAGGAATTGTTTTCTAGTTTATTTGTTTTACCTAAAACCATCAGTGGTATCAGAGTCATTGTTGTTTTAAATTGAATTGCTATAATAGTTGAATTGCAAATTAGGGTTTATAGCCATTAAACCCTAAAGGCCAAAATTTTCGATTTTAGGGTTTTAGTGCAAAGGGTTTTCGAAAACCCTAGCCTCCATGAGCCCTAGTCGAAATTAGGGTTAGGGTTTCCTAAACCCTAGCCTCCTCCCCTTGTAATTTCGAATTATGTTCCCCCTTTTAGGGTTTCTTTGTTTTGGATAATAGTTGCCTTATTGGATAATTGAGATAAATAAGGAAATATCCTATCCCCATATTTTCGAAATCTAGAAGGGATATGGATTAAGATTAAATTAAGTGTTTGATTTAATTAGATAATCCTTACTAGATTTAATTAATTAATTAAAAGTTAATTAATAGACAAATATTAAATCTAGTTATTTGGTTGAGAAAATTAAGGAAATTATCCTATCCCCATATTTTTGAAATCTAGAAGGGATATGGATTAGGATTAAGTTAATTGTTTAATTTAATTAGATAATCCTTAAAAGATTTAATAAATTAATTAAAAGTTAATTAATAGATAAATATTAAATCTAATTAATTGGTTTACTTAAATTTAAAATTTAATAGTTTAAATTTCGAAAAATTTATATAAACCCTTGGAGTTTTAAAATGTTTTAAAACACACCTTATATGTATATTATAATTAAAAGTTAAAGATTATATATGTATAAGAATATGGTCAGTCAAATCGCTAGTATGCCTCATTCACGAAGCTAATCTATAAGGGGGGTATAAGGAAACTGCCTATAAAATGGTAGTTGAATGGGTGTCCACTCTCACCCACCGCTTCCTTGATTAGTGGAGGGTCGTTAGCAGAACGGATTTGATAGGACAACTACATCTCATTAAAAGTTAAATTTTATTAAAGAAAGTACTAGAACATTATTTTACAAAATCCTAACTCTAGTTACTTTAGGAGAAATGTGAAAAGTATGCTAATCCATGAAATTGCACATTATGCTTTATTGGTCGTTAGTGGAGCGTGTGTGGTTAACTGGCACACTAAAAGGCACTAATAAAGAGTAGTAATGGGTATCTCGTAATTGTCATTTTGATGGAGCGTGTGTGGTTTACCGGCACATCAATAGTTAATGATAAAGACAATGAGGTTATCAAGCACATTTGCATGGTTATTCACATCTGGTTTGTGATCCTCGGCATCCCAGTCACAAATAGAAGAGCATAATCCGAGATTAAAACATGCCATTGAATAGTTTCAATGTATCTCAAAGGATCTAGGAGTTTCCAATACATTTAAAACTTAACTTTTTTTTTGTTTTTCATGGTGGAAATTGGTAAATCGTCATTTACCTACCTTCAAATATTCTGCAAATTGGATTACGGCATCCCTCTTCCAATTTGTGGAATGTTGTGTTGGATCCTAGCCTCGATGTTTCATTTGGGTGTTACATCAAGGATTCTTATTAACTAACTTGAATTTTCTCCCGTTTTGTAGATGTCTCAATCTAACCATGGTCTTCCCGAATCTAAAGGAAAAAGTATTCCTGCTCAAAGTCTGTTCCACTATGAAGGTGAAAGATCAATCCCTACCATGTGGACCAACTTGATTCCACTTCCTCCACCTCCTCCCGTTGTTCTCCCAAACCTACAAGTTCGAAGGCTTGAAAAGTTCAAGCTCACTCAAGCCCTTTTGGCAAGTAAACACGAAGATGGGAAACCTGTGTGTGCACACGTCTTAGAGATGAAGTCACACATTGATAGGTTAAGCATGTTTGGTGTCGAGATTTCAAGTGAGTTGGCTGTTGACTGGGTTCTTCAGTCACTTCCTGAATCATATAGTGAGTTCGTTAGAGAGTACTATATGATGGATCACGACGTGACCCTCATTGATCTCACCTATTTGCTTATAGCCGTTGAATCAGCAATGATTTGGCGTGCTGATCAAGCAAATTTGTCTGGTGAATCAAACTCCCAAACTTCAAGGGACATTGAAAATGATGACATTGGAGATCCAGAAAAGGTAAACTCTGAGATTGTTCCTTGTGTCATTCCAAAAGAGTCCATTTGCTTTTATTGCCAAGAGAAGGGGCATTGGAGACGAAGCTGCCCTATCTACCTGAGAGATCTAAGAAATGGGAGAGTCTAGTGTTATGACTCCTCCTTGGGTATAAAATCCACTATCTAACTCCATCAAGTTCCTATTCATTGATTCTTAATACATAATGTGATAAGATTACATTTGAATGTTTTGCAAGATGAGAGAAAAGAGAGGAAGCTTGATGGAAAAGCAAGATGAGTCTGATCACGAAGAAATGGATCACCGTCGCATGGATTCAAAGATCAGATTTTGAGCTTAGAAAGTTATGATAGATTTGTTAGGAATAAATACATAGTTTTTTAGTTGATTTTGCATTGTAAGGACAAGTTTTCCGCTGCTTTTATGAATAAAATAAAATTTTTGGTTTGAATAATTTTATATATCCTTGCAATGAAGTCGTTATGAAAAATTAATGTATTGTTATCAATAATGGATTTGATTCTTAATTATGTCATTTGTGGAAATGTCGAGAATTTGCCAAATGAGGAAAGATTCTCATCGCCCAAGCTTCAATTGGACAGAAACTTGGAGTCATGCAACTTGATTGCGTGATGAATGAGAAACTTCATATTTGGAAAGTAGACTAATTCTTTGACAAAGTGTCAAGAGAAGGACTAGGAGATCAAGTACACTAGGTTGTACATTGATCAAGTTCACCACGAGAGTGATAAAGATATTCGTCATCATTTACTAAAGTTTAGTGAATATGGTTATGCTTATAAGATTAAATATAATTATGAGTTGATTGAAAGAATTTCAATCAATGGCAGAACGAATAAGAAGAATCAAGTAGGCAGAAAGATAAAAGTATCTCTATTCTAAGAAGAAGGGAGAGTAACTTTTATTGTGTTTTATGATAAGTCTTAATGATTAGGAACCATATCTCAATTGATCCTCTAAGTAAGTCTTAGTACATTTTCATGTCTAAGAAGAGGAATCGAGAATTATGGAAATGGTTAAAATCAAGAAGTCAATCATACTTCGTTCCAACATAAAGTCTTAGAGTTATACTCCAAGATTGTGAATTGAGTGACAAGTCTCAAGAAGGTTTATAACACTCATCAAATGTGGAATTTGGAAAAGTTTTCTTATTCTTGCACATTTAAAATTTGTAAGTTGTGATGTCTTGGATAAGACAAAGACCAACTAGGACAAATTTTGTGAAGTGTTTTGTCTTGATAAGAACCACACTAACTCTTGAATATTTGTTTTGTCGAGGAAAGTTTCCTGACAAGAGAATCGTATATGTCAAGAGGTCAGTGGGAGTTTTAATGATCTTGAAAAAGGTTTCAAGAACTAATCAAGAATAAACCTTATCGATCATCACTAGCACACGACTTGAGGTTTATAGCCTATCGTGGATGACATACTCCTTTTCTATGCCATTCCAATTGAATTAATTATGCAAGTGAGTTCTATGAGTTCTCATGTTAATGCATAAAGACATAGCACCTTGATCAATGGAAAGTACATTGATAAGTAAGGATGAGTTGATAAACCACTTGGAGGACATGGTGGGCACTCGTGTTACCATGAGGCAAGAAATCGAGATTGAGAAAGTTCAGTCCATATGAGTTTGGATTTGTCACAAACTTTGGTTTTGACAAATTCACATGGATAGGAACTTATACACCACAAAATCTAAGTGTCATAAGATTACCTCCTTCATGAAAATGACTGTGAGGAAATGCTTTCACTAAGAGAGATTTTAAGAAGATAGCAATTGTGGAAATTGTATTCTCAAATTCGATTATGGTTACGACATCTCTTTCCATAGTTCGAATTATGAGATTTGACAATTAGTCTGAACATTTGGGACTTAGTGACATAAGTTCTGAATTTGTCTAGACACACATATGAGCTTTCTAAGGCAAAGGTATATGCTTTTAAGAAGCTTTGATAAAGGCTTATCAAAGCATTTGGTATTAGAAATATGAACTTAAGGAATTCAATAAGCATTGTTCTCTGGAAGTTTAATTGTTTTCTGAATACATGTCAAAGCTAGTGGGAGCATAAGTGTTATGCTGGTAAGAAAATAATCATCATGTTAGTGGGAGCATGATTATTATGGTAAAGTATTGCGAGTTAGCAATATTAATTATAGAATACAAAGATTCACTTTGCAAAGTTGTAATGTTTGAAAAGTTGTTTTGCTATAATTAAGGGAGAGAATATTATACTTCATTTCAAAATTCTAAAGCTTAGATCGAGAAATGTTAATAAATTTAGTCAAGGATATATAGTGCATTCTCAAATTCGATTATGATCACATCATCCCTCTTCATAGATCGAATTGTGGGAACAGGACACATAAAATATTATGGCAGAAGGATGATAAAGTATCACTTCTTTATGTGAGACATTATGCATCATGTCCAATACGCTTCGGGTATAGGATCGATTGCATATGCTGTAATATTTTACCATTCTAAAATTTTCCAAATGCCTAGGGCATTAAGAGGGAAAAAGGAACTAGAATCGGTTTTGACTAAAATAATTAAACAACTATCAAAGGAAAATCTGAGGTTCACTGAGGATTTGTTGTTTGTGAGTAGTTAGAAGTATAGTACTGAATGGGCTATATTGACATTATTATGAATAGATAAGATTCTATTAAGAATAAGCTGTCATATGGCAAATATGGAAATGTCTCCATATTGGGAGTTGGATGTTGAGAGTCTGTGTGTAGATTAGAAACTTTTATGCAAGAAGGATATTCAAAGGAATGTACTTTGAATGTGAGACTTCACGTCTATGGAATTATCTTGTAACAATTTCCGATAGAGTACTTTGTAATTTCATTGGCCAAAGTCTTGGTGACTTTTGTGCTATGACTTTGCGAAAGGATCGTTGCATAAAATGTTAGAATCTAGCATATTCTAGTAGTTGCAAGAACCTTGTGTTCTAACACTAATAATAGGGATTGGGAATTGTGAAATGAGCATCATTGGAAAGGTTTTTCAATTGATTTATTTCACAAAGTATGGACCATAGGAAACCAAAGTGTGCATGCTTGGAGCATGGGACAATTGTGGTTATAATTCAAGTAATAAGTTGATTTTCTGAAACTATAAGCAATGAATAATGAGTAATCAATATGGTGTTTAAATAAAAGTGTTTTATTTACGCTCAAAAGCTTTAGGGCCATATAGGATTAATATTATTATTGCGTTTCACTTTGCATGTTTTGACTTCCCGAATAATAAGATTATTCAAACTCCACAGTCGCTCGTACTTTTGGAAGTAAGTAGTGAATCAAGACTGTCATGAACTGGAGTGTAGATTGTCTAAGGATAGACATGACAATAGATTTGATGCAACGTTCATGAGTACTCAAAAATTGAGATTTGAGTATTGGATAAACCCACGCTCAGAGTATTACTTCATGGAATTCATCACGAGTAATACTGAGACGATAATATCTATGATCTTGAAATAGAGATACATGAGTTGTAATTTGCAAGTCGGCTATACATTGGTGATATGAAAACGCATCAGTAACTTGGTGTTATAAAACATATTGTCATGTATGGTTTGATGAGTAAAAGATACAAGCATATGAGTCAATGTTTATTTGTTCCTTTTGCCCTAACTGGAAAATCGATATCTGTGGGCCCCTCGATGATTTGGTGTTGACTTATGCGCTGGGCCCAGCCAGGACTGAATTGATGTGTTCGATTAGAAGTCCTATATCATCACAAATCAGAAATCGGGAAACATAGATTCTGGACAAAGAGATTGATTGTATTCCATGTCTTATGTCTGGGGATATCTTGCAGAACGAAGGATTATATGATCACTTATCTTAGGACTCGTAACTGACTGGGTCAGAGTTCGGCAACAACTTTTTGGAAGCTACAATTTGCTGGTCAAATTTAGAAGGCATACTAGCAATTATAGTTACAGACTTATCCAAGTGGGAGACTGTTGGATTAGGTGTCTATCTTCCTTGCATATGCCTCCTACATGAACTTCACGGTTTATCAAATGGACGTCTAGTCTGCCTTCTTGTATGGCAAGGTGAAGGAAGAAATCTATGTTGATCAGTCCCCTGGGTTTGTTAACTCGAAGTTTCCTAATCATGTCTACAAGTTGGATAAGGCATTGTATAGGTTACATCAAGCTCCTCGAGCGTGGTATGAAACTCTTACAAAGCACTTACTCGAGCATGGATACTCCCGTGGCACTGTCAATCAAACTTTGTTTATCAAGCATGTCGATAATGATCATATTTTGGTTCAAATTTACGTTGACGAAATTATCTTTGGGTCTACCAGTCTGCAGCTATGCAAGGAATTTGAAGGTGTTATGAAAAAGCGGTTCGAGATGAGTTCGTTGGGAGAGATGACCATGTTTTTGGGGCTTTAGGTCAAACAAAATTCAACCGGAATCCTGCTACATCAAGCCAAGTATGTGGAGGATATTCTTGAGAAGTTCGAGTTTAAAGACGCAAAGCCTGCATCGACGCCGATGGCTGAAATACCTCTTCTAACTCCAGATCCTGATGGCGAATCCGTAGATCAGACACACTATAGATCGATGACCGGATCGTTGATGTATCTTACTGCAAGCCAACCTGACATCATGTTTGCAGTTTGTCAATGCGTACGTTATCAGGCTAATCCTAAACTTTCACATCTTATTGCTGTAAAAAAAAATTCGGTATATTAAAGGCAGCCCAAAATTGGGTCTTTGGTATCCGAAAAATTATGAATTTGATTTATATGCCTTTGCTGATAGTAATTATGGAGGCTGTGAGCTTGACAGGAAATCTACTTCAGGAGGGTGTCAATATCTTGGAGATCGGCTAGTGTCATGGCAGTGCAAGAAGCAACACACTGTCTCAACTTCAATGGATGAAGTGGAATACGTTGCCGCATCTGCCTATTGTTCTCAAGTTATCTGGATCCAACATCAGCTGTTGGACTACAGTTTGAATTATCTAGAAACCCCTATCTATTGTGACAATGAGGCTGCGATTCGAATTGCTAAAAATCCTGTCCAACACTAAAAAACCAAGCACATTGATATTAAAATTCATTTTATCAAAGACTGTTTTGAACGTTCACTCATCCGACTGGAACAGATTCCCACTGCTAATAATGTGGCGGATCTGTTCACCAAGCCTTTTAACAAAGCTCGATTCGATGTGCTTGTGGGATTATTGAAGATGATACATTTTGAGGATTAATTTTATTTAATTTAATTTTATTTTTTTTTACTTAGCTTAAGTTTTTATTTATTTTTTATTTTTTATTTATTTTATTTCTTTAATTCTTATCTTAAATTTTTATTTTTGGTTAGCTTAGTTTAAATTTGTGCATTTTAGTGATTTCATTCTCACCCATGCATAAATTTAGGGGGAGAAATAAACAAAAACCAAACCAAACAAAAATTCAAAATTCAAAATTCAAAATCCAAAACCAATAAAAATCAAAAAGATGTTACTGATAATCTTACTTGTAGGTGATGTGTTGGGAAGTGATATTATCAAGTGATAACGGGCAATCTGAATCCGCATAACGTACCAGAATTGAATAGTCTACGCTCTGTGCTCGATGCGTCGGTAGGCACGAAAGATTCTAAATGGACTTGATTATGAAGATTTAAACTTAAGAAACTCAAGGACTTGACAAATATTGAACTAGTTAGATCTGTTTAGTCTGACAATACGATGCTCGGATAGGTTGAGCGGGGAGATATACAGGGGAATCTACCAGTCACACTAAAAGAACCTGTATCTAGAACTATGGATTCATTTTTCCTCGATGTGCGGATTCTGTCCTTAATTCCGGTATTGATGGGGTGACTGGGGAATTCTGATAAATTAGGTCTGTAGAAAGTTATTTTCTTTCTCTCTGTATGTTAGCCATATGTTGCATCCTTTGCGTGATCGAGAGATCCGACCTGGACTGTAACATATGCAATTTTATCTCTCTGCATCTTCTTTCTATGCAATTCTTTCTATTTGTTAGCCATATACTGTCTCCTCTGCGTGACTCAAAATCTGACCTGGTACACAGTATATGCATCATTATTTTTCTCAATCCCTTTGAAACTTTAGTTAGTCATATGTTTCATCATCTGCGTGATTGGAAGAGATCCGACCTGGATGTATAGCATATGCATTCTAAATCTATCTTCTCTCTTAATAATTGTCTGCTAACCCAGTGTAAGGAGTATTCTGAAAATTCTTGATTCCTGGAGCATATCAGGAAGCGGGAAACATGTTCTGATACAATTAAAATTGAACACATACAGATTGTATGTAGATCTCACTGTTCAATTTAGGTGGACAACAATATCCCTGGTTGTCGTCAGCTAAATGGTCCCTAGGAAATCTATCTAAGAATATAGAATCATAATGTCTTGTCATTTGTAGTTTGTCCAAAATTGTCACAAAATTTTTCGCGTTTAAGTGGACCACAATACCGACGATCGATCAAACATAGACATGAATATGAAGGTACCGACAAGTAGACTAAGGATGTCTAACAACTTTGATCCCAATGTCATAAAATTAATATTCAGTGTTCATGTAGATAAAGTTTAGTCTATTTTGTCTTAAATTTTATTTTGTCTTAAATTTTATTTTATCTTTGTGTATGTCAAAAAAAAGGAAATATTTTAAGTTTAATTTTATTTGCTATTTTGATTTTATTTTCTATTTTAATTTTAATTTTATTTTTATTTTTAGTCTTATTTTTAATTTTTAAAAAATCCTCAAAGTATTATTTTTGAAATTTTTTAAAAAAATTGGACTGTGCCTTACACCGTGTGGTCAGCAGGTAAAAAGATAAAGGGTATAAATAGAGTTTACAGCCGCAAACTCTCTCCCTGTCTCTCTCCTCAAAAATATTTCTTGTTTTTTTGTGAAATTGTTCCGATCACTTCGAAGGTATCATGTTTTCAACCATGGATATGTGTTTATTTCATAGATTCGACAAGTTTTGAGCCTAAAATCGACGAAAAAGGGATTGTCAGGGTTTACGGCCCACACTTACGGCCGTGAAGAGCTTACGACCGTAAACTCCGTTTGCGGCCATAGGCTTATGGTCACGGGTTTACGGTCGTAAACCCCCGTTGACCGTAAACTTCCCTTTGACTTGAAATTTAATTTTAATAATTAATAATTCACTTTTGGGCTCGAAATTAAATCGTTTAAAATATTATTTGCTCAAATTTGCTTCTTGTCTTACTTGGTATGTTTTAGTGCAGATCAAATGACAGTCTTAAAGTTTGCAGACATGCACAATCTGGCGATGGTGCTGGTTGATCCTCCGGTGGCTCATGTGGATTTCAAATCAATGATTCATGGACTACGAGAATGCTGCTTGGCCTCCACCATTACCATGAACAGAAGGCGATTCTCCACCTACAATGAAGAAGCTTCTGCCGCCCTATTGGAGATTTCTATCCTACATGTTCGTGAGCTGTATCTCCAGCAGAAGGTCCGGTGCAGATGAAATATCCCTAAGAAACACTAGCGCTATTGTTTCTCTTGCTGCGGGGATTCGCTTCAACTTTTCTAGTTTTATCCTGGATGAGTTTGTGGTCAACATTAATGCCACCACTCAGGATATGTTCCTAATGTACCCTCGATTCGTTCAGCTCTTCATCAATAAACAATTTCCTGACTTGGTAATGGAGGGAGAAACGCTTGATATGGAGTCCTTGGGCCCTCACACTATTGGGCTCATTAAACAAAATCGCAAAGGGAAGGTGATCTTTCAAGGACTGTATCCATTGGTTAAATTCGGGCGATTTGCTGAGTTGAATGAAGCAACCGAGTCCCACGGATCTTCAGATAAGATATCATTGGAGCCCACTTTGTCAGAAAAGGTGATCTCGGAAGGAGATGTGATCACCGTATCAAACCAAGAAGGATAAGAGACCGTTGCTCCTGCTGTATCAGTAGCTGAGGAGCATGACCTACAAACAGTCCAACTTGAAGGTGATTACAATGAAGGGTCTTCCAAGAATACTGCTGAGCCTAATCAGTATGAAGACCTTGATCTTACAGGTTTCGATAGAGATGAGATTCCAACTAATTTTGGAACTAATGATGAGTTTCTGTCGAATGTCAACCTCAACTCGTTGCTTGATAATCTCAGTGATGTTGCTCACACGGCAACGGAGAGAAGGGATACAGAAGACGCTCTCGAATCGACACCCATAACTACAGAACAAGTGGTTGTCTCTACAACTTCAATGGTGACAGTGTCAGGGATTCCTCCCCTTGACGTTGTCTCACCTACTATTGAACCACTTCAGGGTGATGATACAACAGACCAGACCTTGCAGGCTGCATCTAAAAGAAGAAGACGTGATCCTAGGTTTGGGCCTTTGGATTTTGACTTATCTCATGATGTGCTGATTACACCAACTACTACACCTGCTATCGTATCAACTGAATCATTTCATGGAGGTCCTAGCACCAATTTTGAGGCCGGTGGCTCCTTTGCTCCACCAGGATTCTCTCCTCCTAGGATAGATCCTGATGATGCATCTGTACGATTAGCTGTGCATCTTGCTCAGTATGAAAATGTAGATCCTTCTTCGCGTGGCAAAGGGTTTTCTTTCGAAGAAGGTCATCAAGGAGCAGACAAGCCATCAATTGATGAGCTTCAAAAGAAGCTCAATATCATGGAGCAGAAGAACATCGAACTTGATATTCAAGTCAATGACTTGTTGAATGAGAATGCTAAATTGAAGTCTCAAGTGTCTGATCTTCAGGATGATAGAGCAATAAAGACAAAGCAGATTTATGATCATCAAGACCGTTTTAATCTCTTGACCTCCAGTTATTTTGAGTTGAAGAAGAAGCTTGAAAGTGATCTTGGTGACAAATACCAAACATCTGCAGATGAGTACAGAATTAATTTACATGCTCAAGCTTTTCCTGTTACTATGCCATCCGCTTAGACTTCACGGGTTGTTAATCGTTTCGAAGAGGAGCTCCTTCATGCTCCCCATGTTGAGGCAATCATACGTGATAGACAAGCTGAAGTTGATGAAAAAGGACAACTCTTGTTCAAGAGGAGTTCTGACAAGAATGTACCTGCACATCAAGTAAAAATCAATGTTACGGATATTGGAGCTGTTCGCTTTAGAGATACGTATGGTGATAGATCTGGGATCATTTCTTGGGGATTTCATGATCCTCTTAATATGTGGATTGTTCGAAGAAATAGTGGCAACACCAAGCTCCACAAAGATAGTCATGATTTCAATTCATGGACTAGGGTGGATTTATCAGAGCTGTCACGATCTCCTTTTTCAAATCCCTCGGATAATCCACAGGCAACTCAGTTCAAACATTTTCTAGAAGACCAGGTGAAAAAGGGCTTTCCTTCGATGAAGACTGCTGAGTCTGTTATCAAGCATTACCCTGATGTCATAGATCCCAAGACTGGTCATCCTCTTCAAGTGGTGATGTGGCTTGCAACCAGTTAGGTCAAACAAATCCCTGTGCTTCAAATTTACCCAAATGGATCTCTAAGCTCCATGGAGTATTGGGTTTTCGACGAGACTACAACGTCTGCTGTTATCAAGCTTAAAAATGGGTGCATTCGTCTATCTGATCGAAGGGATTTGTTCCAGTTCGGGAGGTGGGACATTCATCACCTGAGTACTTATCAAATATTAGTTGTCAAGGAGCTTTTTGAACAAGCAACGAAAGAGTACACGTCTATGGTTGCCCAGATTATCAATAAGCGTATGTGGAACGGGGCAATGGGGCAGGCATATGTGATGGTTGTCAACAAAGATTAACTTCAAGCTAGCAGCAAACCAAGGGGGAGATTGAAGGGTCCAGTTAATGGTTTGGTCAAGGCTTTCGTTTGTAATAGGTTCTTTTGAGTCAATATGTAATTTTGGTAGCTTTTGTGTAGTTTAGGGCCATGTGATGAGTTTACGGCCGTAAACCCAAGGCCGGCCCAGGTCCACTATATATAGATGCTAGCTAGGTCATTTAATGGTTGATGCCACAAAGTTTACGGTAGATATTCACAAGTTGTACCAGACGTCTTTTATCAACAGAAGCATGTGCAAGCTTGTTCTGATTTCTGTTTCTACTTCGATCTCGTTATTATTCATTGTTTTGATTGTTTGATCAATGTTAAGATCCGTTTCTGGACCTTACACTCACCATGTCTTGACTCGACCACTAATCTTCCACTCGCACAACTTGCAACCTCGAAATACTCCAACTCACAACTTGAAATATGGAGGAATCATCAATGACCAAGAACACATTGATGAAAATTTGAAATCCCATCTCCTACTGCTCAAAACCCATGCGATAATACTCATACCGACTCTGAAGTTGATTACCAAACAACTGTTGCCCTTCCCGGAGTGCATATAATAACCCATACATCGAACTAGAAATTCTCAACAGTCGAAACCAGACCTCAACGAACCAACCACTACAACTTGAAGAGTTCCTAACCACAATAAGGTCCCTAGCCAACGGCTAGTCACTATGGATGCATTATCTCACTCTGCACCTTGTCCCATCCACCAATGATCCAAGTCTCATATTTCCATATCGCAGATCTCCATAATCAGTTCTCTAACCGCACTTGAACAAATATCTGATCCTCTTAAATAAATACTCAGTTCTCCCCCACTCAGGGTTCGAACCATCACCAACTGGCATACCAACACTCTACCCCACAGACTGTTTCACCATCACCAATTGGCATACCATCACACTTGACTCTTTGAACGTACTACTTAATCACTCAATGATCTTCCCGATGGAGACCAAGCAAATCCAAATATCCCGTAACTCAGAAAAAAATCTCATAATCCTCCCAACGTTACTGCCTCAAGTCATCTCGAAGCCTTAGACCGACACACTGCCGGATACCCCAACTGTTCTGAATTAATCTTGACTCTCAATCTGGAAATAATGCACTATCACACACCTCGTCTCTGATTCCTCGACCAACCTCCCATCGCGGGAATCATCATAGGAGCAAGAGACCTCACTCTCACAGTCGATACACAACGTAGACAACGAGGGCCACCGCCCCGTTATACTCCTCTTAATCACCTGGAAGTGCTGCTAAAAAGTATGCCTCCCTCGTTAAGGAACCTTTTTTGTTCTCTTCCATCTCAGTCCCCACTAATGACTCTCTCATGGTATAAGAAATACCTCGCAGTAGACATACTGCCCAAATACTCCGGTGAAAAGGTTACAACCCTATGCTATCCCACGGTGTTTACCTCCAAACTTTGAAACCGGAAGCTCGTTATCTCTTTTGCTTCTCACAGGAATCGAGAATAACACAACTCTTGTCACAGAAAGTGACATCTCAATTATCGGTTGATTGCTCAACTCAAACTGCAATCCTCCATAAAGCATCATCTCTACTCATCCCTGAGTCTTGCGACTCTAACTGCCATCTCACCAGTAAAATCTTTCAGAAACTAACTCGATTTCCCTCTTAAGGTATGCTTCATTGAAACTCGTTCGACATGGCCCTCTGGCCCCACATTCTATCATATCCGTTCTCAGTCTAAACAATCACAATGGGACAACTGGTAAAGTCAGAAGCACTATCCACTACGAATCATGGTACTCGGACCATGTTATCTCTTTTCAATCCGCTACGAATCATGGTACTCGAACCATGTTATCACCTCTGAATCTTCTACGAATCATGACACTCGAACCATGTTATCACCTCTCAATATGCTATGAATCAGGGTACTCGAACCATGTTATCACCTCTCAATGTGCTACGAATCATGGTACTCGAACCATGTGATCACCTCTCAATCTACTACGCATCATGGTGTTCGAACCATGTGATCACCTCTCAATATGCTACGAATCATGGTACTCGAACCATGTGATCACCTCTCAATCTGCTACGAATCATGGTACTCGAACGATGTGATCACCTCTCAATCTGCTACTTAGAGCCTCTGGAATTCTCCCTATTTCGAGTACGGGTCATCTGCTTTCAGTAGTACGGGCCCATACTACCTGCCACATCTACCAATACTTTCCACACGGATCGTCCCAGATTTCCTAAGTAGCTGCTCAACCTTCTCGATTACCAATCCTGATATACCTGGTCGCTATCCAACGAATACACTCCTCTAACAACGTACTCTTTTGACTAAAGTCACTCCCTAGGCTCTTCCTAGGTTCTCACACTTCTCTGCCATCAGCTATTGAATAACTCCTTATGATGTCATCCATCTACCTCCTGAATATCGTCATATTCACTTAGTACCTGACTCCCATCATGAAGAGTTCCACAAAGCACAAAGCAAGCAACATTCGAGCATCGAATAATCTCCACCAACACATAAAACGACTCTAGGTTAGAACTCCACTTTCTCTATTCACACTCAAAAGGAATCACCGAACTTAAGCAACCCTACCTCTCGTGGGTATCTAACTACTCTATCAGTAGGTTCCTCCAATTCTCATCTAGGTATCTCCCCTAGATTACTCCTCTACTCAAAGCTCTCTCTAAAAGATTCCTACTGGATACTCTTACTCCGCACATAATCAAGGCACATCAAAGATAACAACAATTCCTAGGCTAAGGCATCACAAATTAGGCAACTCTAGCCCTAAAATATGAAATACCTAGCCTATCCTTTAGCATGCATCACTGATATCTCAAAAATAACTCATAACACAAATAAGTAAGGGTATTTTGGGAAATCACCATTCGGGATTTGGATGATTGTACACACTGCTCCAACTCGTTTTCTCTTAAATCTCTTTCTCATTTTTGAAAAATCATTTCTTTTGAATTTTTTTCTCAAATCCTCAGTTTGAATCCAGACATACCCAAAGCTACATCCGAATCCCTCAAACCAAAGCTATAATACCAACATGTAACTCCATAAACTTTCAAACAAAATTTTCATTTTAAAATCACATAATTCTCATAACACATTTCACAAAAATCCCAATTATCTAATTAACAAAACGCAACTCCATAATTGTTTGATTAATAAACCAGGATCCTCAAAACATAAGCCTTTCTCTTGTGTGTACAATCAAGCTGGTGCCTTCCCGTGATCCTGAGTAGAACCTGAAACACATATCACATAGCACGGTAAGCATGAAACTTAGTGAGTTCTTCAAAATACCACACATATATCATTAGCCTCTCATGGCTATACTCAGATAAGACCCTCCGTTCAGTGTGTCTCAGTGGGACCCTCCGGTCCCACAACTCGGGTGGACCCTTCGGTCCCAACTCAGTAAGCTCAAAATAATAAACATCATTAATCAGAAACACATAATGCAAGATATCACAATACTCAATATAAGCACATAAGACCTTCCGGTCACACAAAGGTTACCACTCCAGGTAAGTATAGTGAGAAAACTCACCTCGTAAGAAATCAGATAACCTCAAACTCATATCACCGATCTAGCCTCTTCCTAACACATACGATAGTTATCTCTAATTAATAACGGCTCTCAAAGAAGCTAGACTAAACCATTCTACAAACCCACAGAAGGATAAACGACCATTTTACACTCCCATGGCCTCAATAGTCCACAAATTGACCAAACCCTAAAAGTCAACGACAACACGTATGCCGTGCATAGCAGCCCTCTACGTTGGGTGTACTCCATTGCCATGCATGCATCGGGGATTCTCAACCCTACGCTGCACGTACTAGGATTACGATCAGCGTACGCCCCAGTTTTGCTCTTCCTGCTCCTTTGGTCTTAATCCGTTAAGACCTTAGCTCAAATCTCAAATCTGGACTCCCTAAAGGCTCATAATCCATAAAGTTTGTGACTTTAAGCCTTTGCATGGTTGAAGAATTCAAAAACACCAAAAGTCTCGCTCTCTATTCTCAAAATTGCTCATATCTCATGCATGGTTTGGTTTAAACGTCCAAGTCTCGATTTTTATGATTCTACACCACTAAAAACACACAAAGGAGCGAATAATAAACTCTGGAGCTCAATATCTAGCATCCAACTTTGGGACCAAAACCCTAAAATGAACAAAAATGATGCACAAATCAAATGGGTGAGAAAGCTTTAAGCTTTATACCTTTAATTGAAGCTCCAACCATAGATAAGCTCAGATCCAAAGCTTGGACTCCCGAACCTTCCTCTTCAAAGCTACTTCTTCACTCCAAAGAACCACAAGAACACTTAATTGCTCACAAATGGACATACAAGCGCAAGGGACGAGAAATTAGGGTTTGAGAGGGTTGATGTCTAGGAATGGTGGCCAGAAATGAGGCCATCATGTCCTTCAAATAGGGACACACCCTAAATTAGGGTTTTCACTCTGGGCCTAGTATGCCTAGCGTACTAGGTGGCGTCCGCATCAAAAACATGCACATGAGTACGCTGAGCGTAGTCACACGTACTCCCCGCGTACTCATTTACCACCTTTCTCAAATAAGGGACCTATCTTGCCGAATCTTCAAACTTTCATAGCTTCCTCGTTATAAGTTCGTTTCCAATGAACCTTATATCCACAGAAAGGTGACGAGAAGCCCTACGCTTCTAACAACTCTTCGTAGCCTCAAGGCTTCCTCATGCCCGGGTTGCATCCCACGAACCCTAAATCACGGACGATCTGAAACAGGATGTTACAATTTTCCTCCACTTGAATTATATTTCGCCCTCGAAATTGCTCCTTATCATTACCAACAGATCCCAACAATTAGCCCGAGAAGTGCAATCAATTATTCGAAATATAACCGATCTTCCCAAGGCAACCGAAATCGAACCGAACCCTCCAACTCGAAAAAGAAAAAACCCTTCATTGTTGCATAACCCATTATGCCTCTCCAAAACTTAGAATCTGTAGAGGTATGTCTCGCCGACTGATCGCCCATTTGGTATATCCCCATGTCATTCGCCCATCGAATAACAGACTCGATAAACACTTCCAACTCTGATGGCTTGTTGCGACAAGTCGTAGCCACAGTTAACTATTGAACACCTATGCCCAACTCACCAGTCTATTCCGACCGAAACCTAAAGAAACGGGGTCAACTCACACCAATGACCAATCTCCGATAATGCTATCAGAACCCATATGAAGAGTGAAATGAAGACCTTCCAATCCATATGGGAATTGAAACTCTACTCTAGGTTCGAACTCCCGACAGACCGAATCATTTCATTACCGACCCCAGAATGATTCAGCTCTAGCCCCAAACTCAACATCCATGCCTGACCGAACTATCCACTGATAACTGGAAACATAACTCCAACTGCCTCTCAATGCAAGACACCAAATCCGATTACAAGATCGACTCCCGAACCAACAATTTAATCTCCAAGGCTACCCTAGCCCATTCGGCAATAGGACTTCACAGAAGTCCTATTCAACCAAGCTATCTCATCCAATCACATTGAACTCCACAATCACGAAGCTCGCTTTGCCCCAAGCGATTTCTACACCTGATTGAAATCACACCCCACACACACAACCTTGGTCGTTTACCACATGTTACCTCGCGCGCGTCGTGGTTCTACCCAAACCAATGAACAGGTTCGCCCAATTCTAAGACATCAAATGGAAACACATCCCTCCCAGAATGCAATCCACCCGAAATCCCCACCTGCTCATTCTCCACACATATAGATCCAAACTCACCCAACAAAGTCTGGTCCGACACAGAGTTGGAACCACTCGTCCTAACCCAGTACTTCAACTCATGACCCTTGTTCCATGCATATACGCTTGCATTACACCTTGATCCTTCCGACTTGCGATAAACGCTATCCAACTCAAAACACAACGGGTTTCGACCATTGCTGAGACCCCAGTATCGCCCTTGGCTCGGCTACCTGGTTCCCACATACCCATTTGGCAAGGCTACCCAGGCCTAAGAGCTCCTCTACATCACCCCTGACTAGTAAGGATGCGGCTCCCCGCTGTTATACAACACTCTCTCACTGACTAACAAGTGTTACGACTCCCTGTAGTCCTATGACACTCTCTCATTGGCTCGTGAATGCTATGGCTCCCCGCAGTCTTATGATACTCTCTCTGGCTTACGTATGTTACGGCTCCCCGTAATCATACGATACTCTCTCTCTGACTCATGTATGTTACGGCTCCCTGAAATCATACGACTTTCTCTCTCTCTCTCTCTCTCTCTCTCTCTCTCTGACTCATGTATGTTACGGATCCCCCGTAATCATACAATACTCTCTCTCTAACTCATGTATGTTACGACTCCCCGTAATCATACGATACTCTCTCTTATTCTCCATTGGCTCTCTCCATGGTCTTCCCTGACAGTCCTATGTGATGACTCCTGCTTGGATCTGTTCACTCTCTTATCACCCCCACATTCTCATCCTCAAGTCGTCACCCCATTGAGTTCACTAGCTCATGTTTTATGGTCCAACCATAAATAGGTACACACACCCACCCAGATTAAGTATCTCTACTTTTGACGACAATTACCGCAACAAGACACTTTCTCCTGCTACAATTCACATTTGGATAGTCCCTTCCTATGATAATTAGCTGAAGGGTTCCCACAGGAGCAATAGTCACTTGGTACTCCACTTGTCATCTCATAACTCAAGTCTCAAAATAATCCCAAAAGTTTGGGGCGTCATACTCAGATACGCCGAAACACCATCACAAAACCTCACGTTGTCTTGTCTCATCCACAGATCTTCCACTCATGGCATCATACTCGGATACCGCAATACACCCTCTCAGAATTTCACCATGTCTTTCCTCGACCACTAATCTTCCACTCGCACAACTTGCAGCCTCAAAATACTCCAACTCATAACTTGAAATACGGAGGAATCATCAATGACCAAGAACACATTGAAGACAATCTGAAATCCCATCTCCTACTTCTCAAAACCCATGCGATAATACTCATACTGACTCTGAAGTTGATTACCAAACAACTGTTGCCCTTCCCGGAGTGCATATAATAACCCATACATCAAACTAGAAATTCTCAATAGTCAAAACCAGACCTCAACGAACCAACCGCCTCGAATCTCAACCACTACAACTTGAAGAGTTTCTAACCACAATAAGGTCCCTATCCAATGACTACTTACTATGGATGCATTATCTCACTCTGCACCTTGTCTCATCCACCAATGAACCAAGTCTCATATTTCCATACCGCAGATCTCCATAATCAGTTCACTAACCGCACTTGAACAAATATATGATCCTATTAAATAAATACTCAGTTACCCCCCACTAAGGGTTCGAACCATCACCAATTGGCATACCAACACTCTACCCCACAGACTGTTTCACCAGGTACATCACACTTGACTCTTGGAACGTACTACGTAATCACTCAATGATCTTCTTGATGGAGACCAAGAAACTCCAAATATCCCGTAACTCAGACAAAAATCTTAGAATCCTCCCAACGTGACTGCCTCTAGTCATCTCGAAGCATCAGACCGACACACTGCCGGATACCCCAACTGTTCCAAATTAGTCTTGACTTTCAATATGGAAATAATGCACTGTCACACACCTCGTCTCTGATTCCTCGACCAACCTCCCATCACGGGAATCATCATAGGAGAAAGAGACCTCACTCTCACAGTCGATACACAACGTAGACAATGAGGGCCACCGCCCCGTTATACTCCTCTTAATCACCTAGAAGTGCTGCTAAAAAGTATGCCTCCCTCGTTAAGGAACCTCCTTGTTCTCTTCCATCTCATTCCCCACTAATGACTCTCTCATGGTATAAGAAATACCTCGCAGTAGACATACTGCGCAAATACTCCGGTGAAAAGGTTGCAACCCTATGCTATCCCACGGTGTTTACCTCCAAACTTTGAAACCGGAAGCTCGTTATCTCTTTTGCTTCTCACAGGAATCGAGAATAGCACAATTCTTGTCATAGAAAGTGACATCTCAATTATCGGCTGAGTGCTCAACTCAGACTGCAATCCTCCATAAAGCATCATCTCTACTCATCCCTGAGTCTTGCGACTCTAACTGGCATCTCACTAGTAAAATCTTTCAGAAACTAACTCGATTTCCCTTTGAAGGTATGCTCCATTGAAACTCTTTCAACATGGCCCTCTGGCCCCACATTCTATCATATCCATTCTCAGTCTAAACAATCACAATGGGACAACTGGTAAAGTTAGAAGCACTATCCACTACGAATCATGGTACTCGGACCATGTTATCTCTTTTCAATCCGCTACGAATCATGGTACTCAAACCATGTTATCACCTCTTAATCTTCTACGAATCATGACACTCGAACCATTTTATCACCTATAATTCTACTATGAATCAGGGTACTCGAACCATGTTATCACCTCTCAATGTGCTACGAATCATGGTACTCGAACCATGTGATCACCTCTCAATCTGCTACGCATCATGGTGTTCGAACCATGTGATCACCTCTCAATATGCTACGAATCATGGTACTCGAACCATGTGATCACCTCTCAATCTGCTATGAATCATGGTACTCGAAAGATGTGATCACCTCTCAATCTGCTACTTAGAGCCTCTGGAATTCTCCCTATTTCGAGTACGGGTCATCTGCTTTCAGTAGTACGGGCCCATACTACCTGCCACATCTACCCATACTTTCTACACGGATCGTCCCAAATTTCCTAAGTAGCTGCTCAACCTTCTCGATTACCAATCCTGATATACCTGGTCGCTATCCAGCGAATACTCTCCTCTATCAGTGTACTCTTCTAACTAAAGTCACTCCCTAGGCTCTTCCTAGGTTCTCACACTTCTCTGCCATCACCTGTTGAAGAAGTCCTTATGATGTCATCCATCTACCTCCTGAATATTGTCATATTCACTTAGTACCTGACTCCCATCATGAAGAGTTCCACAAATCACAAAGCAAGCAGCATTCGAGCATCGAATAACCTCCACCAACACGTAAAAACACTCTAGGTTAGAACTCCACTTTCTCTATTCACACTCAAAAGGAATCACCGAACTCAAGAAACCCTACCTCTCGTGGGTATCTAACTACTCTCTCAGTAGGTTCCTCCAATTCTCATCTAGGTATCTCCCCTAGATTACTCCTTTACTCAAACTCTCTCTAAAAGATTCCTACTGGATACTCTTACTCCGCACATCCTCAAGGCACATCACATATAGCAACAATTCCTAGGCTAAGGCATCACAAATCAGGCAACTCTACCCCTAAAATATGAAATACCTAGCCTATCCTTTAGCATGCATCACTTATATCTTAATAATAACTCATAACAAAAATAAGTAAGGGTATTTTGGGAAATCACCATTCGGGATTTGGATGATTGTACACACTGCTCCAACTCGTTTTCTCTTAAAGCTCTTTCTCATTTTAGAAAAATCATTTCTTTTGAAAATTTTCTCAAATCCTCAGTTTGAGTCCAGACATACCTGAAGGGACATCCGAATCCCTTAAACTAAGGCTCTGATACTAACTTGTAACACCGTAAATTTTCAAACAAAATTTTCATTTTAAAATCACATAATTCTCACAACACATTTCACAAAAATCCCAATTATATAATTAACAAAACGCAACTCCAAAATTGTTTGATTAATAAACCAGGATCCTCAAAACATATGCCTTTCTCTTGTGTGTACAATCATGCTGGTGCCTTCCCGTGATCCTGAGTAGTACCTGAAACACATATCACATAACACGGTAAGCATGTAGCTTAGTGAGTCCCCCGAAATATGACACATATGTCATTAGCCTCTCATGGCTATACTCAGATAAGACCCTACATTCAATGTGTCTCAATGGGACCCTCCGGTCCCACAACATGGGTAGACCCTCCGGTCCTAACTTAGTAAGCTCAAAATAATACACATGATAAATCATAAACACATAATGCAGGATATCACAATACTCAATATAAGCACATAAGACCCTTCGGTCACACAAAGGTTACCACTCTAGGTAAGTATAGTGAGAAGACTCACCTCGTAAGAAATCAGATAACCTCGAACTCATATCACCTATCTAGCCTATGCCTAACACATATGATAATTATCTCTAATTAATAACGACTATCAAAGAAGCTAGACTAAACCCTTCTACAAACCCACATAAGGATAAAAGACCATTTTACCCTCCCATGGCCTCAATAGTCCACAAATTGACCAAAGCCTAAAAGTCAACTCAAAGTCAACGGCAACACGTATGTCGTGCATACCAGCCCTCTACGTTGGGTGTACTCCATCGCCATGCATGCATCGGGGATTCTCGACCCTACGCTACACGTATTAGGATTACACTCAGTGTACGCCCCAATTTTGCTCTTCCTACTCCTTAGGTCTTAATCCATTAAGACGTTAGCTTAAATCTAAGATTTGGACCCCCTAAAGGCTTATAATCCATTAAGTCCGTGACTTTAAGCCTTTGCGTGGTTGAAGAAGTCACAAACACCAAAAGTCTCACTCTCTATTCTCAAAAATGCTCATATCTCGTGCATGGTTTGGTTTAAACGTCCAAGTCTTGATTTTTATGATTCTACACCACTAAAAACACACAAAGGAGCTGATAATAAACTCTGGAGCTCAATATCTAGCATCCTACTTTGGGACCAAAACCCTAAAATGAACTAAAATGATGCACAAATCAAAAGGGTGAGAATGCTTTAAGCTTTATACCTCTAATTGAAGCTCCAACCACAGATAAGCTCAGATCCAAAGCTTGGACTCCCACTCCTTCCTCTTCAAAGCTCCTTCTTCACTCCAAAGAACCACAAGAACACTTAGTAGCTCACAAATGGACACACAAGCTCAAAGGATGAGTAATTAGGATTTTAGAGGGTTGATGTCTAGGAATGGTGGCAAAAAATGAGGCCATCATGTCCTTTAAATATGGACACACCATATATTAGGGTTTTCACTCTGGGCCTAGTACGCCCAGCGTACCCTCTGGTACGCCCAACGTACTAGGTGGCGTCCGCATAAAAACACGCACATGAGTACGTTGAGCGTACACACACGTATGCCCCGCGTACTCATTTACCTCCTTTCATAGCTTCCTCGTTATAAGTCCATTTCCAATGAACCTTATATCCACAGAAAGATGACGAGAAGCCCTACACTTCTAAAAACTCGTCGTAGCCCCAAGGCTTCCTCATGCCTGAGTTGCATCCCACGAACCCTAAATCACAGACGATCCGAAACAGGATGTTACACAGTTGACTGGTTGATTTTGACTAGTTTGACTTTGACTTTGACCAAATTTGACCAAGGGATATTTTGGGTATTTTGAATGGTGTTTGAGAATTGGTCATTTGGATGAATAGGTGAGGGTTAGAGATGAGATTCAGAGTCGGGACCTCGTCAATTATTGTTCAGACTGTAAGGTGAGGTTTCCTCAATGTACTTACGGGTCGAAGGCACCAAGGTTGGCCCATTGGATTGATATCTTTCTAATCTACTATACATTTATATGTTGAGTATGGGATAGATTTGCATGACTATATGCTAGTTGTTGATATGCTTAGACTGGTATATTTATAGGACTACCTGTGATTTCTGTCTCCATGACTATGTAACGTCCCAAAAATACGACCCAAAAATTTCATTTTAAAATTTATAAAACGGTATTCCAAAACATTTTCAAACAACCAAGAAAGACTTAAGTGTATCATTACATCGTAAAATATCAGAGTACATCTCAAAACGCGGAATAAACTGGTGTGTGCTTTGCAATCATCTTGGGCTCTTCCCCCTTGAACCATAAGTACCTGAATCCTCAACTGAAAACCGTAAGCACAACGCTTAGTGAGGTCCCCAAACTACCACATACCATACATAATAAACACATATTAGGCACCAGTCCTACAACGGGTCATGCCCAACACCAAGTTCCACTCGGCCTCGGGCCCCGCCTGACATCGAGCCCCACACGGATTATAGATCTGTCAATCACCAGGCACCGTCTGACATCGGTCCCCGCCTAATACACATCTTGACATTTAAACACATAATCATACTAACACATGCGATAATCATAAAGATAACAACATACAATACAGTCATCGTGCCTTGCCCAACATTGAGCCCTGCTCGGTATACATACCAATGCATACACATGCAAGATTCATGCAGACATCTAGCATCCTACATAAAAAACCATGGGTCAGCATTGGTGCCTTCAATCTGTTAAACATAGTGAGGAAACTCACCTCAGACTGCTGAATCTCACAGATAAATCTATGGCTGCTAGTCTACTAAAATCATCACACTATCAACATAAAATAACATCTAATTAATAATTGGATCCAGACTCACACTAAATTTCCAAACTAGGGTAAAAGACCTTTTTACCCTTCACGTAACTTGGCCCAAGGCCAAAGCCCAAACCAACTATCCAAAATGCCCAAATTCCAAAATGATCACTCAAGGCCCAAATATGGCCCACTCTTCCAAATTGGGCCCAAATACCTTCGTGGGTATTCAACCAAAATAGTCCAATAAAATAGCACTAGCCTAAAAACCGAATTCTGATGGACCAAGAAAGCCCTAGAATCCTAAGGTCCAAAATAGTCCCAATACCGAAAAGCCCAAAATTCTGAAGCCCACTACTGAGTACGTGGGGCGTACTGAGCTCCTACGCTTAGCGTACACACTCTGGGCTAGTACTGATGGGTTTTAGCCATAAGAACATCCTTTGTGCTCATACAAACCCTAATGCTTGGATCTAGGTTTCTTTATTGTACATGCAATTCATCCAAGACTATAAACCCTAGATCTAATATATGATAATCAATATAACATATGAATTAGGGTTTAGATCATACCTTGATTGTTATGTAGCAATAAAAATCTCAAATCCTTCTTGTATTGACTTTAGAAAGCTTAGAGTCACAAATGTCACTCCTCTAATGGTTCACAAACACCAAGAACAAGAGGATGAAGAGGAGAAGAGAAGGAGGCTGCCCAAAACGTGTGGAAACCCAAACGAATTAGTTCACCACGTTTTTGAGCCATAAGGGTTCTTTAAATAGTGAGGCTATTAGGGTTATCTAACAAGGAAACCCTAATTTGGATGCTTAGGCCCTAAGCAACCCATGGACTCCTTCCTTAAAGGCCCTAGGACGATTTCTAATGGGTTTCCCCATAGAATTCGTCTAACCTTATATTATAAGGTAATCCATAGCCCAATTGCAATTATCTTATAATTACAATTCCAGTCCCTTAAGTTCAATTAATCTCTTTTAGCCACAAACTTAATTCTTATTAATTCTTGACTAATATTAATTAAACAATATGATTTCTCCTTTAATATATTATTCTCATAATATATTAATGAATCATATTTAATCCTTTCTCTCCATAATTCATCCTATCAAGTTGCTTTGCCGAAGGCAACCCAAAAGGACCATGCACCATCGGGTCAAGTACATACCAAAATAGTTATGGACTTAGACACTAATCCAACAGTCTCCCACTTGGATAAGTTTAATAACTATTCTGCGTATGACTTCAGATCCTGATCTGCAATCATAGCTCTCTAAAGCCGTTGTTAACTCTGATCTTATCAGATACGCGTGTCCTTTCAATAAGGGATCATATATTCCTCCATTTTAGATATTATCGTATAGACTGAGACATGGATCTAAATCATTCTCTCTGTCTATGTGCTGTTTCCCGAATTCAGATTTATGACGACTGACAACAGACTATAATTGAACACATCAATTTAGTCCCGACTTGGCCAAGCGCTTAGGTGCCATCACTAAATCATCGAGGGGCCCACAGATATCGCTTTTATCCTACTTTGGATAAAAGGAACGGATAAACTTTGACTCAATGCTCGCTTGCACTCACTCACCAAATCACACACAACAATATGTTTTATAACATCAAGTTACTGGTGCGTTTACATATTATCAATGTGCAACCGACTCGCAAGATACAACTCACACATCTCGGTTTCAAGAATATAAGATGTTATCGTCTCACCAATCACTCGTGATGAAATCCATGAAGTGATCCAAGTGAGCGTGGGTTTAATCCAATGCTCAAATCATATTCATAAGCACTCATGAACGTTGCAGCAAACATTTGCTTATGTCTAATGCTCTTTAGACAATCCACACACCAATTCATGACAGTCTTCATTCATACCTACTTCCAACATATGAACGACTATGGCCCGTTCGAATAATTTGACTGTTCTCAACCAATTAAATTATCCAGGAAGTCAAAACATGAAAAGTGAAACACAAGGATAATACTAATCCCATATGGCCTCAAACCTATGAGTATAAATAAAACACCTTTTATTTATCACCATATCGATTACTCATTATTTGTCGTTTCGGGTAATCAACTTCTTACTTGAATTATTACCACACTTGTCCCATGCTCTTAGCATGCACACAATGTTTACTTATGGTTCTTACTTTGTGAAATGTATCAAATGAACACATTTCCTATCATACTCATTTCACAACTCCCAATCCTTATCATAAGTATAAGAATATCAAATTCTTGCCACTTATAGAACATGTTAGATTCTAATATTTTATGCAATGATTCTTTTGTAATGTCACTACACTAAGGTCACAATGACTATTTCCAATGAATTACAAAGCTCTCTATCGGAAATTGTTACAAGACAATTCCATAGATGTGATGTCTCTCACTCAAAGTACATTCCTTTAAACATCCTTCTTGCATAAAAGTTTCTAATCTAGACATAGATTCTTAATATCCAACTCCCAATATGGAAACTTTTCCATACTTACCATATGACAACTCATTCTTAATAGATTGTTTTCTATTGATAATAATGTCGATATGGTCCATCCAATACTATACTTCCAACTAATCACAAGCGACCAATCATTGGCGAACTTTGGATTGTCGTTTGATAGCTGTTTAATTATCTTAGTCAAAACCGATTCTTGTCCTTTTCCCTCTAAATGCGCTAGACATTTGAAAAATTTTAGAATGGTGAAATATTATAGCTTATGCAATCTATCCTATACCCAAAGCGTATGGGACACGATGCATAATGTCTTACATAAAGATTTGATATTTTATCAATCTTCTGCCATAATATCTTATGTGTCACGTTCTTATGATTCGATTATGAAGAGGAATGTCGTAATCATAATCGAAATTTTAAGAACTCACTATGTATCTTTGACTAAGTTTATTAACATTCCATAACCTAAGCCTTTAGTTTTGAAATGAAGCATAATATTCTCTCCCTTAATTATAGCAAAACAACTATTCAATCCTTACGACTTTGTAAAGTATAACACTTGTTTTCTATAATTAATATTGCTAACTTGCAATACTTGCCTTAATAATCATACAAGCATAACATTTATGCTCCCACTATCACGATGATTATTATAAACATAACACTTATGCTTCCACTAGCTTTGACATGTATTCAGAAACAGCTTAACTTTCAGAAAAAACAATGTTTATTGAATTTCTTTAAGTTCATATTTCAAATACTCAATGCTTTGATAATCTTTTATCAAGGCTTTATAAACTTATACACCTTTGCCTTAGATAGTTAATGTGTGTGTCTTAAACTATTAATACTAATTGCCAAATCTCACAATTCAAATCATGGAAAGGGATACCGTAACCATAATCAAATTTGAGAATACAATTTCACAATCACTATCTTCTTAAAATCTTTCTTAGTGAAAGCATTTTCTCACAGTCATTTTAATGAAGGAGGAAATCTTATGACACTTCGATTTTAATGGTGTATATGTTCCTATCCATGTGAATTTGTTAAAACCAAAGTTTATGACAAATTCAAACTCATATGGACCGAGCCTTCTCAATCTTGATTTCTTACCTTATGGTAACACGGCTGCCCACCATGTCTTCCAAGTAGTTAAACAGCTTACCCTTTCCTATCAATGTACTTTTCATTGATCAAGGTCCTTGCCTTTTATGCATTCAAATGAGAACACATAGGGCTCACATGCATAATTAACTCAATTGGAACGGTACAGAAAACAAGATGATGTCAACACGATAGGTTGTAAACCTCAACTCGTGTGCTAGTGATGATCGATAAGGTTTATTTTAATTTATTCTTGAAACCTTTCAAGACCATTAAGACTCCCACTGACTCCTTGACATATAAGATTCTCTTGTCAATAAGCATTTCTTGACAAACAAATATTCAAGAGTTAGTGTAGCTTTTATCAAGACAAAACACTTCATAAATTGGTCCTAGTTGGTCTTTGTCTTATCCAAGACATCACAACTTTCCAATTTCAAATGTGCAAGAATAAGAAAACCTTTTTCCAAATTCTACATTTGATGAATGTTATAAACCTTCTTAAGACTTGTCACTCAATGTCACAATCTTAACTCTAAGACTTGTTTTTGAACGAAGTATGATTGACTTCTTGATTTTTAACCATTTCTTCAATTCTTGATTCCTCTTCTCAGACATACAATTGTACTAAGACTTACACAAAGGATTAATTGAGATATGGTTCTTAATCATTAATACTTTTCATAAAACATAAAAGGTACTCTCCCTTCTTCTTAGAATAGAGAAACTTTTATCTTTCTGCCTACTTGATTCTTCTTATTCATTCTGCTATTGATTTAAACTCTTTTCAATCAACTAAGAATCACACTTAATCTCATAAGTGTAATCATATTTACTTAACCTTAGTAAATCATGACGAATATCTTTTTTACTCTTATGGTGGACTTGATCAACACACAACCTTGTGTACTTGATCTCCTAGCCCTTCACTTGACACTTTGTCAATGAATTAGTCTAATTTTCCAAAATGTGAAAGTTTTTTTCATTCATCATACAATACTTGTTGCATGATTCCAAGTTTCTGTCCACTTGAAACTTGGATGATGAGAAACTCTCCCTATTTGGTAAATTCTTGACCTTTCCACAAATAACATAATTAAGAATCACATCGATTTGTTGTAGAAATATGCAAGCATCAATTTTTTTTCATAACGATTTCATTGCAAGGAAATAGATAAATAAATACGTCAAACAAACTTTATTTTATTCATAAAAGCAGTGGAAAACATTTGTCCTTACAATGCAAAATCAACTGAAAAACTATGTAATCAAATATTCCTAACAACTCTATCATAACTTTCTAAGCTCAAATCTAATCTTCGAATCCATGCGATCGAGATCCATTTCTTTGTGATTAGATTCATCTTGCTCTTTCATCAAGCTTCCTCTCTTTTCACTGATCCTGCAAAACATTCAAATGTAATCTTATCACATTATGTATTAAGAATCAAGGAATAGGAACTTAATGGAGTTAGATAGTGGATTTTACCTGAAGCACAGCCATACTCTTTGACTCTCCCATTTTCTGGACTCTTCAGGCTCTTAGGGCAGACTTGTATCCAACGCCCTTTCTCTTGGCAGCAAACGCAGGTCGGTTCTCCTAGAACGTCCTTGGAAGCATGGTTGGTTGATTTTCCCAACAAATATGCTCCATTGTTTTGCCAAATCATTTCTAATTCAGCAGCAATGAGCATGTAAGTTAGGTCAATGAGGTTTTCGTCATGATCCATCATATAATACTTTCTTTTGAACTCATTATATGATTCAGGAAGTGACTGCAGAACCCAGTTCACAGCCAACTTATCAGGGAATGACGCACCCAACATTATCAACCTATCGATGTGTGATTTCATTCCTAGAACGTGGGCACACACGGGTTTACCATCTTCATGTTTCATTTCCAATAGGGCTTTAGTGACAATGAACCTTTCAATTCTTCGATCTTGGGGGTTAGGGAGAATAACGGGAGGAGGTGGAGGAAGTGAAGCATGATTTCTTGTTCCTCGATCGAATCGTGGAATATCATCTTCATGTCGAATGCTTGTTCCACGGGATTTGGGAAGACCATAGTTGTCGTACTTTGACATCTACAAAACGGGAGAAAACAAATTCAGGTTAGTTGATTGATTGAGTCCTTAATAAATCACCCAAAAGAGATATTAAGGCTAGGACCCAACACAATATTCTACAACTCGGGAGAGGGATGCCATAACCCTAATTGCAGAACATTTGAAGGTAAGTGAATGACGATTCACTAATTTTCACCATTAAAAACGAAAAAGAAATTTCTATGAAAACTCCTAGATCCTTTGAGATTCATTGAACATTTCAATGGTATGTTTAAATCTCGATATGCCCCTCTAGTTTTTGACTGGGATGCCGAGGATCACAAAGCGGGTGTGAATAATCATGCAAACTTACATGGTGCCCTCACATGTTACGGTCACCTATTCGAAGTGCCAGTTAACCACACACGCTCCACCGAACTATGACAAACATTGAGTCACCCTTTGCTACCTTTGCTTAGAACCATTTAGTGTGCCGGTTAACCACACACGCTCCACTAATGTCTTCGCAAGGGCACAAAGTGTAATTTCATGGAATTGCATCAATTCACTTTTGCCTAAAGTAACTAAGATTAGGAACTTTATGAAAGCATTTAGTTACTTTTATACTTCATTATACTTATAATGGAAGGTTTCTATTCTATCATACCCATTCGGCTAACGACCCTCCACTAGTCAAGAGTGCGGTGGGTAAGAGTGGATACCCATTCAATCGCCATTTTATAGACAATTTCCTTAAACACCCCTTATAGACCAACTTCGTGAATGAGGCCTACTAACGGTAAACTGACTTTTACTTATATATAATGTTAGACTTTTGATGTTATATATAGTATAGGGTGTATTTTACACTTTTAAAATACTAGGTGGTCTAATTTAATAATTATACTTTTAATTTAATTAAATTGTACACCAAAACTTTATGGATTTACTAAATCTCTTTTAATTATAAACTTTAATTAATTAATAAAACCATAAGGGTGTGGTTTGAACTTTTCAAAACAATATTAGAGTTTTAGAATTTAACATTCCTAAATTAAACTTTTAATCAAATTTTAAATTCCAAAACTTGAGGGCAAGTTTTGAAACATTTCAAAACATTAGGGTTTAGAATTTAAATATTTCAAAATCTAACTTTTCAATCAAAATTTAAATTCCAAAACTTGACCGCAAGTTTTGAAACTTTTCAAAACATTAGGGTTTTAACTATTTAAATTTCAAAACAAAACTATTAAGTTCAAATTTAAACTATAAAACCTAAAGGGGAAAAATTAAAACTTTTCACAAGATAATTCAAATCTAAATTACAAATAATCAAATTTTATCTAATAAAACAAGTGATTATCTAAATTTTGACAATTATCTTCAATTTAGGTAAGGATAATAACCAAATATGGATAAAATTCGGATTTTATAACAAAAATATGTTTATGGTAATTATCCAAAGCTAAAACAGGAAGAAAATCGTGAATATTAGCTGTCAGACGATTTGACTCGTCGAGTCTGGACCTGGACTCGTCGAGTATAGCTGACTCGGCAAGTGCACCAAGTGACTCGGCGAGTCAAACACTCAGAATAAAAAAATTTCGATTTTCAGTGCTGATTTCGATCAAATATGCATCAATACAATAGAAACCAATCTAGGCTCTGATGCCACTGATGGGTTTTAGGCATAATAACATCCTATGTGCTCATACAAACCCTAATGCTTGGATCTAGGTTTCTTTATTGTACATGCAATTCATCCAAGACTATAAACCCTAGATCTAATATATGATAATCAATATAACATATGAATTAGGGTTTAGATCATACCTTGATTGTTATGTAGCAATAACAATCTCAAATCCTTCTTGTATTGACTTTAGAAAGCTTAGAGTCACAAATGTCACTCCTCTAATGGTTCATAAACACCAAGAACAAGAGGATGAAGAGGAGAAGAGAAGGAGGCTGCCCAAAACGTGTGGAAACCCTAACCAATTAGTTCACCACGTTTTTGAGCCATAAGGGTTCTTTAAATAGTGAGGCTATTAGGGTTATCTAACAAGGAAACCCTAATTTGGATGCTTAGGCCCTAAGCAACACATGGACTCCTTCCTTAAAGGCCCTAGGACGATTTCTAATTGGGTTTCCCCATAGAATTCGTCCAACCTTATATTATAAGGTAATCCATAACCCAATTGCAATTATCTTATAATTACAATTCCAGTCCCTTTAGTTTAATTAATCTCTTTTAGCCACAAACTTAATTCTTATTAATTCTTGACTAATATTAATTAAACAATATGATTTCTCCTTTAATATATTATTCTCATAATATATTAATGAATCATATTTAATCCTTTCTCTCCATAATTCATCTTATCAAGTTGCTTTGCCAAAGGCAACCCAAAAGGACCATGCACCATCGGGTCAAGTACATACCAAAATAGTTATGGACTTAGACACTAATCCAACAAGTACGTGCAGCGCACCGCTTGTAAGCCTAGTATACTCCCCAGTTGGCCATCCCTCCTCATAAAGCACTTATTCCATTCATCCTTTACTCCATACTCTCAAATCTGAATTCCTTAAGGTGACTTATCACGTAAAGTTGGCAAATTTACAAGCATGCATGGCTTAATGGGGCTCTAGAGCTCAAAAGAGCTTAACAAAGGGTCTCAACACATGCGTGAGTCCATAAACACCTCAAAGCTTGCATTTTTATGGACAAATGGACCAAAAGAACCGTAGATCTACCAATAATCACTTTTAGAGTGAATCAAGAAGCTCATTAATCACTCCTAGACTCAAAAAGCATAAAATAGCAACATGTATAGATCTAGAATCATAGATTAATAAGTTGTGAGCTTTTTACCTCAAAGGATAGCAAGTGCTAAGCTAATCCTGAATCCTCAAGCTCTAAGCACAACTCCAAGTGGTTCACTTCTTCTTCTCCTTTACAAAGCACCAACAAACACTCTTTTATGGCCCAAAAATCTCAAAAACACACTAGGGTTTCGATTTTTAGACTAGGGAAGGTGGAGGTTGGTCAAAATGTACAAAAGAGGCTATAATGGGGTTTAAATAGGGTACAAACCCTTAATATTAGGGTTGCTATGCGTACTCCCACGTACCCCCAGTGTACGTAGGTGATGTTCGAGACCCACTTAAGATATTACACTAAGTGTACCCAAAGAGTACTCTCGACATACTAACCAAGGACCAATATGTAAAAAAATCACTTTTAGGTTTAAAAAGAGATATACCAGAATACAAACCTTACAAATTATCTGTTTGTTGCTTATGTTTGTTATCTGTTATATGTCGACATATTGTGTTGGTTGAGGTTGTATTGCTTTATGTTGTAGCCAACCAACCTAGGAGCATTTTGGATATGAGTTGAGGGATGGTTAGCATGCCAGATTCATACTAAGGGCTCTGGAGCATTCCAGATACGAGCTGAGGGTCGGTTAGCATGGCAGACTCGTATTAAGGGCATGGGGGTATTCTAGTCTAATGACTGAGTGGACCCAATGTATATGGGCATTCCAACCTGGGGTATTCCATCCTGAGGATGATTGGACCCGGAGGTTGACTGGGCCTGGGGTATTCCAACCTGATGGTTGATTGGACCCGACATACTGTTATATATATGGTATTTGTTTGTGTGTTGGTACTTTGGGGGAACTTACTAAGCTTTAGCTTACAGTTTTTAGTTGTTGTTTTAGGTACTTCTAATGATCGTGTGAAGGTGAAGGTGTGACCCTACACATCCTCTGTTTATGGATTTATGATTTTGGGAAGATCTGATAGGGATAAACAATTTGGAAACAATGATTTTGTAAACATTTTATGACTATGGGTTGTTTTTAAAAGTTTTAATTTGTTGTGATTTTTGAGTCGTTATAGCTGGGCCAATAATCTTTCTGACTTTGGTTCATTGTTAGGATTTAGGCCTTGTTGGATTTGGGCCCATAATGGGCTTTGGGCCTCATTTAGGAATTTGGGCCATATTGGGCTTTTGGAGCCATTGGGTTAGGCCTCGGTTATTGGGCCAAGTGTTGAATGGGTAAAATGGTCTTTTACCATGGGAGTTGGACAAATGAATCAAATTCCTAGTTATGGTTTATGGCCCAATTTTCAATTAGGGATTGATTGATTAGAGCAGGGATTATTCGGATGTGCAGTCTAATCATTTATCTGATTTTCAACGGTTTTAGGTGAGCCTCCTCACTATGCCTGACGGGTCGAAGGCACCGGTGTCGGCCCATGATTTATTATGATTAGGATGTTATTTTTTTGTGTAACTCTTGCATGTGTAGTATATGATATGTATATTAGGCGGGGTTCGATGCCAGGCGAGGCCTAATGGGTGTATTGTATGCTATTTATGTTATTAATTATTGCATGTGTTTATATGTCTATATGAATTTCGAGTGGGGCCTAATGTCAGGCGGGGTCTGATGAATGTGATGGGCGGGGCCCATCTCATGTTCTGACATATCTGTTCCAAGCGAGACTCGATGTCGGGTGGGGCCTGATGGTTGTTGGGCATGACTCATTATATGTTTGATATGTATGGTATAGGGTATTTTGCAGAAACTCACTAAGCTTCGTGCTTATGGTTTTTAGTTTATGTTTTAGGTACTTCTGGATCGACGGGGAAGGGCTCGGGATGATTGCATCATACACACCATGTTGTTCCGCATTTTGTTGACTTTATGTACTTGGATGATTATTGGAATACTCTGATTTTCTTTTCTAGTTTTATGAACACTTTTTTGATGATGGTTTTATTATTATAAAAATGAAAATTTTGGCCTTATAATTTGGGACGTTACAAGTTGGTATCAGAGCCTTGGTTTGAGGGATTCAGGCATACTCTTGGGTGTGTCTGAACTCAAACTGAGGTTTTAGTAGATTTTTATAAAATAAAAGTTTTATTAAAGGATTTCCCTAATAAAAGAAAAGGGGTGTGGTGTGTGTAATCAACCGAGCTCAAGTATGTGATTCCCAGAATACCCGTTTTTGTTATGTTATGTGTTATGAGAATCACATGCTATATTAGGGCTAAGGATCCGCTCAGGATTTCATGACTAGGAGAGATGCCTTTATATGCATGATTGTTTGAGCTTTTCGAATTGCATGCTAGTATGAATATCAGATGATTGGGTGGATTGGTCTGATATGTGATCCTTGTAGACTAAGTGGAATTGGATGTTATACTAGATTTAGAATCTTTCTTGTAAGGAAGTGGGCTTGAGATGTCCTTTGTTTGGCTATGGCTTGGAGCATTACTGCACAAATATTGCTTGCTTTGTGCTTTGTGGGATTCATGATGATGTGATTTAACTATTAAGTGAATATCTTAAGTCACATGTTGCATAGGTTAAATAATCTTAGAGTGACGGATTTGACCCTACTGCACAGCTCTCGTTTGAGTCTAACTATTGTAGGGATAAGTATTTTACTCGAAGGATTATCTAAGCTTTGTTGCATGTGATTGTATTCATGAAGTGGTTAACTGACATTATTGGGAGTTCTTCAGCAACTGATAGCAAGGTGAGGTCGGGAACCTAGGATGTTTAGCAAATATTTGGAGTATCAATTTGAGAAGGTGATGTGGAGGATTCAGGATAATTCTTGAGGAAAGTATGGATAGGTGTGGAAGGTAGTAT
Organism: Lactuca sativa; assembly: GCF_002870075.4. Classification (NCBI taxonomy): domain Eukaryota; kingdom Viridiplantae; phylum Streptophyta; class Magnoliopsida; order Asterales; family Asteraceae; genus Lactuca; species Lactuca sativa. Next base: position 36,883,330 of record NC_056623.2, read on the forward strand.
TCGGCCCGTACTATTAAAAGCACAGGATCCATACTCAAATCAAGGAGAGTCACAAAGAATCTAGGAAACCTATGGATGAGGATTCTTTAGGTATGTTTTGATCATGTGTATGGTTGCTTTTTAGTATGGTGATGAGCACTCGTGGAGGAGGATTTGATTCAGGCTCAGGTGCTAGTGTTGAGTCGATGGATGAGCAGATGCGGGAATTTATCTCCTCAGAGATCACCCGCAGTATTTTGGAGCAGACTCTTGTGATATTTGGTACCATCAAGGAAAGGATCATGGAACTCTTGGATGATCGTTTCGGGGACTTTAGGGTTGAGATTACAGTAGGACAGTTGGGGGCCATCGAGAGCTCAAGGCTTGTGGAACCCTAGAATATTTCGGGGACGAGGATCCTATTGCTAGATCTTGTCATGAGGGATCAAAGGTAGATTATGCATCATGACTTCCGAGGGATCGATTCTATGAATGGATTGCCACTAAGGTTTCGCGAGCCTTACGCAAAGAGTTACCCGACATGATTGGTCGTGTAACTGATAGACTGGTCGTCAGGCTTGAGAATTGAATCTCGACCATTCAGGCAGTTGATGGGATGTTCGAGGTGACTCGGGAGCAGGAGCTTAGTTTAGAGAGGCAACTGAGGAGAAGGAAGTGGACTCATGATCCGACTCTGCTAGCATCATTTGAGCAATTTGATGTTTTTTCATGCTTGGTGATAGAGATTTGAGGGTCCACAACATTTATGCTAAGGGTGGAGGAACCCGTGAGCATGTGTGCGACAAGTTTAAATGCGGTAGGTGTGGATGGAAGGGACGTCTTTGCCAAGAATGCACCCTAGAAGTAGAATTGTTTCATCGTTGTCATCAACCTGATCATATCAGGGCAAATTGCCTAGGTTTAGTGGTTGGGGCGGCTCAGGTTCCATTCCAAGTGTTTTTGCAGGAAGGGGAGGCAGGACCCTGAGACAGTATGAGTATGTGTCATATTCTTCTCTTTCATGCTGTAATCATTATGCTAATAATTCCATGTTGGTGTGTGTGAAATGTTATGCCCTGATTATCCAAGAATAGAAGCACTTGTATGAGTAATATAGTTATTTTATACATAAAGTTTTCATATGTCATTTTTCATACCATGGGTCATGTTTAGAAGAGGTGTGAGTATCCCGCATGGGAGACCAGCATCCAGTCGGATCTTTAGTGGTATCAGTGAGAATTCAAGATATCCACAAGGTAGGCATGTCGGGTTTGAATGCAGGATGTGTAGGCGTATTCATGGCCTCGAGGTAGTTAGGAATTGGTTTGGTCATGGGTGTAAGATCAGTAGTTTTCAAGTTCACCCCTTCGAAGCGAGGTCAGTTGTAGGTTGCATGGGGATTGTTCTGAGTGCAAGTAAGTGGTTAAACAGATTGGGTACTTATTCAATATTGAGATATAGTTCCTTATCAATTGATCAGTCGCCGAGGACTTGTAGTGTATTCAGTGAGAAGTGCCTTAGGATCTTGAAGTTCATTGAGGTATTGAGCATGATCATCTAGTCTTGTAAGGTATAAGCGCTAGGTTTGGCTGGTCAAGGAAAGCTAGTTGCTATAAGGCTCAGGTTGCCGACTGTTAACATCAATAGGGATTGAGCAGTGGTAACTATTGGGTTTTCAGCACTATTGCACTCCTATGGTGCACATGCAACCCTAGATGCTTTGGAACCATGTTTTTTCTAATTATACATGCAATTTTCAAATTTCCAAAGCATATAACTTAACTAGCATACAATTGAATACAACAACTAGTAATATATCTTACCTCTTGTGTAGTTCTTGGCCTTTGGAAGCTTGAGCACCTCAAATGTAATGCCTCTAATGTGTCACAAACACCAAATGCAATTAAGGCTTTTAGAGAATAGGTTTAGCTAGCTTAAAATCCGCTCACACACATGTAGAGAGGGGGTGCTGATTTTGACACAAGGGGGTTCAATATATAGTGTTACAAACTCTAGGGTTCCATCCATGTAACCCTAATGCACCTTGATCTTCCATATCCCTAAGGCTCCATGGGTTAGAGCTCCATGGACTATCCATGAACCACTTAGCCCCCCTAATGGATCTTTGGCTCACACTATAAGAACAATTGATTTACATAATCATCCCATTTAATTTAATTAGTCTCTTTTGATCTCAAAATTAATTCCAAATTAATTCTTGATCAATGCTAATTAATTAATATGATTTCTCAATTAATATATTATACTTATAATATATTAATAAATCATCAAAAAACCTTAGTCTCAAAAAGTCCATCCTATCAAATTGCACTGATGAAGGCAACCCAAAAGGACCATGCTACAATCGGTTCAAGTACATACCAGATATAGTTATGGGCTTAGACACCAACTCCAACAGTCTCCCACTTGGATAAGTCTAATAACTATAACTGCCAATGTAGCTTCAACATCCGATTAGCAATCGTAGCTTTCGAAAGCCGCTGTCGAACTTTGATCCAGTTAGTGTCTGTCCTGAAGGGTTTTGAGCATTCTAACATTCCTAAGGTTTACATGAAACCCTAGAAACCTTGGATCTATGGTTTACTAAGATACACACAAATTTGATTTTCCAACATGGGGAACTTTGAAACATAAAAGCTAGTAGAAGAACATACCTTTTTTGTTGCTTGGATGCCTTGAGAACTTTGTGAGCCTAGCACCTTAAGTGTGATGCCTCAAATGTTTCACACAACACCACAACTCTTGGAATAACCTTGAGAGAACTACACTATCACTCAAAATTGGCTAGCCCTCTTGTTCTACACATAGTTCCGATTTTGGTATCCTATGGGGTCCTTTTATAGTTGTGTCACAAGTAGGATTACAACATGTAAACCCTAATTGACATGGCTTTCCATATTCCATGATCCATGGGTTTATAACCTCCATGGACTATCCATGGTGCACCTTATGGGTTCTAGCCCAATTCAATAAACCATGGATCATTAGCCCACTATAAAAGAATAGATGATTTACACAATCAACCCCATAATATATTTAACTAGTCTCCTTTTGATCACCAAATTAATTCTAAATTAATTCTTGGTCAATACTAATTAAATAATATTATTAATATATTAGAACTTATAATATATTAATAAACCTTAAGTGTCCTTTCTTTCATTTAGTCTATCCAAGTGTTGCAATGCCATGCAACCCTAATGGACCATGCCAAGCGGGTCAATTACATCCCAAAAATAGTTATGAACTTAGACACATAATCCAACAGTCTCCCACTTGGATAAGTCTAATAACTATATTTTCAAGAACAACTTAAGGAACCGATCAACAATCGTAGTTCTTTCAAAGTCTCGCATAACCGAGATGATGATGATACGCCATTTAAGATAAGTGATCATATAATCCTGTATTCTAGATATCAGCCGGAAAAATACATGGAACAATGTCTTTCTTATTGTCCAGCAGTTTGTTTCCCGATTTCCGATTTGTTTGACATAGAACTGAGTCGAACAAATCAACTTAGTTCTGACCGGGCTCAGTACATAGGTTAACACAAAATCATCGAGGGGCCCAGATATCGCTTCTAATCCAAGAAGGAATAGATAAAATTCGACTCATATGCTTGTTCTACTACTTGTTGAATCATACACAAAGGCATGTTTTATAACATCGAGTTACCAATGTGTTTTCGTACAAACAATGTATAGCCAACTCATAGTCAACAACTCATATCTCTAGGTTTGAAGACTTATATGATATTATCGTCTCACGATCACTCGAGATAAATTCCATGAAGTGATACAAGTGAGCGTGGGTTGTATCTAATACTCAGAACTTATGAGCACTCATGAGTGTTGTAGCAACTCTTGCTATATCTAACACTTTAGACATCTACAATCCTACTTCATGACAGTCTTGATTCATATCTACTTTCAACATATGACCAACTGTGGAGAATTTGAATAATATGATATATCATAACATAATTATTCTGGAAGTCAAAACATGCAAAATGAAATGATAGTAAACGATCGACAGAAGATAGAAACACTTTACTTATAAATAAACGACAACTTTTATTTATCATCAAATGTCAATTACACTTTACACATTTCAAAAGCTATCTAATTTCTAAAACTAATATCATCCTTTAGCCTTATGCGCCTCACATGCTGAAGATGCTTAGCCCTACCCAGTCCCTTCGTGAGGGGATCTGTTGGGTTCTCGTCCGATGATACCCTCTTTGCCACGAGGAATCCTTCTTCTATTTGATGTCTGATGAAATGGTTATTTTCTATCGATGTGTCTGGATCTCCCGTGATCCCTTGGTTCCTTGGCTAAGGCAACTGCACTTTTAGTATCACAGATAATCTACATAGGCTCCTTTATAGCTGGTACAACTCCAAGGTCTCCAATGAAGTTCTTCAGCCATATAGCCTCCTTTGCTACCTCGCTTGCCGCTATATACTCTGATTCACAAGTTTAATTAGCCACTGTCTCATGCTTGGAACTTTTCCAAGTAATGGCTCCTCCATTCAAGGTAAAGACCCAACCTGACTGAGAGCGGAAATTATCCCTATCAGTCTGAAAGCTAGCGTCACTATAACCTACTACTCTCAAGTCATCACTCCCACCAAGGGTAAGGACCCAATCCTTAGTTCTCCGCAGGTACTTGAGAATGTTCTTTACCGCACTCCGGTGAGCCTTGGCCAGGTTCCCATGATATTGGCTGACCATGCTCAATGCAAAGGCCACATCAGGATGAGTACAAGTCATAGCACACATGATCGAGCCTATAGAAGAAGCATATGGTACTCGACCCATCTCAGCTATCTCAGCCTCTATACTTAGGCTCTGAGTCTTACTCAATATTGCATTACTCTGGATCAATAGTTCTCCTTTCTTGGAATTCTGCATGCTGAACCTATTCAACACCTTATCCAAGTAGGTACTATGACTAAGTCTAATTAGTCTTTTACTCATGTCTCTCAAAATCCTTATTCCTAGGATATAGGCAGCTTCTCCAAGGTCCTTCATAGCGAAACACTTCCCAAGCTAGGACTTCACTTCCTACAGAGTTGGGATGTCATTTCCTATGAGTAGTATGTCATCCACATACAATACCAAAAAGCTAACTATACTCCCACTAGACTTGACATATACACAAGATTCATCTTCACTCCTCGAAAAGCAAAACTCTTTGAATTTCTCATTACGAGGTGCTTGTTTCAACCCATAAATGGATTTCTCAATCTAACATAATCTATTAGGGTACTCTGTACTAACAAAACCCTCTGGCTAACTCATGTAAACATCCTCAGCCAACCTTCCAGTAAGGAAAGAGGTTTTGACATCCATTTTCCATATTTCATAATCATGAAACGCAAAAATGGCTAACATAACCCTAATAGACTTAATCTTTGCTACTGGTGAAAAGGTATCGTCATAGTCAACTCTCGGAGTTTGAGAAAAGCCCTTTGCAACCAGTCGTGCATTTTAAGTGTGTACAATACCAACCATGTCGGTCTTCTTCGTGAAGATCCATTTGCACCTGACTGTATTACGACCTGGTACATTGTCAACCAAGTTCCAAACTTGATTGTCATACATGGGCTGTATCTCGCTGTCCATAGCCTCTTTCCATTTAGCAGCCTCAGTGCCTGCCATGGCTTCCGTGTAGCTGTTAGTTTCATCCAGACTTGCCAGTGTATTATCACTGATAAGTGTATCACCTTCTGTAGTAATATGGAAACATAGTTATGCTCAGGTGCATTCATAACTCACGTGGAATGCCTCATAGGTACGGACTCATCAGTCGGATCAATAGGAGTTTCCTCCTCAGGTTGATTGCTAGGGTGCGACATCCCCATTTTCACGGCCAGAAAAGACCAATTTTTGTTTATGCTTTATAAAAATCAAAGTACGTCTTTTAATAAAAGTGTTGCGGAATTTCTTCCTAGTAAAACATGATAAATACGTTATCAAAGTATTTCCGAACAAAATTATTTTTATTCTTTTTAAAACATTTGGGATGTCATCGTCAATACAGAAACATAAGCATAAACATAACTTACATTCATTATCACTAGTGATTTATATCTCCTTAATCTCTCAGTGTAATGTGACTTCATATCAACACCTATGATATAAATAAACTGAGTGGGTCAGGTTCGGAAACCTGGTAAGTACATAGGGTTTTGAACCCACAATAATATAATTATTATGTTTAAACATCAAACAATCAACCCAATTACCCATCCCCATTATCTTCTTTACTCTTAAGGATCTACCATAAGAATCAACTATTCCTCGTTCATTCATTCCTAAGGATCATCCTAAGGAATCGGCACGAAGTCCATCGTTGCCACGGTTTACACAACAGACACTAAGTTTGCATAGTCGCCAGGGTTTAGGCACCAAGTCTGCATGGTCACCAGGGTTTAGGCATCAAGTCTGCATGATCGCCAAGGTTTATGCACTAAGTCTGCATAGTCACTAGGGTTTAGGCATCAAGTCTGCATGATCGCCAAGGTTTAGAGTACACCGAGTGAACACATCGTTCACAACACCTACAAGTTGCGAGCCTGCTAGTGTTCCACTGGACTGTCTAGAATAGTCCGTGGTTGGCATCCATACTCTGCTAGATGACGGGGCCAACATTTGGGAATAAGGCTTCTCACATCGTCCACCTTTCACCCTTACCTCATGGTCTATATCACCTCTGAACTCATCATCTAACTCATAATTCATCTACCCATGTTTTATCCAACATATTATGTAGATATAAATACATATACAGTTTAAATCATATAAAACTTGTATAAAATTGATCATCCAGCATAGATAGCAATTATATAGATAATATGCACACAAAGCACGTAGTTTATATAAAACACTTCATATCTATGTGTAAGATGAAAATGACCATGCACTCACCTGAGAAGGTGGTGAATCGGCACTCGAACAACACTTCGTTTCTCTAAAACAATTTTCCTTAGACAAAACCTAGTATCATTACCACTAGAGTTTAGTCTAATATTCACCGAGACTAATTAACAGTCTGGCTATTATTACTATTATATAAGTGTTAAAGAATACTTATATAACCCATAATAATAGCCCAAGTACTTATTATAAGTTTCTAATAACGTTACTATAATTAAATAAAAACTATATTAAAAATAGCATAGGCGAAGCTCACTTACAACGGGTTTTATAGAAAACAGGGCTTCGCTTGCAGCGTTTCCGAACCGAAAGACCCTTTTTCTCGGGACTCCGGGAGCCCCGGGGCTTCCTTCGGGTGTTAGGGGGTTTACCTAGGCTTAGGGGGGGGGGGTTGGAAACCTAGAGAGAGAAAAAAAAGTAATAGAGAGAGAGTGAAGAAAGGTGCGATTTCCTCGGAACATCTCGCACCCTTTTATAGGGCCAGACTTCGATGGTACGCTGGGCGTAGCTTCGGATAATGCTTCCAGCTGTCTTCGCACGTGGCCTGATCTCGGAATGGATAAGAACAGAAGTACGTTGGGCGTAATTGGCCTTGGACACTGGGCGTAGGTGAGGCGATCTGTCACTCATCCGATGCGAGGCTTGATCAACGTCGAACGGCCCAGATGCTGCCACGTCGTCGATCTCACAACAGGCTTCGCATTTTCGAGTTCCAACTTCAAAATTTTGTATCTTCCTCATATGAGCTCTATTTTCAACGTTCTTTATATCCACGCGTAGGCGGGAACGTACTCTACAACTTTTGTTTAGACTCCGTCGGCTAATTTTGACTTTATTTTAAAAGTTATATTATTAACAGGCCGGGACAGGATTGGTCCGTTAAAAATTCATAACTTCTTCATCCGACGTCCGTATTCGTCTGTCTTTTTATCGTTATGCTACTATTAACAAGATCTTCGATTCTCATTTAGGTTGTGTCGGCTAAAAACCGCTCGATCTAATATTTGAACTTCGGGTTGTACACTGCTAAGCCGAAACTTCGAAAAATTTTAACTTCGTCATACGAAGTCATATTTGGGCATTCTTTTTATGGACACTCTCGGTTTAATGTATTCTACAACTTTCATTTAGATCGCTAAGTCTACAAATCGCTCTATCGTAAATTCACTATTTACGCTTCCCGGTGTCGTGTCGGTTCCGTCGCGAAACTTCGACAGGTTATAACTTCTTCGTTATAACTCGGATTTCGGCGTTCTTTATATGTACGAAACCCTTGTAACATATACTAAAACTTGGTTAAGATTAATCCTTCTAAATAGTATTCCATAAAAAAACTCATTTTTGATGCTTATTGTCTCTAAATTGACTAGCCCGGATCTACAGGCGTTACATAGTGTTTGAGGTTCCTTCACCACTTGACTCTTAAATTTCTTCAAGGTAAATTTTCCTCCCACTATTTCCTTGGCTTATGAACTCTCTCTCACGAAAGACCGCTCTCCTTGCTACAAAGACCACATTATCACTGGGCCTGTAGAAGAGGTAACCAAAGGATTTCTGTGGGTAGCCGATCAAAGTACACCTCTCACTTCGAGGTTCGAGCTTATCGTGAGTCTCGTGTATCAAAAAAGCCTCGCAACCCCAAATCTTGATGTGGTCCAGAATGGGAACTTTTCCAGTCCACATCTCGTGAGGTGTTTTGGCAACCTTTTTGGTAGGTACTAGATTAAGAATGTGGGCGGAAGTCTCTAAGGCATACCCCCAAAATAAGAGTGGTAGCGAAGCTCCACTCATCATGGAACGAACCATATCCAACAAGGTTCGATTGCGCCTCTCAGCCACACCATTAAGCTATGGTGTTCTGGGAGGTGTTAGTTGTGAGACAATCCTACATTCCTTAAGATAGTCAAGGAACTATGTACTAAGACACTCACCACCTTGATCGGATCGAAGCATCTTAATGTTCTTGCCCAACTGATTCTTCACTTCCTGTTTAAACTCTTTAAACTTCTCAATGGTTTCTGCCTTATCCTTGATTAAGTAGACATATTCGTATCTACTATAATCATCAGTAAAAGTCACATAGAAGCGGTTAGCATCCCTTGTGGCGGTTCTGAAGTGTCCACACACATCAGTATGTATGAGGTCCAACAAACCCTCACCTCTAGCACAAGTAGCAGTGAAGGGTGACTTTGTCATTTTCCCAAGTAAACAACATTCACAACTATCATCCCACTTTAGGTCAAATGACTCCAAGAATCCATCCTTTTGGAGTTGGCCTATATGTTTCGTGCTTACATGTCCAAGACGACAATGCCATAATGATGCTTTATCCAAGCTAGTGGAAGAATCAATACACAACACATTATTTCCTAGGTTATAAACAACCAACACAGTTTCATATACACCATCACAAGGTAATGCTTTAAAATAAAGAACATTATTAAAAAAAGCTTTAATACCACCACATTCATTATCAAACGAAAAGGTAAACCCTTGTTTGGACAAACCATGAAAGGAAATAACATTTCTCGCCATTTCAGACGAGTAACAACATTTATTCAAATCTGATGTTAACCCACTACTTAGCACCAAAGAATAAACTCCAATCTTGGTGACAGGTGAAGTTTTTTTATTCCCCATGATTAAGTTTATCTTCCCATGCTCCACATTCTCACTTCTTCTAAGTCCCTGCAAATCAAAACATATGTGAATACCACAACCAATATCAAGGACCCAAGAATTAGAATGGGGTGAGTTATTAGACAATATAGTGTAAATACCTGCATGGTTGGGTTTTACTTTCCCATCCTTAACATCTTGCAGGTACTTTAAGCAGTTTCGCTTCCAGTGCGCCTTTTCAAGGCAATAGAAGCATTCAGCCTCTTTAGGGTTGGCAGAAGGAGTGACAGAACCTCTTTTGGTTCTACTTGAAGAGGAGCCATCAAGGGACTTTCCCTTGGTACCCTTCGAAAGGCTCTTCCTCTTCTTCCCTTTACCTTGCTCGATTGCCAGAACAGGGGAGACGGTACGATTAGGAATTGTAACAACCGATTTACTTTTAAGTCCACTTTCGGCAGTCTTCAAAAGTCCTTGAAGTTTGCTGAGTGTAACTTCCTTCTTATTCATGTGAAATGTCATTCAGAATTGATCATAACACGAAGGTAAGGAGTGCAAAATGATGTCAATTGCCAACTCCTCGGGGAAGTTCACATTCAATTTTAGCAAACGGTCCACGAATCTTTGCGTTTTCTGCATGTGGCCCGTGATCGGTTCACCATCCTTCATTTGGGTTGTTATCATGGAGGAGACGATTTCATACCGCTCTTGACGAGCACTTTGATGGTAGCGGTCCATCAAGTCTTGGTGCATCTCAAAAGGGTAATACTCCTCATAAGACTTTTGGAGCTCGGCTGTCATCGTGGCCAACATGATACATGCCACTTTGGTGGCATCTCTCTCATGAGTCCAGAATTCAGCGATCTCCTCAGGAGTAGCAGATGACTTATCAAGTTCCTTCAGCTCCTTGTCGAGGACATATTCCTTGTCCTCATACCGAGTGACCATCCGGATGTTCCTGATCCAATCCATAAAGTTGGATCCATCTAAGATGACTCTCCTGTTGGGTTTTGAGCTTCCTAACACTCCTAAGGTGTACATGCAACCCTAGAAACCTTGGATCTATGTTTTACTATGATACATGCAAAATTTATTTTCCAAGGTTCATAACCTATCTAGCATACATGGGGAACTTTTAAACATAAAAGTTAGTAAGAAAGACATACCTTTTAGATGCTTGGATTCCTTGAAAACCGTGTGAGCCTAGCACCTCAAGTGTGATGCCTCAGATGTCTCACACAACACCAAATACACTTGGAATAACCTTGAGAGAAATAGAACACTTCTAAAATCGGCTATGCCCTCTTGTTCTCACTAGTGCCGATTTTGGTTGCTCACGTATTCCTTTTATAGTGTGTCATAAGTAGGGTTACACCATGTAAACCCTAACTTGACATGGCTCTTCATTTCCATGATCCATGGGTTCAAAGACACCATGGAGCATCCATGGAGCATCCTATGGGTTTTAGCCCAACTCGATAATCCATGGAGCATTAGCCCACTATACAAGTATGGATGATTTACACAATCAACCCATATATTTAATTAGTCTTCTTTTGATCACTTAATTAATTCCAAATTAATTCTTGATCAATACTAATTAAATAATATTATTAATATATTAGAACTTATAATATATTAATAAACCTTAAGTGTTATTTCTCTCATTTTGGTCTATCGAAATGCATGATGCCATGCAACCCAAATGGACCATGCTAGTCGGGTCAAGTACATTCCAGAAATAGTTATGAACTTAGACACCTAATCCAATAGTCTCCCACTTGGATAAGTCTAATAACTATATCTGCAAGAATAACTTCATGAACCGATCAACAATCGTAGATCTTTTAAGGTCTCGCGGAACTGAGATGATGATGATATGCCATTTAAGATAAGTGATCATATAATCCTCTATTCTAGATATCAGCCGGACAAATACATGGAACAATGTCTTACTTATTGTCCAACAGTTTGTTTCTTGATTTCCGATTTGTTTGACATAGAACTTATTTGAACACATCAACTTAGTTCTGACCGGCCCGATACATGGGTCAACACAAAATCATCGAGTGGCCCAGATATCGCTTCTAATCCAAGAAGGAACAGATAAACTTCGACTCATATGATTATTCTACTACTTGTTGAATCATACACAAATGCACGTTTTATAACATCGAGTTACCAATGCGTTTACGTATAATCAATCTATAACCAACTCATAGGCAACAAGTCATATCTTTAGGTTTGAAGACTTATATGATATTACCGTCTCACGATCACTCGAGATAAATTCCATGAAGTGATACCAGTGAGCGTGGGTTGAATACAATACTCAGAACTTATGAGTACTCATGAATGTTGCAACAATCCTTGCTATGTACCATACCTTGGACATCTACAATCCAGCTTCATGACAGTCTTGATTCATATCTACTTCCAACATATTACCGACTGTGGATAGTTTGAATAACTTAGTCATTCAGGAAGAGCGACTTAGTTATTCTGGAAGTTAAAACATGCAAAGTGAGACACAAGAATAATCGAATCCAATATGGTCTCAGAACTTATGAATATAAATAAAACATCTTTTATTTATCACCATATTGATTACCCATCATTTATTGCATACTGTTTCAAACCATCAACTTTATACTTGAATTAAAAACAATAGTTGTCCCATGCTCCAAGCATGTACACTATTTTTTTCTAAACACTAGTCATGCCATACACCAAGTATTCACACTATGTTTTTCTAAACATTAGCTATGCCATACACCAAGTATGCACAGTAAGTTTGTCTATGATCTTTACTTTGTGAAATAGACCGATTGAACATAATTTCAGTGATACTCATTTCACAATCCCAAATCCTTACTGCAAATGCAAGAATTCCAGATTCCTACCATTTTCCTAAATCTGTTAGATTATAAACTTATATGCATTGGTCATCTTGTAATGATTATGCACAAAGTCACAAAGATTTGTCAACAGACATTACAGAGTATTTTAATGGAGATCGGCTCCATGGAGCTGAAGTCTCATATTCAAAGTTCATTGCCTTTGAACATTCTTCTTGCATTAAGTTTCCTAATATTACACATATTTAATGAATAACTTCCACCTATGGGAGCATTTCCATATTCCCCTTTTGATTATTACTCTTTAACAAGAGTTGCCTCTTTTCAGAATATGTCAATATGGTCCTTCCAAAATTAACACTATACTTCCAACTGTTCCTGAGCAACCAATATTTGGTAAACCTTAGATTTTCCTCAACAATTGCTTAATCAAATTAGTCATATCTAGTTCTAGTACTTTTTCCCTCTTAATGCATTGGGCATTTGGAAAAATTTAGAACAGATGAATATTATGCAATCGATCCTATATCTGAAGCATATGGGACACGATTCATAAAGACATGATACTAGACTGGTCTTTTGCTATAATATTTCTATTTCTATTTGCCAAGTTCTCATAATTTAGATTATGAAAAGGGATGTGGTAATCATAATTGAACTTTTGAACGCAAATACTTATATATAGAATTTCTTTATGTTGAGCCATTCCAACATAAAATTCATATATATATATATATATATATATATATATATATATATATATATATATATATCCTTGACTAAATATGATTAAAACCTCAATCTAAGCTTTTAGAATTGAAGTGAAGTATAATTTCCTCCTTAATTATAGCAAAACAACTTTTTCCCAATTGAAACATTTTGTTTTCTATAACTAACATTGCTAACTTGCAACACTTATTATAATTATCATGCTCCCACTTGCATGATGATTATTAGCATGAAGCTTATGCTCCCACTAGCTTTGACATTTACTCAGAAATCTGCTAGACTTCTAGAAATCAATACTTTATTGACCTTCTTACTAAAGTTTATATTTCTAATACAAGATGCTTTGATAAAACTTTATCAAAATCATACACCTTTCCTTAGATAGCACACATGTGTGTCTAAACAATTTTAGAACAATGAAAAGGGATGTCATAATCATAGTCTCAATTGTTTAGACCTTTTCCATTTCTCACAAGTCCATGTTAGTGTGCCGGTTAACCACACACGCTCCACTAATGACTTTGAGAATGCAAATATCACAATTGCTATTTAGTTAAAATCTACTTAGTGAAAGCATTTCCTCACCATCATTTTCATGAATCGGAGAGAAACCTTATGACACTTAGATTTTCTGGTGTATGTGTTCCTATCCATGTGAATTTGTCAAAACCATAATCACAAGACAAGGTTAGTGACAAATCCAAACTCTTATGGATTGAACTTGTGCGGTCTTAACTTCTTGCCACCTGGCAGCTCAAGGGCCTGACATTGCTTCCAAGTTGTTATGCAACCAATTGAGAACTCTTAGAACTCATATGAAAAGCCAACTTTAATTGGAATGGGCACAGAAATAGGAATATGTCAACATGATAGTTTATAAACCTCAAGTCATGTGCTAGTGATAAACTATAGGTTTTTCTTCTTGATTATCTCTAGAAGCTTTTTCAAGATCTTTAAGACTCCCACTGTCCTCTTGACATATAAGACTCACTTGCCAAATATTTAGGAGATAGTGCATATTCTTTATCAAGACAAACACTTCACACAATTGGCCTTAAGTTGGTCTCTGTTTTATCCAAAACATCACAACTTACCAATTTCAAATGTACAAGAGTAGGACACACTTTACTCTTACATTTGACTAGTGTTATAAACCTTTCTTTAAGATATGTCACTCAAGTTACAATCTTGGAATATGACTCTAAGACTTGTTTTGGAACAAATTGTGACTCATCTTCTTGATTTAACCACTTCAACAATTCATGATTCCTCTTCTTATCCATAAGAATGCACTAAGATGTCCTTAGAGATCCAATTGTGAAATGGTTTCTTAATAAATAAGATGATCATAAAACAGGATACTAAATTACTTTCCCATCTTTTTAGATTTGATAAAATTTTATCTCTCTGCCTAATTTGATTCATCTCATTCGTCCTGCAAAACATTGAAAATTTCCTAATGTTTCAGAATTATACTTAAACTGATAATTATAACCATATTTACTAAACTTTAGTAGATCATGACGAAATCTTATCGATCTTTTGTGGTGGACTTGACCAGTGTATAAGAATGTGTACTCGATCCCTTTGTCCTTCACTTGACTCACATATAAATGTGAACAAGGAATTAGTCTTGATTTTCCGAAGCTGAAAGTTCTCATTCATCATACTATACAACTTGAATGATTCCAAGTTTCGATCCAATTGAAACCTTGGGTGATGAGAATCTTTCCTTATTTGATAAATTTAGACACTACCACAAATGAAAGAATCAAATTCACATTTCCATTATTGCTAGAAACATATAAACATCAATTTTCCATAAAAGCCATTTCAAGTAGATATAAACTAAAATAAAATCAAAATTTTATTTATTTATAAAATGCAGGAAAACTTTTTCCTTACAATGTAGCTTTAAATGAAAACTATGCTATTACATATTTCCTAGCAATCTATCATAACTCCTAAGTAGTAGCTCAAGAATCCGATCTTCGAACCATGCGATTGAAATCCATCATCGCGATCAGATTCAGCATACTATTTCTTTAAGTGTCCTTCCCTTTGCTTGATTCTGCCAAACACCAAAATGTAACCGAGTCACATTTTGTATTAAGAATCATCAATAAGGAACTTAACAGAGTTAGATAGTGGACTTACCTGAAGCAAAATCAAACTTTCTGACTAGACCTTCTCTCAGATCTTTCAGGTAGTTATGGAAGCTTTGCAACCAATGCCCATTCCTTTTTGCCAATAGAACCATATGCACCCTTTGGGAATGGTACACATGACTATCTCAAACTTAGCCTTTCTCTTTACCATCTAGTCAACCGAGTTGACTATTGCCGATCCCTTTCCATTGGGAAGAGAAAGCTTTCTGGATTTCCAATGTCACCAATTTGTCAATGTCCATGGTAGTTTGGGAAGTCGATCTACTAATAAAATTTGCTTTACCAGAGCTCCAAATCATTTTTGATTCAGCAACACCAAGTAAATAGATAAGATCATTAAGGGTCATGTCATAGTCTTTTACATAGTAGTCCCAGAGGACACTCACTATGTGACTTAGAAAGTGATTGAACAACCAACTTTTTCAAGACTTTGACACCCAACTCTCCTGGCTTGTCAATATGTGACTTCATCTCCAAAATGTGATCACACACATACCTTGCTTGCCAATAGGGCTTGAGTGAACTTGAACTTGTGGGTTAGGGAGAATAATTGGAGGAGGTGGAGGAATTGAAGTATGATTTCCATGATCCAGTCACAGGACATCATCTACATCAGGAAAGATTATTTCAAGAGTCTTGGGAAGATCATAATTGTCTGAACCATACATCTTTTGGGAGATATTCAAGATAGTTGATAAAGTCCTTAATATAACACCCAATATGAAATATTAAGGCTAGGACCCAACACAATATTTTATAACTTGGAAGAGGGATGATGTAATCCAAGCTATAAAATATTTAAAGGTAGGTTAATGACGATTCACCAATTTCCACCATGAAAAACGAAATAAATTATTAGGTTTTAGTTGGATTTGAAAGTCCTAGATTCTTTTGAGATTCATTGAACTTTCCAATGGCATGTTGTGTGCCCTTCAGGTTTTGTGATTGGGATGCCAAGGATCACAAAACAAGGTGTGAAGTAACCATGCAAATTACTTGGTACCCTTAATGTATTACCCCTCAATCGATGTGTTGGTTAACCACACGCGCTCCATTGATACTATGATAAACATTAAGTTACCCTTTGCCTACCTTGTTAAGTCCAGCTACTGTGCCAGTTAACCACACACACTCCACTAACCGACTTAAGTAAAGTGCAAAGTGTAATTTCATGGGTTAGAACCTTATTCACATTTTCCTAAAGTAACTAAGATTGGGAATTATAAAAAAATTTAGTTACTTTATATTCATCATTAATACTTTTAATGAAGGGAGAATTTTAGTCCTTTTCCTACCCGTTCGGCTAACGACCCTCCACCGATCAAGGAAGCGGTGGGTGAGAGTGGACACCCATTAAGCTGCCATTTTATAGGCAGCAATCTTATACCCCCCTTATAGACCGGCTTTGTGAATGAGGCCTACTAACGGTACAACGACTCGTTCTTATATATATATATATATATATATATATATATATATATATATATATATATATATATATATATATATATATATATATATATAATTATTATTATTACCTTATAATATTATAAACTATAAGGGTTGAATTTTAACTTTTAAAATTCTAGGGGTTGGAACTAAAGTTTTTTAAAGAGACTTTACATGTTCCAAAACTTGAGGGCAAGTTTTGGAACTTTCAAAACTTTTCATCTTTCATAACTTATGAGTTAAATGGTTTATTAAAATGAGAGACTTTTCATTTTATGTAACCTATGTGTTTCTTTAATGGACTTTAAAAGAATGACTTTTGGTAATCCATAACTTGAGGACCAATTATGGATTCCATTAAAACACATAATGATCAAGAGTTAAACTAACAAGAAGTTACAAATAATTCCTATGATCTTCTAAACTCATAAGTTCATGAACATCCATTTCAACAATTTTAAGAATCATAAAATTAACCATATAAAACTTGAAATTTTGATAATAAGTATTGAAACTGGATTAGCATAACCATTACACCATCTAAAACAAGTTTTATAAGACCAAAACAGTTTACGGTAATGTTTATAGTCCATTTCCAACAGGAAAAGTCGAAAAACTGCATTCTGGGGCTCCTACTCGTCGAGTGCATGAACCTACTCGACGAGTAGGATGAGTTTACTCATGGACTCGTCGAGTCCCCCCATGGAATCGGCGAGTTCATGCTGTAGAGTGCAGAAAAAATGAGTTTTTTTCACAATTTTGCATCAAGTATCAAACAAAAAAGCCTAGGCTCTTATCCCACTGTTGGGTTTTGAGCATTCTAACACTCCTAAGGTGTACATGCAACCCTAGAAACCTTGGATCTATGTTTTACTATGATACTTTCAAAATTGATTTTCCATGGTACATAACCTATCTAGCATACATGGGGAACTTTTAAACATAAAAGTTAGTAAGAAAGACATACCTTTTAGATGCTTGGATTCCTTGAAAACCTTGTGAGCCTAGCACCTCAAGTGTGATGCCTCAGATGTCTCACACAACACCAAATACACTTGGAATAACCTTGAGAGAAGTAGAACACTTCTAAAATCGGATATTCCCTCTTGTTCTCACTAGTGCCGATTTTGGTTGCTCGCATATTCCTTTTATAGTGTCTCATAAGTAGGGTTACACCATGTAAACCCTAACTTGACATGGCTCTTCATTTCCATGATTCATGGGTTCAAAGACACCGTGGAGCATCCTATGGGTTTTAGCTCAACTTGATAATCCATGGAGCATTAGCCCACCATACAAGTATGGGTGATTTACACAATCAACCCATATAGTTAATTAGTCTTCTTTTGATCACTTAATTAATTCCAAATTAATTTTTGATCGATACTAATTAAATGATATTATATATTAGAACTTATAATATATTAATAAACCTTAAGTGTTATTTCTCTCATTTTGGTCTATCCAAATGCATGATGACATGCAATCCAAATGGACCATGCTAATCGGGTCAAGTACATTCCAGAAATAGTTAAGAAATTAGACACCTAATCCAACATCTCCTACTAAGGTTCATGAGAGAGAAGGAGCCGGTAGGGTTTGAGCCAGAAGCAACATTGTTGGAAGTCAGTTGAAAAGAAGGACAAGTTTAGATTAGATATAAAGATAGTCGTTAATAAGACACCCAAATGTAATATTAAGGCTAGGACCCATCACAATATTTTATAAGTTAGAAGAAGGATGCCGTAATCCAAGCTATAAAACATTTGAAGGTAGGTGAATGACGATTCAACAAATTCCACCATGAAAAACGAAATGTATTATTAGGTTTTAATTGATTTTGAAACTCTTAGATTCTTTTGAGATTCATTGAACTTTTCAATGGCATGTTTCAATCTCGAGTGTGCCCCTCAAGTTTTGCGACTAGGATGCCAAGGATCACAGAACAAGGTGTGAATTAACCATGCAAATTACTTGGTACTCTTAATGTTTATCACCTAACCAATGTGTCGGTTAACCACACGCGCTCCACCGATCTATGATAAACCTTAAGCCACCCTTTTTCTACCTTGTTAAGTCTAGGTTAGTGTGCCGGTTAACCACACACGCTCCACTAACGCCTTAAGCAAAATGCAAAGTGTAATTTCATGGGTTAGCACCATATTCACATTTTCCTAAAGTAACTAATATTGGGAATTTATAAAAAAATATAGTTACTTTATAACCATCATATTTTTAATGAGGATTAAAGTCATTGTCCTACCCGTTCGGAAAACGACCCTCCGCCAGTCAAGAAAGCGGTGGGTGAGAGTGGACACGCATTAAGCTGCCATTTTATAGGCAACAACCTTATACCCCCCTTATAGACCAGCTTCGTGAATGAGGCCTACTAACGGTAAAACGACTTGTTTATATATATATATATATATATATATATATATATATATATATATATATATATATATATATATATATATATATATATATATATTATTAATTTATAATATTATAAAGTATAAGGGTTGAATTTTAACTTTTAAAATTCTAGGGTTGGAACTAAAGATTTTAAGGTGACTTTACATGTTCCAAAACTTGAGGGCAAGTTTTGTAACTTTCAAAACTTTTCATCTTTCATAACTTATGAGTTAATGGTTTATTAAAATGAGAGACTCTTCATTTTATGTAACCTATGTGTTCATTTAATGGACTTTAAAAGGAAGAGTTTTGGTAATCCATAACTTGAGGACAAATTATGGATTCCATTAAAACACGTCAAGATCAAGAATTAAACTAACAAAATAATTTCTATGATCTACTAAACTCATAAGTTCATGAACATTCATATCAACAATTTCAATAATCTGAAAAAATACATATAAGACTTGAAATTTTGATAATAGCCATTGTAAATGGATTAGCATAACCATTACACCATCTAAAACAAGTTTTATAAGACCAAAACAGTTTAGAGTAATGTTTCTAGTCGATTTCCAGCAGCAAAACTCGAAAATCTGCATTCAGGGCCTCCTACTCGTCGAGTGCAAGAAGCTACTCAACGAGTAGGATGAATTAACACATGGAATCGTCAAGTCCCCCCATGGACTCGGCGAGTTCACTCAGCAGAATGCAGAAATCTTGAGTTTTTTCAACAATTTGCATCAAGTATGAAGAAAACAAGCCTAGGCTCTGATACCACTGAAGGGTTTTGAGCATTATAACACTCCTAAGGTGTACATGCAAGCCTAGAAAGCTTGGATCTATGTTTTACTAAGATACATGCAAATTTGATTTTCCAAGGTTCTTAACCTAACTAGCATGGCATGGGGAACTTTGAAACATAAAAGCTAGTAGAAGAATATACCTTTTTGTTGCTTGGATTCCTTGAGAACTTTGTGAGCCTAGCACCTTAAGTGTGATGCCTCAAATGTTTCACACAACACCACAACTCTTGTAATAACCTTGAGAGAAGTACACTATCACTCAAAATTGGCTAGCCCTCTTGTTCTACACATAGTTCCGATTTTGGTATCCTATGGGGTCCTTTTATAGTTGTGTCACAAGTAGGTTTACAACACGTAAACCCTAATTGACATGACTTTCCATATTCCATGGTCCATAGGTTTATAACCTCCATGGACTATCAATGGAGCATCTTATGGGTTTTAGCCCAATTCAATAAACCATGGATCATCAGCCCACTATAAAAGAATAGATGATTTACACAATCAACCCCATATATTTAATTAGTCTCCTTTTGATCACCAAATTAAATCTTGATCAATACTAATTAAATAATATTATTAATATATTAGAACTTATAATATATTAATAAACCTTAAATGTCCTTTCTCTCATTTAGTCTATCCAAGTGTTGTAATGCCATGCAACCCAAATTGACCATGCCAACCGGGTCAAGTACATCCCATATATAGTTATGAACATAGACACTTAATCCAACATGTCCTTAGATAAGTGATCATATATTCCTCTGTTCTTCAAGATATCAATGGACAAATACATGGAACATACTCATACTTATTGTCCTGCAAATAGTTTCCTGATTTCCGATTAGTTTGACATAGAACATAATTGAACACATCAATTTAGTTTTGACCGGCCCGGTACATAGGTCAAAACAAATCATCGAGGGGCTGAGATATCACTTTTAATCTTTTTAGAATAAAAGGAACATATAAACTTCAACACTATATGGTTGTACTGACTACTTGTTGAATCATGCACAACGAAACGTTTTATAACATCAAGTTACTAATGCGTTTTCGTATCCTCAATGCACAACCAATTTGTAGTCAACAACTCATATATCTTGGTTTGAAGATTATATGATATTATCATCTCATAATCACTCTTGATAAATTCCATGAAGTGATTCTAATGAGTGTGGGTCATCTAATGCTCAAATTCTTATTTCACAAGCACTCATGAATGGTGCAACAGACTCTTGCCATGTCTATCTCCTTAGACATCTACATCCAACTCATGACAGTTTAGCCTTATACCTTCTTCCAGTGTATGATCGACTGTGGATAGTTTGAATAATTATATTATTCAGGAAGTCAAAACATGCAAAATGAAACAATAGTAAATAATTGACACAAGACAGTAACTTTACTTATAAATAAAACTCCTTTTATTCAATCATCAAAATGTCAATTACAATTTAGCTATTACAAGTTTCTAATTTATCTAATCACTAAAACTAATATCATCCTTTAGCCTAATGCCTCTTACGTGCTGCAAATGCTTAACCCTACTAAGTCCCTTTGAAAAGGGATTTGTTGGGTTATCCTGTGGCGATATCCTCTTCACCACGAGTGTCCTTCTTCTACCTGATGTCTTATGAAGTGGTACTTTCTGTCAATATGTCTGGATCTACCATGATCTCTTGGTTCCTTGGCTAAGGCAACCACCCCTTGATTATCGCAGAAAACTTCTATGGGCTCCTTTATGGATGGCATAACTCCAAGATCTCCAATGAAGTTACACAACCATATCGTCTCTTTCGATTCTTCGGTCGCTGCTATGTACTCTGATTCACACGTTGAATCAGCCACAATCTCCTGTTTGTAACTTTTCCAAGTTATTGCTCCTCCATTTAGGGTAATACCCAACCTGACTGAGAACACATATTATCTCTGTCGGTCTGAAATCCGGCGTCACAATACCCTATTACTCTCAAGTCATCACTCCCACCGAGAGTACGGATCCAATCCTTAGTCCTCCGTAAGTATTTAAGAATGCTCTTAACTGTAGTCCAGTGAGCTCTACCAGGATTTCCTTGATATCTGCTGACCATGCTTAAAGCAAAGGACACATTAGGGCGAGTACAAGTCACAACATACATGATTGAGCTGACTGTGGAAGCATATGGTAGTCAGCTCATTTCTGCTATCTCAGCCTCTATACTCGGACTCTGAGTCTTACTCAATTTGGTATTGCTTTGGATAGGCAAGTCACCTTTCTTGGAGTTCTCCATGCTAAAACACTTCAACACTTTGTCCAAGTAGGTAATTTAACTAAGTCCTACTAGTCTCTTACTCCCGTCTCTCAAAATCCTTATCCCTAGGATATAGGTAGCTTCTCCAAGGTCCTTCATAGCAAAACACTTCCTAAGCCAGGACTTGACTTCCTGCAAGGTCGGGATGTCATTTCCTTCGAGTAGTATGTCATCCACATACAACACGAGAAAGCTAACTATCCTCCCACTAGCCTTGACATACACACAGGAATCATCCTCGCTTCTCGAAAATCCAAACTCTTTGACTTTCTCATCGAAACAAAGATTCCAATTGCGACATGCTTGTTTCAATCCGTATATGGATCTCTCAAGATTACACACTCTATTAGGGTATCTTTCATCGACAAAACCCTATGGCTAAATCATGTAAACATCTTTATCCAACTTTCCATTAAGGAAAACGGTTTTGACATCCATCTACCATATTTCATAGTTATGAAATGCAGCTATGGCCAACATAACCCTTACAGATTTAATCCTTGCTACTGGTGAGAAGGTCTCATCATAGTCAACTCCCTGAGTTTGGGTAAATCCCTTTGCAACCTGTCGTGCCTTATATGTGTGTACTTTTTGATCCATTCTGATCTTCTTCTTGAAGATCCATTTGCATCCGACGGTCTTTCGACCCGGTTCATTGTCAACCAAGTTCCAAACTTGATTGTCATTCATGGACTAAATCTCGCTATACATAGCCTCCTTTAATTTATCATATTCAGGGCCTGCCATGGCTTCCTTGTAGTTATTAGGCTCATCCAAATTCACCGATGTACTATCAATGATAAATGTATCACCTTCTATAGTAATATGGAAACCATAATAAAACTCAGGTGAAGTCCTAAATCTGGTGGAATGTCTCAGAGGTACCGATTTCTCAATAGGTTCAACAAGAGTTTCTTCCTCGGGTTGATCGCTAGCGTTTGAGGTTCCTTCATCGCTTGATACTTGAAGCTCTTCAAGGTCAATTTGCCTACTACTGTCCCCTTGGCATATAAGCTCTCTCTCACGAAAGACCCCTCTTCTCATAATGGAAACAAAATTGTCACTTGGTCGATAGAAGAGATATCCAAAAGATTTTTGCGGGTAGCTGATGAAAATACATCACTCACTCCGAGGTTCGAGCTTGTTGTGAGTCTCGTGCCTCACGAAAGCCTCGCAACCCCAAACTTTGATGTGATCCAAAGTGGGAACTTTCCTAGTCCACATCTCGTGGGGTGTTTTGATAACATTCTTTGTAGGGACTAGATTAAGGATATGGATGGCAGTCTTTAAGGCATACCCCCAAAATGAGATTGGTAACGAAGCTCGACTCATCATTGAATGAACCATGTCCAACAAGGTTCGATTGCGCCTCTCAGCCACACCATTCAGTTGTTGTGTTCTAGGAGGTGTCAATTGTGAAACAATTCCACATTCCTTAAGATAGTAGTGGAACTCGATACTAAGATACTCTCCTCCTCGATCAGATCGGAGTCCCTTTATCTTCCTACCTAATTGATTCTCCACTTTTGCCTTAAACTCTTTGAACTTTTCAAAGGTTTATGACTTATGCTTGATTAAGTAGATATAGCCATACCTACATACATAGAAGTGGCTAGCATCTGTTGTGACAGATCTGAAGGGCCCACTCACATCAGTGTGTATGAGATCCAACAAACCCTCACCCCTTTCACAAGTACTGGTAAAGGGTGACTTAGTCATCTTCCCAAGTAAACAAGATTCACAAGTGTCATCCGATTTCAAGTTGAATGAATCCAAGACTCCATCCTTTTGGAGTTGGCCTATGAGCTTCTTGGTGACATGTCCAAGACGACAATGCCATAAGTATGCTTTATCCAAATCATTGGATGAATCAATATGTAACACATGATGGGTTTTATACAAACAATCCTATGTGTGCATGCAAGCCTAGATACGGATCTATGTTTTCACTATTAGTCATACAACATTATGAACACAAAAGAAACCTAGCATGCTTCTAATAATTTCAAAAATCATAAAGAAGAATAGAATACATACCTCTTGTTGTTATGTTGTAATAACAACTTGTATCTTGAATCTTCTTGTCTTTGAAAGCAAGTACCACAAGTGTAGTACCTCTAATGGCTCACAAACACCAAGAGCAAATGAAGAAGCAAAAGAGAGAGAGAGAGAGAGAGAGAGAGAGAGAGAGGGGGAGGGGTAAAAATTCGGTTCTAGGAACTTTAGGGATCAAGTAGCCTAATTTCTAATGCCAAGGGTCCTTTATATAGGTGTAGGAATTAGGGTTTCAGTCCTTATCCTTATCTGATTGCTTAGCCACCAAGCAACCCAAAGGATAACTCTAGAGGCCCTATCTTTGGACGAATTCTAAGGCCTTTAACCTCTTGAATTCTTCCACCCTATCTCATAGGGTTTCCTTGCCCAACTTTATAACTATCACATAATTACAGTTCAGTCCCCTTAGTTCAATGAACTTCTTTTGATCACAAAATTAATTCTTAATTAATTCTTGACCAATGTTAATTAAACAAATATGATTTCTATTTTAATATATTATTCTTATAATAAATTAATAAACCATAATAACCTCAGTCTCTATTATTTCTCCAGTCAAGTTGCTTTGGTGAAGGCAACCCAAAAGGACCATGCACAACCGGGTCAAGTACTTATCAAATATGGTTATAGGCTTTAGACACTAATCCAATAGTCTCCCACTTGGATAATTCTAGTAACCATAAATGCAAGTACAATCCGATTTGCAATCGTTGATCTCAAAGACGTTTTCAAACTCTGATCTTATTAGTAACATGTCCTTTAGATAAGGGATCGTATAATCCTCTGTTCTAGATATCGTGTGGACAATCACATGGAACATAGTCATACTTATTGTCTAAAATTTTGTTTCTCGGTCTCTGATTCGTTTGACATAGAACTTAATTGAGCACATCAATTCAGTCCTGACCGGGCCCGACACATAAGTCAAACCAAATCATCAAGGGGCACTGATATCGCTTTTACCCTCTTAGGATAAAAGGAACAGATAAACTTCGACTTATATGCATTTACTATTCATTAATTGAATCATACACAACAATGTGTTTTATAACATCAAGTTACTGATGCATTTTCCCATTATCACTGCACAACCAATTAGCAACAAATAAACCATATATCTAGGTTTTAAGACCATATGATATTATCATCTTGCTATCACTCGAGATAAATTCCATGAAGTGATTCCAGCAAGCGTGGGTTTATTCCAATGCTCAAATTAAACTCATAAGTACTCATGAATGTTGTAGCAAAATTTTGCTATGTCTAATACCCTTTAGGCAATCTACACACCAATTCATGACAATTTTTATTCATACCTACTTCCAACATATGAGCGACTGTGGATTGTTCGAATAATCTTTTTATTCAAGAAGTCAAAACATGAAAATTGAAACAATAGGTAGACAATTAACATAAGACAGTAACATTACTTATAAATAATACTCTTTTATTTAATCATCAAATGTTAATTACAATTTATCTATTACACATTTCTAAACTATCTAATCTAAACTAATATCGTCCTTCATCCCGATGCTCCTAGCGTGCTGTAAGTGCTTAACCCTGCTCAGTCCCTTTGTAGGCGAATATGTTGGGTTATCCTCTGACGATACCCTCTGTTGATATGTCGAGATCTGCCGTGATCCCTCGGTTCCTTGGTCAAGGCAACCGCTCCTTCAATATCACAGAAAATGTCCATGGAAAACTTTATGGCTGGCACAACTCCAAGGTCTCCAATGAAGTTCTTCAACCATATTGCCTCTTTTGATGTTTCGCTCGCTGCAATGTACTCTGATTCGCACGTGGAATCAACTACGGTTTCCTGCTTGTAACTTTTCCAAGTCACCACTCCTCCATTAAGGGTAAAGACCCAGCCCGACTGCGAACGGTAGTTGTCCCTATTTGTCTGAAAACTGGCGTCACTATACCCTTGCACCTTTAAGTCATCACTCCCACCGAGGACTAGAAACCATTCCTTGGTCCTCCGAAGGTACTTAAGAATATTCTTGACTGCGGTCCAATGTGCTTTGTCAGGGTTCCCTTGATATCTGCTGACCATGCTCAAAGCGAAGGCCTGTCACACCCATAAATTTCACGCCAAATTTAAACTTTTTCAAACATACATAAAAATCAAATAGCATTTGTTTACAAAAATGTTTTCAAATCATTATCCATCAGAGTGTCCCAAAATCATATCATAAGGATGAGGAGTGGTACGGTCATGCCTTCGCCTTGCCATGAACTCCTGAAGTACCTGAAACAATAAACTGAAAATGTAAGCCCGAGGGCTTAGTGAGCTACCCCAAAAATACAAATACCACACTGACAAAACCTAATCAGTAATAATCAATCAATCAACATGCATACTGGGCCATCGGCCTGACTGGACCCCCCTACAGGGCCTACAGTCTATCTGGATCTATCCCGAGCCTTCGGCATAACTGGTCGCCACGTGGGCCTACAGTCTCCCCGGACTGCTCATAGGGTATGTTGGCCTTCAACACAAAGCAGGACCGCCTCAACCCAACCAACAAGCAATTAACCATGTGCGCATAACTATCATATATACTGGCATACACAAACATAAAACATATCTATCTCACTGATCATCAATCATATAATTCACTCATAACTAGAGCACTGACCTCGCAGGTCACTAACATATCAATCCCTACGGATCATAAGAGCATAACATACTGTCTACCCTGATTCCGATCTAACAAATCATAACCACATGTAGCATACCATAACAATAACAACTAAAGGTTCGGCCTTGGTGTTGTAGACCCTATCGATATAGTGAGGATAACTCACCTCGCAGATGTCGACTCGAAAGGTAAACTCCAACTCTCGGATCACTTGACACAGGCTCCACAACCTATTATCATAGTACAACATACTCATAAGTCCTTAACCTTATAAGGTACTCCATAACCCACTAGTCAACCCCTGGTCAAAGTCAAAGTCCTCAGTCAAGGTCAACAGTCCATGTTGACTTCAACTCGCCGAGTTCCTTGAAGCACATTCCAACCCGCCGAGTTCCTTCGATTCTCGATCAAACTTTAAGGCCACCTGTTGTGTTTCCTCCTTGCAACTCGACGGATGCACACGCATACATATCCTGGAGAAAATTTATCCGACTCATCGAGTTGTTCTTCAACTCGTCGAGTCTATGGAAAATCTTTATTGGACTCGACGTGTTGTTCATCCAACTCTTCGAGTTCACGACCATCTTCATGTGACTCGCCGAGTCAACCTTGCGACTCGCCGAGTCCATTCAGTCCTTTTTCCATATAGACTTGTTTTCAGCCATGCAGCGGCTCCAAATCACAGGTCCAAGCTTCTAGGGCATGCTTATCATGTAAAGTTGCAAACTTTACGTGCACGCATGGCTATAAAGGCTCTAAATGCCTATTTTAAGTTCTTAGTGGGGTTTTTTGCTCAAGAGGGACCTTAATCATGACCAAAACTGTAACTTTATGCTTCTAGAATCCAAGGAGGGTCCAGATCTGAAGTTACAACCTCAGATCTAGCCCATGGCTCCTCTTTCCAACTTAATATCCCAAAAAACCCTAAAACTCAACCAATAGAAGAGACCCACAAGGAAAAAGGCGATTTGGGTACCTCTATAAGATGGTAACTGAGATAAGTGTTGATTCCCACACTCTACTTGCCCTAATCTCTTTCTCCTTCAAGCCTTCTCCCTCCAAGATCCTCTTTTCAAGCTTCAAACACAAAATGGGCACACATAAACAGACACACACACACGTATTAGGGTTCTCACGGACTCTCTAGAACTGTAAAGAGGCCCAAGGGAGGCTAAGGTTCCTTTAAATAGGGTGCAAAATCCCAGGATTTAGGGTTTCATCTGCCAGCTCCTACTCGCCGAGTCCCAATATGGACTCGTCGAGTAGGCCACTTAACTCGCGATCCAACCCCGCTGCTACTCGACGAGTAGGGAAACCAAGTTGTCGAGTAGGGCCTAGCCCAAGAAATCTTATTTAAAACAATACCTAAGAATTGGGGCGTTAGAACTCTCCTCCACTTGAACTTGACTTCGCCCTCGAAGTCCGCTGGAATAAACAATGTCGGGTAATGCTCGCGCATCTCCGCCTCCGGCTCCCATGTCCACTCGGATCCCTTCCGATTTTCCCATTGTACCTTTACTAAAGGTATTTCCTTGTTCTGCAGAATCTTCTTCTTCCTTTCCAAAATAGCCACCGGCCTCTCCACATAGTTCAGGCGTTCATCGACCTGAATATCATCCAACGATACCACTGCCTCCTGGTCCATAATGCATTTTTGCAATTGCGAAACTTGGAATGTGCTGTGGAGCTGGCTAAGCTCCTCCGGAAGCTCTAGCCTATAAGCCACCCTACCAACCTTAGCAACAATCCTGAATGCCCAATGTAATGGGGACCCAATTTTACCCTCTTCCTGAAGCGGATCAGTGGATCACACCCTTCCAGGGTGAGACCTTCAGGAGAACCATGTCACCCACCTGAAATCCCAATTCAGATCGGCGTCGGTCGGCATAACTTTTCTGCCGACTCTGAGCGGTTTGCAGTCGCTGTCTAATCTGTTGTATCATCTCGGTAGTTTGCAGAACTACCTCTGTCCGACCCATCACCCTGTTCCCTACCTCACCCCCAATAGACTGGTGTCCTACACATTCGCCCATACAACTACTCGAAAGGCAGGGTGCCAATACTGGAATGATAGAATTTGTTGTAGGCGAACTCTGCAAGCGGTAGGTGGGAATCCCAACTCCTACCGAATTCAATGACACACGCCCTCAACATATCCTCGAGGGTCCGAATGGTCCACTCACTCTGCCTATCATTATGCGGTTGGAATGTCGTACTAAAATGCAATCGTGTACCTAGTTCCTCATGGAACTTCTACCAAAAACGGGAAGTAAACCTGACATCTCGATCGGAAATGATAGAAACTGGAACCCCATGGCGAGAGACAATCTCTCTGACGTACAGGTCGGCCAACTTCTCTACCGACGAACTCTGCTGTATGGCTAGGAAATGGGCACTCTTGGTCAATCGATCCACGATGACCCATATAGCATCGAACCCCCTTGCCGTCTTCGGAAACTTCGTGATGAAATCCATCGTGATCCGTTCTTATTTCCACATAGGAATCTCCAGAGGCTGCAGCTTACCATGCGGCCTCTGATGCTCGACCTTGACCATTCTATAAGTCAAGAACCTCTCAACAAACCAAGCGATATCTCACTTCATACTAGGCCACCAACAAGTCAAACTCAAATCACGGTACATCTTGGTGGCTCTCGGGTGAATAGAAAAACGAGACTTATGATCCTCCTCCATCACTGTCTATCGGACCCCTCCTGACATCGGAACCCAAACCTAACCATAACGGGTCAACAATCCACGGCTATCCTGAACAAATCGGGTGCTTTCACCCTTAATCCTTTCCAACTTCTAGTTCTCTGGTCTCATACCCTCAATCTGAGCATCCCTGACCAAACCCACCAGCGGGGAATCCACCACTATCCTCATACACCTGGCTGGGGTAGAGGACCCAGCTGACTTGCGGCTCAAAGCATCCGCAACCACATTCGCTTTACCAGGATGGTAAAGTATCTCACAATCATAGTCCTTGACCACATCCAGCCAGCTGTGCTGCCTCATATTCAGGTTCGGCTGATCCATGATGTGCCTCAAACTCTTGTGATCCGTATATATAGTACATCGGACTCCGTACAGATAATGCCTCCAAATCTTGAGAGCAAAAACCACCACTCCCAACTCAAGATCGTGCGTAGGGTATCTCGTCTCATGCAGCTTCAGATGCCGCAATGCATAGGCTACCACCCGTCCTATATGCATGAGGACAGCCCCCAAGCCTGTGATGGATGCATCACAAAATACCACAAAATCCTCAACTCCCTCGGGGATTGTCAACACCGGCGCCTCCCATAAACACTTCCGGAGGGTCTCAAATGCCCTCTGCTGCTCAGGGCCCCACCGAAAATCCACCCCCTTCCTCGTAAGACGAGTGAGGGGTATTGCGATCTTGGAGAAGTCTCGAATAAATCTCCGGTAGTACCCTGCTAAGCCCAAGAAACTCCTGATGTCTGAGGGAGATCTCAGAGTCTCCCACTGCAATACCGTCTCTACCTTGGTCGGATAGACCAAAATCCCCTCCTGGTTAACGAGATGTCTGAGGAACTGAACCTCTCGTAACCAAAACTCACACTTCGAGAACTTGACATACAATCGTTCTCGCCGCAGGACCTCCAGTAGCTCCCTGAGATGCTCCTTGTACTGCTCTCGGGTCTTGGAATACACCAAAATATCATCTATGAACACAATGACCGAGCGATCGACCATCGGTCTGCAGATTCAGTTCATCAAATCCAAGAACACTGCTGGCACATTGGTGAGCCCAAACGGCATCACTATGAACTCGTAATGACCATAACGAGTCCGAAAAGCGGTCTTCTCTACGTCCTCCTCCCTCACCCTGACCTGGTGATATCCTGACCTCAAATCAATGATCAAAAAGATCATCTATCCTTGGGAGTGGATAACGGTTCTTCACCGTTAATTTGTTCAGCTCCCTATAGTTAATGCACATCCTGTGCGAACCGTCCTTCTTCTTGACGAAAAGGATCAGTGCTCCCCAAGGTGAACTACTCGGACGAATAAACTACTTACCCAACAGTTCTTGCAACTGAGATGACAACTCCTGCATCTCTGGCGGTGCCAGTCGGTACAGTGCCTTAGCGATAGGGGCCGCACCCGGCATTAGATCAATCCTGAAGTCAACCTGCCTCTCTGGAGGCACTCCGGGTAACTCCTCCGGAAACACGTCAGCAAACTCTCTAACTACAGGGACCTCCGAAACTGAGGGCTGATCCCTAACCCGCGTATCCATCACGTACGCTAAATAATCGGCATACCCATGCTGTATATGCTGTCGAGCCATGGCCGCCGAACAAAACCCTGATCCCATCCTGGTGCCCTCGCCATATACCACCAGTTCTCCCCCACTTGGGGTTCAAACTACCACTCGGTGCCCCTCACAGTCGATCATGGCGCCAAATCGACTGAGCCAATCCATCCCTACGATCACGCACACTTCCCCCATGGGAATAGGGATCAAATCTATCGGGAAGGGTACTCCAAAAATCTCCAACTCACATCCCCGGTAGACCGAAGAAGCAGAAACCCCGTGCTCGTTGGCAATCGAAACTCGCAACGGGCACTCAAGCTCATCTATCGGCACTCTAAATCCTCTACTAAAAGTCTGAGATACGAATGACCGACTGGCCCCTGAGTCAAATAATACCATAGCAAGCAAAGAATTCACTAAAAACGTACCTAATCACAGGTACGACCAATAAGCATATCACAAATACATTAACTGAGACAAAGAACAAAAACATACCAGCAACCACATCTGGTGCTGCCTTGGCCTCCTCGGCTGTGAGCTAGAAGGCGCGACCCTGAGCCTTCGGAGGCTCCACCTTGACTGGCCTCCCATCTCCAATCATCACAGTAGCTGACGCGGGACCCTGCACCGGCTTGGCGGCGAGCTGCGGACAATTGGTCTTCACATGACCAACCTAGTGACAATGGTAACAAATCCTCATATCTACTGGAGGGGAGGACTGATGACAGTCCCTGTCATAGTGCCCCTCCTTGCCACATTTTTGGCACCCACCTCCTGCCCGACAAACTCCCGAATGACCCCTACCACACTTTCCACAAGTGCGGCTTTGCTGACTCCCAGATCGAGTATTAGCGGTCTTCTATCGCTTAGGCACCGGTTGAGACTATGCCGGTGCTTGACGCTGCTCCTTCAACTGTAGCTCTATCTCCAACTCACGCCGCCTCGCGGCTTCCTGGAGATCCAAGAGGGTATCACATCGCTGTGTAGAAACAAACTGTCGAATATCAGTCTTGAGCATACTCAGATAACGAGCCATCTGTGACTGCTTTGAAGAAAACTCCGGGCAAAACATATCCCTCTCCATGAACATATGATTAATCTCCATCACAGACTCCCCATCTTGTGTCAACGACAAAAACTCCTGAGCAAGTCGTTCCCACTCAACGCGTGGAACGTAGCGGGTGCGGAACATATCTCAGAACTGCTCCCAGGTAACAGCAGCCCGCTGATCATTAGTATACGACCCTGTCGTCAACCTCCACCAGTCCTTTGCCCCAAGCCTCAGCAGGTTCAGGGCACACCTGACCTTCTGGTCAGTAGGACATGAACACGTGAAGAAACATCCCTCTACGTCAGATAACCACCTCACAGCCCTGGTCGCATCCTGCGTACCCTCAAACTTTGGGGGTTCGTATTACCGAAGTCCTGGTACTGGAAAGCCCTGCTGGCTCC
This sequence comes from Lactuca sativa, assembly GCF_002870075.4. Lineage (NCBI taxonomy): Eukaryota > Viridiplantae > Streptophyta > Magnoliopsida > Asterales > Asteraceae > Lactuca > Lactuca sativa. Next base: position 36,916,053 of record NC_056623.2, read on the forward strand.
TCCTCCAACCCCTGCCGTAGTTACACCTAAGTGGTTGCAGCGGCAGCTATCTCTACTAGAGCTGCATATCACTCATCGAAGTACTCAACCATCGCGTTCTTAATCAACCCAAACATCTCCGGCAGCTGCGCTCTGAACACCGCAACAATCTTGTCGTGCATAATCTCCCGGATCCTGGCATCCAACTCCTTGGTCCCTATCTGTACCACGGGCTCAAGTGCTATCGGCACCTCCAACCTTCCGTCTCCCGACCCCGATCCTGATCCTGATCCTGATCCGGATCCGGATCCAGATGCAACACATCGCGTCACCACCATACTGAAGTATATACAAGTCATCAGATAAATAACATAATATCGGGAGACCAAAACCCACAAACCCTAGGGGTCCTGTGCTTTCAATAGTATGGGCCCATACTACCTTCCACACCTACCCATATTTGTCTCAAGTATCACCACAACACCCTAACAATATCATCAACATAGAAATGCGCTCAACCCTCACTTCTAGAGGAATACCAACTATCTCGCATCTAGTCTCACCACTTCTCATGGCTCACATATCCATGAAACTTCCATCATCCCTTGCAGCGCTAGGGAATGCTAGCTTCACATAACGCTGGACCCAATAGACTTTCGAATATCCATTCCTACCCAAAGGCCGAATCAACATTCTCAGGCTATAAGGTCTTTATTATGCATAGCCGTGATGCATACACTAAACATCTGCAGTTATGATGTCAATTCCATATACAAGAAACCCTAGGCTAATAGGCATCATATAATCAAGAAAATCTACCATGCGATCCCTGAAGATCCCTAGCCTAGCACTAGCATGCTATTCTAACGTATCAAAATATCAATTAACTGTATGGTATTTTGGGGTTTACTCACTAGCTCCGGCTGATCGTACTCTCCGCACCCTCCATCCTTTATTTTGAAAACCTTTTTAAAACTTACTTTCAAAAAAATCTCCTTGATTTGAGACTGGATTCACACGAGTGTTCCTCCAATTCATTCAAACCAAGGCTCTAATACCAACTTGTAACACCCATAAATTTCACGCCAAATTTAAACTTTTTCAAACATACATAAAAATCAAATAGCATTATGCATCAGAGTGTCCCAAAATCATATCATAAGGATGAGGAGTGGTACGGTCACGCCTTCGCCTTGCCATGAACTCCTGAAGTACTTGAAACAATAAACTGAAACTATAAGCCCAAGGGCATAGTGAGCTACCCCTAAAATACCAATAGCACACTGACAAAACCATATCAGTAATAATCAATCAATCAACATGCATACTGGGCCATCGGCCTGACTGGACCGCCCTACATGGCCTACAGTCTATCTGGATCTATCCCGAGCCTTCGACATGATTGGACTGCCACGTGGGCCTACAGTCTCCCCGGACCGCTCAAAGGGTATGTTGGCCTTCAGCACAAAGCAGGACCGCCTCAACCCAACCAACAAGCAACTAACCATGTGCAGATAACTATCATATACTGGAATACACAAACATCAAACATATCTATCTTACTGATCATCAATCATAGAATTCACTCATAACTAGAGCACCAACCTAGCAGGTCACTAACATATCAATCCCTACGGATCATAAGAGCATAACATACTGTCTACCCTGATTCTGATCTAACAGATCATAACCACATGTAGCATACCATAACAATAACAACTAAAGGGTCGGCCTTGGTGTCGTAGACCCTATCAATATAGTGAGGATAACTCACCTCGCAGATGTCGAGTCGAAAGGTAAACTCCAACTCTCGGATCACTTGACACAGGCTCCACAACCTATTATCATAGTACAACATACTCATAAGTCCTTAACCTTATAAGGTACTCCATAACCCTCTAGTCAACCCCTGGTCAAAGTCAAGGTCAACAGTCCATGTTGACTTCAACTCGCCGAGTACCCTCGGCTACTCGCCGAGTTCCTTGACGCACATTCCAACTCGCCGAGTCACCGGGGTGACTCGTCAAGTTCCTTCGATTCTCGATCAAACTTTAAGGCAACCCGTCGAGTTTCCTCCTTGCAACTCGACGGATGCACATGCATACATATCCTGGAGAAAACTCATCCGACTCACTGAGTTGTTCTTCAACTTGTCGAGTCTATGGAAAATCTTCATTGGACTCGACGAGTTGTTCATCCAACTCGTCGAGTTCACGACCATCTTCATGTGACTCGCCGAGTCAACCTTGCGACTCGTCGAGTCCATTCAGTCCTTTTTCCATACAGACTTGTTTTGAGCCATGCAGCGGATCCAAATCACAGATCCAAGCTTCTAGGGCATGCTTATCACGTAAAGTTGCAAACTTTACATGCATGCATAGCTATAAAGGTTCTAAATGCATATTTTTGATGGGTTTTGAGCATTCTAACATTTCCTAAGTGTACATGCAACCCTAATAACTTTGGATCTATGTTTGTCTAATTATCATGCAAAGTTGAATTCCAAGGTTATATTCCTATCTAGCATACATGGGGAACAATTTTAACTTGAATCATAGATAGAATAACTTACCTTGTTGTTGATTGTGTTCCTTGAAACCTTGTGAGCCTAGCACCCCAAGTGTGATGCCTCAAATGCTTCACACAACACCAAATGCTCTTAGAAAGACTCTTGAGATAACACACACTTCTCAAAATCGGCCAAGCCCTCTAGTTTCTTTTTGTCTAACTGATTTTGGTGGAGAATATGATTCTTATATAGTGTTGACACATCTAGGGTTACACCATGTAAACCCTAATGTGTCATGACTCTTCATGACCCATGGGTTTGTAACTCCCATGGAGCATCCATGGAGCATCCTATGGGTAGAACCCAACTTGATAATCCATGGAGCCTCTTAGCCCACTATACAAGATATGGATGATTTACATAATCAACCCATATATTTAATTAGTTATCCTTTGATCACTTAATTAATTCCAAATTAATTCTTGATCAAACTAATCAAATAATATTATTAATATATTAGAACTTATAATATATTAATAATCCCCAAGTGTTATTCCTCTCATTTAGTCTAACCATTTGCATGGTGCCATGCAACCCAAATGGACCATGCCGGGTCGGGTCAAGTACAAGCCCGAAATAGTTATGGACTTAGACACCTTATCCAACAGTCTCCCACTTGGATAAGTCTAATAACTATATCTCTAGTACTTCAGGAACTGACCGGCAATCGTAGCTCTTTCAAGGTCTCTCGGAACTGAGAAGATGATGGTACGCCATTTAAGATAAGTGATCATATAATCCTCTGTTCTAGATATCAGCCGGACAAATACATGGAACATTGTCTTGCTTATTGTCCAGCATTTGTTTCCCGATTTCCGATTTGTTTGACATAGAACTTAATTGAACACATTAACTTAGTTCTGACCGGGCCCGGTACATGGGTCAAAACAAAATCATCGAGGGGCCCAGATATCAGCTTCTAATCCAAGAAGGAACAGATAAACTTCGACTCATATGTTTGTTCTACCACTCATTGAATTACACACAAAACTACGTTTTATAACATCGAGTTACCAATGCGGTTTCGTACAGTCAATGCATAACCAACTTGTAAGTAACAAATCATATCTCTAGGTTTGAAGACTTATATGATATTACCGTCTCACGATCACTCGAGATAAAATTCCATGAAGTGATTCCAGTGAGCGTGGGTTGAGTCCAATGCTCAGAACTTATGAGCACTCATGATTGTTGTAGCCTTGTCCAAGACCTCTACAACCAAACATGACAGTCTTGATTCATATCTACTTCCAACATATGACCGACTGTGGAGGTTTGAATAATATGTTATACCAAACAAAATTATTCTGGAAGTCAAAACATGCAAAAGAAATATAGTAAATGATTGACAAGAGATAGCAACACTTTACTCATAAATAAAACTCCTTTTATTCATCATCAAATGTCAATTACACTTTACAAATTTTGAGGTTATCTAACTACTAAATCTAATATCATCCTTCAGCCCTATGCTCCGAGCATGCTGAAGATGCTTAACCCGAGTCAGTCCCTTTGTGAGGGGATCTGCCGGATTCTCATCTGATGATACCCTCTTTGCCACGAGGTGTCCTTCTTCGATCCGATGTCTAATGAAATGGTATTTTCTGTCGATGTGTCTGGATCTCCCATGATCCCTTGGTTCCTTGGCTAAGGCAACAACACTTTCACTATCACAGAAAATTTCCATTGGCTCTTTAATAGCTGGTACAACTCCAAGGTCTCCAATGAAGTTCTTCAGCCATATCGCCTCCTTTGCTGCCTCGCTAGCTGCAATATACTCTGATTCACAAGTAGAATCTGCCACTGTCTCTTGCTTGGAACTCTTCCAAGAAATTGCTCCTCCGTTTAGGGTAAAGATCCAGCCCGACTGAGAGCGGAAATTATCCCTATCAGTCTGGAAGCTAGCATCACTATACCCTACTACTCTCAAGTCATCACTCCCACCGAGGGTAAGAACCCAGTTCTTAGTCCTCCGTAGGTACTTGAGGATATTCTTTACCGTAGTCCAGTGTGCCTTGCCAGGGTTCACCTGATACCTACTAACCATGCTCAAGGCAAAAGCTACATTGGGTCGAGTACACGTCATAGCATACATGATCGATCCTATAGCCGAAGCGTAAGGTGTTCGACTCATTTATGCTATCTCAGCCTCAGTGCTAGGGCTTTGTGTCTTACTCAATCTGGTGTTACTCTGGATGGGTAACTCTCCTTTCTTGGAATCCTGCATGCTGAATCTCTTCAGCACCTTCTCCAAGTAGGTACTCTGACTAAGTCCAATTAGTCTTTTACTCGGATCTCTCAAGATTCTTATCCCTAAAATATAGGCAGCTTCACCAAGGTCCTTCATAGAGAAACACTTCCCAAGCCAGGACTTTACTTCCTGCAGGGTTGGAATGTCGTTTCCTATGAGTAGTATGTCATCCACATACAATACCAAAAAGCTAACTATACTCCCACTAGCCTTGACATACACACAAGATTCATCTTCACTCCTAGAAAAGCCAAATTCCTTGACCTTTTCATCAAAGCAAAGATTCCATCTGCGAGGTGCTTGCTTCAATCCATAAATGGATTTCTCAAGCTTACACACTCTATTAGGGTACTCGTTGCTGACAAAACCCTCTGGCTGACTCATGTAAACATCTTCAGCCAACTTTCCATTAAGGAAAGCGGTTTTGACATCCATCTGCCATATTTCATAATCATGAAATGCAGCTATGGCTAACAGAACCCGAATAGACTTAATCTTGGCTACTGGAGAAAAGGTTTCATCATAATCCACTCCAGGAATTTGAGAGAAGCCCTTTGCAACCAGTCTAGCCTTATAAGTGTGTACTTTACCATCCATGTCGGTCTTCTTCTTGAAGACCCATTTGCACCCTACCGTCTTACGACCTGGTACATTTTCAACCAAGTTCCAAACTTGATTATGATACATGGATTGTATCTCGCTATCCATAGCCTCTTTCCATTTAGCAGACTCGGGGCCTGCCATGGCTTCCTCGTAGCTGTTAGGGTCATCTTGACTTACTAGTGTCCCATCACTAATAAGTGTCTCACCTTCTGCAGTAATATGGAATCCATAGTAATGCTCAGGTGCACTCCTAACTCTCGTGGAACGTCTCAGAGGTACAGATTTGTCAATTGGCTCAACAGGAGTTTCCTCCTCAAGTTGAGGGCTAGAGTTTGAAGTTCCTTCACCGCTTGATTCTTGAATTTCTTCAAGATCAATTTGCCTCCCACTGTCTCCTTGGCTTATAAACTCTCTTTCTCGAAAGACTCCTCTTCTTGCTACAAAGACCACATTGTCACTAGGTCTGTAGAAGAGGTAACCAAAGGATCGCTGTGGGTAACCGATGAAAATACACCTCTCGCTTCGAGGTTCGAGCTTATCATGAGTCTCGCGTCTCACGAAAGCCTCGCAACCCCAAATCTTGATGTGGTCTAGTTTAGGTACTTTACCAGTCCACATCTCGTGAGGAGTTTTGGCAACTTTCTTTGTAGGGACTAGATTAAGAATATGGGCGGCAGTCTCTAAGGCATACCCCCAGAATGAGATTGTTAGCGTAGCTCGACTCATCATGGAACGAACCATATCTAACAAGGTTCGATTACGCCTCTCAGCCACACCATTCAACTGTGGTGTCCTGGGAGGTGTCAATTGTGAGACTATCCCACATTCCCTTAGATAGTCGAGGAACTCTGAACTAAGATACTCACCACCACGATCGGATCGAAGCATCTTAATGTTCCTACCCAATTGATTCTCGACTTCCTGTTTAAATTCCTTAAACCTCTCGAAAGTCTCTGACTTATGCTTGATCAAGTAGACATATCCATATCTACTATAATCATCAGTAAAAGTCAAATAATAACGATTAGCATCCCTTGTGGCATGTTTGAATGGTCCACACACATCCGTGTGTATAAGGTCCAACAAACCTTCACCCCTCTCACACGAACCTGTGAAGGGTGACTTTGTCATTTTTCCAAGTAAGCATGATTCGCAACTATCATCTGACTTCAGGTCAAACGACTCCAAGACTCCATCCTTTTGGAGTTGGCCTATGCGTTTCTTGCTTATATGTCCAAGACGACAATGCCATAAAGATGCTTTATCCAAGTTATTATTAGTAGAATCAATACACAAAACATTATTTCCTAAGTTATCTACAACAGATACAGCTTCATACACACCATCACAAGGTAATGCTTTAAAATAAAGAACATTATTAAAGAAAGCATCAATAGAACCAACTTCATTATTAAATGAAAAGGTAAACCCTTGTTTGTACAAAGCATGAAAGGAAATAATATTTCTTGCCATTCCTGGCGAGTAACAACATTTATTCAAATCTAAACTAAACCCACTACTTAGCGATAAAGTATAAACTCCAATCTTGGTGACAGGTAAAGCTTTCCTATTCCCCATGATCAAGTTTATTCTTCCTTGCTCCACATCCTCACTTCTTCTTAGTCCCTGCAAGTCACAACAAATATGAATACCACAACCGGTATCAAGGACCCAATAATTAGAATGGGGTGAGTTATTAGAAATGATAGTGTAAATACCTACATGGTTGGGTTTGACTTTCCCATCCTTCACATCTTGCTGGTATTTTGGGTAGTTCCGCTTCCAATGAGTTTTTTCATGGCAATAGAAGCATTCAGCCTCTTTTGGGTCAGAAGAAGGAGTAATGAAACCTTTCTTGGTTCCACTTGAAGAAGAGCCATCAAGGGTCCGAACCTTGGTACCCTTCGAAAAGCTCTTTCTCTTCCTCCCTCGACTTTTCCCGATTGCCAAAACCGGAGTAGAGTTTTGAGTAGAAGTGATAGCAACCGACTTCCCCTTAAGACCTGATTCTGCGGTCTTGAGAAGTCCCTGAAGTTTGATGAGGGTGACTTCTTCCTTGTTCATGTGATATGTCATGCGGAATTGATCATAGCACGATGGTAAGGAATGCAAAATAATATCTATTGCAAGGTCCTCCGGGAAGTTCACATTAAGCTTCAGCAAACGATCCACATACCTTTGCATTTTCTGCATGTGGCTCGTGACGGATTCCCCGTCCTTCATCATGGTTGTTATCATGGAGCAGATGATTTCATACCTCTCTTGTCGTGCACTTTGATGGTATCTTTCCATCAAATCTTGGTGCATTTCATAAGGGTAGAAATCCTCATAAGACTTTTGGAGTTCTACTGTCATCGTGGCCATCATGATGCAAGCCACTTTCGTAGCATCCCTTTCATGTGCCCGAAATTCAGCGATCTCCTGAGGAGTTGCAGTGGACTCATCAATCTCCTTAAGCTCCTTGTCAAGGACATATTCTTTGTCCTCGTAGAGGGTAATCATCCTGATGTTTCTGATCCACTCATTGAAGTTGGATCCATCAAAGGTGACTTTCCCACACAAGTTCATAAGGGTAAAGGAGCCATTAGGATTAGAGCCAGAAGCATTGTTGAAAGACATCTGAAGAAAAGAGAACAAGATTAGTTTAGATATAAGAGAGTCCTTAATACAACACCCAAATGTAATATTAAGGCTAGGATCTAATCACAATATAATATAACTTAGAAGAGGTATGCCATAATCTAAGGTATATCATATTTGAAAGGTAGGTGAATGACGATTCACCAATTTCCACCACGAAAACCGCAATATTTTAGTATTAGGTTTTTGAATGGTTCTTAGAAATTCCTAGATTCTTTGAGATTCAATGAACTTTTCAAAGGCATGTTTCAATCTCGAGTGTGCCCTCCATGTTTTGTGACTGGGATACCGAGGATCACAAAACGAGGTGTGAAGTAACCATGCAAATCACTTGGTACCCTTAAAGTTTATCACTCAATCGATGTGCCGGTTAACCACACACGCTTTATCGATACTATAATAAACCCTAAGTCACCCTTTACCTACCTTGTTAAGTCCAAGTTAGTGTGCCGGTTAACCACACACGCTCCACCAACGACTTAATCAAAGTGTAAAGTGTAATTTCATGGAATAGCACCTTATTCACATTTTTCCTAAAGTAACTAAGGTTGGGAATTTAATAAAACATTTAGTTACTTTATAATATTCATCATACTTTGAATGAGAATTTATAAGTCCTTGTCTTACCCGTTCGGCTAACGACCCTCCACCGATCAAGCAAGCGGTGGGTGAGAGTGGACACCCATTAAGTCACCATTTTATAGGCAACAACCTTATACCCACCTTATAGACCGGCTTCGTGAATGAGGCGTACTAGCGGTAAGACGACTTTGTTCTTATACATATATACATATATATATATATATATATATATATATATATATATATATATATATATATATATATATATATATATATATAAATATTAAATCATAATAATATAAGTATAAGGGTTGAATTTTAACTTTTAAAATTCTAGGGGTTGGAACTAAAGTTTTAACTTAACTTTACTTGTTCCAAAACTTGAGGGCAAGTTTTGTAAACTTTCAAAACTTTTCATTTCTTGTAACTTATGAGTTTAATAGAGAATGAGGACTTTTCATTTTTCCTAACTCTTCTGTTCTTTTAATGGTTTTTAATCCAAGAGACTTTTGGTTTTCCATAACTTGAGGACAAGTTATGGACTCCATTAAAACACATTATGATCATGAATTAATCTACCACATAGGTTACAAATAATTCCTATGATCATCTAAACATCATAAGAACAAGAATATGAATATGAACACTTTCAACAATCAAAATCACATTTAATCTTTGTAATTTTGATAACTAGTTGTTGTAAATGAGTTAGAAAAGACATTACACCTTCTAAAACAAGTTTTCAAGTACCAAAACATTTTAGGGTAATGATTCTAATCCATTTCCAGCAACTCAAGTCGAAATTCCGCACTCTGTCGACCCTACTCGCCGAGTGCATAAACCTACTCGCCGAGTAGGTTGAAGATACACATGAACTCGACGAGTCCTCCCCTTGGACTCGCCGAGTCCATCAGTCAGACAGCAGAATTTTCGACTTTCTTCAACTTTTAAGCACAAATAACAAACAAACAAGCCTAGGCTCTGATACCACTGATGGGTTTTGAGCATTCTAACACTTCCTAAGTGTACATGCAACCCTAATAACCTTGGATCTATGTTTGTCTAATTATCATGCAAAGTTGAATTCCAAGGTTATATTCCTATCTAGCATACATGGGGAACAATTTTAACTTGAATCATAGATAGAATAACTTACCTTGTTGTTGATTGTGTTCCTTGAAACCTTGTGAGCCTAGCACCCCAAGTGTGATGCCTCAAATGCTTCACACAACACCAAATGCTCTTGGAAAGACTCTTGAGATAACACACACTTCTCAAAATCGGCCAAGCCCTCTAGTTTCTTTTTGTCTAACCGATTTTGGTGGAGAATATGATTCTTATATAGTGTTGACACATCTAGGGTTACACCATGTAAACCCTAATGTGTCATGACTCTTCATGACCCATGGGTTTGTAACTCCCATGGAGCATCCATGGAGCATCCTATGGGTAGAACCCAACTTGATAATCCATGGAGCCTCTTAGCCCACTATACAAGATATGGATGATTTACATAATCAACCCATATATTTAATTAGTTATCCTTTGATCACTTAATTAATTCCAAATTAATTCTTGATCAAACTAATCAAATAATATTATTAATATATTAGAACTTATAATATATTAATAATCCCCAAGTGTTATTCCTCTCATTTAGTCTAACCAATTGCATGGTGCCATGCAACCCAAATGGACCATGCCGGGTCGGGTCAAGTACAAGCCCGAAATAGTTATGGACTTAGACACCTTATCCAACAATTTTAAGTTCTTAATGGAGCTTCATGCTCAAGAGGGACCTTAATCATGACCAAAACTGTAACTTTATGCTTCTAGAATCCAAGGAGGGTCCAGATCTGAAGTTACATTCTCAGATCTAGCCCATAGCTCCTCTTTCCAACTTAATATCCCACAAAAACCCTAAAAACCAACCAATAGAAGAGATCCACAAGGAAAAAGGCGATTTGGGTACCTCTAGAAGATGGTAACTGAGATAAGTGTTGATTCCCACACTCTACTTGCCCCAATCTCTTTCTCTTTCAAGCCTTCTCCCTCCAAGATCCTCTTTTCAAGCTTCAAACACAAAATGGGCACACATAAACACACACACACACACACGTATTAGGGTTCTCACGGACTCTCTAGAACTGTAAAGAGGCCCAAGGGAGGCTAAGGTTCCTTTAAATAGGGTGCAAAACCCCAGGATTTAGGGTTTTATCTGCCAGCTCCTACTCGCCGAGTCCCAATATGGACTCGTCGAGTAGGCCACTTAACTCGCGATCCCACCCCACCGCTACTCGATGAGTAGGGCAACCAACTCGTCGAGTAGGGCCTAGCCCAAGAAATCTTATTTAAAACAATACCTGAGAATCGGAGCGTTACAAGGCCCCATCAGGGAGAGTACAAGTCATAGCATACATGATCGATCCAACTGCGGAAGCGTAAGGTACTTGGCTCATCTCTGCTATCTCGACTTCGGTACTCGGACTTTGAGTCTTACTCAACTTGGAATTACTTTGGATCGGTAACTCCCGTTTCTTGGAGTTCTCCATACTAAAACGTTTTGGTACCTTGTCCAAGTAAGTATTCTGACTAAGTACTATTAGTCTTTTACTACTGTTTCTCAAAATCCTTATTCCCAAAATATAGGAAGCCTCTCCGAGGTCCTTCAAAGCGAAGCACTTCCCAAGCCAGGATTTAACTTCCTGCAGCGTCGAGATGTTATCTCATATGAGTAGTATGTCATCGAAATAGAATACGAGGAAGCTTACTATACTCCCACTGGCTTTGACATATACACATGATTCATGCTCGCTTCGTAGAAAACCAAACTCTTTGACTTTCTCATCAAAACAAAGATTCCATCTACGAGACGATTGCTTAAGTTCATAAATGGACTTCTCAAGCTTACACACTCTATTGGGATGCTTCACAATGATAAAACTCTCTGGCTGAGCCATGTAAGCATCCTCAGCCAACTTCCCATTAAGGAAAGTGATTTTAACATCCATTTGCAATATTTCATAATCATGAAATGCAGCAATGGCTAGCATCACCCTAATAGACTTTATCTTCGCGACCGGCGAGAAGGTTTCATCATAGTCAACTCTGGGAGTTTGAGTGAAACCTTCGCGACCAATCGTGCCTTATATCTGTGCAAATTCCCATCCATGTCGGTCTTCTTCTTGAAGATCCACTTGCACCCTACCATCTTACGTCCTGGTACATGGTCAACCAAATTCCAAACTTGGTTGTCATACCTGGACTGAATCTCGCTGTCCATCGCCTCTTTCCACATTGCAGACTCTAGGCCTGTCAAGGCTTCCTTATAGCTTTTAGGTTCATCCAAATTCACTAGTGTACTATCACTAATGAACGTATCCCCTTCGTTAGTGATATGAAAACCATAAAACTGGGGTTTAACCCTTACTCTTTCGGAACGTCTAAGAGGTAAGGACTCGTCAATCGGTTCCTCAAGTTGAGTGCCAACATTAGAGGTTCCTTCATCGCTCGACTCTTGAAGCTCTTTGAAGATCGATTTGCCTCCCACTTTCCCCTTGGCTTATGAGTTCTCGCTCTTGGAAAACCCCTCTCCTCACAAAGAAGACAACATTGTCACTCGGTCTATAGAAGAGATATCCAACGGACTTCTGCGGGTAGCCGATGAAAATACACCGCTCACTACGAGGTTCGAGCTTGTCGTGAGTCTCTCGTCTTATGAAAGCCTCACAGCCCCAAACCTTGATATGTGCTAACGAGGGAGCCTTCCCTGTCCACATCTCATGAGGTGTTTTGGCAACCTTCTTCATAGGGACTAAGTTAAGAATATGGGCGACAGACTCTAAGGCATACCCCATAACGAGATAGGTAGTGAATCATGACTTATCATGGAACGAACCATGTCTAGCAAGGTTCGATTATGCCTCTCAGCCACACCATTCAACTGTGGTGTCCTAAGTAGCTTTAATTGCGAAACGATTCTGCATTCCTTGAGGTAGTCGTGCAATTCAAGACTTAGGTACTCTCCACCTCGATCAGATCGAAGCATCTTGATTTTCCTGCCCAACTAATTCTCCACTTCTTGTTTAACTCTTTGAACTTTTCAAAGGTTTCTGAATTCTTCTTGATTAAGTTGATATACCCATATCTACTATAATCATCGGTATAAGTCACGTAGAAGGGGTTCGCATCCTTTGTGGTGGATCTAAAGGGACCACACACATCGGTGTGTATGAGATCCAATAAACCCTCACCCCTTTCACTAGTCCCAGTAAAGGGTGACTTGGTCATCTTTCCAAGTAAACAATACTCGCACACGTCATCGTCTCTATGGTCGAATGACTCCAACACTCCATCCTTTTGGAGTTGGGCTATGCGTTTCTTATTGACATGTCCAAGACGACAATGCCACAAGCATGCTTTATCCATACTATTGGAAGAATCAACACACAAGACATCATTTCCTAAGTTATCTATAACCATCACAGTCTCATATATTCCATTACAAGGAAATGCTTCAAAATATAAAACACTATTAAGATAAGCATAAATAGAACCCTTTTCATTATCAAATGAATATCTAAAACCTTGTCTATATAAACCATGAAATGAAATGATGTTTCTAGCCATATCTGGCGAATAGCAACAATTGTTTAAATCTAAACCTAATCCATTACTAAGCACTAAGGAATAAACTCCAATCTTGGTGACAGGCGACGGTCTTCTGTTTCTCATGATTAGATTTATCCTTCCATGCTCCACATCCCTATTTCTTCTTAGTCCCTGTAAATCAGAACATATGTGAAAACCACATCCTGTATCAAGAACCCAAGAAATAGCATGCGATGAATCATTGGATTTAATTGTGTAAACATCTGCAAAAGATGGCTTGATCTTCCCATCCTTGATGGCTTGCAGATATTCTGGGCAACTTCTCTTCCAATGCCCTATCCTATGGTAGTGGTGGCACTCTGCCTCCTTAGGGTTAGAGTTGGGTTTAGCAGAACGAACTTTGGTTCAACTAGAAGAGGTACCATCTTGGGACTTTCCCTTGTGGTGGACCTTTGAGGGAGCCTTCCTCTTCTTACCCTTCCCTTTCCTTATTGCCAAGATAGGGGTAACAGTGGGATTAGGAGTTGATGCTAAAGATTTATCCTTCAGCAAGTCCTTAACACGCCTTGAAGCTTGCTCAAGGTGACCTCTTCCTTATTCATGTGGTAGGTCATGCGGAACTGGTTATAGCAGGGAGGCAAGGAGTGAAGGATGATGTCAATCACCAGCTCTTCATCAAAGTGAACATTCAGCTTTAGCATACGATCAACATATCTCTACTACTTTTGTAGATGGGCGGTAAGGGACTCTCCATTACCCATTTGGGTAGTGATCATCGAATTGATGATCTCATACCTTTCTTGCCTCACACTTTGGTGGTATTGGTCCAGCAAGTCTTGATGCATCTCATCGGGATACATGTCCTCATAGGACTTTTGGAGTTCGGAAGTCATTGTCGCTAGCATGATGCAATGGACTTTCGTGGCATCAGGCTCGTAAGCCTCAAAGGCAGCGATCTCTTCGGTAGTGGCAGCGTTCATGTCGATCTCCTTCAGCTCCTTGTCAAGGACATACTCTTTGTCCTCGTAACGGGTGACCATTCTTATGTTACGGATCCAATCATTGAAATTGTTTCCGTCAAATATCACCCTCCAATCATTGAGTAAGAATGAGCCGGAGGAATTCGAGTCGGAAGCGTTGTTGTTGTTCATGTTCGACATCTGAAAAGGAAAAGAACAAAGTTTAATTAGAAATGAATCCCCAATTAAACACACAAATGAGAAATTAGGGCTAGGATCCAACAACATTATTTACATATTAGAAAAGGGAAGCCGTAATCTAACATACAAATAATTTGAAGGTAAGTGAATGACGATTCACTAATTCTCCACCAAGAAAAACGAAAAGAAGATTAAGTTTTAAATGTATTGAAAACTCCTAGATTCTTTTGAGATTCATTGAACTTTTCAACGACATATTTAAATCTCGATACGCCCCTCTAGTTTGTGACTGGGATGCCGATGATCACAAAGTGGGTGTGAATAACCATGCAAATGTACATGGTGCCCTCATTGTTACAATCACTTATTCGATGTGCCAGTTAGCCACACACGCTCCATCGAACTATGACAAACAATAAGTCACCCTTTGCCACCTTTGCTTAGAACCCAATTAATGTGCTGGTTAACCACACACGCTCCACTAATGTCTTAGCAAGGGTGCAAAGTGTAATTTCATGGAATTGCATCAATTCACTTTTGCCTAAAGTAACTAAGATTGGGAATTTTGTAAAAACATTTAGTTACTTTTATAATTCATTATACTTATTAATGAAAAAGGGTTTCCCTATCCAACCCGTTCGGCTAACGACCCTCCACCAATCAAGGAAGCGGTGGGTGAGAGTGGACACCCATTAAATGACCATTTTATAGGCCATAACCTTATACCCTCCCCCCCCCCCCCCCCCTTTGAGATTGGCTTCATGAATGAGGCCTACTAACTGTAAGACTAGAATCTTAAGTTATACATATATACATATTAATCTTGTAATATTATAATAGTATAGGGTGTATTTTAAATATTTCAAAATACTCGGGTTTTAATCAAATTTAAAATTTCTAAAATTGAAAACTTTTTAATTTTTAAAATTTAAATATTAAAACTTTGATTTAATAATTATCCCAAAATTAAACTATTAATTTGAATTATTAAATCATGAAGGATTATCTTGTTAAATTACACAATTAATTTAACCTAATCCCTTAAATCCCCTAAAATTCGAAAATTGGGATAGGATAATTCAAAATCTTTAATTACCAAATTAAACAATTAACGAGATAATCACAAGATATGGCAATATCAAAATCCCTAAAATTTAGGGATGTTATCTTGGGGATGAGGCAGATTTCGAAACCCTAGGGTTGGATAACCCTAAAATTCAAAATCTTGGAGGCTAAGGAAAGGGTTTGGGAAACCCTATCAAATTTTGAAATTTAGGGTTTATGAACCCTAATTTCGAAAATCATGCCTTTAGGGTTTATTGGCTATAAACCCTAATATGTGAAATTCATACTTTTGTATAAAACTAATTGAAAACAAAACCAAACGCTTTGATACCACTGATGGATTTTATACAAACAATCCTATGTGTGCATTCAACCCTAGATATGAATCTATGTTTTCACTATTAGTCATACAACATTATGAACACAAAATAAACCTAGAATGCTTCTAATAATTTCGAAAATCATAAAGAAGAATGAAATACATACCTCTTGTTGTTATGTTGTAATAACAAATTGTATCTTGAATCTTCTTGTGTTTGAAAGCAAGTACCACAAGTGTAGTACCTCTAATGGCTCACAAACACCAAGAGCAAATGAAGAAGCAAGAGAGAGAGAGAGAGAGAGAGAGGGAGGTAAAAATTCGATTCTACGAACTCTAGGGATCAAGTGGCCGAATTTCTAATGCCAAGGGTCCTTTATATAGGTGTAGGAATTAGGGTTTCAGTCATTATCCTTATCTGGTTGGTTAGCCACCAAGAAGCGCAAAGGATAACTCTAGTGGCCCTATCTTTGGATGAATTCTAATGCCTTTAACCCCTTGAATTTGTCAACCTTATCTCATAGGTTTTCCTAGCCCAACTTTATAACTATCACATAATTACAGTTCAGTCCCCTTAGTTGAATGAACTTCTTTTGATCGCAAAATTAATTCTTAATTAATTCTTGACCAATGTTAATTAAACAAATATGATTTCTCTTTTAATATATTATTCTTATAATATATTAATAAACCATAATAACCTCTCTCTCTCTCTCTCTCTATATTATTTCTCAAGTCAAGTTGCTTTGGTGAAGGCAACCCAAAAGGACCATGCGCAACCAGGTCAAGTACTTACCAAATATGGTTACGGGCTTAGACACTAATCCAACAACACATTATTTCCCAGGTTATCTACAACATTCACAGTTTCATAAACAACATTTCAAGGTAAAGCTTAAAAATAAAAGACACCATTATAATAAGCATAAATACCACCATTATTATTATTATTATTAAAAGCAAAGGTAAAACCTTGTTTATACAAACTGTGAAAGGAAATAATATTTCTTACCATATCGACAGAGAAACAACAATTATTCAAATCTAAGTTTAAACCATTAATAAGAAATAAAGAATAAACTCCAATCTTGGTCACATGCAACACTTTCCTATTTCCCATGATTAAGTTTATCTTCCCGTGCTCCACATCCCTACTTCTTTTTAGTCCCTACAAATCAAAACAAATGTGAATACCACAACCTGTATCAAGGACCCTAGAATTAGCATGTGATGTTTGATTAGAATGAATAGTGTAAATACCTGCAAAGGAGGGCTTGATTTTCTTATCCTTAACATCCTGTAAGTACTTTGGGCAGCTTCGCTTCCAGTGCCCCTTTTCATGGCAATGGAAACACTCTGCTTCCTTTGGATTAGTAGAGGGCACAATAGAACCAACTTTGGTTCCGCTAGAAGAAGATCCATCCTGGGACTTTCTCTTGGAAGGAGCCTTCCTCTTTTTACCCTTACCATGTCCAATTTCCAGGACAGGGGCAGTAGCAGTAGGAGAAGGAGTAGTAGCAACAAATTTGCCTTTCATGTTGCTTTCAACAGTTTTGAGGAGTCCCTGAAGCATGCTAAGAGTGACCTCCTCCTTGTTCATATGATAGGTCATACGAAACTGATCATAACAAGGAGGTAGGTAATGAAGAATAATATCAATAGCTAATTCTTCATCAAAGTAGACATTCAATTTTAGCAAGCGGTCCACATATCTTTGCACTTTTTGAAAGTGGCCCATGATGGACTCTCCATCCTTCATTTTAGTGGTGATCATGGAGGCTATGATCTCATACCTCTCCCGCCAAGCTGATTGATGGTATCTTTCCATCAAATATTGGTGCATTTCATAGGGCCATAAGTCCTCATAGGACTTTTGTAGCTCAGCAGACATGGTAGATATCATTATACACGACACTTTTGTCGCGTCCCTCTCATGAACCCAGTACTCCTCAATTTGCTCGGGAGTAGCAGTTTGCTCATCAATTTCCTTCAGCTCCTTGTCAAGGACATATTCTTTGTCCTCATATCGAAGGTCCATGCAAATGTTTCTAATCCAATCATTTAAGTTGGATCCATTAAATATGGTTCTCCTTACTAAGTTCATTAGGGAGAAAGAGCCTGAAGGATTTGAGCCTAAAGTATTGTTTGAAATAGACATCTATAAAAGAAAAGGAACAAAGTTTAGATTAGATGAGAATCATTAATATAACACCCAAATGAGATATTAAGGCTAGGATCCAACACAATATTCTACAATAGTGAAGAGGGATGCCGTAATCCAATTGTAAAATATTTCAAGGTAGGTAAATGACGATTTACCAATTTCCACCATGAAAAATGAAATAGATTATTAAGTTTTAATTGGATTTGAAATTCCTAGATCTTTGAGATTCATTGAACTTTCAATGGCATGTTTAAATCTCGATTGTTTCCTCTCAAGTTTGTGATTGGAATGCTGAGGATCATAAAAACATGTGAATAACCATGCAAATATACTTGGTACTATTAATGTTACAAATCACCTAATCAATTTGCCGGTTAACCACACACGCTCCATTGATCTATGATTAACATTAATCTACCCGTTGCCACTCTTTAGAAGTCCCAAATTAGTGTGTCAGTTAACCACACACGTTCCACTAACCACTTAATAAAGTGCAAAGTGTAATTTCATGGACTAGCACCATTTCACATTTTTCCTAAAGTAACTAAGATTGGGAATTTAATAAAAGTTTAGTTACTTTATAATTTCATTATACTTTTAACGAGAATTACTGTCTTATCCTAACCGTTCAGCTAACGACCCTTCACCAGTCAAGGAAGCGGTGGGTGAGAATGGACACCTATTAAACTACCATTTTATAGGCAGTAACCTTATACCCCCCTTATAGTCTGACTTTGTGAATCAGGCCTACTAACGGTAAGACTGACTTTATCTTACACACACACACACACACACACATATATATATATATATATATATATATATATATATATATATATATAAGTATTAACATTTAATATTATAATAGTATAAGGGTAGAATTTTAATCTTTTTAAAACTCTAGGGTTTTGGAATTAAATGTCTTATTAATGTGACTTTACAAATTCCAAAACTTGAGGGAAAGTTTTGAAACTTTTCAAGACCTTTCATATTCATAACCTACAAACTATTATGAGTTTTAATATCCATGAATGTGACTTTTCATATAACTTGAGGAAAAGTTACAATAACACATTACATTAACAATTAGATCAAATTTTGGGATTAAACACAACTATCATATAATTTGTTTTCCTATTGATCTAAACAAACTCATAACAAGACAATTCATATCAAATACTACATATAATTACTTTATTATCTAAACATTTGACAATAGCCTTTTAAATGGATGAAGACTATCATTACCAATTTAGAAAAGACAATTTTTATGAATACAAAACTGTTTGTGGTAATGACTCTATCCATTTCTGGCCAAGAACTTGAAGTTTCTGCACACAGGAGCACCAACTCGCCGAGTACATGAACTGGACTCGCCGATTTGATGCCTTACTGAGTGGAATCGTCGAGTCTGCTCATGGACTCGGCGAGTTCATCTGTCATAATGCAGAAAAGTCGATTTTTAAGCTTTGAAACTAGTGTGCATCAAGTATAACGAAAAGCAATCCTAGGCGCTGATACCACTTTTGGGTTTTCAGCACTATAACACTCCTATGGTGCACATGCAACCCTAGATGCTTTGGAACTATGTTTTCTCTAACTGTACATGCAATTTTCAAATTTCCAAAGCATATAGCTTAACTAGTATACAATTGAATATAACAACTAGTTAGATAGCTTACCTCTTGTGTAGTTCTTGGCCTTTTGAAGCTTGAGAACCTAAAATGTAATGCCTCTAATGTGTTACAAACACCAAATGCAAAGGAGGCTTTTGGAGAATAGGTTTAGCTAGTATAAAATCGGCTCACACACACATGTAGAGAGGGGTGCTGATTTTGACACAAGGGGGTTCAATATATGGTGTTACAAACTCTAGGGTTTCATCCATGTAACCTTAATGCATCATGACCTTCCATCCCTAAGGCTCCATGGGTTAAAGTTCCATGGACTATCCATGAACCACTTAGCCCACCTTAATGGATCTTTAGCCCACACTATAAGAATAATTGATTTACATAATCAACCCCTTTGATTTAATTAGTCTCTTTTGATCAAAAAATTAATTCCAAATTAATTATTGATCAATGCTAATTAATTAATATTATTTCTCAATTAATATATTATACTTATAATATATTAATAAATCATCAAAAAAAACCGTATTCTTAAAAAGTCCATCCTATCAAATTGCACTGATGAAGGCAACCCAAAAGGACCATGCTACAATCGGGTCAAGTACATACCAGATATAGTTATGGGCTTAGAACCAAATCCAATAGTAACGTATTACACTTAAGTAATGAGAAAGCGTTGTTCACATGGGTTATTTTAGTCATTGGTATTGTAACAAAAATCGAATGCTATCTTTTGGCAAACTTTGAATACATCCGTCCTTCGGCAGGTGAGTTATTGATATGATGATCTGTTCATTCCGGTTAATGGTTATAGTTCTATGCCACAAAATGAGGTGGCTTAAGGATTTGGAGTTGTATCATGGGAAGTACGTGGGATTATTGAGCTCATTGAGAATTCGGGAAATGTTCATTTGGTTTTGAAATGTGTGTGGTTTTTGGGGTTGGCTAGTAATGGAATGCTAGTTCTTGTAAGCCATGGTTGTTAATAATTAGAATTGTTAGGTTTTGGGATGGATTGGGAATCCATAAAATTCTTTGTGGATTAGAAGATCACATTCGAATCTAAGTGGGAGAGAATCGGTTGGCCTAAAGGTTGCACAAGAGTGGATATTTCAGGTTTTATTGCACATCAATAGTGACGTATGGTGGGTATGTGGATAGATCCAGGTTGAAGGTTATGTTAGAGCCTCTTTGCTTGTTCTTGTCTGATGAAGGATTCGGGGTTCGAAGCATAACCCAAACATTTGATTGGGTATAGTCAGAAGCGGGTTCGAATCATAATGATTATGGTTGGTTTGGCAGATGGATTGTAAACCCATGGGTTGGGCCTATGACAATATGGAAGTGTTGTAAGACTGTGGGGCACCTGTAGGATTCAAAAGATTGGTAGGCTGATGTAGGAATGTTGTAAGATTACGAGGTAGTCGTAGCAGTCAAAAGGATGATAGGCTATCGGGGAAGTGTTGTAAATCTGCGATGGAATTGTAGCGTTCACCAGAATGAGGTAGTCCATTGTGGGAGTGGTCGTAGGATTAAGGGATGATTAGTGCATGCTAGGTTCGAGGTAGATATTATTGTCAGAAGATTTCACTTGGTTGGTATGAGGATCTTTGGAACCGAGGCAAGGTTACGCCTATACATCACTCGATTGGGTGAGGCCCTTGGGCGAGGCCCTTTCGATTATGCAGTCTGAGTAAGACCCATGGGTGAGGCACGTATGGTTATGATAGTACGAGTGAGACCAGGTTGAGATTGGTTGGGTCAAGGTATTGGATTACGTTGAGTATAGGACAACTCTATGGTCAGTGATTGGTGTTCCTGTGATGTATAGGCTAGGGTAGCCATTGTCAGTTAAACTCTCAATGGAATCCTGGTGGTTGGACCAGGTGTGAGATTGTCAGTCTCAACGTTGGATTGAGGATTTTATATCTCAGTTTAGTGGAAGGTCTTCGTGGGATCGGAAGATTTGGGATATAATGCAAGTGTAAATCTTTGGATTTCGTAATGTGAGTTATGAGTATCGGGTTTACAAATGGGCGGGACTCGCTTTGGGACTCAAAAGATAGTTTCATCCTCAATTTATGCTTAAGGAATCTGTTTGTCAAAGGTATCAGTTGGATAGTACAGGACCAAAAGGACATTTTTTCAGTTCAGATTGCAGTATGGGGTTTCAGAACTGTAGCAGTAAGGTGTTGGTTTGTTAGTTAATGGATCAATGATTTGCTTACCATTAGGGTGCTTGAATTCGGTTAAAGTTGGATTTTGATGGTAGCCTTGGAGGGTCACTAAGGGTATGAGATAACCTTTCTGGTGATTCGCGGAAATCAAGAGGTACTAGACGAAGCATTTTGGGTTTTAGTAGGATGGTAAGGATGTGATTTCAAGGATGAAATATAATTGAAGCAGAGGAGAGTTGTAACACCCTATTTCAAATCTTTTCCTAATTTGGGGCTGTGACCCGAAGATCTATTATCATAAGGCTATGTGCCTTGGGGAGGGAGAGGTTTAGACCCCTTGGATGTGGATAACATAGATTAGGTGATTCGAGAGTTCGATTTGTGTTTTGGAGCCCAAGGGTATAACTGTATAGTGATAGTTCGGACCTTTTATGAATTTTGGATTTAAGCTCGGGAAGTTTTAAGTTAAAGGAGATTCGATAATTGTAGAGCTTGTGATTACCTTTCCATGGAAATAAAGAGCATCGAAATCAGACTTAGAACAAAGAAGTTATGGCCTTCAGATGATTGGTGGTTTTAGTCCCTAGCTGAGTACGCTGGGCGTACTGGCTCGATAATCGGATCACGGAGGCACCCATGTATGCGGGGCGAACACCCAGCAGGGGAAAACCCTAATTTTTAGGGGTTGTGCCCTATTTAAACACCCTAAGTTGCTCCTAGACTCTCTTATGACCAACCTCCACCTCTCCAAACCCTAAGAACAAAAAATGCAATCGCATTCTCTGGTCCAATTGCCGTTTTTGTTTTTGTATTCCTGATTTATCCAGTAGGTCAGTCTGGTTGGTTCTTTGCACCTAGTTTTGGTGTAGCAACTATATTTCGATTTATCCTCTTTAAACCCTAAGTGACCTTTAAGTGTTTCGAGCTTAGAAATGAACTTTAAGTATGTTTTTAGTGATTTTGAAGAAAAAGGAACTCTTGGATGCTGCATTGGTGTGGCTAGAGCTTGTGGATTCAGAATCATCATCAACTTGGAAGGCTTTTGAGGTATAAAGCTCTTAACTTGATGGTTCATTTTTTTTTGATCTAGTTAGGGCTTGTTTTTGTGCTTTTTATGGTCCGTTAAGTCTTACATGAGAGTATGAGGTACTCCAGAAGATAAGGAAGATAGATCTTGGCTTTTTTGATGTCCCTTGTTCATAAAATGCAATCTTCATGAGTTATAGTGCATCATGCATGAGTTAGGGTTCTTATTATGGATTTTATTAAATATTGGGTCCCATTAAGACATGCAAAGGAGTAAAGTTGCCTACTTGACGTATCAAGACATCATTTGGGATCAAATCTGAGAATTAGACACAGTGGCTTAACCAATTAAGCACTTAATGCGAAGTTGGTCTTGTTGCAGAATACACTAGGCGTACCTAGCTCGTACGCGGCACGTACTAGCCAAAGATGGCATACGCTGGGCGTAAGTCTGAGTACGCCGGGCGTACTTAGCAGCCTTGACTTTTGTTAACTTTTGCGATTTGGGCCATATTTGGACTATTAGGGTTTTGGGCCTTTTTGGGTCAATAGTCTTTCTGAATTTGGGGTATTGTTAGGCTTTAAGCCTTCTTGGATTTGGGCCCATCATGGGCTTTGGGCCTCATTTAGGAATTTAGGCCATATTGAGATTTTGGATCCATTGGGTTGGGCCTCGGTTATTGGGCTAAGTGAGGAAAGGGTAAAATGATCTTGTACCCTGGAAGTTGGACAAATGAATCAGATTCCTAGTTATGGTTTATGGCCCAATTTATAATTGGGGTTTTATTTGATTGATTCGAGTGGGGATTTTCCATATCAGTAGTTAAGGCATTTATCTGATTTTTAGTAGTTTGAGGTGAGTCTCCTCACTGTACTTGACGGGTCAAAGGCACCAATGTTGTCCTTTGATTAGGATGCAAGTTGTCTGTGTGCCTCTTGCATGTGTAGTATGTGACATGTATACCGTGCGTGGTCCGATGCTAGGCGAGGCCTAACGGATGTATTGTATGCTATTTAACTTAGTGATTCTTGCATGTGTTTATGTGTCTGTATGAATGTTGACAGGGACCGATGCCAGGCGGGGCCTGATGAATGTGTTGGTAGGGGCCCATCTTATGTTCTAACCGATCTATTATGAGCAAGGCTCGATAGTTGTTGGGTATGGCCCATTATATGTTTGATATGTATGGTATGTGGTATTTTGGGTAAACTCACTAAGCTTCGTGCTTACGATTTTTAGTTTATGTTTCAGGTACTTCCGAATCGACGGGGAAATGTTCGGTGTGATCGCATCGCACACACCATGTTGTTCTGTATTTTGTTGACTTGATGTATTTGGATGATTATTGGCATACTCTGATTTTCTGTTCTAGTTTTAGGAACACGTTTTGGATGATGGTTTTTTTATTTTAAAAATGAAATTTTTGGCCTTAAATTTTGGGATATTATAGATTATCAAATAATAGAGTAGGCCAACCAGTCGGTAAGGCATTCTGATCATGAAAAATGTGGGTGATCCAAATAATTTCAGAAGTTGTGTTTTCCATGAAAGATTTTGATGTTTAATAATCATTATAGGATGATATTGATAGATAATATATGACCCTAAATGGACACACAAACAACAACTTTATGTAAATATATTATTTATAGGAATTTGATCATTGATAAATATTTATATTTCTTTTATTTAATAGGAAAAATTATTATTTTATAAAAATAATATTTTACCAACACAATCAGGAATTATTGTTTCTAGGAAATAATAATGAAAGAGAAAATTAACTAGTTATATTCATATAGTATGAATATATAAGACATGTGCATTTATTTGGACAATTTAAATTATCATCTAGTTACTACATGTAACTAGTTAGTTAGAGCTTGAGTAAAAATCACACAAACTCTCTTATCACTCCCTTAAAGTTGTGGATCCTTTTGTAGAGGGGATGATGGCTTGTTTGACTTGTGATTACATCCATGATTTCTTACAAGAGGTTACTTGCATACTTAATAGAGGTATGGTCCTTCACATGTATGTGTTTGTATATAAAGAAGTGTAAGGAAGAAAAACAAGCTACTTTTGCTTATACTCTACTTCTTCTTTTCCTCTTTTAAAACCGAGAGTTAGTTGCTCTCTTTCCCTTCTCTTTGTGTAACGTCCCAAAAAATTTAAAACCAAAAATTTCGTTTTCATAATAGTAAAACCATCAATCCAACATGTTCATAAAAACATAAAGGAAAATCAGAGTATATTAATCTGTCATCCCAATACATCCAAAATTAAATAAGGTGAAAATCATGGTGTGTGCGATGCGATCACCCCGAGCTCTTCCCCTTCGAACCAAAAGTACCTGAAACACAAATTGAAATCGTAAGCATGAAGCTTCGCGAGTTCCCTAAAATACATCATACCATACATATCAAACATACAATGGGCCATGCCAACAACCAACGGGCCCCGCCCGACATCGAGCCTTGCTCAGAACAGATCTGTTTGTATCATGTGATGGACCCCACCTGGCATCGGGCCCCACCCGACATACATACAATATATACACACATGCAAGGTCATACAGAAAACTAGCATATGGATAACCATAATCCATGGGTCGGGATTAGTGCCTTCGACTCGCTAAGCACTCAGAGGAAACTCACCTCAAACTGCTGAAAAAATCAAATACATGCTCGGACTGCTGATCTGGGAAATCTCTACACTAAATGTCGTCAAATAATCATAAACCATAACTAGGGTCCCACTCATCATCCTTAACCTTTAGGGTAAAAGACTACTTTACCTTCTTCCTTACTGGGCCCAACTAGCTTTGCCCAAAAACCCTATAGTGGCCCAAGGCCCATAAATGGCCCAACTCACAACCTAAGGTCCAACTATGGCCCAACAGATACAAATCCCAAAATCCAGCTAAGTCCCAAAGCTCAAAAGAAGTCCAAGACCAAAAAGGTCCCAAAACTAATGAAAGCCCACTGCTTGGCGTACGACCCACGTACCCCATATGTACGCCCCGCCTACTCTATGTTGACCAAGAAGCAGGATGCTGACCTAGTATGAACAACGTACTAAGGAGTATTCCCCGTGTACTGGCCAGAGTCCCAAAGGCTAATCAAGAGTCTTAATCCCTTAAGACCTTAACGTCCAAACCTCAAATCTATATCATTTTAAGATCTTAACACGTAAAATTGGCAACTTTATAGTTTTGCATGACTTAATGGGACCTAATACTCGTTTTTAACCATTAAGACCCATAATAAGAGCCCTAACTCATGCATGGTCCAAAATAACATATCAAGATAACATTTTTATGCAAAAGGAACATCATAAATGCTAAGATCTACCATCCCTATCTTATGGAGTAACTCATACTCCCAAGCTTGACTTAAGGGACTCTAAAATGCACAAAAGTAAGCCTTAAACTAGATTTGTCATAAAGAACCATCAAGTTAAGAGCTTTATACCTCCAAAAGTGATGATTATGGATCCACAAGCTTCAACCACACCAATGCAACTTCCAAGAGCTCTTCTTCCTTCAAGATCACCAAAGACACCCACAAAGGTCACTTCCAATCTCAAAACACTCAAAAGGAAATTAGGGTTTCGTTCTTAGGGTTTGGAGAGGTGGAGGCTGGTTATAAGAAGGTCCAAGAGCAACTTAAGGTGTTTAAATAAGGCTCAAACCTTATTAATTAGGTTTTGTCCTATATGGTTGTACGCCCCGCGCAGTGTACGTATGCCCAACGTACAAGGATGCCTCCACGGCCAGCTTCTCGACCCAGTACACCCAATATACTCCTAGCTTACGCCCAACATATTGGCCAGGGATCCGAATGCATAAGATTTTAAGTTTGAGGGAAAAAAGGGAAATACCTAAAATGAGAATGTTACACTTTGTCTTGTAATTTGGTGCATACTTTGAGTGCTTATAAGTTGCTTCCTCTTAAGACTAATCTGGTATTAGTTCTCAATGGTTTAAGAAGTGTTTAATACAAGAAGGACTAACATCCATATCAAGTTGAAGAATTGTTGGTGTTTCTAACTAAGGTGAAGTTCTACATCTACATTATTCATCAACTTCAAACCTCCCAAGAGGACCAAAGTCTTCAAAGGTTCTAGGTTTTTTCTTCCTTTGGTTGCGTTTTAAACTTTCCATGCTTTGAAAAAAGATATTGATGGGTATAAAATGGTTTTATTGATATTCATTTTAAAATTATTATGTTGCTAATCTTGTAGTTTTGACACTATAATTAGACTATTTTTTAATATAAACCCAACATATCGTCACTTTGTATTCATATTCACAACTAAATCTCGAAACAATATGTTGCTTTTTAACGCTCCATGAGACTAAGTTACCTCCCAGAAAAATTGAATAAGCATATGTTGATCGTCTAGTTTCAATGCAACTTCTCCAACCTGCATCAAAGTATCCAACAATAACATGGTTAACTGGAGGTTTGAAAACCAAACCATGTGGAAGGGTGAATTTAACATATCACAAGATCCTTTTTACTAACCACAAATGAGAAGTTGTTGGAGCATGTAAAAACTGACTAGCCTGATTGACAGTGGAAGAGAGACCAGGTCCAGTGATTATTAAATATTGTAAGGCTCCAACCAAAGATCGATAATAAGTAGGATCTGAAAAGTCAATACCTATTGATAAGAACTCATCGATAGTACTCATAGGGGTAGCGACAAGTTTGGAATCAAACATGCCAGCTTGTTCCTAAATTATCGAGGCCTATTTTGTTTGGGATAGGAACAAGGTATTTGGCGTGCAAGTTACCTCTAGGCCAAGGAAATAACTAAGTTCAACAAGATCTTTTGTTGCAAAATCCTTGTGAAGAGCATCATTGAAACCTATAATGTAAGACATGTCATTCCCGGTGAGAATGATATCATAGACATAAATAAGTAGGTAAATCAGACATGAACATGATCCTTTAAGGAATGTAAATAACGATGTGTCAGCTTGACTGCATGTGAAACCACATTGAATCAGAAACGTGCTCAATCATCGAAAACATGCACATGGTGCCTATTTAAGACTGTAAAGATGCTTTTTTAGGTGACAAAAATGATTATGAAATCGTTTGTCAAAAAAACCCAAGGGTTGCTCCATAAAAACTGCTTCAGAGAGGTTGCTAGTAAGAAAGGAATTTTAATATCTAGTTGATGCAAGCGCTAACCTCGAGTAACAACAATAAAAAACACAACTTGAACTGTGGAATCTTTAATGATCGGGTTAAAAGTATGTGAAAAATTGAATCATGGGATTTGGCTAAAACCTTGTGCAACGAGACGACCTTTAAAGCGATCTATAGAACCATTTGCCTTGTATTTGGTGCAAAAGATTCACTTAGAGCCAACAACATTTTGGAATTAGAAGTGGATGAAGACATGGTGAAAAATAGCAGGGAAAAGAAAGACTATTAGATGCGTGAAAATGAAAAAAAAAGGTTGTCGGTGGTTTGGGTTTAGAGGATCGATTGTTAGGCTGATACCATCTTAAGGAACAATTAAGAGATAAAATGGTTGAATGATTATATTTTTTTATTAACGATAGATATCTATACATAATACATGGAGTATAAACAATTAAAATACAATAATACAAAATATATGCCTAACTATCTATAATCACTAATACTATGTAGATGATATGAATATTAAAGGAACCTTGAAAGAATTGTTCGGAACTGCTAAAAATCCTAAAGAAGGAATTCGAGATGAAAGATCTTGGAAAGCCATGGTATTACATCGGCATGCAGATTAAGCAATGTAAAGATGGGATTTTACTTCATCAAGAAAATTACACCTATAAGGTGTTGAAACAATTTAGTGATCATGATAGAAAGCCATCATCTACTATCATAATTGTTTGTTCTCTATATATTAAAAATAACCCGTTTCTTACAAAGGAGGATGATAAATAAGCTTGAGTGCTCATATCTGGGTGCAATAGGCACATTATTGTACTTGGTCCAATATACTAGACCAGGCATCTCGTTTGTTGTGAACTGTCTTGCTCGACACATCATTGTGCCACCAAGCCACCACTAGAATGGTATTAAACACATTTTTGTTACCTTAAAGATACTAAGGATATGAGTTTATTCTATCCATGTTCCTGATGTAACGTGCCAAAAATACAATATATTTCATTTTTTAAAATACCAAAACCGTTCATTTAACCATTTAAAAAATAATCATAGTATAAAGTATTTCCAAAACATCAGAGTAAAGTCATAAAATAGATAAAGCGGAAAAACTCCAGGGGATGCAGTGTGATCAAGTCGAAATCTTCCATTTCGAACCGGAAGTACTTGACACATTTAAACATATAACCGTAAGAACAAAGCTTAGTGATTCCCCAGAAATACCATATACCATACATAACATAAACTAGTCTATTTCAACTCCAAGTGAATCCAGTCATAGTTGTACAGTCACTTCCTGCCATGGCTCAAACCATGGTCTTTTCATATAAGTGTTAGGGGCCAAATCTTGGTTGTTTATACAAACGCATTCGAAAGTATCACAACTCTCACAGAAAACTCACTTTACAAACGCATTCGAAAGTATCACACCTAGCATCCTATATAGTATAGTGAGAAAACTCACTTTACAAACGCGTTTGAAAGTATCACAACTTTCACAGATGGTAAACTGGTACTATACACAATATATGGAAATATACAAGGTCAAACCTTAGACCACCATCTAAAACTAATCGTTTGACCAAAAGTCAACTAGGTTAAAAAGTCAACGGTCAACAATCACCACATTGTGGCTACTACTAGCCATGTCGTGGCAATTCAAATATTCATGACCAACTCCACCACCACATCGTGGCAAGTATGCCACCATGTCATGGAAGCAATAGGACAAAACAAACATAAAGTCGTCCTTCACCACGTTGTGGCGAGCATCATGCCAAGTTACGGTTTTTGCACTTGGACAACTTAATAGATTAAGTTCTTAATCCATTAAGCCCTTTTTTCTAACTTTCTACAAAGATTATTGGGACCCTAAAGGCTCATAAAAATATGAAATTTATGGACATGCATAACCCATGCATTTCCTTTACTAATATTAGGTCAAAGGGTAAGAAAATGACCTAAATCCTTACACTAGAAATCTTTTTTTCTTCTTCAAAAGTCATCAAATCACCCAAAATGAGGTCAAGAGGTTGAAAGGAGGCTAGGGTCATGGTCTAAGCATAAAGAGGGGTGATAGAGACTGAGGGTGGGAAAATCCTAGCCCTCACATCCTTTAAATAAGGCCTTAAGCCCATAAAATTAGGGCTTAAGTCTGGTATGCTGCCACATCGTAGCCAATGCATAGCCATGTCGTGGCTACTTAAAATGTTTGTGGACCCAAAAGTGGTTGCCACGTCGTGGTGATGTTCCCTATCACGTCGTGGCCACCAACTTCCACAAAATTTAAGCACCAAAATTATACATGAAAACCGGATGTTACACCTCTTTGAATGGATCTAATTGAATGATGCTTGAAATAATGTACCCCTTTTCGATTATGTCAATGTAGGTTACTTATCAAACCTGCATAAAGGACGTTTTCAATTTGGTTACATTTTACCATTGGGAACACAATGATATACGGGAGGTCTTGTAAATAGACACTAGTAGCTACTTCGAAAAATCACTCTAAATTACTTGCGCTTTATGAGGCGACTAGAGGGTATGTATG
The DNA here is from genome assembly GCF_002870075.4 of Lactuca sativa. Lineage (NCBI taxonomy): Eukaryota > Viridiplantae > Streptophyta > Magnoliopsida > Asterales > Asteraceae > Lactuca > Lactuca sativa. The sequence continues at coordinate 36,946,562 of NC_056623.2, forward strand.
GCTTCGAGCTCTAATTGGCCATATTCGAAGTACATGTGATTTAGCTTATGATCCAAATGAACCAGTAGTCATTTATGAAGATAAAATTGTTGTTATTGGTCAAACAAAATATAGTTACATTAAAGGGATAACACTAAACACATCTATCCAAAATTGTTCTTTACACATGAACAACAAGAAATTCAAAAGACTAAAGTGCAACATATTTGATCAAAAAAGAATCATGCAGACTAGTTCGCCAAGTCACTTCCAAATTACCCATTCCAAAACATGTTGGAGCCATTGGCGAAGCTCTCTGAGCTACCAAAATGACGGGTATCAAGCCCAGTTGTGTGCAAGTAAATGCTGCATCTTGATGTACGCCTAACATCTATTTGAGTACTTGTGAGGGGGAGCATCCCTACGAATGATTGTGTACTCTTTTTATTTTTAGTTCAAGGGTTTTTTCCCATTGGGTTTACCTTGACAAAGTTGTTTTTAACAAGGCACAAAGTGTATTATATTCTCACTAATGATTGTAGAAATCGAGTGGAGTATCTAGTTGAATACTTCTTTAATCATTGTGTACTCTTTTGTCCTTCATTTAGATTTTTTTGTCCCACTGGGTTTTTTTTAACAAGGTTTTAACGAGGCAGATCATGTATGGTTATTTTCTTCGCTCAAGACATCCATGTCATACTCTTTTATCATTCGACTAGAGTTTTTCCCCCAAAGGGTTTTCTCTTGCAAGGTTTTTAACGAGATGAATGTTTGATGTATTGCTTGAAGATACAATACAAAGAAGTGCAAATATGATTCAGTGTAAATATAAGTACCTAAAGGGGAGTAGTGTAGCTCATAGTAAACCAATAGTTGCTTATATTCAAGTTTTTCTAAGTATGAATTATGTATATAAATCTATAACATTTTGTTTACCCAACGTTTGTCTTATATATAGTTAGTTCTTATTTGTATACACACATATATGATCAATGAGAACGTTGAAATGAATAATTGAGTTGAACTAGTTTGTTATACGACAACTTCATTTTTATTTTCATGTACAACTCGTGAGTAAAGACTATTGAAATGTTTGAGTTCTTAATATGTATTAATCTTATCATACGTTTAAACTAATTATAATATTCTATGAAAATATAATGTAAAAATCATTAATTCAAAATTAACAACAAATATTTATTTATTTTTATAACATATGTTTGTTAATATATTAATTATATTATGTATTGGAGTAACACCGACACGAGTCAATGTTATAATAATAAAATACTAGATTATAGCTCACGTTAAACGCGAGAAATCGTTTACAGATATTGCATATTGCTTATAAAAAAAATATGATTATTGGTATTATTGAAATGTGTAGAAAATACATTGAAAACGATAAATATCTATAATCATTGAAGGACCTCTTTGTAGACAACCTTTTTTTATTTTATTAGTTGAACGACCTTTTTCGTCTCATATAGTTATGATATTGTTATATAATTATAAGCATTTTAATTAGACGTTCCTTCCATAATAGGGTTACCTAATTTAAACATATATTGACAACCAATATACCGTTTTTTCTACTGCATTAAATATTGACTAATATTTTATTTATTCAAATAAAGTTATATAATATAATTTATAGAATGTTAAATGTTATATGGATTTAATTTTAGTATATCATCAATGGAGATTCTTCTCTAAATCATGATTGGTTTATTTTAAATTGATTATGAATATAAGTGCTAGCTTTTATGTTTGTTCTTATTAATTTGGTGTTCGCAAGAAGTTTGCATTAGTTTTGGCGCAACTTTGAATAATTTTAGTATATCATCAATGTAATTTGGTATATTTTTCAATTATATGAAATATCAAATAATGACATTTTATTACTATTGTGATAATTTAGTTTATATATTGTATTTTTACTAATCGTAACGGTCTTGTTTTTTCTAATAACTGTAGCGCTTTTACTAATTGTACTTTTTACAAATCTCCTAATATCTTATAATTTTTATCTTACTTTATAATTTTTCATAACTATGTTATTTTCAAGATTGATTGTCTTAATAGTTTTTTCCAGTCTATTCAATTTTATATTTCATTGTACAACATCATCGTTTGTATGTATTCTGAAATTTCACTTTAAAACTGCTTAATGTTTACACCTTGATATTAATTTTTTTTAAAAACCCGTGTAATAATTATGAAATATATATCTCATTTTAATTAACATTACTTCCTTCATTATATCAAATTCCTCATGAAACGAATATATTTTTGGAAAGTAATAATTATAATGGGGCAGCATTATCTAAGACATAAATGTTTGATATACTTTTGGAAGAAAAAAAATCAGCGTTAAAAAATTTTATATAAAGAAAATACAAATTTAAATTAGGTGAAATTATGGAGGAAATTACTGACGAAAATTATTTTGGAGGAAGTTGTATTTTGTAAGGTATAATAATATTATAAAATTCGAAATACGTATATTTGTTGTGTAAATTTATAAATTTTATTGTTACTATATAAAGATAAAAAAGTAGATTGATATGTTATGCAAAAACATAATAATTTCAATGATATTTTAAAATCATGCCAAAATTAACCGGATTCTTATAACATCAAAATTAAAAAAAAAAATCATAATCATCTCTAATATATAAAAGTAACATTTCCGTTATTAATGTCACTTCTCATGATAGTTAATTTCTGTTTTGTTAAAGGTACGTAATATTTTTTCCTGTTTATTTGAAAAGTTTCAGAAAAGTAGTTAACTGATTTCATGTAATTTGTGACAAAGAAAATCGAAATATATGAATACATACAATTGATATAGGAACAAAAAAATATAAAAAACGAAAGTAGGTACTGACCTTCTAGTGCTCAAGAGCGAATGTTTGAAGCAGAGAACGGTGATGAAAGTTATAAACAATAATAATGATGTTGTAGGAAAATGTTTGAAGAAAATAAACGACTGAAAATAAGTGTGAGCCGCGGATTCAAGGATGAATCGTAAATGTATGTGATAATTTGAATATGATTTTTCGGTATTCTTGATTTCCTAATAAAAATAGATTTTATATTAATGGTTTACTAATATAAACGGATTTATATTAATGGTTGATATTAATGTCTTGATTGAAATAGTTTGTTAGTAATATGCTTTTAAAATTGACCGTATTAAAATCTTCATAACCGGAAATTCAAAATTTAAAATATGGAAAACTTTTATTGGAATTAAATACATTCCATTTCAACGAATGTAAATTATTGTTTGACGATTGAAAAGCATTTATTAGAATTTAATACATTCCATATGGGAAAGATGATGTCAACAATTTGATCTAAGTGTGGAAAAAATAAGATTGAAATACAATCAATGATTCAGATTATTTAAGATAATATCATAAAATTTCTTTTTTAATAATAATTTTTTTTAATAATATTTAAAGATATAAGGTTATTGATATATTTTTGTATTTAGCATGTTGTCTTTAAAAAACAAATGTTTATGTAAATAACAATCTATTTTAGTTTTCTTAGGTTTTAAGATATTTTTGTGATTTTGGGTGATCTAGTAACTAACGTTGATTTTTTGACGTTTAATCACTATTTCTTTTATTTTAATCGTTTTTTTTCTGTCATAGTTCTATGATTAAAGTACTTGTAAAAACTTTGTTTTAGAAAAATAAACAAAGGTTTAATTAACCATAAAATAAACAAAATTTAAAACACGCGATTTTAATAAAAATTACTTAAAAGAGTAATTGAGTGTTGTTAATATATGTATTTAACTTGTTTATATAATCAAACTTCCAATGACACAAAAATAAATGTCATTTTACGAACTAACACATCGAAAATATTCGGAGATATTGTTGTCCTTGAACAAAATTATATGTTGTACACGAGAATCTTATCGTATCCATGCAGAAAATTCCGATGTTTTTGTATGCATTTGGTTCTAAGTTTTCGTTACTTTCTTTTTCATTTATGTGACAAATGATAAAATATTATTTTACAAGTATATAATAGGATTACATGCAAACAACGAGCGTTCAATTGAGAAAAAAAATAAGATTAAGAATGAAAGAATCATTCTAGCCACATATTTGTTTTGCTGCAAAACAATTAGGCTGGAGGGAGTGGTGCCACCGAAACCGCACTCTCTTTCCCACCACATAAGCGTCATGTCATTTTTTATCACTCAAGTGTGGTTTTTGACACACCAAGGGAGGGGGGCCACACCTTTTTTTTGTTTTTTTTTAACTATTTTAATTTAATAAAACTTCTATTTTAATAAAAAAAAAACATAATTTTTCACTACTTGAAAATAAAAAAAAGACATTACATTGCATTACCAAAAAAAAAAACACGAAAACCACACACATGACATTTAAATAATCCTAGAAACTTAAAAAACACAAATAAAATAACTAAAGCAAACTACATAAAGTCATTCTCCGAGAACTTGTCTTCGGGGTCATCCAATGGATCCAAACTAAGGTTAATGTTTTGAACCCCGTATATGTGTTCCACCAAGTCATTGCAAAAATTGTGAAATGTTTCAGTGCAACATATCTCTGCTCTCCTGTTTATATACTCTTCGCCACCAATTTCTATTGGTCGTGTCTCTGTTATGGTTTCTTCCTCGTCAAACGCACATATCGCTCTCCCTTCGTCTTCAATAATCATGTTATGCAATATAAGACATGTATACATGATTTCTTAAAGTTTTTCCTTGCCTAAATAAGCTGCTGGTTTTTTCAATATGAACCACCGTTTCTTTAGAGCTCCAAAAGCACGCTCAACATCTTTCCTAGCTCTTTCTTGAGCTATCTTGAATTTCTTTCGTCTAGAAGCATGTGGAGTTGTAAACGATTTAACAAACACATCATACTCAGGATAGATTCCATCGACCAGATAATAACCATATTTATATGGCGTTCCACGCACTTGAAAAGAAGAATTTGGTGCAGATCTATCGTATATGTTGTTAAATATTGGTGAACGATTAAGAACGTTGATGTCGTTAATTGAACCAGGAGAACCAAAAAAAACCATGCCAAATCCACATATCTTGTGATGCAACTGCTTTAAGTATGACCGTTGGGTGACCATGATCACCTCAGGTAAATTGCCCATGATATGTTGTAGGGTAATTTTCTCATGCCCAATGGAGACAATCTAAGCTTCCTAGCATTCCAGGAAACCCATGCACACTAGCATGATGATCTTGGAATTACAGGATGTCATTACGTATAGGCTTACGTAAATATTTTGGACCATAAAACTAAATCACAGTTTTGCAGAAAAAATGGAGACCATCTCGTGCGATCCTAGCAGACATCCTAAAACTTTCGTCTAACGCATCAGGCGGAATGCCATATGCTAACTGACGAAGTGCGGCCGTGCATTTTTGTAAGGGAGTGAAACCGGGTGTACCTCTAGCATCGTAGCGTTGTTGGAAAAAATTGCACTCCCTTGTTACATCTTCAACTATACGTTCGAATAAACCTTTGAACATTCTGAAGCGCCTATGAAAATAATACCCTTGATAAATGGCATTCTCTGCAAAATAGTCTTGCACCAAACGTTGGTTGGCTTCTTCATGTTTTCTGCAAATATATCTTCGTGTTCTCCGTTGAGAACTTGCAGCTGCGTTGTTACATACAACGATGTATGTTTGTTCCACCATTTGAACACACGCAATAGCGGTATCAAAAATAGTTTGAAATTCTTCAGAAGATGAAGAATATGACATTTTTGAGAAAATGGTGATTTTATTTTAAAAAAAAAATTGAGAGAGAGAAGAGATTGTGTTGTGAAAAACAAATGAAGTTGATATGTATATATATATATATATATATATATATATATATATATATATATATATATATATATATAGGAAAGAAAAAGCAAAAAAAAAAATTAATTACCCAACAACCCGGTCAATCCTTCCATCCTTCCATCCACCAATCACAAAACGCGGCACTAAAGGACCGCACTGCGGCCAAAACCGCGGTATGGGGGCGGTGTGCGCGGTCCAGGTGGCACAAACCGCGGTCCCAAACTGCAGCCACACCGTATAGCCTTAGGCGTACCGACGGAAATAGATAATGGATACACATGTGTTTTCCAACCAAACATGTTTCCTTAAACTATGTTAATTACCTTAATATACACAAAAACATAATTTTTTTTATGTTTTTTGATTTTTAGAAAGCTATGTTGCGGAGAATGAGTTCTGAGTAAGGTGTGGTCATCGCAATCCGAAATAATGGGATAAGTGAGGTATGCATGGGTTGCGGGGAATGAGTTCTGAGTAAGGTGTGGGGAATCGCTATGTTCTTTGTAAGGTTTGGTCCTCGCAATCCGAAAGAATGGGATAAGTGAGGTACGCATGGGTTGTGGGAAATGAGTTCTGAGTTGAGTGCTCCGTTGGGACGAGTGGTTCCAACTCTGGGTCGGACCAAACTCTCGAGTTTGAGTTTGGCTCAGGTGATACGTTGGATAGGTGAGATGAGATTCTGGATCCAGAGGTGGGTTCCATGTTGAGGAGTATTGTTGCCATCTGATGTCTTAGACCTATGTGGGTCAGTACTAGGGTACGGGAAGTATCGCAAGTTGCATGGATCGATGAGTAACAGATGACAGAGGTCGGGCTTGAGTCGATCCCCAGTTGGGAGAGTAGCATTCGCTTTGGGTTAAGCGAACTTCGTTACTTATGTGACACCTTGGGCCGATGTGGTTATAGTAAGAAGGAAACCATGGAGACAATGGGGATAACGCAACGGATGACACTGGAGGTGCAACTGTTGGGTTGAGATCAGGCCTGGTACTCGGTGTTAAAAAGGGTGTACAAGGAATGCAGCTGAGGCTTATGATTTTCGATGTCTGAGGACTTCTGAGCGGGCCTAAATTTTTTGTGTCAAAGAACAAGTTGTTGAAAGTTTATTGTTCAGATGGTTTCTGATAGTAGTTCAGTGGATGAGCCTTGGTAGGAGAAGACTGTTTTGGTACGTTGGTATGAGTATTCGGTAGCCGATTGTTGGATTTTGTGACATCCCCAAAATCACGGCCAGAAAAGACCGATTTTGTTTATGCTTTGTTTAAAAATCAGAGTAACATTTTAAATAAAAGTGTTGCGGAATTTGTCCCAAAACAAAATATGATAAAGATTTATCAAAAGCATTTCCATAGAAATGTATTTCATTAAAAGACTTGGGATGTCATGTTCGTACAGATCAAAAGCATAAACAGTACAATATAAGCCTTACTACATTATTTCATATCTACAGGCCTATATCCGTAATCCCTCGTCCAAACATCATATCTATGCTCAAGCGCCACTACCTGTAATACATAAAACTGAGTGGGTCAGGCTTGGAAGCCTGGTGAGCACATAGGGTTTTCAACCCACAATAATTAAGTTTATGAATTTCATCAATCAACGATAACCCGATTACCCGTTCCCGTTATCCTCACTTTACGTCCCTAAACACCTATCATAAGGGACCTAGCCTAAGGATCATTATCGGGACGGACACTACTGCTAAGGGGATTCCTCAGCAATAAATGTCCTAAAGGCAACCATGTGGGGGATGGAACACACCGGTGAACACATCGTTCACAAACACCTACAGGTTGCGAGCCTGCTAGTGTTCCAATGGACTGTCTAGAAAAGTCTGTGGTCGTCATCCATACTCCGCTGGATGACAGAATCAACAGCACCAACATCGAGACCTCTCATCATTTTATCACACATCACCTATGACATCTACCCATGTTTTACCCCAACATTTTTTGTAGATATAAAATACATATACAATTCAAATCATTGAAAACATGTATAAAAACGTTCATCCAGCATAGATAGCAAGTATTCAGATAATATGCACACATAGCACGTAATTTATATAAAATAATTCATATCTATGTGTAAGCTGAAAGTAACTATGCACTCACTTGTTACAGTGATGATTCCAAAATCGGGCAGCGCTTGCTTCTAACGATTCTATTTTCCTTCGACGAAACCTAGCATTATTATCGCTAAATTTTAGTCTAATATTTACCGTGACCAACTATTAGTCTTAGTATTATTATTATTATTATTATTATTATTATTATTATTATTATTATTATTATTATTATTATTATTATTATATAAGCGTTAAACAATATTTTACAACCAGTATGTACAGACAGGGGCCAGACATAAAACACCGGAGGGCAGAACCATTTTGGCATATAGCACTTCTGAAATCCAACAGCCCTATGCGGCCCTTTAAACCAAATTCCCCGTACCGCGAGTAGTTAAAAAAAATAATATTATAACGACACTTATATAAGTTATAATAATAGCTCAAATATTTATTATAAGTTCATAATAACAATACTAATTTTAAATATAAGCTATATTAAAATAAGGTAAGCATAACTTACTTACAAGGGAGTTTTAGCTAGGAGTCGGGCTCTGCAGGGGCAGAACTTCGTCGCTGAATCTTTCTAAGAAAGATTCGTGCAGCGCTTCAGCGCTCACCTTACTATACTAAACTACAGAAAGAGAAGTCGAATCACGAGGGACCGAAATGCTCGGGGGATAAGGAGATAAAGACTCTTGAATCAAGAGAATGGTGCAAGAAATATGAGAGCCCAAGACTCTTATTTATACTAATTGAATTTTCAAAACTACCCTCCATAATTACTTAATGACCTTTTAGTTATATAGACAACTAAACACCCCTCTATAATACTATTTTAAATGGATTTAATGATATTTGTACTAAACTAATGTCGAAAGAACTCAACACTAGTCTTATAATGACCGCATCGTCGATACCTTTCTAATGATATATACATATGTATATATATGTGTACGTATACATGGTTTATACTTTATTTTAATACGTAAATATGCTATTATAATTTGTAACTTGTTCATACGAACTCCGTTTTTGACGTTCTTTATATCCACGCGTAGGTGGAGACGTACTCTACAACTTTTGTTTAGACTCCGTCGGCTAATTTTGACTTTATTTTTAAAGTTATATTTTTAACAGGCCGGGACAGGAGTAGTCTGTTTAAAATCTCATAACTTCTTCATACGAAGTCAGATTTGGGCGTTCTTTTTATGGACAATCTCAGTTTAACATATTCTACGACTTTCATTTAGATTTCTAAGGCTAAAAGTCGATCTATCGTAAGTTCACTATTTACGCTTCCCGGTGTCGCGTCGGTTCCGTCGTGAAACTTCGACGGGTCATAACTTCTTCGTTATAACTCGGATTTCGGCATTCCTTATATCCCCGGAATCCTTGTTTCGACCACTACATCTTTATGTAAAGATAGCAGACTTATCTCACACTTTAATTTTGACGCTTATTTTTATTCTTTATTAATTATACATTTATAATTAAACAATAAACACATAAACACACATAATTCACATAATACTCAAATATTTCATCTTTATTACTTCAAAAAGAGTTACAATAGTTGACCTAGACTATTACATTGACAAATATGCTTAGCCCTAAAACCCGGGCGTTACAATTCTCTCCCCCTTAGGATGATTTGGTCTCGGAATCATGCATCAGCAAACAGATGTGGATAGCGACTCATCATGTCATCCTCTATTTCCCAAGTGAGATTCGGCCCATTCGAATGTTTCCATCGGACTAGCACTAAGTCGACCATCTTGCGTCGTAACTTCTTAGTCTTACGGTCAACAATTGCCTCGGGCTCTTCGATCAGCCTTTTATTCTCATCCATCCTTAACTCTGAGATTGGAATTATGTCGGGAACATCTCCCGTGAATTTCCTCAAATAACAAACATGGAAGGTGTTATGAATACCATTGAGTTCTTCGGGCAATTCCAGCTTGTAAGCTTGGTTCCCAATCTTGTGAAGAACTTTGAAGGGTCCAATAAACCTTGGACTCAACTTTCCTCGTTTCCCGAATCTTATAAGTCCCTTCCATGGTGAGACTTTAAGTAAAACCGAATCCCCAACTTCGAAGGTCATCGGTCGTCTTTGCTTGTCAGCATAGCTCTTCTGACGATCCTGAGCTGCTAACATTCTTTCCCTAATCACCTTCAACTTTTCAGCAGTCTCATGGACTATCTCGGGGCCCATAAACTGCTTCTCTCCAGCTTCAAGCCAACAAGACGGCGTACGACACTTCTGTCCATACAAAGCTTGGTAAGGTGCCATCTTGATGCTCGAGTGGAAACTGTTGTTGTACGAAAATTCTACCAGAGGTAAGTGCTCATCCCAGTTCCCTTGGAACTCGAGGGTACATGCTCTCAGCATATCTTCCAGTTTCTGAATCGTTCTTTTGCTCTGTCCATCAGTTTGCGGATGGTAAGCAGTACTCAAACACAACTTTGTACCCAACTCCTCTTGTAGACTCCTCCAAAACCTCGACGTGAAGCGACTATCACGATCTGATACAATCGTAAAAGGAACACCGTGAAGTCTTACAATTTCCTTCACGTAAGCATTTGCGAGCTTATCCATAGACCACTTCTCATTGGCTGTTATGAAGTGTGCACTCTTGGTGAAACGATCCACGACTACCCAAATCATGTCGTGTCCGTTCTTCGTCCTGGGCAGTTTAGTCACAAAATCCATGGTGATGTCTTCCCATTTACCCATGGGTACAGGTAAAGGTTCTAAACTCCCATATGTTTCTGATGTTGTGCCTTAACTCTCGCACATGTCATGCACTCGGCCACATACTTCGTAACATCGAGCTTCATCGTCGGCCACCAGTAGTAGGGTTTTAGGTCGCTATACATTTTAGTGCTACCAGGATGAATCGAGTACATGGTCTTGTGGGCTTCTTCCATCAGAAGATCTCTTATTCCTCCCGTCTTAGGTACCCAAATTCGATCTTGGAATACCTTTAGTCCTCGATTGTTTGTACCGAACACTAACGTTTTGCCCAAACGTTCTTCCTTTCGGTCATTTTTCTCTAAAGCTTCTTCTTGAGCTTTCCTGATACTTTCCACAATCGTCGAGACAATTTCGATTCTCAGCACTCTTGGCCTCTTCCTTTCAAGATTGACTTTTCGACTGAGGGCATCAGCAACAACATTTGCTTTACCGGGGTGGTAAAGTATCTCACAGTCATAGTCCTTGAGTAGTTCTAGCCGGCGTCGTTGCCTCATGTTCAATTCTTTCTGATTAAAGAGATACTGGAGACTCTTATGATCACTGAAAAGCTTGCACTTCGTGCCATAGAGGTAATACCTCCATATTTTTAAGGCAAATACTACCGCTGCCAACTCCAGATCATTAATGGGGTAGTTCTTTTCATGTTCTTTCAATTGTCGAGATGCGTATGCTATCATCTTTTCTCTTTGGGTCAGAACACAACCCAACCCGACTCCAGATGCGCCACTGTATACCGCGAAGTCTTCAACTCCATTGGGTAGAGAAAGTATCGGTGCTTCGCATAACTTCTTCTTTAGCTTCTCGAACGCCTCTTCGTGTTTCTCACTCCATATATATATATGGATCCTTTGTGGGTCAAAGCTGTCAATGGAGCAGCTATCGAAGAAAAGCCTTGGATAAATCGTCGATAATATCCGGCTAGTCCTAGAAAGCTTCGGATCTCCGTGGGACTCTTTGGACGTTCCCACTTCATTACAGCTTCGATTTTTGCTGGGTCAACCATTATCCCTTCTTGGTTAACCACATGACCCAAGAATTGGACTTCTCGGATCCAAAAATCACACTTGGAGAACTTAGCGTAAAGCTTCTCCTTCTTTAACACTTCCAACACTTCCCATAGATGCTTGCCATGCTCCTCTTTGCTTTTTGAGTAGATCAGAATGTCGTCGATGAACACTATCACGGATTTATTGAGGAATGGTTTACAAACCCTATTCATCAAATCCATGAATGTTGCTGGAGCATTGGTTAGTCCAAACGACATAACCAAGAACTCGTAGTGTCCATATCTCGTCCTGAATGCAATCTTCTCAATATCCTGCTCTCTCACTTTTAGCTAATGATATCCCGACCTAAGATCGATCTTTGAGAAGTAGCTCGAACCTTGCAGCTGATCGAATAGGTCATCAATCCTCGGTAATGGATACCTGTTCTTCACCGTTGCCTTATTCAGCTCTCGGTAGTCTATGCACATTCTCATACTTCCGTCCTTTTTCTTCTTCTTTACGAATAACACCGGAGCTCCCCAAGGTGATGAACTAGGTCGAATGAAACCATTGTCCAACATCTCCTGAAGTTGCATCATAAGCTCCTTCATCTCCGTCGGTGCTAATCGATAAGGTGCTTTTGCTATTGGTGTTGTACCTGGTAACAAGTCTATACGAAACTCCACTTGTCTATCAGGTGGTAATCCGGGATGATCTTCAGGAAAGACTTCTGGATAATCGCACACAACTGGTATATTCTGCACCTCTTTCTTTTCCTTCTTAGCATCGATTACGAATGCCAATTATGATGCACATCCTTTGGACAAACATTTCCCGGCTTTCATCAGGGAGATGATTCCAGAATTCACTCTGCGTTTGTCCCCGTACACCATAAATGATTCCTTTCTGGGTGGGTTTACCCTTACTATCTTCTTTCGACATTGAATCTCAGCATCGTTGGCTCTTAGCCAATCCATACCCAAAACGATGTCGAAACCGTTTAACTCTATGGGTAATAGCTCTTCGTGGAATTCGTTTCTGTTTAGGTCAATGACGATGTTCCTAATACGATTACTAACAGGTACGAATTTGCCACTGGCAACTTCTACAATCAGGGCATTATCAAATTTTTCTACAGGCAATGCTAATTTCCCACCAAATTTATGCGACACAAAGGAGTAGTTGGCTCCCGAATCAAATAGTATATTTGCAGGCAAACCATTTACAAGAAAGGTACCTGAAACGACGTCTGCTGCCTCCTTCGCAGCCTCGAGCGTCATCTGGAAGGCTCTCGCCTTCAGCTTTGGTGGTATGTTGGGTCTTCCTGCCTCCTTCTTCTTCGGGCAATCCTTTGAAATGTGCCCCTCCTCGTTGCACTCATAACAGACCTTCTTAGTGAACGTGCATTCGTTGGTATAGTGCCCAGGCTTTCCGCATTTGAAACAAGTGACCCCTCCGTCACACTTTCCAGAGTGCTTCTTCTTGCACTTGTCACACCACTTCGCTTCTGATCCTCCTGCTCTCGAACCAGACTTCGAGAATCTACTCTTCTTACCGGATCTCGAGGATCCGTCAAATTTCCTTTTCTCTCCCACCTCCACTCTCTCCAGACCCTTCTCTCGTATCTGGGTCTCCACATTCTTAGCAGCCCAGATGGTGGCTTTCAGAGTGGTAGTTTGCTTGACCATTGGACCGAAGTCCGCTGGTAATCCGAGGGCAAATTTGTTAACCTTGGAGAGTTCAGTTGGAACGAGGTGAGGAACAAGCTTCATTTTCTCAGTAAAGCTTGCAGCGTATTCAGCAATGCTCATTCTTCCCTTCTTCAGATTCTGGAATTCGTTGTTGATTTCCAGAAGATCCTGCTCAAAGCAGTATTGCATCTTCAACTGTACCAGAAAATCCTCCCACGACATCTTGCTTGCTTCACCTTTGGGCATTGAATCAGCTAGTAGCTTCCACCAGCTTAGCACTCCAGATTTCAACAGAGGAACCGCGAGAGCGGTCTTCTGCCTGTTTCTACACTCGCAACTCTCAAACATCGTCTCCATTTCAGAGATCCAGTTCATGACTTCCATCGGTGTCGGGCTTCCAGATAGACTCGGTGGCTTGGATGCCATGAAATCCTTGTATTTGCATCCACATCCGTCATTTCCTCCATCCTGGTTGTTTTGCCTAACTATCGGTGGGTTGGCTTGACCAATAGTCCTACTGTAGTTTCCCTCTTCAGTCTGCCCTTCGTTCAACTCAGGCTGTTCGATCTGAATAGTCTCTTCCTCTCGATTTTGCTGGAGCAAACGTCTGGTTTCCTCCATTTGACGATCCAACATTGCCTGGATCATCGCTTGCACTCCGGCCATCGTGACTGGCTCAAGTGCAACTTCTTCAACAACAGGTATTTGCTGAACCAGTGGGGGTTGGTTCCTATCTCCATTTGCGTTCACGTTTCCGCTACGGGTCCTTGCCATCTTGATCTATACACCGAATAAGGTGAATTTAGATCTTTATTTAGGATAGACGTTTAAATCGTCCTTATCACTCCGAAACGTTTACATGCTAGTTCTAATATCGTAGTCGTACATTTAGAATCCTAAACACATAAGGTTTCCAGATCCGGTCGGCAACAGACCATAGATCCGAACAAATAACAGTATATCATGCACAAAGCATTTAGCACATAAAAGCATTTTAGGCACAGTTCCTAAAATAAGCTAGTGCTCCCACCTCACAATCATCGCTTAGCATTCTAAGTTTAAGTCTAGAAACCCTACAAATTCCTAGTTCGCTTAAACTAATGCTCTGATACCAACTGTGACATCCCCAAAATCACGGCCAGAAAAGACCGATTTTGTTTATGCTTTGTTTAAAAATCAGAGTAACATTTTAAATAAAAGTGTTGCGGAATTTGTCCCAAAACAAAATATGATAAAGATTTATCAAAAGCATTTCCATAGAAATGTATTTCATTAAAAGACTTGGGATGTCATGTTTGTACAGATCAAAAGCATAAACAGTACAATATAAGCCTTACTACATTATTTCATATCTACAGGCCTATATCCGTAATCCCTCGTCCAAACATCATATCTATGCTCAAGCGCCACTACCTGTAATACATAAAACTGAGTGGGTCAGGCTTGGAAGCCTGGTGAGCACATAGGGTTTTCAACCCACAATAATTAAGTTTATTAATTTCATCAATCAACAATAACCCGATTACCCGTTCCCGTTATCCTCACTTTACGTCCCTAAACACCTATCATAAGGGACCTAGCCTAAGGATCATTATCGGGACGGACACTACTGCTAAGGGGATTCCTCAGCAATAAATGTCCTAAAGGCAACCATGTGGGGGATGGAGTACACCGGTGAACACATCGTTCACAAACACCTACAGGTTGCGAGCCTGCTAGTGTTCCAACGGACTGTCTAGAAAAGTCTGTGGTCGTCATCCATACTCCGCTTGATGACAGAATCAACAACACCAACATTGAGACCTCTCATCATTTTATCACGCATCACCTATGACATCTACCCATGTTTTACCCCAACATTTTTTTGTAGATATAAAATACATATACAATTCAAATCATTGAGAACATGTATAAAAACGTTCATCCAGCATAGATAGCAAGTATTCAAATAATATGCACACATAGCACGTAATTTATATAAAATAATTCATATCTATGTGTAAGCTGAAAGTAACTATGCACTCACTTGTTAAAGTGATGATTCCAAAATCGGGCAGCGCTTGCTTCTAACGATTCTATTTTCCTTCGACGAAACCTAGCATTATTATCGCTAAATTTTAGTCTAATATTTATCGTGACCAACTATTAGTCTTAGTATTATTATTATTATTATTATATAAGCGTTAAACAATATTTTCCAACCACTATGTACAGACAGGGGCCAGACATAAAACACCGGAGGGCAGGACCATTTTGGCATATAGCACTTCTGAAATCCAACAGCCCTATGCGGCCCTTTAAACCAAATTCCCCGTACCGCGAGTAGTTAAAAAAAATAATATTATAACGACACTTATATAAGTTATAATAATAGCTCAAATATTTATTATAAGTTCATAATAACAATACTAATTTTAAATATAAGCTATATTAAAATAAGGTAAGCATAACTTACTTACAAGGGGGTTTTAGCTAGGAGTCGGGCTCTGCAGGAGCAGAACTTCGTCGCTGAATCTTTCTAAGAAAGATTTGTGCAGCGCTTCAGCGCTCACCTTACTATACTAAACTACAGAAAGAGAAGTCGAATCACGAGGGACCGAAATGCTCGGGGGATAAGGAGATAAAGACTTTTGAATCAAGAGAATGGTGCAAGAAATATGAGAGCCCAAGGCTCTTATTTATACTAATTGAATTTTCAAAACTACCCTCCATAATTACTTAATGACCTTTTAGTTATATAAACAACTAAACACCCCTCTATAATACTATTTTAAATGGATTTAATGATATTTGTACTAAACTAATGTCGAAAGAACTCAACATTAGTCTTATAATGACCGCATCGTCGATACCTTTCTAATGATATATACATATGTGTATATATATGTGTATGTATACATGATTTATACTTTATTTTAATACGTAAATATGTTATTATAATTTGTAACTCGTTCATACGAACTCCATTTTTGACGTTCTTTATATCCACGCGTAGGTGGAGACGTACTCTACAACTTTTGTTTAGACTCCGTCGGCTAATTTTGACTTTATTTTTATAGTTATATTTTAAACAGGCCGGGGCATGATTGGTCTGTTTAAAATCTCATAACTTCTTCATACGAAGTCAGATTTGGGCGTTCTTTTTATGGACACTCTACGTTTAACATATTCTATGACTTTCATTTAGATTTCTAAGGCTAAAAGTTGCTCTATCGTAAGTTCACTATTTACGCTTCCCGGTGTCGCGCCGGTTCCGTCGTGAAACTTTGACGGGTCATAACTTCTTCGTTATAACTCAGATTTCGGCATTTCTTATATCCCTGAAATCCTTGTTTCGACCACTACAACTTTATGTAAAGATATCAGGCTTATCTCACACTTTAAGTTTGACGCTTATTTTTATTCTTTATTAATTATACATTTATAATTAAACAATAAACATATAAACACACATAATTCACATAATACTCAAATATTTCATCTTTATTACTTCAAAAAGAGTTACAATAGTTGACCTAGACTATTACATTGACAAATATGTTTAACCCTGAAACCCGGGCGTTACAGATTTGGCTTGTGAGGATCAGATGAGCAGTGAGTTGTCAGGGTTCGATGTCCGAGGAGCGAATATCATGATGATATCGAGTGAGCAGTCTGGTGGCGGGCCAGTCCACTAGAGTTTTCCTGGTTTTAGGAAGGTATGAAGGGTTATTATAGCGTCAGAGGGGCCGGTTTTGTTCTAAACTTGGAATTCCTGGTCGGGACCTGGTATTCATGGAGAAAGATATCGTTTTGGTGTGGGAACCTCTCAGTGGTGCCTTTCGAGCGGTTGATTTTTATTATCTATATGGTTTGAGGAACGATTTCGGGGGCGAAATCTATTTCAAGTGGGGGAGAATTGTAACATCCTGAAATTCAGGAACATCTCTTAAACCCTTATTCTCTTCCAAGTTGTCAAGTTTAGCCCTTAAAAGTGAACCAAGGAAATCGAGTACGATGGGCGTACTAAGGAGTACGTTGCGCATACTCAAGGGCGTGTTTTTGACGCGGACTCCACTCGGTACGCTGGGCGTACGTTGAGCTACGCTGGGCGTAGCTGGTCCAGACTCAAAACCCTAATTTAGACTTGAGCCCTATATAAGGAAGGCTATGGCCTTATCCTCAGCCACCATTTGAGAGAGTGAAACCCTAAAAGAGAGCCGACCTTCGTTCTAAGCTTGTGTGAATGCTTTTGGAGCTAAAAGTGCCTATGGGTGTTAGTAAAGAAGAGGAGGAGATTCTTAGGAAGGCTAGAAGTTGGAGTGCAAGCTGGGATCCAAGTTCTACAGAGGGGAAAGCTTCACTTGGAGGTAAAAAGCTCAAAACTTTCCTTGTTTTTATTGTGGTGTGCTTCTTGGACCAATTTTAGGGTTTTTGGTCCCAAGGTGGAGACTTTATGAGCAAAAGGTCTCCATAAACCTAGATCTTCTATATTTCAGAGTATTATGAGTTGTGGGTTCATAAAATCCAAACTTGGGTGTGGATCTTAAGTCATGCATGAGATCTAAGCTTTATGGGGAAAGAGGAGAGGCGTTAGAGTGATTAGTGACCTTTACAGCCATGCAAAGGCTTAAAGGTGCCGACTTTATGGAATAAGAGGCTTAAGGAAATCCAGATCTGAAAGTTGGATAAGTGTCTTAACCGTTTAAGACCCAAATCAAAGAGCATAAATATGGAAGTTACGCGGGGCGTAATCCCAGAACGCGCAACGTAGGGGGCCGCGCACCCCGATTCTGTGAGTGGCCGGGTACGCCCAATGTATAGTGTTGGTACGCGCAACGTAACCTGGAGGGATGACTTATGGTTTACTTTTAAGGTTTAGTCAATGGTTGGATCTTTGAGTCATAAGAGGGGTAAAAGGGTCTTTTACCCTTCTAAGAAGAACTTTGGAGATGAGACTATGATGGAGTATTGATCAGGAATATTATTTGGATGATAGGAGGAGGCTAGGTTGGGACGTTGAGCATGAGAGTTATCCGACTTCATTTGAGGTGAGTCTTCTCACTATACTCTACTTGGAAGGGTACCTATGTGTGACCGGAAGGTCTTATATGCTATGAGATATATGTGCTACATGCTGATATGTGATATGTATGTGTTATGTATGCTATGTATGATAAGGACCGGAAGGTCAAGATGATATGGACCGGAAGGTCGAGATGACATGGACCGGAAGGTCAGGAGGTTACGGACCGGAAGGTCAATGCAGGTAGGACCGGAAGGTCTACCGGGATTCGGGACGGAAGTCCCCTGAGACACTTGGACCGGAAGGTTCCACATAGTTATGGCCTGGAAAGACGTATGTGTTGTATGTGGTATTTTGGGGAACTCATTAAGCATTTATGCTTACCGTGTTATGTGATATGTGTTTCAGGTACTAGCGAGGATCGCGGGAAGGCGCCGACATGATATGTACACATTGATTGAGATTTATGTGTGATTTATGGGATATGCTTTGTAATGATAACATTGGATACATTATGTTTTGGTATTACCTTGTGAATAAAAGTATGTTTTAAAAATGAAAAATTGTTTTAAAAATTTACGTCGTTACACGTACTAAATCCAAAATGTAATATTCTTCAACTAGAGTACATAGTTTTAAGCATTATATCAATGCTTTGCCCCAATGATGAATCTCCTACAAATATGGAAGCTATGGTAATACCCATATTTGTTTGTCAATGTTCTCGTTGCTTTTCATTGTGTATAAGTGTCTTTTTTTAATTTAAAAGATAATACTCCTGCAATCAAATGA
This sequence comes from Lactuca sativa, assembly GCF_002870075.4. NCBI lineage: Eukaryota > Viridiplantae > Streptophyta > Magnoliopsida > Asterales > Asteraceae > Lactuca > Lactuca sativa. Next base: position 36,965,713 of record NC_056623.2, read on the forward strand.
TATTCTGCAACATTTGAGTAAGTTCATGGATTTATGTTTGTTTGACCATTAAGTCCAATTGAATGCTAATTGCATAAATATATTTTGATATGCTTCTCGTTTAAGAACTAATCTCTTTCATTGTATTTTTGTAATAAACTTGCATATGGGCATTTTTGTAGATAGAAATCAAGCCAAATGTTAGAAATTGGCTCATTTCAAAGCCTTAAGAGGGTATGTTTTTCATCCGTAAGCCTTTTGTGCTTACATTTGTTAATTTGTATGTTAATATAGCTTGCAAATAAGTTGGATATTCTTGGAATTTAAGTGTTGCTGATATTTTTTTGTTTTGTCATTTAAATTATCCAAAATATAAATATTTCTTTTGTAGGTGATGACAATGTCTATAGGTGATCTCTCCTCTACAAATATAGATTTCCTTGCTCGTGTTAAAAATCTTCTAGATGACCTATAAAAGGCACACGTAACAAACTACATGCTTCATTAAACATTAGAAAGATTAAAATATTACACAAATAAAAAAACCACTGGGTTTGTAAAAAATAAAACTTAAAACATTAAAACTAAAATAAGACTAAAATGTACATTATAGAAAACAGTAAATCACTATTTTTTTTTTGTTGCAACATGCTTACACATTATAGAAAACAGTAAATCACTATTTTTTTTCTTATGGATTGTTACATAATAGAGAGGTATTGGAATAATCATTTTTAGACTTCTTTCCATTTTTAATGGTTATCAGATGGAGGAAGTGGAGGGGATGAAATAATGATTAGATATCACTTTTTAAATAGATTATGTTTGTGAAAAATTGTGTTTTCATGTTTGATAAAACTGTTAGAATTAGACATCAAATACATAGCATTTAGAATGCAAGGCTATTGTAACACCCGTTACCAGAATGGATCAGGTGAGGGCTTGGTGGGATCAGAGATATGATTTTGGGAAAAACTAGGTGCCACGCCATAGTGATTGGAGAACCACATCATGGTAAGGAAGGTCACGACGTAGCAGCTATGGCGATCCAAGCCCATAATTTTTAGGGTTTTCTCCATATTTAAGCACCTAATCTCAAGGATTGGAGCATCCTTTTCAACCTCCAACCCTTTCGAACAAAACCCTAGCCTCCTTGGAGTCAATCTTGTTGTATTAATGGTGATCCTTGAAGTTTGAAGCTTTGGCTTGCATTTTTGGAAGATGAAGTGGTGTGCTTGCTAGTGGGAAGAGTGCATCACTTCAGATCTTGCGCCTCATGCATCTTGTGGAGCTTTAGAAGGTATAAAGCTTCCATCTTTCTGGTTCTCTCTTCATAGATCTAAGATTTTTTTTTTGCATTTCTTGGTTCATATTCAAGTTTGGGTTGGTTTGAAGAGATAACACGACTTTATAGCTCTTCTTGGTCCCTTGGTCACTATATCTTTAAGATCTTAAGTTTGATTGCCTTTTGAGATCCATGTATGAGATTTTGGTCTTTTTGCTCCATTTTGACATAGATTGAGATCTAGACTTGCATTGGTCATACATGTCCATAAAGCTGCGATTTTTATCTTGGAATAGAAGTAAGAACTCCTTCTGGAAGTTATGGATTCGTGGATTTGGTTATTAAGAGCTTAATGGTTGAGTTCATGCTTTAAGTTGTCATTAAGGATCTAGGTTTAGGGATCTAGACTCATTGGGATGGATTAACGGGTAAAGTTGGAAACTTTATCCATCAAGGCATTGGGAAGGACTAGATTTGAGCTTCGGAGCTCTTGAGGTTGAAGGAAATACAACTTTATGCATTAAGATGTTGAGACCCAGTTCCCACAACGTGGAAAATGAAGGCCATGACATGGTGACTGGGGGATGTCCGACTATTTTGTCATTTTTCTCCAACGGCGTGGCAATGGGAGGCCACAACGTGTTGACCTGCTGAAGTGGACTTTGACATTGACCGTTGACTTTGACCAAGGTTAACTCTTGGTCAATTTTTGGGTTTTAGGATGTAGATTGAGAGGGTACCTCTTTACTGATTTTAGGTGTCTCATTGTACCTGTCTTCCCTGTGTGTGAGTTATTGTGTGGTAGTTGTTATTCGCGAGGTGAGTCTTCGCACTATACTTGCATGTGTGGTAGTATATACATGTCGACCAGCTGGGTCTTATTTATTGGTCCTGTTATATGTAAAATGAGTTGCTGATAATTCATGGATTGCTATAAGTCCATGAGACTAACTGATTGTCCCCATGATTGTTGATAACCTGTGAGGTCTACTGTTAATGCGCTAGGCGTGTTATTAGCCCATTGGGACTGCTGATAGTCTCCAGAGTTTATTGATAATTCTTAGTTGATTATTTATGGTGTGTTGTATGACGTATTTTGGGGAACTTACTAAGTTTTGTGCTTACAGTTGTGGATTAACTATTTTGCAGGCACTTCTTGGATTGATAAGGCGAGACTGTACACACACATCAACAAATTTATGATTTGAGATTCCGCATTTTCTTCTGATGAAATCTAATTTCGGAATGATGGTTTAAGAACAATTGGTTGTAAATTTACTAAAAATGGATGTTATATTATTCTAAAAGCGAAAATTTTGCATTGGTTTTCGGGATGTTACAACTATAATATGGTTTTCTTCTATAGTTTTTATTTATTTATTGGATAAAATTGTTAAAGATCATTTTTGGGGTTGTTGACATTGTTTAAACGTATTATACCACTAAAATAAGTCTTATGAACTTTAAAAGTTGGTTCGTATATCATTGCTCTTATGTATATATTTTGTCATGTATATGTAATTTGGCTGGATAAAGTCACTGAAGACCTGCCAATGCATCCACTCATTCAGTTCCTTACTCTACTAGGATTAAAGATATTTGTATTCGGAAAGGTATAAACTTTAAATCTATACTTTCTCTTAGGTCTTTAATTGTGCATGACAGACAATATGTTTGGCTAATTCATTCCTAACCAAACATGAAAATGGAATGTAATAATTCATTCCATTTTGGGGTTGTTTTGATATTTCAATTATATTTTGATATTTCTCATCAGTCGGAGAGTGCAAGGCTATAAGATGAACTATATTGGTGAAAACAAAAAAAGAAGGAGCCATAGATGTGCTTGAGACGTATGATTCTGGAATGGTCATGAACCCTCACCAGGAAACGTTAGTGTCTTATTTCGCAAATGGACTTATAGTTGGCTTTTCAAAGCATCATATCTGCATAAAGTGTTTTGTGGATGATTGATGGTTAAAAATACTTGAGAAAAGAGACTTTAACAATCAAAAAAAGTATTTTTGGTTCCACATGTGAACTCACACCAGAGTTCTTAAAAAGATATGCATATTAAATACACCCAGTTTTGATTTTTCAATTTGATGGATTCATTAAAGTAAGTTATTTGTTTTGTGATTTGTTTTGCACTGGTGACAATTACTTTTTAGAGTTTTATTTTCCGGCTGTTCATAAAATCCAAATAGAATATACCATAAAAAAAACAATAACCATTTCGGTCCATGATAAGAATGGACTACATCACTAGTTATTATAAATTTGAAGTGTAATAGATTCCAACTTAAATCAACTTTATTTGAAATGATTAACTTTATAAATGATTACCACTAAACCAGCTATGGTGATTTTAGATTTTCATACATTGATACAAATTTGTGTATTCTACCATGCGCTAATTGAATTTACCAAAATAGGGGTGTCGATTTAGCATATTGATTATTTTTCAACTCTTTCAACAAAATAACAATGCATTTTACAATGTAATTGCATAACCTAAAAAAGTTCAACTTTATATGTATTATGTTTATACATACAAAACACATGGTTATATATTATATGTAGTAATCATAATGAAAACAAGATTATTCTAAGGTTCACGCTAATTTATAATACTTAGATTACTTAATGTAAAGATTACTGAAAGTTTATGCTTGATGAACGTTATATGATGTTTGTAAATGTTTAATTGGCGATGTATGAATGATCAATGAAGGTTCATGGTTGATTTATAATGATTACATGAAGATCTATGTAGATATGAAGATATGTTCGACATTTTATATTAATTTATGGATGATTTTGTTATTAGTATTAAATTAAAAGTCAAAATTACTTATTTGTGTTGCCGGAACTTATGACGTTCTCAATATTTTTTTTAGTTCTTGTGTGTTATTATATATATATATATATATATATATATATATATATATATATATATATATATATATATATATATATATATATATATATATATATGTGTGTGTGTGTGTGTGTGTAAAAGTTTAGGTTCTATGTAAAACAAGAAACCCGAAAAAAAACCCTAAAAATCATAAAAATGCATAAACAAATACTTAGAAATCGCAAATCTTTTTTTTTTTTTTTTTGATTTTATATTATGAATTTTCTTAGCTTTTTCTTTATTTTCGCTGAATTTTTTTTAAAAAACCAAAATAAATCGATTTTTTATTTTTTTTTTCTGCAATTTTGTAAATAAACCTGCGATTTTTAGGTAAAAAATATCAAAAAAAAAATATTTGTGCTCTCTAAGTATTTTTTATGCATTTTTATGATTTTTATGGTTTTTTATGGTTTTTTTGTTTTCCATATAACTTTCCATATATATATATATATATATATATATATATATATATATATATATATATATATATATATATATATATATATATATATATATATATATATATTGTAACGACCCAATTTTCACGTCCAAAAATTTCGTTTTTAAAACATTACTTTAGAAAATATTAATAATTAAAAACATTGATAACGTAAACCATGTCTAAAAACCAAATCATACAACCAATCGAAATATCAGAGTATAAATCCCAGAGTAAACTCATAAGTGCGGAATCAAAGAGTGTGTGTGATGAGCCGCTACCGCGCCTGCTCCTTCCCCTTGGATGAAGAGGTACCTGAAACAACAACTAAGAAACGTAAGCACAAAGCTTAGTGAGTTCCCCCATCGTACCACATACCATACAACACATATCATACATACTGCCAGGCTATTCTGGGGTGCCTGACTACCCGGTACGGCCATTCTGGGGTGCCGACTACCCGTGCGGCCATTCTGGGGTGCCGTCCTACCCGTGTCAAGCCATTCTGGGGTGCTGACTACCCGTGTCAAGCTATTCTGGGGTGCTGACTACCCGCCGGTCCTGACAACCGATCATCGGGGACTATTTCACCTCCTACTACTACTACTATCACGTATCATAACATAACATATTATCAGACATATATGGGGTGTCTAAACTACCCTTCGGTCCTATCAACCGAACTCGGGGACTGCTCCTCTCCTACTACCTATAACTCATATAACAGATCATGCTAGCATATAAACATAACATCACATACTGTCAGACGTATCTGGGGTATCTGACTACCCTCCGGTCCTAACAACCGAACTCTACTACTATCACATATAACATATCATGCAAGCATATAACATATCAGGTAGTAGCAAACCTAGATGATATCACAGAGACAATCATCTATCATACGTCTCCTACTGGTGGGCCGGCATTGTGGCCTTAGACCCACCGCTACTGGAAGGTAACTCACCTCAAAGTAGCTGCTGATCTGATCGGGAACTGACTGTCTACTGCTGCTGCTGCCGCTTCGGAAATCCTCCGGCTGTAATTCCCACAACATACTCAATCAAACACTGCTAACTGTCCTTTGGGTAAAATGATCATTTTACCCCTGATCATGCCCTAAGTTAAAGTCAGAGTCAACTTTCAGTTGACTTGACTCGCCGAGTTGGCTCTCCAACTCGCCGAGTCCCTATCCAATCGATTGTCCTGAATCCCGTTTCTACTCGTCGAGTTAGGCGATGACTCGACGAGTTCTCCTTCTAAACTGATATTCAAGTCCTTCATCCTACTCGCCGAGTTGTATGAACAACTCGTCGAGTTCATCTTCATCCGAAGAACACTTATGCTGCGACTCGCCGAGTTGTATGAACAGCTCGTCGAGTCCGTTCTTGATCTAAGGAGATTGCCTTGAACTCGCGCGAGTCAGGGCATTGACTCGTCGAGTTCCTTCATAGATGAGTTCAGTTTCCGACTCACTGAGTCACACCCCGTGACTCACTGCTCACTCGACACTATGAAAAGGGGACAAAATCGGAGACTCGCGAACCGACTTGACGAGTCAGATGAACGACTCGCCGAGTCGTTACCATGCAATTAGTATATGGTCGATTCTGCTTGAATCCAGTCCATGCCAATCATAGATCTGGGCTCCTAGGGCCTGGTTTACACGTAAAGTTTCCAACTTTACGTGTAGATCATCACCAATAAAGGTTCTAAGGCTTAAAGTGCACCAAAAGGGGTAGATCTAGGGTTTGTGTGCAATATAACTCCATAAAGGCAGTAGATCAAAGCTCCAGGGACTGGATGGGGTCTAGATCTAAAGGCTCATCAACTTGAATCAACAAATAATGCATAACCAAGCTTGGGACATGGTTCAAGAGTGACTTAAATGAAGTAATAAGCATAGAAACATGGGGAAAACGGGTTATACCTCAAAGGAATTGCTGAGAGAGCACAAAGATGCTTGGATTCCTTCCCTTCCTCTTGATCTACTCCCCTTTTGCCTCAAAACCTTCAAGAACACACAACAATTGCTTCAAACTCTCAATGAACAAGCTTAGAACGAGGGTTGGGAGCTCTGAGGGTGAATAGGGGCTGGCCTGGGGCGGATATGACGTTTAAATAGGGTGCAAACCCCTGAAACTTAGGGTTTCATCCAACAGCGGTGACTTGCCGAGTCCAGGATATGGACTCGCCGAGTTGCCAACTTAAACATGTCCCGGGTCCCGTATCTACTCGGCGAGTCGGACCTATGACTCGCCGAGTCCAAGGCTACAAAAAAAAGAGAATACTCAAATAAGATTTACGTACCAGGAACCAGGTGCTACAAATCTCCCCCACTTATTTTAGACTTCGTCCTCGAAGTCTGCTGCTCGATCCTGAAACAGCTCGGGGTAATGCTCCATCATCTCATCCAGCGGCTCCCAAGTCCATTCCGAACCCTTGCGGTGCTGCCATTGCACCTTCACTAGCTCCACCTTCTTGTTCCTCAAATCCTTCGACTTCCTGTCGAGGATTGCGACTGGGCGCTCAATGTAATTCAGGCTGTCATCAACCTGAATATCCTCTAACGGCACTACCGCTGAATCGTCCACTAGACACTTCCGCAGCTGAGAAACATGGAAAGTGTTGTGGATCTGGCTGAGCTCAGCTGGCAGATCCAGCCTATATGCCACCTTGCGCACCCGGGCTACAACCCTGAACGGCCCAATAAACCTCGGACCCAACTTGCCCCGCTTCCTGAATCGGATGACGCCCTTCCAAGGCGACACCTTCAGGAGAACCATATCCCCAACCTGGAACTCCAGGTCGGATCGGCGCTTGTCGGCGTAACTTTTCTGCCGACTCTGAGCAGTCTGAAGCCTGCTCCGAACCTGCTGGATCCTCTCGGTCTTCTTGAGCACCACTTCGGTGCTCCCCATGACTCTCTGGCTAACTTCACCCTAGCATACTGGGGTCCTGCACCTCCGACCGTACAACATCTCGAATGGGGAACGGTCAATACTCGCGTGGTAGCTGTTGTTGTAAGAGAACTCGGCCAAGGGAAGATAGGTATCCCAGCTACCACCGAAATCCAACACGCATGCCCGCAGCATATCCTCCAAAGTCTGGATGGTCCGCTCGCTCTGACCATCCGTCTGCGGGTGAAAGGCGGTGCTAAAATGCAAACGAGTGCCCAACTCATCATGAAACCTCTTCCAAAACCGGGAAGTAAAACGCACATCCCTGTCCGAGATAACTGATACTGGCACCCCGTGCCACACCACGATCTCCCTGATATATATGTTGGCCAATTTCTCGGCCGATATGCTCTCCTGGATCGGGATAAAGTGAGCACTCTTGGTCAATCGATCCACGATGACCCAAATCGAATCCACTCCACGCGCGGTCCTGGGAAGCTTCGTGATAAAATCCATCGTGATATCTTCCCATTTCCATAGTGGAATATCCAACGGCTGCATCTTGTCGTGCGGTCTCTGATGTTAGGCCTTGACCTTCCTGCAGGTCAAGCACCGCTCAACGTACCATGCCACATCCCGCTTCATGCAGGGCCACCAATAATCTAGAGGAAGATCCCTATACATCTTCGTCGCCCCGGGATGAATAGAGAACCAGGACTTGTGCGCCTCCTCCATCAAAATCTGGCGCACGCCTCCGTGATACGGCACCCACACCCTACGGTGTAGTGTCAATAGTCCTCGACTATCATAATCAAAGGAGGAAACTTGACCCACCACACGCTCACTCTTCCGATGCTTCTCCTTGATAGCCTCCTGTTGAGCCTCCCGAATTCGTTCCAACAGGGGAGTCACCACGGTCATCCTCATGCAAACGTCCCTGATCGACGCCACCTTGCGGCTAAGCACATCAGCCACCACATTGGCCTTCCCTGGGTGGTAGAGGATCTCGCAATCATAATCCTTTACCACGTCCAACCACCGACGCTTCCTCATGTTCAGATTCGGCTAATCTATGAGGTACCTCAAACTCTTGTGGTCCGTGTAGATGGTACATCCAACCCCGTAGAGGTAATGCCGCCAAATCTTGAGGGCAAAAACCACCGCCCCCAACTCCAAATCATGCGTCGGGTAGTTCGCCTCGTGAGGCTTGAGCTGCCTCGAAGCGTAGGCAATGACATGCCCCCTCTGCATCAGTACCGCGCCCATCCCTGAAATGGACGCGTCGCAGTATACCATAAAATCCTCTACGCCCTCTGGCAGGGCTAAGATCGGCGCCTCGCACAGTCTCTGTCTCAGTGTCTCAAATGCAGCCTGCTACTCGGGTCCCCATCGAAAGACCACGACTTTCTTCGTCAGCCGTGTCAGGGGTATGGCTATCTTGGAGAAATCCTGAATAAATCTCCGATAGTAGCCTGCTAATCCTAGGAAACTCCGAATCTCAGATGGAGACTTCGGAACCTCCCATCTCATCACGGCCTCGACCTTGGCCGGATCGACCAGAATCCCGTTCTGGTTGACAAGGTGTCCGAGAAATTGCACCTCGCGCAACCAAAACTCACACTTGGAGAACTTGGCATACAAGCTCTCCCTCCTCAGGGTCTCCAACACCTCTCTCAGATGCTCCTCATGCTCCTCCTGAGTCTTGGAATAAACCAAGATGTCATCGATAAAGACTATCACAGACCGATCCAACATCGGTCTGCATACGCGGTTCATGAGGTCCATGAACGCGGCAGGAGCATTGGTGAGCCCAAACGGCATCACCACAAACTCATAGTGGCCATAGCGCGTCCGAAACGCGGTCTTCTGCGTATCCTCCTCCCTGACCCTCATCTGATGATAACCCGAACGCAAATCAATCTTGGAGAACCAAGATGCTCCCTGAAGCTGGTCAAAGAGGTCATCAATCCTCGGGAGTGGGTAACGGTTCTTCACCGTTACCTTGTTCAGCTCCCGGTAATCTATACACATCCGATGCGACCCATCCTTCTTCTTCACAAACAGGATCGGGGCTCCCCAGGGTGAACTACTCGGACAAATAAATCCCTTGTCTAGCAGCTCCTGCAGCAGCGTAGACAACTCCTGCATCTCGGGAGGAGTCAACTGATACGGTGCCTTGGCTATCGGAGCCGCACCAGGAACGAGGTCAATCCTGAACTCCATCTATCGCTCCGGAGGTATCCCGGGAAGCTCCTCTGGGAAAACATCTGCGAAATCTCGCACCACCGGAATCTCACTCACCGTCGCCTTACCCGCCTCCCAGGTATCCATCACGTACGCGACATATCCTGCGCATCCCTGCTGAAGATATCGCCTAGCCCTCACCCCGAACAGATTGCAGGTCCACGTTGTGGCCTCTCGCCATGAATCACTAACTCTCCCCCACCTGGGGTCCTGACTCGCACTAGCTGCTGTGCGCAATCTATCACCGCCCCATTGGGGCTCAACCAATCCATGTCTATAATCACCTTGTTCCCACGCAGCGGAATGGGAACCAAGTCTACCAAGTAGCGCTCCTCAAACAAACGCAACACGCAATCTCGAAATACCATCGATGCTCGCACCGATTGATCATCAGCAATCTCTACCTGTAAAGGGCAATCTAACTCGCCCGAAGTCTCATGAAATTTCTTGCTAAGCGCAAGGGAAACAAATGATCGGGATGCACCCGAGTCGAACAACACCTGAACTGGGATGCCGTTCACATGGAACGATCCTAATGCATACATATACATACGGAGCACATATTAATATCATAATATCATAAAAATAAAATAGAGGGAAAGAATCATACCCGTCACCACATCAGGTGCGGCGCGTGCCTCCTCGGTAGTCAACTGAAATGCTCGGCTCCTCACCACCGGAGCCTCTGCCTTGCCCTGCCGGCCATCCGTGATCCGCAGGGTCGCTGGAGTTGGCGCCTTCACCGGCGCTGAAACTGTCAACTGGGGGTAGTTGGCCTTCTTGTGGCCCCTCTGGTTGCAGTGGAAACACAACAACTCTGATGTCTGAATAACTACTGCCGGAGCAGTGCAATCCCTGCTAAAGTGCCCAGACTTGCCGCACTTGTAGCAGCCTGATGATCCCATCATGCACGCCCCCTCGTGCGGCCTTCCGCATTTCCTGCAGCGGCTCGGTCCTGACTGGCCTTTCGGCCTACCATCTGATCCCTTGGGCTTCTTCCCCGAAGCCCCTCCTGTCTGTCCCTCCTCTGACTTCCGTTTCCGGATGTGCTCCAAATCTATCTCCCTCTCCCTTGCCCTAGCAATCATAGAGTCCAAGGTAGGGCAAGCTGAAAAGCTAACATGCTCCCGGATGTCAGCTCGTAGCATATCATGATAACGGGTCCTCCTCATATCCTCATCACTAGCATACTGGGGCACCAACAAAGCCCTCTCCCAGAACATGGCGGTGATCTCCACCACAGTCTCCGTCGTCTGTCTCATGTCCAGAAACTCCCTGGCCAGCTGCTGAAGCTCGACAGCCGGCGCAAACTCTACCCTGAACCTGGTCACAAAGTCCGACCAGGTCATAGCCTCGATAGCTGAGGCTCCCAACGAGTCACCCACTGACTCCCACCAATCCCGGGCTCGGTCCCGTAAACACCTTGCTGCATACCTCACCTTCGACCCCTCGGGGAAGAAGCTAGTCAACTGTGCAGACTCGATGTCTGCAATCCATCGCCTGGCAGCAATGGGGTCTTTCACCCCGTGGATATCTGACGCACCACTGCCCCTGAAGTCCTTAAAGGACATTGTGCGAGGACCCGACTGGCCAGATGCCATGTCGCTCCTGAACGCCCTGAGACGACCCTCCATCAAGTCAATGATCCCTTCCTTGATCGACCCGAAGATAATGGGAGTCGACTCAAGGATACCCTTGGTGATCTCTGACGCGATGAACTCGCGTAGTCCCTCATCTACCGGCTCGGAACCTGATCCCAAACCTGACCCCTCTCCTGAACCGCCATCTACCGGCCTCGATCGAAGTACCACCATTCGGCAATACATAATACAATCATTAGTGATACTGATACTTCCTGAGGGATCACTGCTACTTACAAGTTCCCTGGTCTTATCTTGGCCTTCCTTGGTTCGGGTACGGATCCTCTGCTTTCAGTAGTACGGGCCCATACTACCTTCCACATCTATCCGTACCTTCTTTAAGGAATGCCTCGACTCCACCAGATCCCTTTCACTACTGCTGATCACTGCTATACTCATCCTAGGCTTGCCCTAGGGAAATCTCTGATTCTACTCTATCCAATCCTCAGATGCTACAGGCCTCCTTGTAATGCCAATTATGAATTTTCGTAGCTTTTTCTTTATTTTCACTGAATTTTTTTTAAAAACACAAAAAAATCGATTTTTTATTTTTTTTTTCTGCGATTTTGTAAATAAACCTGCGATTTTTAGGTAAAAAATATCAAAAAAAAAATATTTGTGCTCTCTAAGTATTTTTATGCATTTTTATGATTTTTATGGTTTTTTAGGGTTTTTTTTGTTTTCCATATATATATATATATATATATATATATATATATATATATATATATATATATATATATATATATATATATATATATATATATATATATATTGTAACAACCCAATTTTCACGTCCAAAAATTTCGTTTTTAAAACATTACTTTAGAAAACATTAATAATTAAAAACAATGTTTGATCAAACCATATCATAACATAAACCATGTCTAAAAGCCAAATCATACAACCAATCGAAATATCAGAGTATCAATCCCAGAGTAAACTCATAAGTGCGGAATCAAAGAGTGTGTGTGATGAGCTGCTACCGCGCCTGCTCCTTCCCCTTGGATGAAGAGGTACCTGAAACAACAACTAAGAAACGTAAGCACAAAGCTTAGTGAGTTCCCCCATCGTACCACATACCATACAACACATATCATACATACTGCCAGGCTATTCTGGGGTGCCTGACTACCCGGTACGGCCATTCTGGGGTGCCGACTACCCGTGCGGCCATTCTGGGGTGCCGTCCTACCCGTGTCAAGCCATTCTAGGGTGCTGACTACCCGTGTCAAGCTATTCTGGGGTGCTGACTACCCGCCGGTCCTGACAACCGATCATCGGGGACTATTACTATCACGTATCATAACATAACATATTATCAGACATATATGGGGTGTCTGAACTACCCTTTGGTCCTATCAACCGAACTCGGGGACTGCTCCCCTCCTACTACCTCTAACTCATATAACAGATCATGCTAGCATATAAACATAACATCACATACTGTCAGACGTATCTGGGGTGTCTGACTACCCTCCGGTCCTAACAACCGAACTCTACTACTATCACATATAACATATCATGCAAGCATATAACATATCAGGTAGTAGCAAACCTAGATGATATCACAGAGACAATCATCTATCATACGTCTCCTACTGGTGGACTGGCATTGTGGCCTTAGACCCACCGCTACTGGAAGGTAACTCACCTCAAAGTAGCTGCTGATCTGATCGGGAACTGACTGTCTACTGCTGCTGCTGCTGCTTCGGAAATCCTCCGGCTGTAATTCCCACAACATACTCAATCAAACACTGCTAACTGTCCTTTGGGTAAAATGATCATTTTACCCCTGATCATGCCCTAAGTTAAAGTCAGAGTCAACTTTCAGTTGACTTGACTCGCCGAGTTGGCTCTCCAACTCGCCGAGTCCCTATCCAATCGATTGTCCTGAATCCCGTTTCTACTCGTCGAGTTAGGCGATGACTCGACGAGTTCTCCTTCTAAACTGATATTCAAGTCCTTCATCCTACTCGCCGAGTTGTATGAACAACTCGTCGAGTTCATCTTCATCCGAAGAACACTTATGCTGCGACTCGCCGAGTTGTATGAACAGCTCGCCGAGTCCGTTCTTGATCTAAGGAGATTGCCTTGAACTCGCCGAGTTCCTTCATAGATGAGTTCAGTTTCCGACTCACTGAGTCACACCCCGTGACTCACTGCTCACTCGACACTATGAAAAGGGGACAAAATCGGAGACTCGCGAACCGACTTGACGAGTCAGATGAACGACTCGCCGAGTCGTTACCATGCAATTAGTATATGGTCGATTCTGCTTGAATCCAGTCCATGCCAATCATAGATCTGGGCTCCTAGGGCCTGGTTTACACGTAAAGTTTCCAACTTTACGTGTAGATCATCACCAATAAAGGTTCTAAGGCTTAAAGTGCACCAAAAGGGGTAGATCTAGGGCTTGTGTGCAATATAACTCCATAAAGGCAGTAGATCAAAGCTCCAGGGACTGAATGGGGTCTAGATCTAAAGGCTAATCAACTTGAATCAACCAATAATGCACAACCAAGCTTGGGACATGGTTCAAGAGTGACTTAAATGAAGTAATAAGCATAGAAACAGGGGGAAAACGGGTTATACCTCAAAGGAATTACTGAGAGAGCACAAAGATGCTTGGATTCCTTCCCTTCCTCTTGATCTACTCCCCTTTTGCCTCAAAACCTTCAAGAACACACAACAATTGCTTCAAACTCTCAATGAACAAGCTTAGAACGAGGGTTGGGAGCTCTGAGGGTGAATAGGGGCTGGCCTGGGGCGGATATGACGTTTAAATAGGGTGCAAACCCCTGAAACTTAGGGTTTCATCCAACAGCGGTGACTCGCCGAGTCGCCAACTTAAACGTGTCCCGGTTCCCGTATCTACTCGGCGAGTCGGACCTATGACTCGCCGAGTCCAAGGCTACAAAAAAGAGAATACTCAAATAAGATTTACGTACCAGGAACCAGGTGCTACATATATATAGGGTTATGTTATATTGTTTCTATTAACTATCGTGTGTCAGAATTGACAAATATGGACCACCAAATGAATAGAATCAACAATCATGATCTGAGGGTCTATGATATTACAATAGGGTAGCATGTATCATATAATTACACAAATTTCAGCAAAATGGTATTTTGGTCAATTAACCTCTTTTAAAAAAGGTAATTTTCAGATTTTAAGGGATCATTAATTCCCTTGTTTTTAAAAAATCTGATTTTTTTAAATTAATTCTAATTAAATTATAATATTACTTTTAATAATAACCGATTTTATTTTGTCAAAATGACAAAAAGTTAACAATAAACTAATAAATATATTTGCAGTTTTATTCTTACATAATATTGTTTCATTCAAGATACTTTTTATATTAAACATGCTTAAAGAATTATACAGCATATTATCAAGAATAACATTTTCTAAAGAATACGGATTTTATTCTTTAAGAATCACTATTTACATTTATCCGTAAACAAAAAGACTATAAACAATTATTACAATCATTCTAAAAAAATTATGACTAATAATGGTTTAAGGATTACATTTATTCTTAAAGATTAAAACTAAAAATGGTTAAAAACAGAAAAAAAACATCAAAATCTAACAAAAACACTACTCTATTCCGAAAGAATATTATCGTTCTCCATATTTTCTTCATTTTCCACATTAATGACAACCTCTTCAAAACCTAAATTCACAAGGAAAACATAATCAACTTTCAAATATTAAAAATTTTAGTGCATTAAATAGAATAAAACAATAAATTCTAATAGAATGTGATATATATATTCAAATAGAATATAACTATAATTTCTACAAACTAATATTAACAATCATCTCTAAACTTGCAGTGTATATTATTCTGAAAGAATGTAATGTTTCATTATACATAATGTTATTCCATAAGAATCGAGACCAATAACAAGATTATAAACCAATTTTATTCTGACAGAATTAGTTAGGGCAATTCATTGCTTAAGTTAACAAGGAATTCAAGATTCTATTCTAACAAAATTAGAATTCGATATTCCATTCAAGCAGAATGATCGACATCAAGATGCATTAAAAAAACCTAGATTTCAACTATGCATTTTATCGAACACTTGGTGTGCTTCTTCAGTTTCTTTAAAAAAAAATTAGTGAGAGTCTTACCAATTCAGTTTCTTGGTGGTCGAGAACTGGAGATACAACTAAAAAAAACATGTTATGATTAGTACAAGAGCATACCAATTCAGTTTCTTGGTGGTGTCGTTGACAACCTAAAATCCCCTGCTGCCTTCGTTTTCGCCTCCTTTTGCAGACTCCACAACAGGCACCGAGCACCTCTTCACCGCCATCTGATGTTGTTGCTTTTCCCCAGATTTCTTGTTGTCGACAACGAGAAGAAGCAACCCCAATCAACAAATTAGAGCATAAATCTTCAGAATCCGACGTTTAGACCACGAAGCACCAGCCTTAAACTGAACCCTGGCCATCATCCTCAACCTGAAATCAATCATACCATGAGACCTTTCGCTACTGATATATTTATGATGTTCAACATATGTAGACGAGGAAACAAATATTGCCTGAGCAGTCACCTCATTTTTCTTTGCTGAAATAGGTAACGATGGAGAGTCGATGGAGGGATCGCTAGAGAAAAAGACGATTTTCGATGCAGACGAAGGAGGGTCGTGAAAGAAGAAGAACCGAAGTAGAGAATTTTATGAGGAGGCGAGATAGTTTTGTGAGCGACGACTGACTGATAAAGGGATGGTGGTTTTCTAGGGTTTAACTAATTAAGGAGAGATTAATTGAATGATTTTTTTACCATAATTAGATATACTAATTTATCATTATACTCTTTTTTAATTTAATTAATGAATTATTGTTTTCCTGAATTCTCATTGGTGCATTTAGGCACACACTATTTGCTAAAAACATTTGAACCTAAATATATATATATATATATATATATATATATATATATATATATATATATATATATATATATATATATATATATATATAGGGTTAAATTCAAATGAGAACACTATTTAATGTGAGAACGTGAGAACACTACTTTATGTTACTATTCTACTATGAATTTTGTATATACTACGATATGACATTATTCATCAACAAATATACGAACAATCGCACATTAATATTCACATTAAAATTTTGTATGTACAACTTTATGACATTATTCATCACCGAATATATGATCAATCACATATTTAACATTCATATTAGAATTTACTAAATTACTACATATATATATATATATATATATATATATATATATATATATATATATATATATATATATATATATATATAAATTTTATAGTAGAATAGTAATATAAAATTGAATATAGTCATATTATAATTACTAAAATACTATACATATTAAATTCATAGTAGAATAGTAACATAAAGTATTGTTCTCACGTTCTCACATTAAATAGTGTTCTCATTTGAACTTAACCCTATATATATATATATATATATATATATATATATATATATATATATATATATATATATATATATATATATATATAGAGAGAGAGAGAGAGAGAGAGAGAGAGAAAGAGAGAGAGAGAGAGAGAGAGAGAGAGAGTTAGTTCAAATGTTTTCACTATCTATTGTGTACATGTATGACTGATTCTGGACCAATCATTTTAGTTATTTTAAGAAAATAATTAATGCATATTAAATGTTGAAGATGTAATTAATATTCATTATATCTTCAACATGTAATATGCATTAATTACTTTCTTAAAATAATTAAAATGATTGGTCCAGAATCAGTCATGCATACACACAATAGATAGTGAAAACAAAATAACCTAACCCTCTCTCTCCCAATTTTTCCTTAAATCTAATATATATATATATATATATATATATATATATATATATATATATATATATATATATATATATATATATATATATATATATATATATATATATATATATATATATTAGATTTAAGGAAAAATTGGGAGTTGTGGTTGAGTGTGACAAGCTCATGGTAGTACGTATGGACGATGAAGCATCCAACGTTGGTGGTGGGTTAGATGAAGGATCATATATGCATATGCAAGGTGGGTCCTTGTCTCCACAAGCTTGTCCCCTACTAGTTAGGCAATTAATCTAAGTTAAGTGGGAAGCACCTGCATCCAATTGTTGCCCCTTCACCCATTGGCATCAAGACGTACTCAATCCGCGGTCCAACCCGAATATATATATATATATATATATATATATATATATATATATATATATATATATATATATATATATATATATATATATATATATATATATATATATATATATATATATATATATATATATATATATATATATATATATATATATATATATATATATATATATGAGGTTCAATAGAGAACCATAATTAACCACTGAACCAAGGAACCAATCATGAGCACCGGAAATCATAACGATCAACGACCAAGGAAATAGATGTACACTTTTACATTGGACGTACACACACCGGATTATACCAAAAAATCCACCTTTTACAAAAAAACTCACCACTTTTTTCGTATAAAACTTTTTTAGGCCTTGTTTTTTATTTAAAAAAAAAAACTGAATATACCGTTGTTCACGATTTTTCGTCTTCTTTTCATAGAGATTCTTGATGATATATAAAAAACGAAATTTTTTTATCGGAAAAACCCACTTCATTTTCTTTAGTGAAAAAAGTTAATGTCTATTTTTTATAGAAAAAAAATTAATAAATGTATCAAAATTCATATTTTTTGTACTTTTTAAATATAGATTCATATTCATGTTAAAAAAAAATGAATAAATAAAAACGATATTTCAGTTCAGATTCACATTGTGAACTTGTTCAGATTCATATTGTAAACCTGTTCAGATTCACATTGTGAACCTCCTCAGATTCACAATGTATATAATAATAAATCATATTCACAGTGTGAATCTGAACTAATCGGAGCTTTTTCAAATTGTGAATGTTAAAATTTGAAATATTTACAGTTTAGATTCACAAAATTTGAAATAGTTGCAGTGATCACCAGGAAGTTTCATGAGAGGGTGATGTTTTGCCCTGAGCAGGTGTCTTCTGAGCAGGCTCGTATGAGCCGTTATCTAAGTGTTCTGAGGAGAGATATTCGAAAGTTCGTGGCAAACTCGACTTACCGGACATTTGCTGAGCTCCAAGCAAATGCCCGGAAGATGGAGATTGAGTTGGAGACTCAGGACAGGGAGGAGGCCGAGTCACAGAGGGTGGATCGGCGATCGGCTCAGTCTCATCCGGCAGCCAAGCGGGCTAGACCTGCTGATTCGAGATCTGGGGGCGCGAAGGGCCGCACTTGTGGGAAGTGCGGCAAGAGTCACGAGGGGTCGTGTAGGGCTTGAGTATGCTACAAGTGCGGAAAGGATGGGCATATCGCGAGGGATTTCCCCAAGGGATTTTCGGTTTGCTTTCATTGCAACCAGACCTGCCATCGGAAGGCCGAGTGCCCTCAGCTACTTCGGGGATCAACGCAGGGATCTGCGCCTGCTGCTAGGGCTACCGAGGTTCAGCCAGTGAAGGCCGAGGCACCGAAGGCTCGTGGGAGAGCTTTCCAGTTGACTACGGAGGAGGTCCATGTGGCGCCCGATGTTGTGGCTGGTATGTATTCTATATTCATCTTTTATTTGAGTTGAGTTATTGTGCTTATATGATGATATGCGTAGGTACTTTTCTTGTAAGTTCTGTACCTGCTTTGGTATTATTTGACTCGGGTGCGAGTCGGTCGTTTGTGTCCGTAGCATTTAGCCAGCACATTAGTGTCCGTCGAGAGGCATTGGGTTGACCTCTGCGAGTTTCCATAGTGGATGAGCGAGCAGTGTATGCTACGTATGTGATTCGAGGTTGTGTCCTTGAGATTTTCGGTGTGGAGTTTCCGATAGATCTGGTTCCGATTGCGATGGGGGATGTGTGTTATAGTGGGCCTGGATTGGTTGAGCCGATTTGGAGCTGTGCTAGACTGTGAGCGTCAGTTGGTGACGATACGAGACCCTAGTGGGGGAGTACTTACAGTGTTCGGTGAGGAAACCCGATGTGGGTCAGCGTTTTGATCGGCCGCCAGGGCGAGGCAGAGTTTGTAGCAAGGCTACAGTGGATTCATAGCCTATGTGTCAGACACACGAGTGGCCGTTGGGAGGCCAAGTTCAATTGATAAGGTTCCGATAGTGTGTGAGTTTCTGGATGTTTTTCCCGAGGAACTGCCAGGTGTGCCTCCCGAGAGGCAAGTGGAGTTCCGTATCGATTTGGTTCCGGGAGCAACTCCTATCGCCAAGGCGTCTTATCGCCTTGCACCGCCAGAGATGCAGGAGTTATCCTTGAAACTTCAGGAGCTGTTGGGGAAGGGGTTTATTCGACCGAGCAACTCACCTTGGGGAGCGCCGATCCTTTTTGTCAAGAAGAAGGATGGTTCACACCGGATGTGTATTGATTACTGGGAGTTGAACAAGTTGACGGTCAAAAACCGTTATCCGTTGCCGAGGATTGATGATCTGTTCGATCAATTGCAAGGTGCGTTTTGGTTCTCTAAGATAGACTTGAGGTCGGGTTATCATCAGATGAGGGTTCGGGATGAGGATATCTAGAAGACAGTGTTCAGAACTCGTTATGGGCATTACGAGTTCGTGGTGATGCCTTTTGGGCTCACCAATGCCCCAGCTGCGTTCATGGATCTCATGAACAGGGTGTGCAGGCTGATGCTAGATCCGTCGGTGATCGTATTCATTGATGATATTTTGGTATATTCGAGGTCTAGAGAACAACACGAGGAGCATTCGAGGGAGATCCTTGGAGTTCTGAGATCGGAGAGGCTTCATGCCAAGTTCTCCAAATGTGAGTTCTGGTTACGAGAAGTTCAGTTTTTGGGACACCTCGTCAACCAGAATGGGATATTGGTCGATCCGGCCAAGACCGAGGCGGTCATGAGGTGGGAGGTGTCGAGATCACCCACCGAGATCAGGAGCTTTCTGGGTTTGGCCGGCTATTATCGGAGATTTATTAAGGACTTCTCCATGATCGCCGTGCCACTCGCCAAGTTGACCCGGAAGGGTGTTGCATTTTCTTGGGATCCGGAGCAGCAGACCTCGTTCGAGACACTTCGCCAGAAATTATGCGAAGCCCCAGTGTTATCACTTCCGGAAGGGATGGAGGATTTCGTGGTATATTGTGACGCATCGATATCCGGATTGGGAGCGGTGCTTATGCAGAGGGGGCATGTGATAGCATATGCATCGAGGCAGCTTAAGCCTCATGAGTCGAGGTATCCCACTCATGATCTGGAATTAGGAGCGGTAGTGTTCGTCCTCAAGATCTGGCGTCACTATCTGTATAGGGTTCGATGTACGATATACACGGACCACAAGAGCTTGAAGTATTTGATGGATCAGCCCAACCTGAATATGCGCCAGAGGAGGTGGTTGGATGTGGTAAAGGATTATGATTGTGAGATCCTGTACCATCCTGGAAAGGCTAATGTTGTAGCTGACGCTTTAAGCCGTAGGGTGGAGAGCGCCCCTTTTCAAGACATTTGTTTGAGGTTGACAGTGATGACTCCGGTGTTGGACACCATTCGTGGGGCCCAGGCGGAGGCCGTGAGACCGGAGAACCGCAAAAGAGAGCGGGTGATCGGGCAGATATCGGAGTTTGTTACCGATAGTCGCGGACTTATGACCTTCCAGGGTCAGGTTTGGGTACCGTTTGTGGGCGGAACGCGTACCGTCTTGATGGAGGAGGCGCATAAGTTGAAGTTCTCGATCCACCCCGGGGGCACTAAGATGTATTTGGACCTGAAGAAGGAGTATTGGTGGCCCTGTATGAATAGGGATGTTGCATGGTTCGTAGAGAGGTGCTTGACCTGTCGCAAGGTTAAGGCCGAGCACCAGCGTCCGCATGGTAAGCTGCAGCGATTAGAGGTTCCCGAGTGGAAGTGGGAGCAAATTACCATGGACTTTATCACCAAATTGCCAAGGACTGCTAGAGGTGTCGACGCAATTTGGGTGATTGTGGACAGGTTGACGAAGAGCGCTCACTTTCTTGCTATCAATGAGAGCTCTTTTGTTGAGAGGCTGGCAGAGCTGTATGTGAGGGAGGTGGTATCACGACATGGAGTTCCGATCTTGATTGTTTCAGATCGAGATGTACGATTTACTTCCAGGTTTTGGAAGAAGTTTCACGAGGAGTTAGGTACGAGGCTGCATTTCAGTACCGCATACCACCCACAGACGGACATGCAGAGTGAGCGGAAGATTCAGACACTCGAAGACATGCTTCGGGCGTGTGTATTGGATTTCGGCGGAAGTTGGGACACGTATTTGCCCTTAGCTGAGTTTTCCTACAACAACAGCCATCATTCGAGCATTGGTATGCCACCTTTGGAGCTATTGTATGGGAGGAGGTGTCGGACCCCCATATGCTGGGGAGAAGTAGGGCAGCGCGTGATGGGTAGTACGGAGGTTGTACTTCAGACGTCAGAGCAGATCCAGCAGGTCAGGCAGAGGTTGTTGACCGCTCAGAGTCGCCAGAAGAATGATGCGGATAGGCGACGATCTGAGCTCGAGTTCCAGGTCGGCGATTTCGTGCTCCTGAAGGTATCTCCTTGGAAAGGAGTGATCCGATTCAGGAAGAGGGGCAAGCTGGGACCCCGGTATATTGGGCCGTTTAGGGTGATCGCAAGGGTGGGCAAGGTAGCGTATCGCTTGGAGCTACCTGCAGAATTGGACCAAATTCATGATACCTTCCACGTGTCGTAGCTGAGGAAGTGTATTGCCGATGAGTCGGCAGTGGTACCGTTAGAGGATATCCAGGTGGACGTAAGTCTGAATTATGCTGAGAAGCCGATCGCAATCTTGGATCGAAGGATCAGGGTTTTGAGGAACAAGGAAGTGTCTCTGGTTCAAGTCCAGTGGCAACATCGGAAAGGGTCCGAGCTGACTTGGGAGCCAGAGTCGGAGATGCGGGAGCAGCATCCGGAGCTGTTCACAGCATGAGACTTCGAGGGCGAAGTCTGTTTCTAGTGGGGGAGAATTGTAACAGCCCGAAATCCAGGTTAGCATTATAACCCTTTTATTTTGGAGAATTGGCTAGTTAGTCCCTTATAGTGGAAGGTGTAGTGGGTGAGTACGCTGGGCGTACTGGGGGTACGCCGCGCGTACTCTCGCACTTAATTTGTATGCGGGTCATCCGGGTACGCTGGGCGTACCCAAGGTTACGCCAGGCGTAACCGGCCCAGATGCAAAACCCTAAGTGATGGCCTTGCACTATAAAAGGAGCATGTAGTCCTTTGCCATAGCCACCATTCACCCTTGAGAGAGTCCTTGAAGAGCTGAGATTCGTGCTTTAGCTTGTGTGTGAGTTTTTGAGCTTGAGGTTGTCTTTTAAAGGTGAAGAAGGAGAAGAAGGAGCCCTTGTTGGAGCTAGAAGTTGAAGAGCAAGTGTAGATCCGAGTTCTTCTGTGGTTGGAGATCCTTCCTGAGGTAAAAAGCTCAAAGCTTTCCTTGTTCTTCATGAGTTTTGCTTTTTGGATATTTTAGGGTTTTTGGTTCAAAGTTGGATACTTTTTGTGCAAAGAGTCTCCATGAGCTTAGATCTGACCTTTTCTAGTGTATTACATGTTGATGAGTCATAAAAGTCGAGTCTTGGACGTGGATCTTGTCGCATGCATGAGTTATAGTCTCATTATGGAAAAAGGAAAGGTTTTTTGAGCTCAAAGTGACCTTTACAGCCATGCAAAGGCTTAAAGGCTTCAACTTTATGGATTAAGTCATATTAGAAGGGTCAGATCTGAATTTTGGATGAAAGTCTTAACCGTTTAAGACCTATATGAGCTGGATGTGGAAACTGGGCATTACGTTGGGCGTAATCCCAGTACGCACCGCGTAAGGGGTTGTGTACCCCGTTTCTGGAATGCAAGAGTATGCCCCGCGTACAGGAGCTGGTTCGCCCCGCGTTATGCTTGCTGTTGACTTTTAGGGTTTGGTCCACTTAAGTGCAAATGAGTCTAGTAAGGGGTAAAATTGTCTTTTACCTCCCTTAAGAATGATTTGAGGAAAAGGTCTAGCCCTGGGAATTATGTTGATGACATGAGATTATTTCATATGATTAGGCGGAGGCTAGGTCTTATTTCGTTGAGTTCAAGGATTTCGGGTTACTGAGTTACACGAGGTGAGTCTTCTCACAATACGTTACCTAGAATGGTATTATATGTTGACCAGAGGGTCTTATGTGTTATGTATGAGATTATGTGCTATATGTTATATGTATGTTGTATGATTTTATAGACCGGGTCGGAGGGTCCGACGATACAGACCGGGCCGGAGGGTCCAACGAGCTATGACCGGACCAGAGCGTCCAAAGAGCTACGGGACTGCAGGGTCCCGCTGAGACACATCGACCAGAGGGTTGTATTATAGCCTCAAGTGGCGTATGTGTTGTATGCGGTATTTTGGGGAACTCACTAAGCATTTATGCTTACAGTTGTTGTGTTATGTGTTTCAGGTACTAGCGAGGACCGTGGAAAGCCGCCGGCATGACCCGTACACACTAGAGAGAGGATTTGATTTTATGATCTTGGGATATGTTATGTTTCAATAACTACTGTTGGATATTTTTCAGAATATTTTTATGTGAATTTGGTTGATGAAAAATGAAAATTATGTTTTGAAAATTACGTTGTTACATCAAGTAATTAAAAACAAAAATTATTTCAACAAGTAAAAAATAAGCAATTTAAAATACCCGAATTTCAGAAGTTGTTTCACCAAAAACATTCAAAATTGAGTAATATAGATTTTCCACCTGAAACCATGAAACACAATTCACATATCAACATTAGCCTTTTCCAAATACAACCAATTATAGCATTGTACTTTCAAAGTACAATGCTTCAATAAGAAAAAAAATCAAATACAATGTTATGACTGTACTTTAAATTTTATAAATAATTTTTTTTAGGTTTATACGAAAAGACACACAACACAACACGCATACACACAGACAAAGTACCATGTCATTTTTTGCATTTACATCAAAGTATTTTTCTTGATGAGGGTTTTGTCTCTTTGTTTGGTTTTGGGGGATTCCCTGATTGAAAATTTACCTAAAATCATGAGCATTTTACATTTTTTCTAAGAAACCAAACACTTAGAAGTATGAAAAAAGGTAAAAAAAAAAAATCAAGAAATACTTAAACTCTATCGATGGGTCGTATCTATGGATTAATCTCAAGAAAAATCTGCATAAAACCAAGAAATAATGCATTAGAAGCTTGAAGTTTAAATGAATTTCTAACTTTGATATAGTTATCATTAGCAGTTGCTATGAACAATAAAATGAAGGAAAATAGGGTATAACTGATAGAATAAAAGATAATTTACATAAAAACTAAGAAATAATCCACTAAAAACCCAACTTTTTTGGTCTTTGGGAAGTCACTTAAACCAATGACACAAAATCATCCAGACACTAAAATGAAAAAAGAAAAAGTGTTTCATATAAAATTTAAAAAATAACTGGAAAGACCATACCTCAATAACTATAAAATGAGAGGATTAGTAGGAATAGATCTAATTTTCGCCCGTAACTCTACGAAAAACACAATGCATCAAATATCTTATACCCTTTAACAGGCTGTCAAATATTGTTATATTGTTTGGGAACTTTAATTGCAGGTTGTTTCTTTACTAAGCGGCAATCTAGATTGAAGCGGTGGCATATAGCAACAACAGTGGTTTAGATTTAGGGTTTTGGTGGTGTCAAAGGGTGGTGAGAACGTAGGAAGTAGTGGTGGCCGGGACTATGGTTAGGATTGTTGTACGAAAGGATTAAGAAGAATAAGTTATATGTATTGCTGTCTCCAATATCAATCCCATGTTTAAAGGATAGAGGAATAGTAATCAAATAGAAACGGAAAGAAGACAAGGGTTTGAAAAGAATAAGCTAGGGTTCGAGTGGAATTCTCTGTATTCGTCTTCAATATCAATCTATGTGTATTATTGCTTTTAGAGAGCTTGTTTAAAGCTAGGGTTCGAGAGAAAAGCATTGAAAATATTTAGGTTTTAAACGCAAATCAGGAGAAGGAACAATAGATTGAAAATGAAGTATGGAGCGGAACCTTGAGTAGAGTGAATAATCGGTTATGGGCTTCCAAATTTGTGAATCTTCAAGCAATTAACAGTGGTGATGGTGACATATTGTGGAGATGGGAGATAGGTGGTATCCATAGAAGTCCTGCAAGAGTAAGGTTAAAAGCATTAGTTAGTTTAAAGATCTGTAAATCGAGATCATATGGTGTTATGGTGGATTTTATAGAAGGAAATATTTGCATGAGTCTCCCATATAGGGGAATATGAACCAGAATTGAGCGATTCTTGTAGAGATCTACGGCTTTTTGACTTAGAGGAAGAACATAAAGATACATGGATGGCACTGTTATAGGGAAATGAGAGATTTTTGTCAAGATTTTAGGCTAAGTTAGGCTAAGTTCAACACGACTTAGTATTATATGACTTAGTCAAAAGCTTGAGGATAACTTTGTTATCTTGACTTTTTCAAATGTTGCCCAAAGAAGATTCATGATATTTCAGTGCATAAATTTATTGTATAAATTGCATACAAAGTTATACCTCTTATAATTCAGCAAAACATGGTAAATGCTTTTTAAGATATATATATATATATATATATATATATATATATATATATATATATATATATATATATATATATATATATATATATGAAGTCGAAAATCGAATCAAGAAAATCTACTTTGAACTATTTATACTTACTGTTTAAAACTGATTCGTTTTTATATCGAACCATGATCAATATAAATTTTATGTTCTTTAATATGAAAAACAATAATTATAAATCAAAATTATTCTAATTATAAAAACAAATATTCTTATGATCTAATCTACGTTGCTTTGAAGAATCGGGAATTAAAGAAACCTAAGTGTTTAGTTAAACATTGAAGAAACGACAATTAAACAAAAAAAAGTCAATCGCAGCATGGTCCAAGCTTAATTCGCTACTCCACTCATATTTAGGGAGTATTTTGTTTTACTTCATATATACATATATTATTACCATTCATCTACTTTACATAAGCTATGTGTTTATATATCTATTTCATCTCTGACCATACTGTGTTATATAACTTATAAAAGAGGTCATTCAAATAAATATACTTCAAAAGTTATTCAAAAGTTATAAAAGAGGTCATTCAAATAAATATAGTTCAAATATGACTTTTATTTTCTACCATATTGATTTGAAACACCCCAATATTACAACTTTTTCTACTTAATTGTCTTTAACAATATTTATTTGTAATTCTAAAACTTTTCATCTTTTTCGACTTAATTGAATGATATATTGCAATCTTTTGTCTATATAAGAATATTATCTTTCATTATTGGTTACTCATATTTTATTCTCTCCTTTTTTGCCTGTATAAAAACATTATCTTTCATTATTGGTTACTCATATTTTTTTCTCTCTACTTTTTGTTTTTGCTATATAGAGTGTTTGACAATGATGAAGAAGGATCTTGTTGTTCATGTCTAAAAGAAAGATTTCAATGATGAAATGTGTCTGGGATACATGATCTTCTTTGGATGTGAGATTGTTTCTTCAAAACAACTTTAAGGTGTATGGTGGTGGTTAGTTCGTGTCATGTAATATTTTTTTAAATATAGTTATTAATATTTTTCAATGTTCCATGGTATTTTTATTTCGTAATTTAAGTATTCTATTCATTTAATTTATCTTTGTATTGTTATGATATGAATAATTTAATACAATTTTTATTATAACTTTCAACCTACAACATTTGGTGTTGTAACATCCTAAAAACATGATCCAAAAATTTCATTTTTGATTTAAGTAGAATAGTAATCCAACATCATTCATACATCCCAAATAAAAACAACCCAAATAAAACAAGCGTATCAAATATCATAAAATCTGGAGTAAATTACTGAAATCGTCCTTATGGTTTGGTCAAAATTGCATGTTTGGTCCCTAACTTTTTTTTGCACTCGGATCGTCCCTGTGGTTTAATTTTGTTGCGTTTTTCGTCCTTTACATACATAAAGTTAGGGACCAAAAGTGCAATTTTGACCAAACCATAGTGACGAAAAATGTAACAAAATCAAACCATAGGGACGATCCGAGTGCAAAAAAAAAGTTAGTGACCAAATGTGCAATTTTGACGAAACCACAGGGCCAATTTCAGTAATTTACTCTAAAATCAGAGTGAAATATCAAGTGCGGAATCCATGTGGTGTGTGCAATGCAATCATCCCGAGCTATTCCCCTTGGAATTGGAAGTACCTGAAACATAAACTGAAAATAATAAGCACAAAGCTTAGTGAGTTCCCCAAACTACCTCATACCATATATAATAAATCACATATTGGGCCCCCGCCCGACATCGAGCCCGCTCGGTTTACAAATCTGTTATTCTCAGGCGTCGCCTATCACTAGGCCTTACCCACTACACATATACAATATATATCACATATTCATGCTCACACATATAATAATCATAAACACTAGCATATGTTCCAGTTATTAGGCGTCGCCCGACATCGAGCCCCGCCCGGTATACATAGCAACACACAACACATGCACGGGTCACACAGACTCCTAACATCCTAGAATAATCAATAAGGGTCGGTGTTGGTGCCTTAGACCCAATAAACCCAGTGAGGAAACTCACATCGAATGTTGAATCTCACAGAAAGAAATCCCTAGCTGCTGCCTTGATGACTCCCCGAGCTATCAGTACAAAATAACACCCAATTAACACTTGGATTCCATTCTATATCCATTAGTCAATACTTGGGGTAAAATAACCATTTTAACCCTGACCTAATTTGGTCAAAGACCAATGCCCAAATACACAAACCAAAAGGCCCAAAACCTATTTGTTTCTCTAAGGCCCACTTATGGCCTAATTTTCCAAATTAGGCCCAAACCCCCATATAGGCCTTACCCTAAAGCCTAATAATTTCCTTAGTCCAAAATCTTGATTTCAAATGGACCATTAAGGCCCAAATCAACAAGGTCCAAAGAAGTGGCCCAACCGAGGCCCAAAAGATGTGAAGCCCAAACAGACCGAGTACACAGGGCATACTCAGTTGTACGCTAAGGGTACATGCTGCATGGATTATACGTTGTGTGTACTGGATTTTACGCCCAACGTACTCCTTCATTTAGCCATTTTCCATTAAAATCTTAATGCTTAAGTTCAACGATCCAAAACACAGATCTGAGTCCTAAAGAGTATCTAGAACCATATAGTCTCTGACTTGGTGACTTTGCATTCCCCAAATAAGCCCAAACTCGAAATATAACATTCTACTTCCATGAAATGAACTCAAACTCTTGCATGGGTGAGATCTGTGACAACCCGATATTTCAAGTCAATGTAATGACCTAAGTCAAGTATTTTAATCTATTTTTGCATTAATAAATAAAAAAATAGCGTCAGAAATGAAATATTCAAAAGTCTCAATTGGGATACATAAAATGATAGATATCGTGTCAAGGTTTTCAGAAATATAAAGAACACTCAAATCCGAGTTATAACGAAGAAGTTATGACCAATAAAATATTCGCGTCAAAACCGGTAAAACACTATTAAGTGTGAAAAGTGAAATTTCAATAAAATACTTTTTAGCCTTAGGAATCTAAACGAAAGTCTTAGATTAGGTTAAACCATGAAC
Organism: Lactuca sativa; assembly: GCF_002870075.4. Classification (NCBI taxonomy): domain Eukaryota; kingdom Viridiplantae; phylum Streptophyta; class Magnoliopsida; order Asterales; family Asteraceae; genus Lactuca; species Lactuca sativa. Next base: position 36,994,899 of record NC_056623.2, read on the forward strand.
GTACATAAAAAGAACGTCAAAATCTGACTTCGTATGAGGAAGTTATGATTTTTCTAAGTTTCGGAATAGCAGTAAACAACTAAAAACTCGAAATAAAGATCGAGCGATATTTAGCCAACACCACCTAAATGAGAATTGAGGATCTCGACAATAGTAGTACAATGGTAAAAAGAAAGACGAAAACGGACATCAGATGAAGAAGTTATGAATTTTTAACGGACTTTTCCTGTCCCGGCCTATTAAAAATATATAATTAAAGATGAAGTCAAAATTTTCCAATGAAGTCTAAATGAAAGTTGTAGATCATATTCTCACCTATGCGTGGATATAAAGAACGTCATAAACGGAGCTCGTATGCGAAAGTTACGCATTTTAGAAGATTGGGGCACACAAACCGAGGGGGAGTACGCTATGGCGTACGAGGGTACGCCCAACGTACTCAATGATGGGCTTCAGATCGACCATGTCTCCCTATAGCCTTCTTGCCCATCCAATCTGAAGTCCGGTATCCGACGAAGACGTCATGCATGATGTACGACCAGCGTACGAGGGCAGTCCCCACCCCTATAAATAAGATGCGAGGCTTCCGAACTTCTTTACCAATTTACAACATCTCTCCCATATTTTCTCACTCTCGAGCCTCCCGAAACTATCCCGAAGCCCCGGTTACGTATCGACGAAGGTCCGAAACTCCCAAGAAATTTTCCACTTTCCGGTGGAAGTGCTGCCCGAGAAAAGTCTCGTTTTCTTCAAATCATCACACTTACCAGGTGAGTTCATACCCCTATATTTTTCACATATTTACTATATTTTAAGGGGAAAAATACAAGTGAAACGCAAGGAAAACTTATGTTAAAATGCAAATCGTTACATACAGTTTCTAATGTTTTATCTACATTTTATGTATAAATGTTAAATAAGTAAAATAACGTTATAAAACTGTTATACTTTACATGCAAAGTTGGTAATACACCAAGGATTTTCATTCAAATGAAACACACTTTTGAAAAACTATAATAGATATAGTTTACGAGATATTCATGATATTTTACACTCTATGAACACTATAAAAAGGAAATACTTACATTTACAAGAAAAATGGACTTTTCATATGTAAATCTATTTGATACTAACTTTTGTGAGACATTTAACTTCACGTACTTTCAAGTACGCATTTCAAGTCCTGTGTTATAAACCACAATCTCATGTAGGGAGAGCGTGATACTTGTGTATAGATCTATACGGGATTGACAATCTCGCACCTAAACTGTTAGCTACAGTTGGACCGGCAGGTCTGGGGTGACAAACGTTATATCATTCCAACGCCTGAAGAACATTGTTATAGGCAGTCTGGGTCAATAGTACGGTTATAAAACTCACATGATGTATTAAAACATTTGGTTTACGGGGCTATCAAACGCCTTAGTAGTTATATATACATATATAAATCTACTTACACTATATTAGGTATGGAAAATACTTATGCATTCCGATTTTTGGAACTTTTAAAACTACTGTTCATTTATGGAAAATATTGGATTTTCTAGAAACTAACTCAGTTACTTTATAACAAAAGTCATACAATTCTTATACAAAAACGCTTATGAACTCACCAACTTAATTGTTGACACTTTTTCAAAACTACTTGTATTTCTCAAAAATTTTGTAATACAGGTAAACATCAGCTTTTGGGGAAGGGACGCTAAGGCGTCAATTTCAAAACTTAGTATATCATCATAATGTAATTTATTTTGAAACATGTATTACAAGAAACAATGTAACTTTTAAATTATATTTATGGTGGTTGTGTTTGCTTTCTTTACTATTTACTCAACTGTTATGATACTACATGAAGTCATCCGCCTTCGAACGATTCCACCGTTCTGGTTTGGGGGTGTGACATATTGGTATCAGAGCATTGTTTATAGTGAACTAAGTATATCTAACCACATAAGATATACAAACTATAAATGCAAAGGGAATAAAACTCTCTGACGAAACATTTTCGCACCAACCATACTTCATTAAATTAAAATGTTAGTTTCATAAATGTACAAATACATGCATGCAACAATTTAGTGTCATAGTTAGATCTATACAAAAGTATTAAGACAAGTTGGACACTATGACTAAGCCTAGGACTATGTAATCAGATCTAGGATGAATATAGCCTGATCAACTATATTTATCCGAGATATGCCCAACATATTCGGGGAATAGTCGTAGTGAGCAACAAGTCAAAAACTTACCAAAGTAACACTAGAATCAAACCTACAAATTTAAATACTATAGGAGTATTTATGACACAATAAAAAGTATAACAATCGAGTAAACCCCGATATTTCATGTAACGACGTAAAATTTTCAAATAATTTTTCATTTTTAAGTCATACTTTTAATCATAAAACAATATCCAAACATAGTATCCAATGTCAAAATCACAAGCAATTTCCCAGAATCTAAAAATAAAATCTCCATGAGTGTGTACGGATCATGCCGGCGCCTTCCCGCGATCCTCGCTAGTACCTGAAACACATAACACAACAACTATAAACATAAATACTTAGTGAGTTTCCCAAAATACCACATACAACACATACGCCTTTCCAGGCCATAACTCTGTGGGATCTTCTGATCCAAGTGTCTCTGGGGACTTCCGTCCCGAATCCCGCTAGACCTTCCGGTCCTACCCGTGTCGACCTTCCGATCCGTAATCACCGACCTTCCGGTACATATTATCTTGACCTCCCGGTCCTTGTCATACTTAACATACATAACACATACATATCACATAACAACATATGGCACATACATCTCATAGCATATAAGACCTTCCGGTCACACATAGGTACCCTTCGAGGTACAGTATAGTGAGAAGACTCACCTCAATCAAGTCGATTAAATCGTGCTCAACGTCCCGACCTATCCTCCTCCTATCATTCAAATAACATTCCTGATTAATATTCTCTCATAGTATCATCTCTAAAGATTGGGAAGAAGGCCATTCTACCCATCCCTGAACTCTCTTGAATCAGTCTTGACCAGAACCCTAAGGTTAACGGAAGTCAACGGTCAAACTTTGACCCGACTCGTCGAGTCCACATGAGTGACTCGGCGAGTTCATACGGGTCTTCAGAATCCTTCTAGCCTCGCTTGACACGTCGAGTCATCCCTTCACTCGACGAGTTCCTCCTGTCACGAATTGCGGGGCAACCCCGACTCGACTCGTCGAGTCCACTTATGAACTCGGTGAGTTGCTTCCATGATCATACTCAAATGAACTTCTGAGGTCAGATCTACTTCTCTAACCTATAGATCTGAACTTCCGAAGCATGATAACCATGTAAAGGTCGAATCTTGGTACACATGCAACACACCCAAGGCTTCTTTTGGTGAAATAACCTCTAAAATGGCCTCCTAGGCTCATAACTCAAATGACATGGCATAAAGCAGAGTGGTAAGGACTCTCTGGACCTCTTAAGGTCCAGATCTATGAACCATTTCACCTTGGGACCTCACATACTCCAGATTCAATCTAAAAGAGGCATAAAGAAAACCCTAGATTCCACTAGAATCATTATAAACAAGAGAATGGCACAAATTGTTACCGCCAACAGCTTCCTCAGATCAAATAAAAGTGGATCCAAGCCCCTCAACCCGCTTAGCTTGTTCTACCTCCTTCCTTCTTGCTAAAACACACAAGAAATGGTGTATAATGGTTCTTCTCACACTCTCAAGGCTCACAGATGCTCTGGTGCTCTCTAGGATGAAGGTAGCCGCAATTAAGGGCCATAAGGTCCTTTAAATAAGGTACATGCCCGGGGATTTAGGGTTTTAACTCACAGTGCGGACTCGTCGAGTCCACCCTTTCCGACTCGTCAATTCCATTCATTAATCCAGTCAGCACACGCGATCCTACTCGACGAGTCTAAGAGTCAACTCGTCGAGTCCCTCTCTTTTACTCAAAATAAATGATAAAACATAATACCTGGAAATCCGGATGTTATAATTCTCCCCCACTAGAATCAGACTTCGCCCTCGAAGTCTTGCTCTGCAAACAACTCTGGATGTTGTTCCCGCATCTCCAATTCCGACTCCCAAATCAGCTCGGACCCTCTCCGATGTTGCCACTGGACTTGAACCAGGGGCACCTCCTTGTTCCTCAGAACCTTGATCTTTCAATCCACAATCGCAACTGGCCTCAACATAATTCTGGCTTGCATCTACCTGAATATCTTCCAATGGCACCACCATCGACTCGTCGGCTATACACTTCCTCAACTGAGACACGTGGAAGGTATCATGAATCTGGATCTACTCTGCAGGTATCTCCAAACGATATGCTACCTTGCCCACCCTCGCGGTCACCCTGAACGGACCAATGTACCGGGGCCCCAACGTGCCCCTCTTCCTGAATCGGATCACTCCTTTCCAAGGAGATACCTTCAGGAGTACGAAGTCTCCCACCTGGAACTCAAGCTCGGATCGTCGCCTATCCGCATAACTCTTCTGGCGACTCTGAGCCATCAACAACCTCTGCCTGACCTGCTGTACTTGGACTGTCGTCTGAAGCACTAACTCAGTGCTACCCAACACTCGCTGTCCGACTTCTCCCTAGTAGATGGGAGTCCGACATCTCCTCGCATACAACAACTCAAAAGGGGGCATACTGATACTCGAATGGTGACTGTTGTTATAAGAAAACTCAGCCAAAGGTAGATACGTGTCCCAACTTCCTCCGAAGTCCAACACATATGCCCTAAGCATGTCCTCGAGCGTCTGAATCGTCCGCTCGCTCTGGCCGTCCTTCTGTGGGTGGTTTTGTTGGATAAGGTGTCTAAGTCCATAACTATTTCGGGCTTGTACTTGACCCGACCCGGCATGGTCCATTTGGGTTGCATGGCACCATGTAATTGGATAGACTAAATGAGAGAAATAACACTTGGAGATTATTAATATATTATAAGTTCTAATATATTAATAATATTATTTGATTAGTTGATCAAAGAATTAATTTGGAATTAATTAAGTGATCAAAGGATAACTAATTAAATATATGGGTTGATTATGTAAATCATCCATATCTTGTATAGTGGGCTAAGAGGCTCCATGGATTATCAAGTTGGGTTCTACCCATAGGATGCTCCATGGGAGTTACAAACCCATGGGTCATGGAAATGAAGATTCATGACACATTAGGGTTTACATGGTGTAACCCTAGATGTGTCAACACTATATAAGAGACCCATTCTCCACAAAATTGGCTACACAAGTTGAACACTAAGAAACTAGAGGGCTTGGCCGATTTTGAGAAGTGTGTATTATCTCAAGAGTTTTTCCAAGAGCATTTGGTGTTGTGTGAAGCATTTGAGGCATCACACTTGGGGTGCTAGGCTCACAAGGTTTCAAGGAACACAAGCAACAACAAGGTAAGTTATTCTATCTATATGATTTAAGTTAAAATTGTTCCCCATGTATGCTAGATAGGAATATAACCTTGGAATTCAACTTTGCATGATAATTAGACAAACATAGATCCAAGGTTATTAGGGTTTCATGTACACTTAGGAAGTGTTAGAATGCTCAAAACCCATCAGTGGTATCAGAGCCTAGGCTTGTTTGTTTGTTATTTGTGCTTAAAAGTTGAAGAAAGTCGAAAATTCTGCTGTCTGACTGATGGACTCGGCGAGTCCATGGGGAGGACTTGTCGAGTTCACGTGTATCTTCAACCTACTCGGCGAGTAGGTTTATGCACTCGGCGAGTAGGGTCGACAGAGTGTAGAATTTCGACTTGAGTTGCTGGAAATGGATTAGAATCATTACCCTAAAATGTTTTGGTACTTGAAAACTTGTTTTAGAAGGTGTAATGTCTTTTCTAACTCATTTACAACAACTAGTTATCAAAATTACAAAGATTAAATGTGATTTTGATTCTTGAAGGTGTTCATATTCATATTCTTGTTCTTATGATGTTTAGATGATCATAGGAATTATTTGTAACCTATGTGGTAGATTAATTCATGATCATAATGTGTTTTAATGGAGTCCATAACTTGTCCTCAAGTTATGGAAAACCAAAAGTCTTTTGGATTAAAAACCATTAAAAGAACACAAGAGTAAGGAAATATGAAAAGTCCTCATTTTATTACTCTATTAAACTCATAAGTTACAAGAAATGAAAAGTTTTGAAAGATTACAAAACTTGCCCTCAAGTTTTGGAACAAGTAAAGTTAAGTTAAAACTTTAGTTCCAACCCCTAGAATTTTAAAAGTTAAAATTCAACCCTTATACTTATATTATTATGATTTAAATAATTATATATATATATATATATATATATATATATATATATATATATGTATAAGAACAAAGTCGTCTTACCGCTAGTACGCCTCATTCACGAAGCCGGTCTATAAGGTGGGTATAAGGTTGTTGCCTATAAAATGGTGACTTAATGGGTGTCCACTCTCACCCACCGCTTGCTTGATCGGTGGAGGGTCGTTAGCCGAACGGGTAAGACAAGGACTTACTAATTCTCATTCAAAGTATGATGAATATTATAAAGTAACTAAATGTTTTATTACATTCCCAATCTTAGTTACTTTAGGAAAAATGTGAATAAGGTGCTATTCCATGAAATTACACTTTACACTTTGATTAAGTCGTTGGTGGAGCGTGTGTGGTTAACCGACACACTAACTTGGACTTAACAAGGTAGGTAAAGGGTGACTTAGGGTTTATTATAGTATCGATGGAGCGTGTGTGGTTAACCGGCACATCGATTGAGTGATAAACTTTAAGGGTACCAAGTGATTTGCATGGTTACTTCACACCTCGTTTTGTGATCCTCGGTATCCCAGTCACAAAACTTGGAGGGCACACTCGAGATTGAAACATGCCTTTGAAAAGTTCATTGAATCTCAAAGAATCTAGGAATTTCTAAGAACCATTCAAAAACCTAATACTAAAATATTGCGGTTTTCGTGGTGGAAATTGGTGAATCGTCATTCACCTACCTTTCAAATATGATATAGCTTAGATTACGACATACCTCTTCTAAGTTATATTATATTGTGATTGGATCCTAGCCTTAATATTACATTTGGGTGTTTTATTAAGGACTCTCTTATATCTAAACTAATCTTGTCCTCTTTTCTTCAGATGTCTTTCAACAATGCTTCTGGCTCTAATCCTAATGGCTCCTTTACCCTTATGAACTTGTGTGGGAAAGTCACCTTTGATGGATCCAACTTCAATGAGTGGATCAGAAACATCAGGATGATTACCCGCTACGAGGACAAAGAATATGTCCTTGACAAGGAGCTTAAGGAGATTGATGAGACCACTGCAACTCCTCAGGAGATCGCTGACTTTCGGGCACATGAAAGGGATGCTACGAAAGTGGCTTGCATCATGATGGCCACGATGACAGCGGAACTCCAAAAGTCTTATGAGGATTTCTACCCTTATGTCATGCACCAAGATTTGATGGAAAGACACCATCAAAGTGCAAGACAAGAGAGGTATGAAATCATCTGCTCCATGATAACAACCATGATGAAGGACGGGGAATCCGTCATGAGCCACATGCAGAAAATGCAAAGGTATGTGGGTCGTTTGCTGAAGCTTAATGTGAACTTCCCGGAGGATCTTGCAATAGATATTATTTTGCATTCCTTACCATCGTGCTATGATCAATTCCGCATGACATATCACATGAACAAGGAAGAAGTCACCCTCAGCAAACTTCAGGGATTTCTCAAGACCGCAGAGTCAGGTCTTAAGGGGAAGTCGGTTGCTATCACTCCTACTCAAAACTCTACCCCGGTTTTGGCAATCGGGAAAAGTCGAGGGAGGAAGAGAAAGAGCTCTTCTAAGGGTACCAAGGTTCGGACCCTTGATGGCTCTTCTTCAAGTGGAACCAAGAAAGGTTTCATTACTCCTTCTTCTGACCCAAAAGAGGCTGAATGCTTCGATTGCCATGAAAAAGCTCACTGGAAGCGGAACTGCCCAAAATACCAGCAAGATGTCAAGGATGGGAAAGTTAAACCCAACCATGCAGGTATTTACACTATCATTTCTAATAACTCACCCCATTCTAATTCTTGGGTCCTTGATACCGGGTGTGGTATTCACATTTGTTGTGACTTGCAGGGACTAAGAAGAAGTGATGATGTGGAGCAAGGAAGGATAAACTTGATCATGGGGAATAGGAAAGCTATACCTGTTACCAAGATTGGAGTTTATACTTTATCGCTAAGTAGTGGGTTTAGTTTAGATTTGAATAAGTGTTGTTATTCGCCAGGAATGGCAAGAAATATTATTTCTTTCATGCTTTGTACAAACAAGGGTTTACCTTTTCATTTAATAATGAAGTTGGTTCTATTGATGCTTTCTTTAATAATGTTCTTTATTTTAAAGCATTACCTTGTGATGGTGTGTATGAAGCTGTATCTGTTGTAGATAACTTATGAAATAATGTTTTGTGTATTGATTCTACTAATAATAACTTGGATAAAGCATCTTTATGGCACTGTCGTCTTGGACATATAAGCAAGAAACGCATAGGCCAAATCCAAAAGGATGGAGTCTTGGAGTCGTTTGACCTAAAGTCAGATGATAGTTGCGAATCATGCTTACTTGGAAAAATGACAAAGTCACCCTTCACAGGTTCGTGTGAGAGGGGTGAAGGTTTGTTGGACCTTATACACACGGATGTGTGTGGACCATTCAAACATGCCACAAGGGATGCTAATCGTTATTATTTGACTTTTACTGATGATTATAGTAGATATGGATATGTCTACTTGATCAAGCATAAGTCAGAGACTTTCGAGAGGTTTAAGGAATTTAAACAGGAAGTCGAGAATCAATTGGGCAGGAACATTAAGATGCTTCGATCCGATTGTGGTGGTGAGTATCTTAGTTCAGAGTTCCTCGACTATCTAAGGGAATGTGGGATAGTCTCAAAATTGACACCTCCCAGGACACCACAGTTGAATGGTGTGGCTGAGAGGCGTAATCGAACCTTGTTGGATATGGTTCGTTCCATGATGAGTCGAGCTTCGCTACCAATCTCATTCTGGGGGTATGCCTTAGAGACTGCCGCCCATATTCTTAATTTAGTCCCTACAAAGAAAGTTGCCAAAACTCCTCACGAGATGTGGACTGGTAAAGTACCTAAACTAGACCACATCAAGATTTGGGGTTGCGAGGCTTTCGTGAGACACGAGACTCATGATAAGCTCGAACCTCGAAGCGAGAGGTGTATTTTCATCGGTTACCCACAACGATCCTTTGGTTACCTCTTCTACAGACCTAGTGACAATGTGGTCTTTGTAGCAAGAAGAGGAGTCTTTCGAGAAAGAGAGTTTATAAGCCAAGGAGACAGTGGGAGGCAAATTGATCTTGAAGAAATTCAAGAATCAAGCGGTGAAGGAACTTCAAACTCTAGCCCTCAACTTGAGGAGGAAACTCCTGTTGAGCAAATTGACAAATTTGTACCTTTGAGACGTTCCACGAGAGTTAGGAATGCACCTGAGCATTGCTATGGTTTCCATATTACTGCAGAAGGTGAGACACTTATTAGTGATGAGACACTAGTAAGTCAAGATGACCCTAACAGCTACGAGGAAGCCATGGCAGGCCCCGAGTCTGCTAAATGGAAAGAGGCTATGGATAGCGAGATACAATCCATGTATGACAATCAAGTTTGGAACTTGGTTGAAAATGTACCAGGTCGTAAGACAGTAGGGTGCAAATGGGTATTCAAGAAGAAGACCGACATGGATGGTAAAGTACACACTTATAAGGCTAGACTGGTTGCAAAGGGCTTCTCTCAAATTCCTGGAGTGGATTATGATGAGACCTTTTCTCCAGTAGCCAAGATTAAGTCTATTCGGGTTCTGTTAGCCATAGCTGCATTTCATGATTATGAAATATGGCAGATGGATGTCAAAACCGCTTTCCTTACTGGGAAATTGGCTGAAGATGTTTACATGAGTCAGCCAGAGGGTTTTGTCAGCAACGAGTACCCTAATAGAGTGTGTAAGCTTGAGAAATCCATTTATGGATTGAAGCAAGCACCTCGCAGATGGAATCTTTGCTTTGATGAAAAGGTCAAGGAATTTGGCTTTTCTAGGAGTGAAGATGAATCTTGTGTGTATGTCAAGGCTAGTGGGAGTATAGTTAGCTTTTTGGTATTGTATGTGGATGACATACTACTCATAGGAAACGACATTCCAACCCTGCAGGAAGTAAAATCCTGGCTTGGGAAGTGTTTCGCTATGAAGGACCTTGGTGAAGCTGCCTATATTCTAGGGATAAGGATCTTGAGAGATCGGAGTAAAAGACTAATTGGACTTAGTCAGAGTACCTACTTGGATAAGGTGCTGAAGAGATTCAGCATGCAGGATTCCAAGAAAGGAGAGTTACCCATCCAGAGTAACACCAGATTGAGTAAGACACAAAGCCCTAGCACTGAGGCTGAGATAGCAGAAATGAGTCGAACACCTTACGCTTCGGCTGTAGGATCGATCATGTATGCTATGACGTGTACTCGAACCAATGTAGCTTTTGCCTTGAGCATGGTTAGCAGGTATCAGGCGAACCCTGGCAAGGCACACTGGACTGCGGTAAAGAATATCCTCAAGTACCCACGGAGGACTAAGGACTGGGTTCTTACCCTCGGTGGGAGTGATGACTTGAGAGTTGTAGGGTATAGTGATGCTAGCTTCCAGACTAATAGGGATAATTTCCGCTCTCAGTCGGGCTGGGTCTTTACCCTAAACGGAGGAGCAATTTCTTGGAAGAGTTCCAAGCAAGAGACAGTGGCAGATTCTACTTGTGAATCAGAGTATATTGCAGCTAGCGAAGCAGCAAAGGAGGCTATATGGCTAAAGAACTTCATTGGAGACCTTGGAGTTGTACCAGCTATTAAAGAGCCAATGGAAATTTTCTGTGATAGTGAAAGTGCTGTTGCCTTAGCCAAGGAACCAAGGGATCATGGGAGATCCAGACACATCGACAGAAAATACCATTTCATTAGACATCGGATCGAAGAAGGACACCTCGTGGCAAAGAGGGTATCATCAGATGAGAATCCAGCAGATCCCCTCACAAAGGGACTGTCTCGGGTTAAGCATCTCCAGCATGCTCGGAGCATAGGGCTGAAGGATGATATTAGATTTAGTAGTTAGATAATCTCGAAATTTGTAAAGTGTAATTGACATTTGATGATGAATAAAAAGTTTTTTATTTATGAGTAAAGTGTTACTATCTCTTGTCGATCGTTTACTATATTTCTTTTGCATGTTTTGACTTCCAGAATAATTTTGTTTGGTATAACATATTATTCAAACCTCCACAGTCGATCATATGTTGGAAGTAGATATGAATCAAGACTGTCATGTTTGGTTGTAGAGGTCTTGGACAAGGCTACAACAATCATGAGTGCTCATAAGTTCTGAGCATTGGATTCAACCCACGCTCACTGGAATCACTTCATGGAATTCTATCTCGAGTGATCGTGAGACGGTAATATCATATAAGTCTTCAAACCTAGAGATATGATTTGTTACTTACAAGTTGGTTATGCATTGACTGTACGAAACCGCATTGGTAACTCGATGTTATAAAACGTACTTTTGTGTGTAATTCAATGAGTGGTAGAACAAACATATGAGTCGAAGTTTATCTGTTCCTTCTTGGATTAGAAGCTGATATCTGGGCCCCTCGATGATTTTGTTTTGACCCATGTACCGGGCCCGGTCAGAACTAAGTTGATGTGTTCAAGTAAGTTCTATGTCAAACAAATCGGAAATCGGGAAACAAATGCTGGACAATAAGCAAGATTATGTTCCATGTATTTGTCCGGCTGATATCTAGAACGGAGGATTATATGATCACTTATCTTAAATGGCGTACCATCATCTTCTCAGTTCCGAGAGACCTTGAAAGAGCTACGATTGCCGGTCGGTTCCTGAAGTACTAGAGATATAGTTATTAGACTTATCCAAGTGGGAGACTGTTGGATAAGGTGTCTAAGTCCATAACTATTTCGGGCTTGTACTTGACCCGACCCGGCATGGTCCATTTGGGTTGCATGGCACCATGTAATTGGATAGACTAAATGAGAGAAATAACACTTGGAGATTATTAATATATTATAAGTTCTAATATATTAATAATATTATTTGATTAGTTGATCAAAGAATTAATTTGGAATTAATTAAGTGATCAAAGGATAACTAATTAAATATATGGGTTGATTATGTAAATCATCCATATCTTGTATAGTGGGCTAAGAGGCTCCATGGATTATCAAGTTGGGTTCTACCCATAGGATGCTCCATGGATGCTCCATGGGAGTTACAAACCCATGGGTCATCGAAATGAAGAGTCATGACACATTAGGGTTTACATGGTGTAACCCTAGATGTGTCAACACTATATAAGAGACCCATTCTCCACAAAATTGGCTACACAAGTTGAACACTAAGAAACTAGAGGGCTTGGCCGATTTTGAGAAGTGTGTATTATCTCAAGAGTTTTTCCAAGAGCATTTGGTGTTGTGTGAAGCATTTGAGGCATCACACTTGGGGTGCTAGGCTCACAAGGTTTCAAGGAACACAAGCAACAACAAGGTAAGTTATTCTATCTATGATTTAAGTTAAAATTGTTCCCCATGTATGCTAGATAGGAATATAACCTTGGAATTCAACTTTGCATGATAATTAGACAAACATAGTTCCAAGGTTATTAGGGTTGCATGTACACTTAGGAAGTGTTAGAATGCTCAAAACCCATCAGGTTTGCAGTACTGAAATGCAACCTCGTTCCCAACTCCTCATGGAATTTCTTCTAGAACCTGGAAGTGAAACGCACATCTCGATCCGATACGATCGAGATCGGTACTCCATGCTACGATACCACCTCTCTAACATACAACTCTGCCAGCCTCTCAACATAAGAGCTCTCACTGATAGCAAGGAAATGAGTGCTCTTCGTCATCCGGTCAACTATCACCCAAATTGCATTGACACCCCTCGTGGTCCTTGGCAATTTGGTGATAAAATCCATGGAAATCTGTTCCCACTTCCTCCGGGGAACCTCAAATGGCTGCAACTTGCCGTGTAGATGCTGGTGCTCAGCCTTAACCCTGTGATAGGTCAAGCAACTCTCAACCAACCATGCAACATCCCTCTTCATACAGGGCCACCAATAATCTTTCTTCAGATCCAAATACATCTTAGTGGCCCCGGGATGGATCGAGAACCTCGATCTGTGCACCTCCTCCATCAAAGTGGTACGTGCCCCGCCTGCATACGACACCCAAATCCGACCCTGAAAGGTCATAAGCCCGCGGCTATCAGTAACGAACTCAGGTACTTGCCCAATCACCCGCTCTCTCTTGCGATTCTCCGGTCTCACAGCCTCTTCCTGGGCCTCGTGAATGGTGTCCAATACCAGAGTCATCACCGTCAACCGCATACAAATGTCTCGAATCGGGGCACTCTCCGCCCTCCGGCTCAGGGCATCAGCTAAAACATTAGCTTTTCCCGTGTGGTACAGAATCTCACAATCGTAATCCTTTACCACCTCCAACCATCTCCTCTGGCGCATATTCAGGTTGGGCTGATCCATCAAATACTTCAAGCTCTTGTTGTCCGTATATATGGTACACCGAACCCCATACAGATAGTGACGCCAAATCTTGAGGGCAAACACCACTTCCCCCAACTCCATATCATGGGTGGTATACCTCGCCTCATGAGGTTTCAGCTGCCTCGATGCATACGCTATCACATGCCCCCTCTGCATAAGTACTGCACCCAACCCCGATATCGATGCGTCGCAATACACCACAAAATCCTCCATCCCTTCCGGGAGGGCTAACACCAGAGTCTCGCATAGTCTTTAGTGAAGTGTCTCAAACAAGGTCTGTTGCTTTGGACCCCACGAAAAAGAAACACCCTTCCGGGTCAACCTGGTGTGAGGCACAACGATTTTGGAGAAATCCTTGATAAATCTTCGATAGTAGCCGACCAATCCTAGAAAACTCATGATCTCGGTGGGTGATCTCGGCACCTCCCACCTCATAACCACCTCAATCTTGGCCGGATCGACCAAAATCCCATTTTGGTTAACGAGATGCCCCAAGAACTGGACCTACCGTTACCAGAAGTCGCACTTGGAGAATTTGACATAAAGCCTCTCCGACCTTAATACCCCAAGAATCTTTCTCAGATGCTCCTCATGCTGCTCTCTAGATCTCGAATATACCAGAATATCATCGATGAACACGATCACTGATCGATCCAGCATCGACCTGCACACCCTGTTCATGAGATCCATGAACGCTGCCGGTGCGTTGGTGAGCCCAAAAGGCATCACCACGAACTTGTAATGCCCGTAACGAGTTCTGAACGCCGTCTTCTGGATATCTTCATCCCGCACTCTCATCTGATGATATCTAGACCTCAAGTCTATCTTGGAGAACCAAGACGATCCCTACAACTGATCGAACAGATCGTCGATCCTCGGTAATGGATAATGGTTCTTGACCGTTAACTTGTTCAACTCCCGGTAATCAATGCACATCCGGTGTGAACCATCCTTTTTCTTGACAAAAAGGATCAACGCTCCCCACGGTGAGCTACTTGGTCTAATAAACCCCTTCCCCAACAGCTCTTGAAGCTGCAAGGATAAATCTTGCATCTCTAGCGGTGCATGGCGATAAGGCGCCTTGGTGATAGGCGCTGCTCCCAGAACCAAATCGATGCGGATCTACCTGTCTCTCCGGAGGCACACCCGACAACTCCTCGGGCAAAACATCCGGGAACTCGCGCACTATCAGCACATCATCAATCGAACTTGGCCTCCCAGCGGCCACTCGTGTATCCATCACATAGGCTACGAACCCGTTGCAGCCCTGCTGTAAGCTCTGCCTCGCCCTGGCAGCCGAACATAATGCTGACCCACATCGGGTACCCTCGACGTACACCATAAGTACTCCCCTACTGGGGTCTCATATCGTCACCAACTATCGCTCGCAGTTTATAACAACCCCAAATCGGCTCAACCAATCCATGCCCACTATGACACACACGTCCCCCATTGCAATCGAGACCAGATCTATCAGGAACTCAACACCGAAGATCTCAAGTACATATCCTCGAATCACATCCATAGCATACACCGCTCTCTCATCAGATATAGAAACTCACAGAGGTCGACTCAACGCCTCTCATCGGATACTGATGTGCTGACTAAACGCTAAGGAAACAAATGAACGACTCGCACCCGAGTCAAATAACACCAAAGCAGGTACAAAATTCACAACAAAAGTACCTACGTATATCATAACATAAGCACAACACCTCAAACTCAGCATAAATAAATGAAAGAATACATACCAGCCATGACATCGGATGCTGTGCAGACCTCCTCTGCTGTCAACTAGAAGGCTCTCCCACGAGCCTTCGGTGCCTCGACCTTCACCGGCCGAACCTCAGTAGCTCGCACCGCGGCAGGGGCAGATCCCTGCGGCGCTCCCTGTGCTGTCCCCCGCAGCTGTGGACACTCGGCCTTCCGATGACCCGTCTGGTTATAATGAAAGCAAACCATGAACCCCTTGGGGAAATACTTGGCTATATGCCCCTCCTTTCCACATTTGTAGCAAGCACCCGATCGACAAGCCCCGTCATGTCCCTTGCCACACTTCCCGCAAGTGCGGCCCTTCTGGCCCCCAGATCTCGAATCGACAGGCTTTGCCCGCCTGGCTGCCGACTGAGACTGTGTCAGCCGCCGATCCATCCCCTGAGACTCGATCTCCTCCCTGGCCTGAGTCTCCAACTCGATCTCCCTCTTCCGGGCATTTTCCTGGAGCTCAGCAAATCTCCGGTAAGTCGAGTTTGACACGAACTCCCGAATATCCCTCCTCAAAATGCCCAAATACCGGCTCATGTGTGCCTGCTCGGTAGACACCTGCTCAGGGCAGAACATCGCCTCTCATGAAGCTTCGTGGTAACCACAGTAACAGAATCAGTGTCCTGCTTGAGGGACAATAACTCCTGAGCCATTCGTTCCCTCTCCACCGGGGGAACATACTCGTCTCTGAACATGGTAGTGAACCTCTCCCAGGTCACCTCTGAAATATCTGCAAGGGTGAAGCTCGCTGTCACGAACTTCCACTAGTCCTTTGCTCCCAAGCTAATCTGGTTCAGCGTGAACCGTACCCTCAGATGCTCCGGACATGAACACGTGTAGAAGCATCCCTTAATATCAGAAATTCACCTCATCGCAGCGATCAGATCCTGTGTCCCGTAAAACTGTGGTGGCTTCGTGTTGCTGAACTCTCGAAACAACAACGAGTCACCTCCCTGAGGCCTGGTAGCAGCCGCAACCTCAGTCACCGCTGCGTATCGCTCATCAAAAGTCTTAATCAATGTGGTCTTGATAAACCCAAACATCTCCGGAATCTCGGCTCGAATCTCCGCTGCCACCTCATCGCAGATCATCTGATGAAGCTCCTCGTCACTCATGCCGCTCGTGTTAGGTCTGTGGCGTGTCCCAACCATGATGTCTTTGAAATACAACACAATAATATCAGAGACTCGCTCGAGCATACTCGCACTCGATAACTCAACCCTACCTGTTCCCTAGTACCCTAAGGATTCTTACTTGGACTGCGCACTGATTCAGTGTCTTCAGTAGTACGGGCCCTATACTACCGTCCACACCGCATCAATATTCACCCCAAGTCCACCTCCTTGGATCCCATATCACAAGTACTCTACACCTCGCTAGCATAGCCTACCCTTTGGTAGGCCTCTCATAAGCTCCTCACTGCTACCTACTCACTCTCAAGCATCTCATGGCAGTAGAAATCTTCCTAGGCTAAGGCATCACAAATCAGGCCACTCTAGTCCTAATATGAATACCTAGACTAATTTTAGCATAACATATCAGAACATATCTCATAACATATAATGTAAGGGTATCTTGGGAATCACCGTTCGGGAGTTGGCCGATCGTACACACTGCTTCCTTCTGCTTTTCTCAAATCCTTTTACTTCTTTAGAAAAATTGTTCATTTTATGAAAAACTTTCTCAAATCCTCAGTTTGAGTTCAAATACATCCGAAGGTGCATCTAAATCCCTCAAACCAAGGCCCTGATACCAACTTGTAACGACGCAAAATTTTCAAACAATTTTTCATTTTTAAATCATACTTTTAATCATAAAACAATATCCAAACATAAATTATCTAATGTCAAAATCACAAGCAATTTCCCAGAATCTCAAAAAAAAATCTCCATGAGTGTGTACGGATCATGCTGGCGCCTTCTCGCGACCCTCGCTAGTACCTGAAACACATAACACAACAATTGTAGGCATAAATGTTTAGCGAGTTCCTCAAAATACCACATACAAAACATACGCCTTTCCAGACCATAGCTCAGTGGGATCTTCCGATCCAAGTGTCTCAGGGGACTTCCGTCCCGAATCCCGGTAGACCTTCCGGTCCTACCCGTGTCGACCTTCCGGTCCGTAATCACCCGACCTTCAGGTCATATTATCTTGACCTTCCGGTCCATATCATACTTAAGATACATAACACATACATATCACATAACAACATATAGCACATACATCTCATAGCATATAAGACCTTCCGATCACACATAGGTACCCTTCGAGGTACAGTATAGTGAGAAGACTCACCTCAATGAAGTCGGATAAACTCTCGTGCTCAACGTCCCGACCTAGCCTCCTCCTATCATTCAAATAACATTCCTGATCAATATTCTCTCATAGTCTCATCTCTAAAGATTGGGTAGAAGGCAATTCTACCCCTCCTTGAACTCTCTTGAATCAGTCTTGACCAGAACCTTAAGGTCAACAAAAGTTAACGGTCAAAATTTGACCCGACTCGTCGAGTCCACACGAGTGACTCGGCGAGTTCATACGGGTCTTCTGGATCCTTCTAGCCTCGCTTGGCACGTCGAGTCATCCCCTTCACTCGACGAGTTCCTCCTGTCACGAATCGCGGGGCAACCCCGACTCGACTCGTCGAGTCCACTTATGAACTCGACGATTTGCTTCCATGATCATACTCAAATGACCTTCTGTGGTCAGATCTGCTTCTCTAACCTATAGATCTGACCTTCCCAAGCATGATAATCACGTAAAGGTCGAATCTTGGTACACATGTAACACATCCAAAGCTTCTTTTGGTGAAATAATCTCTAAAATGGCCTCCTAGGCTCATAACTCAAATGGTATGGAATAAAGCAGACACTACTAGAAAAACAGCCTTTTACGACACTCATTGCGCGTTGTAAAAGGCTTAGACGACGCGCAAATGCACGTCAAGGAAGGCTCTGTCGTAAAGAGAGACGACACACTTTTGCGCGTAGTCTATAGACGATGCGCATTTACGACGTGCATTTATGAGACGCATTTACGAAGCACATTTACGACGCGCAATGTGTATCAAGGAAGCCCCTGTCATAAAGGAAGACGACACACATTTGTGTGTCGTAACCTTACGACGCACGTTTAGGACACGCATTGCGTATCATTAAAGCCCCTGTCATAAATGAAGATAACACGCATTTGTGTGTCATAAACTTCAAGAACCATTTACGATATATATTTACGACGCGTCTTTACGGCACTCATTTACGCATAATACAAGAATATGGAAACAAATATATACCAAAACAATCAATTTCATCCATAACATCATGTCAAAAAATTGTAATACATGGGTATTAAAGGGATTCGATTATACATTGTTATTAAGAGGTTTTCCCTAACTATATAACCTAATACTACATTACTACATTGTTGGTCCTGGATACTCTCCATCCACTGTCAGTATTTCTTTTCCACTGCATAAACGACTTATGTTGTTCCACTGGACCTGCGCAAAAGTTTAAAACCAAATAAGCAAATTCAGTCATATATATAGCTTTAATTTGTTTTTCCATTATAATTGTTTAATTGTTGTTCGTAATTGCATCTGATTAAAGGTTCTAAGTTCAAATTTCATAGTTATGAACTCTGTAATAGAAACTTATATGTTTCAACTTACTGTTGCACAATGCCACCTCTTGTGAATACCTGCATACAAATGTCAAAAACAATTAACAATAAAATGACATAATTTAATAAAAATGGAAAACTTGTAAAGCATACAAGACTAATAGTTTACCTTTTAGTCAAAATTGAACATTCCATGAGATGTGTGTGGCTCACTTGTAAGCTGAGAAGAAAAACACAATGAATTATCAATAACATTCATTCAACCAAAAAAATGCTTGATGTGTATTATATGTAAATAATAAATTAATAAGTACTAATCTACCCTTCTATCAATAACGTTCATTCAGCCAATAAGCATTAACTACAACACACCAAATAATTACAAAACTACCCTTCCAATAAGTAAACTAAGATCCTCGATGACATAGGGTCATAACTGGGGGTGAGTGAGACTTATTGGCCATGGTCTCGCTGCTTCAACCCAACAGAAGCTGATAAGTTGGTAATGACGGAAGATCCTCAATTTTGGACTAAACATAGTAAACTCAAAAAGCACAGGCACCATTGTTGTAGTTTACTCAAAAAAGAAATAAGGAATTAAGGTGTTGGTACTTACTAGCATGTCATCAGCCTTGATACCAGAATCCATTAATCATTAAGCCAACCAACAAAAATGAAAAAAAAAAAGGATTTATGTAACAAAACTTAAGTGTAAAAGTAAAACCATACTACAGCTTATCAACTGAAAACAGATTTAAAAAGAAACTATATACTACAACTTATCAATTGAAAACAGATTTAAAAAGATATGCAAATTAAAACCTCAAAAACCAACTAAAAACCAAAAGCCTACAATTAAAAAGTAAACTCTTTTTACAGATATAAGCAAAGTATTTTAACTTTTACACAATCATATATAGTAATTTAAACTTATTATAAATAAGAAATCTTTATTAGAAACTTAGTTTACATTAGATTCAACAATCATGATCCAATCATATCATTTAATATTATTACTTATATCTGGAAGCAATTCAGGGATAAGGTGAAGCGACTGGGATAACATTTTGACTCTCTGGTCCTCAGTCAAAGGTCTTATTTTCTTTTCATGGCTGAATGATGAGAGTAAAATACTGAGCTACCAATTGATGATTGGCATATTTTGGTAGCAAACTTTACCTTTAAGCAATGGTGGATCTATGAAACACAACAATAGTGAAATATGAATCCAAGAGAAGCATTTAACTTCGGAATTAAAAGCATAAGAAATTAAATAAGGCTGAATCATTAGACCTGAATTTCCAATATGTTCTCTATTATTGGAACTGCTAGAGAAGAACTAAAAGCATAAGATATGATAAAGAGAATTCTCTGCATCCGGGTGGTTGGTTTCCAAAACACATGCTACTTTTTCGATCTTGAAATGAAGCTTCCCTGCTGCAATGAATAGTGACAGCTCCCTGTTTCCCCCACCAAATTCAAACAATCACACACACGTTGTTAAAAAGACCAGAATATCCTCATGATACAGATAGGAACAAATAATTCAACGAAAATAATGTTAGATAATTTGCTTACAGATAAATGAAATCAACTGTGACACTAAACGCCTTTGCCATGGCTTCAATGGTGACACTCTTGTAAGATTCCAAGAACTGAGAATACACAACTGTCCTGATCTCTCTCATGTAAAAACGGAAGTGTGGATGCAAATCCAATGGGGAAGTAGAGAGTAGGGATAGAGTCAATGGTAAAGAAAATGGTGATAGTAATACTAATGGAGGGGCGTTTGATGTAATAAGTTACAGAAGCTTCATTCTAAAGATGGGAAGAAAGCTAATAACCTTGTTGTTAACAAGGTTTCCAAAGAGGAACCAAAGAAAAAACATGCAAAAAAGAATAGAGTTTGGGATGATTCACACAAAAATACCAAGTTAGATTTCACAGATGATGATGAAGCAGAGACATATAAGAAAGTAGATTCAAAGAAGAAAGGATGGTTTTCATCCATGTTCCAAAGGTTAGTTTATAACTCGCATTTTTTTTCATTTTTAGCATTTCTTACCCTTTTTTTTTTCCTCGCAACTCCTTTAACATACAAAATGATGAATATTGTGAAATTTGTTTTTTTTGGGAATGTAAAGGTAAAATGGTCATTTAGTCTCGTTTAGATGGTCTATTCAGTCTAGAAAGGCAACACTCCTTATGTATACAACAGTTTATCTATTTAGATGTCATTACTCATTACCCACTCAGCCACTTTAACCATAGAGTTTTTAATTGAAAAAGAAAGAATCATCTCTTAATTTTTTTAAAATCTTGTTTATTCAGTATTGCTGGGAAGGAAAATTTGGAGAAGGAAGATCTTGAACCAGCTTTGAAGGCTCTAAAACTTATGACCAAGAATGTGGTATGCTTTTTCATTCTCAATATCAAGTTTGTTGACTTTTTTGGATAAAAATATGAAGAAGTTGATGATTTACAAATCTACCCTTTTGGGGCACGGGCTGAAGAGATTGCTGAGAAATTTGCGAGTCTGTAGCAATCAGCCTGGTAGGGAAAAAGCTTGCTTCTTTTACAAGGGTATCATCAATAGTGCAAGTGAGTTAGTAAACTCTGTCCTTTTTTGTAATTTTGGGTATTTCATGGTTAGTTGATTTATAAAAAATATGAAATTGATATCGAGTGCAGGCTGCTATGAAAGATGCTCTTGTTCGTATCTTGACTCCAGGGCGTTCTATTGACATTCTGAGGGATGTTCATGTTTCCAAGGAGCAAAGGAAACCATATGTTGTGGTGTTTGTTGGAGTCAACAGAGTTGGAAAGTCAATCAATCTTGCCAAGGTATAAAAAAATATTAAAAATTGAATCTTGGCATAAAAAAAACAAAAAAATAATATGTGAAACGTTGTGTACATAGGTGGCTTACTGGCTTCAACAACATGACATCAATGTAATGATGGCTGCATGTGACACTTTCCGTTTAGGGGCAGTCGAACAGTTGCGCACTCATGCCTATAGGCTCCAGGTATGCAATTGAAATTGACCTTTTTGTCCTCTGATAATCTTCTTCTTTGATTTCCACCTCTTAATGCATATATGTATTTTAAATTGGTTTCAGATCCCATCACATATATATATATATATATATATATATATATATATATATATATATATATATATATATATATATATATAATCAAATCAATACTTACAACTGATAACAGGAGCCCCTGTTTGTACTTGTCATGGAATGAAAATGTTAGAGGCTTCGGGTCCTCTCCAAGACCTCTGATGAACCCACTGCATCAATCAATTCATTAAAAAAACAAGCACTACTTTCTATGAAGTATATGAAACTACATCATTACCCAGTGAAGACGCAGAGCAACATGAGAATCTAAAGGGATGCCTCACCATTCATAATACTCATTCGAACTACTTAACTTCTTTGTTAATATAGACAAAGGCCCTGCATTTTGAGTTTGTGTAGAGTAGCTTTCAGAAGTAATTATAAAGGATCTGAAACCAAACCAATGATATTTTACACCAATACCTTTATAGGGGCATAATTTACTTGAGAGAGTCCAGCGCTTATCATACCTTCCAATTAAATGAATAAACAATGAGATCCCGTGTGTAGTTTAATCACATGTGTATTGAAACATTGGGAGAAAAGAAGGATAAAAAAGGAACCTCAAATGATCCAAGGAAGTAATCAAAGTCGCACAGATACATGAGAGGTAAAAATTAAGGTGTGAGAATAGGATTACCTAAAAACATAGACGATGGCAACACGGTGGGTCTGGGTGACTGGGATAGTTCCGGTCTTCATGTAGCCATTTTTGTGTAATATCTAAGATTGTTGAGTTCTTTTCCATGAACCGTTCTCACCAATTACCGCCGCTACCGGATTCTGATACACTGTTTCCAATATATTTTTCTTCAAACCAATGAAGTCGGAGGTTCACCATTGAAATTGATTTGAACAACAAGAACTAGGGTTTTGGGTCGATTTGATTTTGAAAGAAATGGGATAATAAAAACAAGAAGCATTGACATCTGCAATCCATTTTGAGGCGTTGGAAGCAGGAGGAGGTATGGTTTCATTAATTTTGACTGTGGTGGGTGTTGTAATAGATCGTGACAACGGTGTTGGTGTTGTCAATGGAGAAGGCGAGACGAGAAGGAGGAGGATAGAGATGCGATAAAACCTGGTGGAGAAGGAGAGACGAGAAGGTGGAGGTGTCGATTAGGGCTTGTTCAATTGGTAATTTTGATTGACGGTTGATGAATCATAGTTTTTAATCGGCACAGTCTGAGGCTAGAAGAGGCATCGGGGATTGAGCGCAATGGATGTGGGTGAGGGGTAGATGAAAGGGAGAAGAAGGCGGGGGTTTAAAAAATTCGGGGATTTCATTTTCCCTCTAAGACGAAGGAGTCGCGCGTTTCTTAAAAAAATATAAAGCGACATTCACAGAGGATGCACATTTTAGATAAACTGCCCTCCGTATTTTTAATTTTTTTACATGAGACATTAATTTAAGGGTACGCAGTAATGCGTGACCTAAATCCTTAAATTTTTTGAAGAGATGACTCTTTTTTAATGTCACTCTCTTTTGCGTAACATAGATCAATGAGTGTTGTAATTTGCGCATCGTAAAAGGCTGTTTTTCTAGTAGTGAGAGTGGTAAGGACTCTTTGGACCTCTTAAGGTCTAGATCTATGAACCATTTCGCCTTGGGACCTCACATACTCCAGATTTAAACTAAAATAGGCATAAAGAAAACCCTATATTCCACTAGAATCATTATAAACATGAGAATGGCACAAATTGTTACCTCCAACAGCTTCCTCTGATCAAATAGATGGGGATCCAAGCTCCTCAACCCGCTTAGCTTGTTCTACCTCCTTCCTTCTTGCTAAAACACACAAGAAATGGTGAACAATGGCTCTTCTCTCACTCTCAAGGCTCACAGATGCTCTGGTGCTCTCTAGGACGAAGGTAGCCGCAATTAAGGGCCATAAGGTCCTTTAAATAGGGTACATGCCTGGGGATTTAGGGTTTCAACTCACAGTGCGGACTCGTCGAGTCTAAGAGTCAACTCGTCGAGTCGCTCTCTTTTACTCAAAAAAAATGATAAAATATAATACCTAGAAATCCGAATGTAACATTTCATTAGGACTAGGATCGTTAATTAAATAAAAAATAAACTTATAAAAAATAAAAACCTTCACTGACGGGGCTATAATTGCAAAGTGCATACTTTAAGGTTACACATGATTGAGGTTGCATAGACTTAGGATTTATGATTTTGCTTTACTCTCTTTTCCTTGTTTAGATGTGGGCTTAGAATGAAGCTACTTATGCAACGGTCCATTCAATCTCAATTGTATGTAATTCGTTTACACTAGGTAATTATAGGAGGACTCGGTGTAGGTCTTATCATAAAATTTTCTCTTTACACTCAAATTCTATATATAATTCTCTTATCTCTATTCTCGATCAGACGAAATGGTAGGATTTCATATACCCGGGGATCCCTACTACCCAAACCAGGGCAATGTAGGTTGGGTCGAGGAGGATCCAGAAGAGGGTCCCGAGGAAGATCCAGAAGAGGATCCCGAAGAAGAGAAAACAGAAGCAGTATTCGAGATCTTCTCATGCCAAGAAGGGAGCAAAGTAAAGTTTGTTGCCTGTACTTTCTCTGAACGAGCCCTAACATGGTGGAATGGCCACGTTTAGTCACTAACTCTGGTAGTGGCAAACTCCATGGGATGGGAAAACCTGAAACAAATGGTCATGCAAGAGTACTGCCCGAGAGGTGAAGTAAAGAAGCTCGAGCTTACTATGGTAGGCTCGGACATCACAACCTATACCAATAGGTTCAGTCACTTAGCAATACTTTGCCCGGGAATGGTTTCTCTAGAGAGCAAGAAGATCGAGAGATATATCTGGGGACTGTCACCCCAGATTCAAGGAAGTGTAGTAGCTTCCAAGCCAGTTACTTTCGATAGTGCCAAACAGTTGGAACATTCCCTCGTTGACCATGGTGTCTGCCAAGGATTCATGACTGTTGTTCTGAAGCAACCCATAGAGAGCAACAACAACAAGAAGTTTTGGAACAAAAGGAAGGGTCAATCTTCGCAAGAACCTTCCAAGAAACAACAGATAGTGGCAGTCCATGCCGCTACTGCTCCCACCACTGTTCCTGTTACCCCTACACCAGCAAAGCAATATGCTGGAAACCTACCAAAGTGCAGCAAATGAAATTTCCGTCACAACGGAAATTTTCGGGATATGCACTGTAATAACTGCAACAGGAAAGGCCACACTGCCTGTTTCTGTAAGGCATTGGCATGACCAATCACCCAAGTTCTGGGAGTCGGTGCGGGCTAGGCGTGTTATGGGTGTGGTGAAGCTGGGCACTACAAGAGAGATTTCCCTAAGTCAAGGAATGCTGGCGGCGTAGGAAGAGTGCTGACAATAGGGCAGAACGAAGCAATAGCTGATCTCACGGTGGTTACGGGTACATTTCTCCTCAATAGCGTTTATGCATGCATACACTTTGATTGTGGTGCGGAGAGGAGTTTCATGAGCCATGAATTCAACCACTTACTTAAACAAAACCTCCCAATCACTTAATAAGATATTTACAGTAGAAATAGCAAACGGTAAAACAGAAAGCACAAACGATATGTACATAGGCTGCACGCTAGATTTAAATGAACACTTGTTCCAAATCGATCTAATGCCGATCACTATAAGAAGCTTTGATGTCATCATCGGTATGGATTGGTTAAGCCTTCACCATGCCGATATACTTTGTCACGAAAGGGCCGTTCGCCTTAATCTACCAAATGGCGAAACTCTTTTCATTTATGGGGATAAACCCGGTACCAAATTACAAATCATCTCTTGTGTCAAAGCCCGAAAATACCTACGCAAGGAATACCATGCTTTCCTAGCCCACATGGTAGATAAGGAAAAAGAAACGAAAGATATCAACGACATTCTAGAAGTCTGCGATTGTGACATCCCCTAATTTCTCGGCCAGAAAAGACCGATTTAATTTATGCTTTTAAAATAAAATCAGAGAAATCTTTTCAAAAGATGTTGCGGAATTGGTCCCCAAACAAAATATGATAAAATTTTATCAAAACCCTTCATTAAGAAGGTATATGTTTTCCATATATATATCAAAAACTCGGGATGTCATGTTCCGATACAGATCAAAAGCATAAACAAGACATTATAAGCCTTTCAACAGTTATTTACAACTACTGGCCTATAATCCAAAAATCTCTCATCGTCCTCCGACTATGATCGGGGTCTACTACCTGTAACATAAAAAGCTTAGTGGGTCAGGCTTGGGAGCCTAGTGAGCATATAGGGTTTTCAACCCACAATAATAATAAACTTATTAAGTTCACCAATCAACAATAACCCTGATTACCCGTTCCCATTATCCTCACTTTACGTCCATAAACACTTTTCACAAGGGACCTAGCCTAATGAATATCATCGGGATGGACACTACTACTAAGGGGTTTCCTCAGCCATACATGTCCTAAAGGCAACCATGAGGGGGATGGAGTATAGCGAATGAACACTCTCAGTTCATTAACACCTACAGGTTGCGGACCTGCTAATGTTTCCCACTGGACTGTCTAGAAAGTCTGTGGTCGTCATCCAAACTCCGCTAGATGACTGGATCTCAAAACACATCGAGGCCTCTCATCAATTTTATTTTATCCGACATCACAATCTACCCATGTTCTACCCAACATATTTGTAGATAAAAATACTTATACAATTTAAAACTTGTATAAAACATCAACACAACAATCACCTCAAATAAACAATTAATATATTTACACATAGCACATATTATACGGTAAATACTTCATATCTATGTGTAAAATGAAAGTGACTATACACTCACTTGATTTGATGATAATCAGGCAACAATTCATTTCCTAAAACGATTGTTTCTAATAAAACCGGGAGTTTTATTGAGAAACCGGGCTCTACGAAAGGTCGGGCTTCAAAACCGAAAAAATAAATTATAGGGGTATGAACTCACTTTTATAAGCGGTGATTTGGTCGGCGTTTCGTTTCCCGTAAAGAGTTTATTTAACGAGAAACCGACTAAAATTGGGCAGAGTTTCGACAGGAGAGAGGTTACTTCTCGGGAATATCGGGGCTTCGAGCCTTGCTTAGGGTTCGAGACTTGATACCAGGGTTTTAGGGGTTGTATATGAGCTTATGGGAGTGGAAAATGTGAAAAAGGATGAAAATTGGGGTGAAAAAGTGTAAAAATTCGGAAGCCCTCACATGCATATATATAGTCCGAAGGTTCGGACCCGGAGCTATGCGAAGCTGACACGTGTCAGACAGGTTTCTTACTTCGGACCGAAGGCTCGCAAGGTGCTAGGCTCGGATTGGACCAAAGTTCGGTCCAATGGGAAGGGGCCACGTGCGAAGGAGGGTGTCCGAGGGGTGTCTCCAGGGCATCTCATGCGAAGCTGTTGGCTTCTAAGTGGACCTCGGCTGCGGTCCAATCAGGAGGTGCCACACATGGGTTCGGTCCACTCAGCAGCTGCCACGTGCGAGGGTGACGTGGCATGCGAAATTGCCCGGTTTTTCCCATTTTTTCTTTAGTTTTGTGCCAAACTTGCGAAAATCATAACTTTCGCATACAAGCTCCGTTTTTGACGTTCTTTATATGCATGCGTAGCTAAAATTACGCTCTACAACTTTCGTTTAGACTTTGTCGGCTAATTTTGAATTTAATTTTTATGTTATTATTTTTAACAGACCGGGACAGGAAATCCGTTAAAAATTCATAACTTCTTCATCCGACGTCCGTTTTCGTCAGACTTTTTACCGTTGTGCTACTAATGACGAGACCTTCAATTCTCGTTTAGGTTGTGTCGGCTAAAAATCACTCGATCGAAAATTCGAGCTTTTAGCTGTCTACTGCTAAGCTGAAACTTCGAAAAATCATAACTTCCTCACACAAAGTCAGATTTGGGTGATCTTTTTATCGAACTTCTCTGTTTAACGAATACTACGACTTTCATTTAGATCACCAAGGCTAAAAAGTAGTTTATCGAAAACTCACTTTTTTCGACATTCAGCACCGTGCCGGTTTTGTCGCGAAACTTTTACAGGTCATAACTTCTTCGTTATAACTCGGATTTTGGTATTCTTTATATCCCCGAAATCCTTGTTTCGACCACTACAACTTTATGTAAAGATATCGGGCTTATCTTACACTTTAATTTTGATGCTTATTTTTATTCTTAATTAATTAAACCCTAATAATTAAGCATAAAACACATAATTCACATAATTCCTTTTCATTTCTTCAAAATGAGTTACAAAGGTTAACCTAGACTATCAACTCAATATAAATGCCTAGGCTAGAAACACGAATGTTACAACGATTTCCCCGACGTCTTCCGTGAAGATCTTCTAGGAGTTCCACCAGAACGTCAAGTCGAGTTCAGAATCGACTTGATTCCCGGAGCTACCCCAGTAGCAAAATCGTCGTACGTCTAGACCCGACAGAGATGCAAGAATTATCCAGCCAACTAAACGAGCTACTCAATAAAGGATTTATCAGGCCGAGCTTCTCACCTTGTGGAGCACATGTCCCATTCGTAAAGAAGAAGGATGTATCCTTTCGCATGTGCGTCGACTACCGAGAACTAGACAAGCTCACAATCAAAAACCGATATCCCTTACCGCGCTTTGACGATCTGTTCGACCAACTCCAAGGAGCAAGTTACTTCTCAAAGGTCGATTTAAGATTCGGGTATCATCAAATGCGAGTCCTGGAAGGAGATGTTCCCAAGACGGCCTTCCGAACTCGTTATGGTCATTACGAGTTTTTAGTGATGCCCTTTGGATTAACAAATGCACCGGTGGTGTTCTTGGACTTAATGAACCGAGTATGTCGTTCTTTCTTGGAAAAATTTGTGATCGTGTTCATTGATGATATACTCATCTATTTGAAGAGTATAGAAGAACATAATCAACACCTCCGACAGGTCTTGGAAACATTAAGGGCAGAGAAGTTACACGCAAAATTCTCAAAGTGAGAATTTTGGATTCGGAAAGTAGATTTCCTTGGTCATGTGGTCAGCAAAGAAGGGATACACGTGGACCCTTCCAAAATCAAGGCAATCGAGAACTGGTCAGCTCCAAGAACTCCAACAGAAATCCGACAATTCTTGGGCCTTGCTGGCTATTACCGAAGATTCATACAAAAATTCTCAAAGATTGCCAAACCACTTACCGCCCTGACTCAGAAGGGTGTAACCTACAACTGGGGAGAAAAGCAAGACGCTGCGTTCCAAACACTGAAACAAGACCTATGCAGCGCACCTATATTATCTTTGCTAGAAGGAACAAAAGACTTTGTGGTCTACGACGATGCATCAAACCAAGGTCTTGGATGTGTTCTAATGCAAAGAGGAAAGATCATCACATATGCCTCGAGACAACTCAAGACGCACGAAGTCAACTACACTACCCACGATTTGGAACTGGGAGCAGTCGTTTTCGCCCTAAAGATCTAGAGGTACTATCTCTACGGAACCAAATCCACAATCTTCATCGATCATAAGAGCCTTCAGCACATTCTCAACCAAAAAGAAATCAACATGAGACAGAGACGAATGGTTGAACTACTGAGCGATTACGAATGCGAGATTCGTTATCATCCGGGAAAAGCTAATGTAGTAGCTGATGCTCTCAGTCAAAAGGAATACTCGGGCCGCCGAGTGAAGCACTTAACCATGACGATCCATTCACACCTGTCCATGCAAATCAAGGAAGCTCAAATGGAAGCCTTAATAAAAGGAAACGTGGCTGGCGAAGTCTTAATAGGAATGAATAAAAATCTTTAAGTCAAGGGTGATGGAGTTCGTTACTTCATGAATCGAATCTGGACACCGAAGTTTGGTGGATTCAGAGACATTGTCATGAATGAGGCTCATAAGACTCGATACTCCGTGTATCCCGGTTCAGACAAGATGTATCTAGACCTCAAGAAATTGTATTGGTGGCTGAACATGAAAGCCGGAATTGCTGCCTTTGTAGGCGAGTGTCCGACTTGCGCCAAAGTCAAAGTGGAGTACCAAAAGCCCTCGGGATTGTTACAATAATTTGAAATACCCGAGTGGAAGTGGGAGCGGATAACCATGGATTTAATAACCAAGTTACCCAAAACAGCGGGTGGACTTCACACCATCTTGGTGATCGTCGACAGATTAACCAAATCCACGCACTTCCTACCAATAATGGAAACTAACAAGATGGAGAAACTAACTCGAACATACATCAGGGAGATTGTACGACTGCATGTTGTACCAATATCGATTATCTTCGACAGAGATAGTAGACTCACCTCACGGTTCTGGCAGTCACTACAAAAATCTCTGGGGACGAGACTAGGCATGAGTACCGCTTACCATCCACAAACCGACGGTCTGAGTGAGAGGACCATTCAAACTTTGGAAGATATGCTAATCTTGTGTGATCGATTTTGGTAAGGCATGGGATATCCATTTACCACTAGTCAAATTCTCGTACAATAATAGCTATCACACTAGCATCAAGGTTGCTCCATTCGAAGCCCTCTATAGCCGCAAGTGCAGATCACCTCTGTGCTGGGCTGAAGTGGGTGACACGCAACTAGCTAGAGGACAAATACCTGACAGCACTCTCACATGCTCGAAAATCATAAGAGAAATGACCGAAAGGATTGTACAAATCCGGGAACGACTAAAAGCTTCAAGAGACAGACAAAAGAGTTATGCGGACAAAAGAAGGAAGCCCTTGGAATTTCAGGTTGGGGATCGAGTGCTATTTAAGGTCTCTCCCTGGAAGGGATTAATACGTTTTGGAAAACGAGGGAAACTAAGTCCAAGGTATCTCGGACCATTCGAGATCCTTGCCAGGATCGACCCGGTAGCATACAAGCTTCGATTACCGGAGGAACTCAATAACGTACATCCCGCCTTTCGTGTGTCAAACTTAAAGAAGTGTTTGTCCAATGAGACCCTTGTCGTCCCTCTGGACGAAATCGAAATCAACGAGAGTCTCCATTTCGTAGAAGAACCAGTAGAAATCATGGATAAGGAAATTAAAAGAACAAAACAAAGTCGCATACCCATTGTGAAGGTTCGTTGGAATGCAAAGCGAGGACCTGAATACAAAAAGGAGTGCGAAGATCAGATGAAACAAAAATACCCGCACCTTTTCCCTATTCCATAAATACTTATCTTAGAATAAATTTTGGGACAAAATTCTCTCTAACGGGGGGATGATGTGACAACCCGATATTTCAAGACAGTGTAATGACCTAAGTCAAGTATTCTAATCTATTTTTGAATTAATAAATAAATAAAAATAGCGTCAGAAATGAAATGTTCAAAAGTATCAATTGGGATACATAAAATGATAGATATCGTGTCATGGTTTTCAAAAATATAAAGAAAACTCAAATCCAAGTTATAACGAAGAATTTATGACCAATCAAAGATCCGCATCAAAACCAGTAAAACACTGTTAAGTGTGAAAAGTGAAATTTCAATAAAATACTTTTTAGCCCTAGGAATCTAAACAAAAGTCTTAGATTAGGTTAAACCATGAACGTACATAAAAAGAACGTCCAAATCTGACTTCGTATGAGGAAGTTATGATTTTTCTAAGTTTCGGAATAACAGTAGACATCTAAAACCTCGAAATAAAGAACGAGCGATATTTAGCCAACACAACCTAAACGAGAATTGAAGATCTCGACAATAGTAGTACAACGGTAAAAAGAGAGACAAAAACGGACATTAGATGAAGAAGTTATGAGTTTATAATGGACTTTTCCTGTCCCAGCCTATTAGAATTATATAATTAAAATAAATTCAAAAGTTGCCAACGAAGTCTAAATGAAAGTTGTAGATTATATTCTCAGCTACGCGTGGATATAAAGAACTTCAAAAGCGGAGCTCGTATGCGAAAGTTACGCATTTTAGAAGATTGGGGCTCACAAACCGAGGGGGAGTACGCCCAGCGGACTCAATATTGGGCATTGAATCGACCACGTCTCCCTATAGCCTTCTAGCACGTCCCATCCAAAGTCCGGTATCCGACGAAGACGGCATGCATGACGTACGCCCAACGTACGAGGGCAATCCCCACCCCTATAAATAAGATGCGAGGCTTCCGAACTTCTTTGCCAATTTACAACATCTCTCCCATATTTTCTCACTCTCGATCCTCCCAAAACTATCCCGACGCCCCAGTTACGTATCCAAGCTCCGAAGAAGGTCCGAAGGTCCGAAACTCTGGAGAAATTTTCCACTTTCCGGTCGAAGTGCTGCCCGAGAAAAGTCTCGTTTTCTTCAAATCGTCACACTTACCAAGTGAGTTCATACCCCTATATTTTCACATCTTTACTATATTTTAGGGGGAAAAATACAAGTGAAACGCAAGAAAAACTTATGTTAAAATGCAAATCGTTATATACAGTTTCTAATGCTTTATCTACATTTTGTGTATAAATGTTAAATAAGTAAAATAACGTTATACAAATGTTATACTTTACATGCAAAGTTGGTAATACACCAAGAATTTTCATTCAAATGAAAAACACTTTTGAAAAACTATAATAGGTATAGTTTACGAGATATTCATGATATTTTACACTCTATGAACACTATAAAAAGGAAATACTTACATTTACAAGAAAAATGGACTTTTCATACGTAAATCTATTTGATACTAACTTTTGTGAGACATTTAACTTCAGGTACTTTCAAGTATGCATTTTAAGTCTTGTGTTATAAATCATAATCTCCTGTAGGGAGAGCGTGATACTTGTGTATAGATCTATACGGGATTGACAATCCCGTACGTAAACTGTTAGCTACAGTTGGACCGGCAGGTCTGGGGTGACAAACGTCATATTATTCCAACGCCTAAAGAATGTTGTTACAGGCAGTCTGGGTCAATAGTACGGTTATAAAACTCACATGAAGTATTAAAACATTTGGTTTACGGGGCTATCAAATGCCTCAGTGGTGATATATACATATATAAATCTACTTACACATATTAGCTATGGAAAATACTTATGCATTCTGATTTTTGGAACTTTTAAAACTACTATTCATTTATGGGAAATATTGGATTCTCTAGAAACAAACTCAGTTACTTTATACAAAAAGGCATACAATTCTTATACAAAAACGCGTATGAACTCACAAACTTAATTGTTGACACTTTTCAAAACTACTTGTATTTCTCATGGATTCAGTAATACAAGTAAACAACAGCTTTTGGGGAAGAGACGCTAAGACGCCAATTGCAAAACTTATTATATCATCATAATGTAATTTATTTTCGAACATGTATTACAAGCAACAATGTAACTTTTTAAATTATATTTATGGTGGTTGTGTTTGCTTTCTTTACTATTTACTCAACTGTTATGATACTACAGGAAGTCATCCGCCCTCGAACAATTCCGCCATTCTGGTTTGGGGGTGTGACAAGATCCAACACAAAAGATGCTAACTTTAAGACTTAGAAACCTCAAAAACGTCAAGAGGGGCAACTCATAACTTATGGATTTGCATCAAGCCACTAAAACTCACTCATGGGACCAAAAGTTAACCAAAACCAAGATAAAACTAGATCTAAGATATAACACAACAAGTTCAGAGCTTTATACCTCAAATTAGTGCCAAATGATGATGATATCCCGAATATACAAGCTCCCACTCTTCCAATAAAGCTTCAAGATGAACTCCTTCCTTCAAAACACCAAAAATACACCCAAAAGATCTTCTAAGCTCAAGAACACTTAACTATGGAGTTAGGGTTTCAAGTATAGGGCTAGGAGGACAAAGGAGGCTGAGTAAATGAGGGTTTCATGTCCTTAAGGATGATTATAGAGTGGGAAACCCATAAATTAGGGTTTTCAAAATTCATTACGTACACCCCGCGTACTTTTCTGTACGCCCAACGTAACCCTCCGGATCCCCGATCAAACCTTCGGATGAGTATGCTAAGTGTACTACTTGGTATGCCCTGCGTACTCGCTTTACAGCTTGAACGCTAAGTGTACGTTGTGGTATGCCCTGTGTACAACCCAAGGACTAAAAATGGACAATTTAAATAATACAAGGGCGAAAGAGAAACTTACTAAGATTCAAGTGTTAAAGGTATAAATCATAATATACCATTTAGTATTTTTAAGTTTTATATATACAAATGTTATAGTATATGTTGTAGTGTTATTATGTTATTAAAAGTTGTAGAATTTTTTATACTATTTGTTATTCGTTATATATAGAAAATAACATATCATTGATATATACAATTTACACAACCTAAAACGATCTATAAAATCATTAAATATTGTAGTATTTATTTTTTCATACTATTTGTTTTTCATGTATAAATATTAAATTACAATTTGTTAAAAGTTACTATCAACATACGTTTGATATACAATTTACACCACTTAAAATAATATATAAATCATCAGTTAATGGTGGTAGACATAATTAATAACTTCAAACTATGAATAAAAACAATAAGTTAACCATATGTTTGATTTGCTGACATTAACATTTGTATTTCATGTATAAGTTTTAAACAAAATTTGTTCAAAGTTACTATTAAACTATATAAGTATATTCTTGCGCAATGCACTAGGATTTTCCTTATATATATATATATATATATATATATATATATATATATATATATATATATATATATATATATATGATGCTACATGACTTCTTATGCCGTTGATAAAGGGAAATAGGGCTTCCTCTTGAAATCTTTGTAAGTAATCACAACTACAAAATAAAGAGAATCTTGGTTAAGAACATAATAAGGGTAGGCCCCAATAATGCCCTATGATGTTGAAGTTAGAACTTGGGATCATAATGCTTAAATTGCTAAGAAAAGATTGTGATGTTAATTTATTGCATATCCTTTCTCTTGGGTCGAGTATTTAAACGACTAGGAGAGACTTTTGATTGTTTCTTTTAATTCAGGTATTGACATTGTCTTTTAGTAATGAGGGTAGTATATTATAGAATAATTTAGATTGAGTTCTTTCCCATATTTCCAAGACATTGCTATAGTATTAGAAAGTATTCTTTTTGGATCCGGTTTGGTTGGGCTTCTTTCTAAGCAGATAAGGGAAATCTTGCCTGATTGACTTTGTTTTGTTATTAGAACTTTATGGATTGGATAACTTTTTACATGTCCATCCTGAAATTATGTGTGGTTTAACACCCTACACTATTAATATATGTATGTATGTGTATATAAGTAAAACATTGTACACCTAACACATTATTTACAAATTTATACGAACAAAAGAGAAAAAATGAGAGAAAGGTTTGGCATGCTTGTATCCCCGAAGAGGTACTAAGTGTGTGCATCGCCTTAAGGTGTGATGTTCTCGTTAGTAGTCGTATGGCCACCTTACTATCACTGGCTTGCGGTGGACACATAACACCCAGTTTAATATTTACTTTTGTAATATTATTTAATAAATAAGACATGTTATGCATAAATTTATGCAATTTTAGCCATGATATAGTAAAAACCCGAATTTTAAAACTGTTAGAAAGAACGTATTAAAAAAAATGTCATAAAACGATTATAGTTTGAATCCTTTTTTAATTTATCTAATAAGTGTAACGTCCCAAAATTGCAAATATATTTTTCATTATAAAAATAGGTTAAACAATTAAACCTTTGCTTCAAAAACCATTTAATAACATTTGATTAATTGAAAACCATTCATTATCAGAGTTAAGTTTACAAAACCTTGGAAACAAATATCTTTTTTGTGTGTGTATAGTCCTGCCGAGTTCTTCTTATGAACAACCTGCAAAATGTTTAATCTACAAATGTAAGCATAAAGCTTAGTAAGTTGCCCAGCATACCACATATTCCACCATACATACAATGCATCCACATAGGATCCTCAACTCGAACATCGAGCAACCAAAACTGCTATCCACATACATATATCATACATAACAGGCCCAACCCAAATGGTATTGGGCCCCGTGCAAACATACATATGCGCCCCACCCAACCATACATAATGGGCCCTACCCAACCAATCATAATGGTCCCTGCCCAAGGAGTAAATGAGCCCAACCCAAACTCCATTGGCATGAGGTACATCCTGGTCTTCCGTACTATTTCTATGGGCCAAATCCTAGTCTTCCATAGAATGCCAAAGCCATACATAGTCGGAATCAAATAGACATTCGAATAGATGATCAACCAAAAAGCTTTAAATCAAATAAGAACCATGTGGTTGGGCATTAGAGCAAGAGTTTCCTGGCTATCGAACTTGAATGCATATAATCACTTTAGGCAAGCATTCAATAACAGTCAATACTATCATTACCCTAACCAATCATGACACCTAGAAATATCATACGATCAACAAGCAAGACCCTACCAGTCTAGCATGCCAAGACACCAAGTGTTCTATACTGCACAAGCATAATGAGGAGTTAACCTAGTCAGCTAGCATACGAACTCTAACAATACAAATAATCCTACCATGCAAAGGATATATAATAGGATACATGGAAAATTAAGAAATTCACCTGAATTAAAGACCCAAGGAAACACAACAACTCACACATTCCATACATTGATCGGTCTTATGAACCGACTACAACGAACAAAAGGTACAACCTTAATCAATAACCCAATTCCTTCAAGTTTCACATAAACTCAAACTGGTCAAGAATTCAACAGTCAATGGTTAACAAAAGTCAACAGTCAACGGAGTCAACACCCACTACGATGTGGAGGCCTCTTAGCCATATCGTGGGCATATCACGACAAAACAGTCGCAAAACTAAGAACCACCACATCGTGGAAAGCCCATTGCCACGTTGTGGAAATTGGCAGAAAGCCATTGTCTTTGTTAATAGCTTAACCCTCACAGATCTAAACCCATAACTTTGGATCTAGTCTATTTCAATGACTTAATGGATTAAGTTTCCAACTTTATCCATTAGAAATCCATAACAAGACAAGATCTATAAGTTTATGTCCATTAAGTGCTTAATGAGGCTATAAATTGAGCATGGGCACAAGGAACTCCAAACATTACTCTTTTTCTTATTCAACAGAAGTTTACTAACCTTAGAAATCCATATTAAGTTGTAATGTTCTTCAAACTCCACGAGTAACCAAGGAAGGGACCCAAAATCAACCAAAAAGAACTTATATTTGCATTAAGAAGAAAAAAGGTCAAGAAAAGATTTATACCTCCAACAACTCAAAAATATGAAGCAGATGATGGATCCAAGCTGATTCTTTCCTTTTTGCACCAAAATGATCTTCTTCCTTCCTTAAGCTTGACCAAAATCCAAGAATAAGGTCTTCAATTAAGAAACCAAGCTCTTAATCATTCATCGAGGCTAGGGTTTTGTGGAGAAGGGTTGGAGTCTGAAGAGGATGCCCTAATCCTTGAGATTAGGTGCTTAAATATGGAAGAAACCCTAAAAATTCATGGGCTTTGGCTGCAGCTACTTTTATGTCGTGGCATACCTCTTGCCACATCGTGGTGGCCATCTGAATACGTGCTTTATACATTTAGCATGCCATGTCGTGGTGCCTCATTCACCATGTCGTGGCATAAGGTTTTTTCCCCATAAACCTTACCTTTGATCCCTCCAAGCCCTCAACCGATCTATTCTAGAAAACAGGTGTTATAAGTCTCCCCCCACTTATTTTAGATCTGGTTCTCAAAATCTGTCTTTACATGTTTCTCTTAAAGCATCCTTCAAACCCCTTGTGGGTTCTCCAAGCCCGCTCCCTTCAACCCGAGTTGAACTACTCTGAAAGCTGGAGTCTACGATTAAATCACAAGGATTTCCAAAACCAAGCGCATAAGCCAAAACCGAGCGTAAACTTTCGAAGATCGAAAACACATCCAATGCATCACTGAGATGTCCGCTTAAGCAGATGACACTTGTGCCGAAACAATCTTTAGCGAGAAAATACACAATCCGACAAATAACGGACACAAACACGTCCCCACTAACCCATAACGAGAAGAACCGTAACACTCAAAAATCACAAAAATTTAATAATTTTCAAATATCAACCATTCATCATCATTGTTTACAAAATAGTAATTGTTTTCTAGGTATTATTTCAATAAAATCCCTTGTCACAATAAATTCTCTAACCAACCTCCTCGAACTCAAACTTTGCAAACCCGAAAAAATCCATGGTCAAAATAAATTCTCAAACCAACGGCCACCTGCCATGGATTCACTCATCCATTCTTAAGCACATACATATACATCATCTCGCCTTTAACCTCGCCGCATCCACCAATAACCCAGGTCTCCTATGTCCGCCTCGCAGATCTCCATAAACAATTCTCTAACCGCACTTGAACGGATCATTGATCCTCTCAATAGAATACCCAGTTCTCCCCCACTCAGGGTTCGAACTATCACCAATTGGCATACCAACAATCTACTCCATAGACTGTTTCACCAGGTATATCACACTTGACTCTTGGAACATACCACATAATCACTCAATGATCTTCCCGATGGAAACCAAGCAACTCCAAATATCCAGTAATTCATACAAAAATCTCATAATCCTCCCAACGTGACTGCCTCTAGTTATCTCGAAACCTCAGACCGATATACCGCAAGATACCCCAACTGTTCCGAATTAGTCCTGACTCTTAGTCCGGAAATAATGCACTATCACACACCTCGTCTCTGATTCCACGACTAGCCTCCCATCGCGGGAATCATCATAAAAGCAATAGACCTCACTCCCATAGTCGAT
The DNA here is from genome assembly GCF_002870075.4 of Lactuca sativa. Classification (NCBI taxonomy): domain Eukaryota; kingdom Viridiplantae; phylum Streptophyta; class Magnoliopsida; order Asterales; family Asteraceae; genus Lactuca; species Lactuca sativa. The sequence goes on from NC_056623.2 coordinate 37,033,840, forward strand.
ACACAATTTAGACAACGAGGGCCACCGCCCTGATATACTCCTCTTAATCACCTATAACTGCTACTAAAAGTATGCCTCCCTCAATAAGGCACCTCCTTTTTCTCTTCCATCTTAGTCCCACTAATGAATCTCTCATGGTATAAAAAAACCTCGCAGCAAACATACTACCCAAATACTCTGGTGAAAAGTTTGCAACCCTATGCTACTCCACAGGGTCTAACTCACAAATCTGAAACTGAAAGCTCGTTATCTCTTTTGCTTCTCCCAGGATATTGGGGCAACACAACTCTTGTCACAGAAGGTGATGTCTCGTCTATCGGTAGATTGCTCAACTTCGACTGCAATCCTCCAATAAGCATCATCTCTACACATCCCCGAGTCTTGCTTCTCCAGCTGGCATCTCACAAATAAAATCCCTCGAAAACTATCTCAATCTCCCTCTAAAGGTATGCTCCATTGAAACTCGCTCGACATAGACCTCTGGCCCCGCAGTCTATCGTATATGATCTCTGTCTAATCAATCACAACGGGATAACTAGTAAAACCAGAAGCACTAACCGCCACGAATCATGGTACATGAACCATGTTATCACCTCTTAATCTACTACGAATCGTGGTACTCGAACCATGTTATCACCTCTCAGTCTGTTACGAATCATGGTAATCAAACCATGTTATCACCTCTCAGTCTGCTACTTAGAACCTATGAAATTCTCCTTGTTTCGAGTATGGGTCCTCTACTTTCAGTAGTCCGGGCCCATACTCCTTGCCACATCTACCCATACTTTCCACACAGATTGTCCCAAATTTCCTAAGTAGCTGCTCAACCTTCTCGATCACCAATCCCGTTAAAACTGGTTGCTCCCCAGCGAATACTCTCCTCTAACTAAGGTCACTCCCTAGGCTCTTCCTAGGTTCTCTCACTTCTCTTCTATCAGTTGCTGAAGAACTCCTCATGATGCCAACCATCTACCTCCTGGATATCGTCATATTCACTAAGTAGACGACTCCCATCATCAAGAGTTCCACAAAGCACGAAGCAAGCAACATTCGGGGATCGAATAATCTCCACCAACACGTAAAAACACTCTAGGTTACAACTCCACTTGCTATACTCACACTCAAAAGGTATCACCGGACTCAAGCAACCTTACCCCTCGCGGGTATCTAAATACTCCCTCATTAGGCTCCTCAAATGCTTATCTAGGTATCTCTCCTATATTACTCCTCTACTAAAAGTTCTCTCTGAAAGGTTCCCGTTGGATACTCTTACTCCACACATACTTATAGCACATCACAGATAGTAAAATTCCTAGGTTAAGGCATCACAAATCAGGAAACTCTAGCCCTAAAATATGAAATACCTAGCCTATCATCTATCATGCATCACTAATATCTCAATAATAACTCATAACACAAATAAGTCAGGGTATTTTGGGAAATCACTGTTCGGGCTATGGATGATTATACACACATCTCCTTCTAGTTTTTCTCTTAAAACTCTTGCTCGTTTTAGAAAAATCATTCCTTTTGAATTTTTTTCTCAAATCCTCAGATTGGGTCCAGATATACCTGAAGGTGCATCCGAATCCCTCAAACCAAGACTCTGATACCAACTTGTAACACCGTAAATTTTCAAACAAGTTTATCATTTAAAATCACATAATTCTCATAACACACTTCACAAAAATCTCATTTATTTATTTTACAAAACTCAACTCCATAATTGTTTGATTAATAATCCAGGATTCTCAAAACAATACTCTTTCTTTGGTGTGTACAATCAAGTCGGTGTCTTCCCGCGATCCTGAGAAAAACCTGAAACACATATCACATAACAAAGTAAGCACGAAGCTTAGTGAGTTCCCCAAAATTCCACACATATCTCAGTAGCCACTCGACGCTATAACTCAATAAGACCCTCTGGTCAATGTGTCTCAGTGGGACCCTCCGTTCCCACATCCTCAAGTTTTGAAATTTAAATTTTATGATTAAATGTTTAATTTGAACTATTAAAATTTCAAACCCTAGAATTTCACAAGTTTAAAATTCAACCTTATACTTTATAATATTATAAGATTAATATGTATATATATATATATATATATATATATATATATATATATATATATATGTATGTATGTATGTATGTATGTATAAATTAAACGCTAGTCTTACCGTTACTAGGCCTCATTTACGAAGCCGATCTATAAGGGGAGTATAAGGTTATGACCTATAAAATGGCCGTTTAATGGGTGTCCACTCTCACCCACCGCTTCCTTGATTGGTGGAGGGTCGTTAGCCGAACGGGTAGGATAGGGCAACCCTTTCCTCATTACTAATTATATTGAATTATAAAAGTAACTAAATTTTTTTACAAAGTTCCCAGTATTAGTTACTTTAGGCAAAAGTGAATTGATGCAATTCCATGAAATTACACTTTGTACCATTGCTAAGACGTTAGTGGAGCGTGTGTGGTTAACCGATACATTAATTAGGTTCTAAGTAAAGGTGGCAAGGGGTGACTCAATGTTTGTCATAGTTCGATGGAGCGTGTGTGGTTAACCAGCACATCGAATATGCGACTGTAACAATGAGGGAACCATGTATATTTGCATGGTTATTCACACACGCTTTGTGATCCTTGGCATCCCAGTCACAAACTAGAGGGGCATATCGAGATTTAAACATGCCATTGAAAAGTTCAATGAACCTCAAAAGATATAGGAGTTTTCAATACATTTATTACTTACTCTCTTTTTCGTTTTTCATGGAGGTCGATTAGTGAATCGTCATTCACTTACCTTCAAATTATTTCCATGTTAGATGACGACATCCCTCTTCTAATTTGTAAATAATGTTGTTGGATCCTAGCCCTAATTTCTCATTTGGGTGTTTAATTGGGGATTCATTTCTAATCAAACTTTGTTCTTTTTCCTTTTCAGATGTCGAACATCAACAACAATGCTTTCGGCTTGAATTCCACCGGCTCATTCTCACTCATGAACTTGTGTGGAAGAGTGATCTTTGATGGGTTCAATTTCAATGATTGGATCCGCAACATCCGAATGGTCACTCGTTATGAGGACAAAGAGTATGCCCTCGATAATAACCTAAAGGAAATCAATGTCAACATGCTTCTGCTGAAGAGATCGCAACCTTTGAGGCCCATGAGCGTGATTCAACGAAAGTCCATTGCATCATGCTAGTGACCAAGACTGCAGAACTCCAGAAGTCCTATGATGACATGTATCCCTATGAAATGCATCAAGAGTTGCTGGACCGGTACCACCAAAGTGCGAGGCAAGAAAGGTATGAGATCATCACTACTAGAATGGGTAATGGAGAGTCTCTTACCCCCATCTACAAAATATGCATAGATATGTCGATCTCCTGCTAAAGTTTAATGTTAACTTTGATGAAGAGCTGGCAATTGACATCATCCTTCACTCCTTGCCTCCCTGCTACAACCAGTTCCGCATGACCTACCACATGAATAAATTTGTCGTTAATCCTAATTGGTGAGAGAAAACACGATCTTAATTAAGGCATGTCTCTTCAAAATTCATCAAAAATGCCCATGCCAATCATCCTAGAAAAATAGGTGCAATATGTTGAATTAGTGTCTAAGTCCATAACTATTTTGGTATGTACTTGACCTGATGGTGCATGGTCCTTTTAGGTTGCCTTCACAAAAGCAACTTGATAGGATGAGTTATGGAGAGAGAGGATTAATTATGATTTATTAATATATTACGAGAATAATATATTAAAGGAGAAATCATATTGTTTAATTAATATTAGTCAAGAATTATTGAGAAATAATTTTGTGGCTAAAAAGATATTAATTAAATAAAGGGGACTGGAACTGTCATCTGTGTGATAGTTGAATATTGGGCTAATGGACTCCATAGAGGATGGAGTGGACGAATTCTATAGGGAAACCCATTAGAAATCATCCAAGGCCTCTAAGGAGGGAGTTCATGGGCTGGTTAGGGCCTAAGCAGTCAAACTAGGGTTTCCTTGTTAGATAACCCTAATAGCCTCACTATTTAAGGACCCCTAGGGCACCAAAAATGTGTGGAACTGACTCTTTTGGGTTTCTAGACGTTTTTGGGTGCCTCTCCTCTTCTCCTTCTTCATCCTCTTGCTCTTGGTGTTTGTGAGCCATTAGAGGAGCGACACTTGTGACTCTAAGCTTTTAGAAGCCAATTGCAAGGAGGATTTGAGATTGTTATTGCTACATAACAATCAAGGTAAGATCTAAACCCTATTCTTATGTTAATATCGATTATCACTTGCTAGATCTAGGGTTTAAAGTCTTGGATGAATGCATGTACAATAGAGAAACCTAGATCCAAGCATTAGGGTTTGCATGAGCGCATAGGATGTTCTTATGGCTATAACTCATCAGTGGTATCAGAGACTTGATTGGTTTCTATTGTATTTATGCTTAATGTTTCATCCTTAATTGCAAAGTCGAGTTTTTGGCCATCTGCCTGACAAACTCGTCGAGTAGGATAAACTCAACGAGTCCATATGGTGACTCGACGAGTTTAGCTATCAGACAGACGGATTTTCGTGATTTTTGCCTATTTTGACTTAGGATAATTGCCATAATTGTTTCAAATTAATAAAATATGAATTTTATTGATTCCTTATGATTATCTTTGTCAAAATAAAAGATTTTGGTCATCTAATTAGATAATTGTTACCTTATTTGATAAATGTTAAATTATTTGAATTATTTGATCATTGTCTTGCATGAAATTGAATTAGGTCATAATTGGATAATAACCAATTAATTGTTTAATTGACTTATCTGTATTTTGATCTAATAGTTTTGAAAGGTTTCAAAACTTGCCTTCACCAAAGCAACTTGATAGGATGAATTATGGAGAGAGAGGATTAATTATGATTTATTAATATATTATGAGAATAATATATTAAAGGAGAAATCATATTGTTTAATTAATGTTAGTCAAGAATTACTGAGAATTAATTGTGTGGCTAAAAAGATATTATTTAAATAAAGGGGACTGGAAATGTCAATTGTGTGATAGTTGAATATTGGGCTAATGGACTCCATAGAGGATGGAGTGGACGAATTCTATGGGGAAACCCATTAGAAATCGTCCAAGGCCTCTAAGGAGGGAGTCAATGGGCTGATTAGGGCCTAAGCAGTCAAATTAGGGTTTCCTTGTTAGATAACCCTAATAGCCTCCCTATTTAAGGACCCCTAGGGCACCAAAAACGTGTGGAACTGACTCCTTAGGGTTTCTAGACGTTTTTGGGTGCCTCTCCTCTTCTCCTTCTGAAAGACCCTGTGTAATGGTTTGGTCTAGGCATACTAGTTAGTGGTAGTGATTGTGTAGTAAAAACCGATTTTGTTTAGTTTACGGTTGTTATGTGTTTACGGCCGTAAAATCCTTGCGGTTGTAATTCAGGTCTATAAATTGGTCATTGTGTCAGACTTTAAAGGTTGTTGATGTTGGATTAGTGTCTAAGTCCATAACTGTTTTGGTATGTACTTGACCCGATGGTGCATGGTCCTTTTGGGTTGCCTTCACCGAAGCAACTTGATTGGAGAAATAAATAGAGAGAGAGGTTATTATGATTTATTAATATGTTATAAGAATAATATATTAAAGGAGAAATCATATTTGTTTAATTAATATTGGTCAATAATTAATTAAGAATTAATTTTGTGATCAAATGTAATTAATTAAACTAGAGGGGTTGAATTGTAATTATGTGATAGTTGCAAAATAGGGTTATGGTTATCCTTGTTAAAGGATGGACGAATTCAAGGATAAGGATATCCTTAAAATCGTCCAAGGTCCAAGAGATAGGGATTTTCAAGGCTTATCTTATGGTTGCTTGATGGGCAAGTAACTAGATAAGGATGAGGACTGAAACCCTAATCCCAACCCTATATAAAGACCCCTAAGGCCTTAGGATTTCGTACACTTGATCCCTAGAGCATCTAAGGACGAATTTCTACCTCTCTCCTCTATCTTTATACCTTCTCCATTTGCTCTTGGTGTTTGTAAGCTATTAGAGGAGTGACACTTGTGACTCTAAGCCTTCCAAAGTCAATTCAAGGAGGAATTGGGATTGTTATTGCTACATAACAATCAAGGTAATATCATAAACCTAATTATATGTTAATATCGATTTCCATATGCTAGAATTAGGGTTTATAGTCTTGGATTCAAAGCATGTGCAATAGAGAAACCTAGATCCAAGCATTAGGGTTTGTATGAGCACATAGGATGTCTTATGACCAAAACCCATCAGTGGTATCAGAGCCTAGACTGGTTTCAATTGTATTGATGCATTACATGTTCAAAAAAATTTCGATTTTTGATGTTCTGGAGGCTGGACTCGCCGAGTCCATAGCTGAACTCACCGAGTCCATGCAGACTCGACGAGTCCAAGCCTGACTCGACGAGTCAACTCGTCAGATGGAGTATATCTCGAGATTTCTTGCTGTTTTTGCCTTGGGATAGTTACCTTATCATATTAGATCAATATAAATCCGATTTTATGATATATTTGACTATATTCTTGATCTAATTGAAGATATTTATCAATTAATAAGATAATTGTTTCCTTATGTGATAATTATTGATAAATTGTTTTGCAAGAAATCATTTAATAAATCAAATATGGATAATTATGTGATTAATTGTTAATTTAGATTATTTGATCCTTATTGTTATGAAATGTTTCATATTTTCCCCTTTAGGTTTTATAGTTTAAATTTGAACCCAAAAGTTTTGTTGTTTTGAAATTTAAATAGTTAAAACCCTAATGTTTTGAAATGTTTCAAAAACATGCCCTCAAGTTTTGGAATTTAAATTTTGATTAATTGTTTAATTTTGATGTATATTTAAATTCTAAACCCTAATGTTTGAAATGTTTCAAAACTTGCCCTCAAGTTTTGGAATTTTAAAGTTGATTAAAAGTTTAATTAGGAATATTAAATTCTAAAACTCTAGTATTGTTTTGAAAAAGTTCAAATCACACCCTTATCGTTTTATTAATTAATTAAGGTGTATAATTAAAAGAGGTTTAATAAATCCATAAAAGTTTAGGTTTACAATTTAATTGAATTAAAAGTATAATTGTTAAATTAGACCACCTAGTATTTTGAAAGTATAAAATACACCCTATACTATATATAACATTAAAAGTCTAACATTATATATATGTATGAGTAAAAGTCAGTCTTACCGTTAGTAGGCCTCATTCACGAAGGTGGTCTATAAGGGGTGTTTAAGGAAATTGCCTATAAAATGGCGATTGAATGGGTATCCACTCTTACCCACGGCACTCTTGACTAGTGGAGGTTCATTAGACGAACGGGTAGGATAGGACGAAACCTTCCATTATAAGTATAATGAATTATCAAAGTAACTAAATGTTTTCATAAAATTCCCAATCTTAGTAACGTAGGCAAAAGTGAATTGATGCAATTCCATGAAATTACACTTTATGCCCTTGCGAAGACATTAGTGGAGCGTGTGTGGTTTACTGGCACACTAAATGGTTCTAAGCAAAAGTAGCAAAGGGTGACTCAATGTTTGTCATAGTTCGGTGGAGCGTATGTGGTTTACCGGCACATCGAATAGGTGACTGTAACATGTGAGGGCACCATGTAAGTTTGCATGGTTATTCACACCCGCTTTGTGATCCTCGGCATCCCAGTCACAAACAAGAGGGGCATATCGAGATTTAAACATGCCATTGAAAGTTCAATGAATCTCAAAGGATCTAGGAGTTTTCATAGATTTAAAACTTAAATTCTTTTTCGTTTTTCATGGTGGAAATTAGTGAATCGTCATTCACTTACCTTCAAATGTTATGCAATTTGGGTTATGGCATCCCTCTCCCGAGTTGTAGAATATTGTGTTGGGTCCTTGCCTTAGTATTTCATTTGGGTGAATTGCCAAGGACTCATTCAATCAACTAACTTGAATTTGCTTTCTCCCGTATTGTAGATGTCAAAGTTCGACAACTATGGTTTTCCCAAATCCCGTGGAACAAGCATTCCACATGAAGATGATATTCCAAGATTTGATCGAGGAACAAGAGATCATACTTCACTTCCTCCTCCTCCTCAAATTATTCTCCCTAACCCACAAGTTCAAAGCCTTGAAAAGTTCAAGATCACTCAAGCCCTTTTGGCAGGTAAACATAATGAAGGAAAATCGGTGTGTGCACACGTCCTAGGGATGAAGTCACACATTGATAGGTTAAGAATGTTGGGATCCGTTGTCTGTGAGGAAATGGCTGTTGATCGGGTTCTTCAGTCACTTCCTAACTCATATAGTGAGTTCGTAAGAGAGTACTATATGATGAACCGCGACGTGACCCTTATAGATTCACATATATGCTTATTGCTGCTGAATCAGAAATGGTTTGGCGCAATAGAAAAGCAAAGTTGATTGGTGAATCTGCCTTCAAGACCTCTATGGATATAGACGATGGCAACGAAAGACATGCTATGATCGAAAGGTTTGATCATAAGAGAAAGGCAATGTCTAAAGTAGTTCCATGTTATGTTCCAAAAGAGTCGATTTGCTTTTATTGCCAAGAGAAGGGGCATTGGAGACGAAGCTGCCCCATTTACCTAAGAGATCTAAGAGATGAGAGAGTCGAAACGTATGGCTCTAATATAGGTAAAATCCATTAACTAACTCTTTTAAGCTTCTATTCTAGATTCTTAATACATAATGTGATAAGATTACAATTGATTTTTTGTAGGATCGAAGAAAAGAAAGGAAGCTTAAGGGAAGAAGTGAGCAGAATCTAACCGTGAAGGAATGGATTTCGATCGCATTTCCCGAAGATTAGATTCTTGAGCTACTACTTAGAGTTAGAATTAGATTGCTAAGAAAGATGTATTAACATAGTTTTTCAATGAATTGCATTGTAAGGACAAATTTTTTCTGCAATAAAATAAATTTTGATTTTATATTATTTATTTATCCTTGCAATGGTGTATATGAAAAATTGATGTTTGAATGTTTCTATTATTAGCAATAATGGATTTGGTTCTTATTTATGTTATTTATGGAAAGTCGAGAATTTACCAAATAGGGAGAGTTTCTCATCGCCCAAGTTTCAATTGGACAGAAATTTGGAATCGCGCAACTTGTTTGCATGATGAATGAGAAATTTCATATTTGGAAATTAGACTAATTCATTGACAAAGTGTCAAGTGAAGGACTAGGAGATCGAGCACACAAAGTTGCGTGTTGATCAAGTTCACCATAAGAGTAACAAGATATTCTTCATGGTTTACTAAAAGTTTAGTAAATATGATTACACTTATAAGATTAAGTGTAATTCGGAATTGATTAAAAAGGTTTAAATCAATAGTAGAACGAATAAGAAGAATCAAGTAGGCAGAAAGATAAAAGTCTCTCAAATCTAAGAAGAAGGGAGAGTACCTTTTATGCTTTATGATAAGTCTTAATGATTAAGAACCATATCTCAATTGATCCTCTAAGCGAGTCTTAGTACAATTGTATGTCTAAGAAGAGGAATCAAGAATTGAAGAAATGGTTAAATCAAGAAGTCAATCATACTTCGTTCCAAAACAAGTCTTAGAGTTAAGACTGTGACATTGAGTGAAAAGTATTAAAAAGGTTTGTAACATTCATCAAATATGGAAAGTTGTGATGTCTTAGATAAGACAAAGACCAACTAGGACCAATTTATGAAGAGTTTTGATAAAAGCTACACTAACTCTTGAATATTTGTTTGTCAAGAAATGTTTATTGACATGAGAATCTTATATGTCAAGGAGTCAGTGGGAGTCTTATTGGTCTTGAAAGGTTTCAAGAACAAATCAAATAAACCTTATCGATCATCACTAGCACACGAGTTGAGGTTTACAACATATCGTGTTGACACTATTTTGTTTCTGTTCCAATCCAATCGAGTTAATTATGCATATGAGTCCTATGAGTTCTCATTTGAATGCATAAAAGGCAAGGACCTTGATCAATGGAAAGTACATTGATAAGAAAAGGTGAGATGCTTAACTACTTCGAAGACATGGTGGGCAGCTGTGCTACCATAAAGGCAAGAAACCGAGATCAAGAAAGTTCGGTCCATATGAGTTTGAATTTGTCGTAAACTTTGGTTTTGACAAATTCACATGGATAGGAACAAATACACCGTTTAAATCTAAGTGTCATAAGATTTCCTCCTTCATGAAAATGATTATGAGGAAATGCTTTCACTAAGAAAGATTTTATGAAGATAGTGATTATAAAATTGCATTCTCGAATTCGATTATGGTTACGGTATCCCTTTCCATAATTTGAATTGTGATGTTTGGCAATTAGTCTTAATTGTTTAGACACACATATGAACTATCTAAGGCAAAGGTGTATAAGTTCAAGAAGCCTTGATAAAAGATTATCAAAGCATTAAGTATTAGAAACATGGACTTAAGAAATTCAATAGGTATTGTTTTTCTGAAAGTTAAGATGTTTATGAATACATGTCGAAGCTAGTGGGAGCATAAGTGTTATGTTTTATAGTAATCATCATGATAGTGGGAGCATAAAAGTTATGATTGTATGATTATTATGGAAAGTATTGCAAGTTGGCAATATTAATTATAGAAAACAAGAGTCATTCTTTGCAAAGTTGTAAGGATGGAATAGTTGTTTTGCTATAATTAAGGGAGAGAATATTATGTGTCATTTCAAATCTAAAGGCTTAGGTTGAGAAATGTTAATAAATTTAGTCAAAGGTAAATAGTGTGTTCTTAAAATTTCGATTATGATTACGGCATTCCTCTTCACAATTCGAATTTTGAGAACATAGCAAATAAAACATTATGCGTCGTGTCCCATACGCTTCGGGTATAGGATCGATTGCAAATGTTTTAATGTTTGACCATTCTAAAATTCGAAAAATGTCTAGCGCATTTAGAGGAAAAAAGGACTAGAATCGGTTTTGACTAAAATAATTAAACAACTATCAAAGGACAATCCAAAGTTCGACGAGGATTGGTCGCTTGTGAGTAGTTGGAAGTATAGTATTGGAAAATATGGAAATGTTTCCATATTGGATGGACCATATCGAAATTATTATGAATAGATAAGATTCTATTAAGAATGAGTTGTCATATGGAAAATATGGAAGCGTCTCTAAGATTAGAAACTTTTATGCGAAAGGATGTTCAAAGGAAAGTACTTTGAGTGAGAGACATCATATCTAAGGAATTGTCTTGTAACAATCTCCGATAGAGGACTTTGTAATATCATTGGCAATAGTCTTTGTGACTTTGGTGCAGTGACATTACGAAAGGATCGTTGCATAAAATGTTAGAATCTAGCCTACTCTATAAGTGGCAAGAATTTGATATTCGTAAACTTATGGAAAAGGATTAGGAGTTGTGAAATGAGAATGATTGGAAATGTGTTCAATTTGGTCTATTTCACAAAGTAAGAACCATAGGTTAACATTGTGTGCATGCTAAGAGCATGGGACAAGTGTAATAATCCAAGTAAGAAGTTGATTAACCGAAACGACAAATAATGAGTAATCGATATGGTGATAAATAAAAGGTGTTTTATTTATGCTCAAAGGATTGAGGCCATATGGGATTAGTATTATTCTTGTGTTTCACATTTACATGTTTTGACTTCCAGAATAATTGAGTTTATTATGAATAATCGAATTATTCGAACGGGCCACAGTCGTTCATATGTTAGAAGTAGATATGAATGAAGGCTGTCGTGAATTGGTGTGTGGATTGTCTAAAAGAGTATTAGACATAAGCAAATGTTTGCTGCAACGTTCATGAGTGCTTATGAATATGAATTTGAGCATTGGATTAAACCCACGCTCACTTGGATCACTCCATGAATTGTATCATGAGTGATTGGTGAGAAGATAACATCTTGTATTCTTGAAACCGAGATGTGTGAGTTGTATCTTGCGAATCGGTTGCACATTGATAATATGTAAATGCACTAGTAACTTGGTGTTATAAAACATATTGTTGTGTGTGATTCGGTGCGTGAGTGCAAGCAAGCATTGTATCAAAGTTTATCCGTTCCTTTTATCCAAAGTAGGATAAAAGCGATATCTTTGGGTCCCTCAATGATTTAGTGATGACAAACGTAAATGCTCGGCCGGGCTAGGGCTAATTTGATTTGTTCAATTAGTCAGTCGTCATAAATCGGAAATCGAGATATAGTATAAAGAGAATGATTTGAAATCATATCTCATATGAAATCTAGAATGGAGGAATATATGATCCCTTATCTAAGGACACGCGTATCTGATAGGATCAGAGTTGACAGCGGCTTTGGAAAGCTACGATTGCAGATCAGGATCTGAAGTCATACACATAATAGTTGTTAGACTTATCCAAGTGGGAGACTGTTGGATTAGTGTCTAAGTCTTATGACCAAAACCCATCAGTTGATGCCTTCGTGTTTTCTCCAAGTTATATATGACGCTTTATTGCTTTAAGGCGTATGCAAGCTTGGTTCGTTTGTTATTTGCTTATTGTTTCGTCTTTTGCTTCTATTATTTGTCTTTGATCATTGGTAGATCCGTTTTCGGGCTTTACAATTGGTATCAGAGCAAGACCAGTGTCAAAGATGTCCTACAATTGCGATTTTGCTCAAAACGATATTCACAGCGAAAGAAGGGTTTTATTCCAGTCGAATTTCGTGTGTTCAGAAGTTCACGATCCGAGCTTACGGCCGTAAACACCAAGTTCACGGCCGCAAGCTATTCAAGGCTCAAACACCGCAAACGATTTTCTTCTCCAGCAAATCGAGTTCCTGATTTAAGGCTTTAATAATCATATTTCATTGCATTTAAATTCCTAAAAATAAAATAAATTTTTAACAGAAAATCATTGGCCGTAAATCGATTATCTGATAATCGATTTTAGATAAATTGCGTCTTTAATTTTCTGTTTCAGAATTTACAAATTTCACGGGCCGTAAACAAGGAGTTTACGGCCGTAAACATTTCTCGGTCGTAAACATTTTCTCGGCAGTAAACTTGTCCTGAATCTTAATTAATTAATTTTCAGAATTCAGAGTAAAGAGTAAATTAATTAATTTTTTTAATCGAAAGTTAAGTTTTATTTAATAATTAATTAACTTTAATTTAAATAAAAAATGGAATCACAAAATCCTAATCAATATCAAGAACTCGATGCTGTGATGGGAACAACCACGCGTATTCCAAGACTCATGTCCGTTGATGGTTTCCTCGAGTGGAAATATAGAATTGAGAAATATATAAAGATGAAGGACTTCAAGATTTGGAAATGTGTTATAAACGATCCAGTCAGAATCACCACTACAGTTGGGGGGCAGGTGGTTGACAAGAAAATCGAAAACTACACTGATGAAGATTTTGAGAGTGTAGAAGAACAAGAAAAGGCATTGGCCATTTTGACTATGGCCCTATCTCCAGACATTGCTCAAGGATTCAGAGAGTATACTTCTACTAAAGCACTGTGGGAAACCCTTATTGAGGTATATGAGGGAAATGAAGACATGCGAGAGAGTCGCCAAGATATGCTGAGGCAACGATTCAACATGTTTAACTATGTGTCTGGAGAGACTCTCGAGGCTCAACTGCAGCGATTCATAACTCTCAACACGGAGATGACTGTGGCAGGGATCTTCTATACGAAGTCAGAAATTAATAAGAAGCTACTAAATGCTCTCCCAAAATCTTGGGACATGAACGTAGCTGTGATTAAGAAGACTAAGGATCTCAATTGCCTTTCTCTAGCTGAAGTGATGGCTGTCATCAAAGCGTGTGATATTGATGACAAGCAGCGAGAGATCAATCATGTGAACTCCTACTCAGCTGCCAACCTTGGCATTTCAACTAACAATGCTCTTTCTTCTTTCTCTTATACCTCTGCAGGTTTATCTTCCTCTGCACCAGTCACTCCCTACCCACAAAGTCAATCATTCCTGTCTACCCAAACTGCTCCATCTTCAAATGTAGCCTCTTCTTCAAAAGGAAAGGAGGGTGATGAAAACCTTGTCTTTGCATATCTTGATCAAATCCATCCGGAGGACGTTGAGGAAATGGACATCACATGGCAAATTGCCATGGCTGTATTTAGGGCAAAACAGTTTGCTAAAAAGACAGGGAAGAACAATTGGGGAATGAGCGCTGATAAGAAGGTTGGATTCAACAAAGGAAAGCTTCGGTGTTTCAATTGCCACGAGCCAGGGCATTTTGCTCGTGATTGCCCACACCCCGATAGAAGGGTTAATAATGACAGAACAATGGTTGCAGTTGGGAACAACCGAAGCAGTGGTCAAGCTAACAATGAAAACGCTATGGTTGCGCAATCTTTCGATTGGGGTGATCAAATACAAGCTCTCAACTTATCTGGACCAGAAAATGCTCATCTGGAATAGGTAAGGGATGATGCTCCAGCAGGGATTGTAGTAGCTGAAGATAGTGTGATGAAGCTACAGTTTGCTTTGATGGTATCCTCTTCCCATGAACCTAATTCGTCTAAGGTAAGTCTCCCATCATGCTCTAAGGCTTGTATAGATTATGTAAAAACATTATAGGATAAAATTGAGACATTAGGCAATGAAGTAGAAAATCTTAGGATTCTTCGTGAACTTAATGAAAAATTAATAAGAAACGTAGACGACCTTAGATATGAAGGGTACCAACTTCGAAAAGGACAAAAACCACTTAAAGCTCAACTAGAATCGAAAATTAAGGAATTTAGGAGACTCCAGGAAGACTATAGTAACAAATGTGAAAACTATGATTATGTAGTCAAACAAAATGCTGAGCTAGTGGCTGAAGTTGAATGTTTGAGAGGAAAATTTGAAACTGCCAAACTTGATGTTAGAAAATATGATTTCTCAAGTGAGGTGGTTGCAAATATGATACACCAAAGTATGCAGTTTAAAAGGAATCAGTCAAAAGGTCTAGGGTATAATCATGTACCCCCTCCTTTCAATCATTCATATGTGCCCAAGCCTTTGTCCAAAGAAGAGATTGCCAATGATTTATTTATGGTTTATGGCAAGCCCTCCGGTCTTATTTCGGGAGGATTTATTAATGTTGAAAGTACTAACATTTCTACTTCTCCTGCAGATCAATCCTTGAATCAGTCAAAGCACGAAGTTGAAGTATGTGTTTCTGAAAATAAAATCGAGTCTAAACCTGAAGTTTTCATTTTAAATAAAGACAATTCTTTTTCAAATGTTTTAAGCGACAATATTTCTTGTGGTGTTTTTAATTCTTCTGATACAGTAGTTGTTACTTCTGATACTATTTTGAGTGCTTCTAATATGTTTGATAAATTTTTGAACAATTTGGTTGACAATTTGATTGTTTGTGATAAAAATGTTGAGACACCACTAGTTTCACAACCCTCAACAAGTATAGCACCCTCACTTGCCTCACAACCTAATAATGTTGCATGTTTCTGTGAGACAAGCAAGGGTGTTTGTAGGGAAAACGAATCTAATAAATGAAGAACAAGTTCTAACAATAACAAGCAGATTTGTTTTAATTGTGGTACTAGTGGTCATATTGCTAGAAATTGTCTTAATCGAATGTTTGTGAGTCATAATCTTCCAAGAGGGGAGAACGAGTTCAGAGGAAGGTCTTTAAATAGAAATTCCTCTAGAAGTCGCTCTCGAAATGATGATTGGGCAGATGAACGAAATAGAAAAAGGGATATTTTTCACAGACATAAAAAGGTTTTTAATCACCATGTCCCGAGCAGTCTGCCAAAAAGGAGAATAGCCACACCATGGTCAAGCTCATCCCAAAGCAGTAGTGGATCTTCAACCAACTCTGGTAGAAGTCACACATGCTTTGAGCAGATTGTTATGCATAAAATGACAAAGC
Source organism: Lactuca sativa (assembly GCF_002870075.4). Lineage (NCBI taxonomy): Eukaryota > Viridiplantae > Streptophyta > Magnoliopsida > Asterales > Asteraceae > Lactuca > Lactuca sativa. The sequence continues at coordinate 37,049,743 of NC_056623.2, forward strand.
TAACTGAGATTTTCAGAAAACCTAATTATAAATGGAGGCCCAAACTTGCTCCCAATACATCATCTGTGTCCTCAGAGAAGTTTAAGTGCAATAAATCTGGAAAGGCATCAGGATCACCCAGGAAGATCATGACCTGGGTGCCCAAATCTAATTAAACCCGCACATTTTGCAGGGACAGTTGCGGGGAAATGTCGTCAGACCCTGGTTCGTCGACAGTGGCTATTCCTGGCATATGACGGAAGATATCACCCAACTGCACAACATTCAATCATTTAATGGGGGGTATGTCTCTTTTACGGGTGGATATGGAGGGAAAATCACTCAAAGATGAACCGTGTCAAATGGAGTTCTAAGTTTCGAAAACGTAAATTTCGCTCCCGAGTTGAAACATAGTCTGTTAAGCGTTTCTCAGATTTGTAACAAAGGCTATTCTACGCATTTCACTGACAAGGAATGCATGATCTTAAAGCCAGGATTTGTCATCCCAGAAGAATGGATTCTCGCAAAATCAAAAAGGGATGGGAACACCTATATCATTGATATGAATAGCAATCTCCCAGAACAAGTTACTTGTTTATTCTCCAAGATCTCCGAGCAAACTGCAATGCTATGGCACCGAAGATTAGGTCATGCTAACGTTAAGAATCTAAATCGTCTTGTGAAGAATGAGATGGTCCGTGGGTTGCCCATCAAGGACTTTATTACGTTTGAAAAATGTGTGTCATGCGCTCAAGGAAAGCACCATTGAAAGTCGCACTTGCCAAAACAGGTTAACTCAATCAGTCAGGTTCTTCAATTACTTCACATGGATTTGTTTGGTCCAGTAAACGTGCTAAGCATCAACAGAAGTTCTTACTGTTTAGTTGTGATTAATGATTTCTCTCGATTTACGTGGGTTTTCTTTCTATCCAACAAAGCTGGTGTCACTGAATTGATCAAGAAGTTCATTGTACTTGTTGAGAATCAGACCAATCATAGGGTGAAGGCGCTTCGTACCGATAATAGAATAGAGTTTAAGAATTCTGTTCTCAATAACTTCTGCACTGAAAAGGGTATCCTACGTCAGTTTAGTTCAGCTCATACACCTCAACAAAATGGTGTTGCTGAAAGGCGGAATAGAACACTCAAAGACGCTGCAAGAACGATGATGTGTAACTCAAAGCTGCCTGTTTTCTTTTGGGCGGAGGCGATAAACATTGCCTGTTATGTTCATAATCGAGTGCTTATCAACAAAGCTCAAATGAAAACTCCATATGAAATTTACTATGGACACAAGCCGTCAGTCAGTCACTTCCGAGTATTTGGCTGTCCTTGCACCCTTCTTCACCTAGATGCCAACCTGAAGTTTAATGCCAAAGCCGATGACTGCTACTTTGTAGGGTATGCTGCTCGCACCACTTATAGAGTCTACAATAAGAAAACCAAACAGATTGTGGAATCCTATGACGTGCGTTTGTTGGAAGAGAATGAGATAGACGCAAGAGTGGGTCCGGATTGGTTGTTTGATTATACGTCACTTTTCAAATCCTTAAACGTGTATTCAAATGATGTATCTAGAAGTGGTTCGCATTGGAAGAGTATCTATGAAGATGAAGACGAAGAAGTCGTGTACAAGCCTGTATCTAAACCTTCTGATTCATCGAAAGGAAAATCTAAAGCTTCACTTGAAGGAGAGTCCTCTGACTCGCACAAGGGAGGATCTTCTGCTGCATCTAAGGGGGAGCCTTCTGCTACAACTGAGGGGGAGCTTTCTGCTGCAATTGAGGGGGAGTCTTCTGCAACATCTTCGGGAAAGTCCTCTGCTACTCCTCAAGGGGGGCCGTTCTTGGAACATGATAGTCCTCAATAAGTCCACAATGATTCTTCTGATGTTGAATCGACACCTCACATATCTACAGAGAAAGATTTCGTTCCAAATGATGCTTTCGTTGTCTCTTCAATCCTTATGGAATTACTCTTCCCTGATTTTATTGCAGATGAGTATGTCGCAGAACCATCTGGTACTACTCAACCAGCAAATCAAGGAGGTCTCAACATTCACTCTACCTGTTTCTCTCAATGACATCAGCCAAGAAATACCTTCTAGGGTTCAACGGGATCATCCGATCGAAAACGTCATTGGCCAGCTAGATGAAGGTGTTAAAACTAGAAGTCAGAATGGAGACGTGAATACATGTTTGTACTCTTGCTTTATTTCTCAAATTGAGCCCAAGAATGTAGAAATGGCTCTAAACGAACCTAGCTGGGTGGATGCAATGCATGAAGAATTGCATCAATTTGAAAAACTCGGTGTTTGGAAGTTAGTTGAGTTACCGAAGGTCAAGAAGTCTCTTGACACACGATGGGTCTATCGCAACAAACAGGACGATTCAGGAGTTATTGTGCGAAACAAAGCTAGACTGGTAGTTTGTGGGTTTCGACAAGTCGAGGGTCTTGACTACACTGAAGTTTATGCTCCAGTAGCTCGCCTGGAGGCTATTCGTATCTTCCTAGCGTATGCTTCGTATATGAACTTTACTGTCTTTCAAATGGATGTCAAGACTGCCTTCTTGTATGGCAAGGTGAAGGAAGAAATCTACGTTGATCAACCTCTAGGGTTTGTCGACTCGAAGTATCCTAATCATGTCTATAAGTTGGACAAAGCGTTAATTATATGGGCTGCATCAAGCTCCTAGAGCATGGTATGCAACCCTAATAAAGCATTTGCTAGAACATGGTTACACTCGCGGCACTATCGATCAAACATTGTTCATAAAGCATGTCGACGAGGACCAGATACTCGTACAAATATACGTCGATGACATAATCTTTGGATCAACAAGCCAAAAGCTTTGCAAAGAGTTCGAAAGTGTAATGAAGAAAAGATTTGAAATGAGCTCATTGGGAGAAATGACCATGTTTTTGGGGCTTCGAGTTAAACAGAATTCAACCGGAATCCTGCTACATCAAGCCAAGTATGTGGAGGATATTATTGAGAAGTTTGCACTTCACGATGCTAAATCTGCTTCTACACCGATGGCTGAACGACCTCTCCTGACTCCAGATCCTGAAGGCGAGTCCGTAGATCAAACTCTTTATCGATCGATGATCGGATCGCTGATGTATCTTACTGCAAGTCGACCTGACATTATGTTTGCAGTCTGTCAATGCGCACGATATCAGGCTAATCCTAAACTTTCTCATCTTATTGTTGTTAAAAGAATTTTTCGGTATATCAAAGGAAGCCCTAAATTGGGTCTTTGGTATCCGAAGAATTCTGAATTTAATCTTTATGCTTTTATTGACAGTAATTATGGAGGCTGTGAGCTTGACAGGAAATCAACTTCAGGAGGATGTCAATACCTAGGTGACAAATTAGTTTCATGGCAATGCAAGAAACAACACATTGTCTCGACTTCAACAGCAGAGGCAGAATACGTTGCTGCATCAGCTTGCTGTTCTCAAGTTATCTGGATCCAACATCAACTGTTGGACTATGGTTTGAATTACTTCGAAACCCCTATCTATTGTGATAATGAAGCGACAATTCAAATAGCTAAAAACCCAGTCCAACACTTTAAAACCAAGCACATCGACATTAAAATTCACTTTATCAGAGACTGTTATGAACGATCTTTAATTCGAATCGAACAAGTCCACACTGATAACAATGTGGCGGACTTGTTCACAAAGCCATTTAACAAAGCTCATTTCGATGTGCTTGTCGGATTTTTGAAAATGATACGTTTTGAGGATTAAGTTTTTTTTCTTCTTTTTCTTTTTCTTTTCTCAATTTATTTTTGGTTTTATTAGTTTAGTTTAAAATTTGCGCATAATTTTGTTTCGTATTCTCACCCATGCACCAATTTAGGGGGAGAAATAAAAATCCAAAAACAACAAAAAAAAACAAAAAATTATAAAAAATCCAAAAATAGTGTCATTTCTGTTCAACATTTTAAAATTTATTGTTGACAAATTCGGGTATAAGTACTGTGATGGGAAATGAAATTAACAAGTGATAAAGGGCAACCAGAATCGGCGTAACGTACCTAAGTTGAATCGTCTACGCTTTGTACTCGATGTGCTGGTAGGCACGAAAGATTTTAAATGGACTTGACTAGGAAAGTTGAACCTAATGAATTTAAAGGACTTGACGAACTTTGACCTAGTTAGATCCGTTTAACCTGATGTCACGACTCTCGGATAGGTTGAGAAGGGAGATATACATGAGAATCTACTCGTCACATTAATTGAACCCGTACTTGGAACCGTGGCTTAACTTTTCCTCGATGTGCGGATTTTGTCCTTAATTCCGGTTGGATGGGGCGACTGGTAAATTCCGATAAACTAGGTCTGTAGAATATCATTTTCTTTCTATCCATCTGTTAGTCATATGTTGTCTCCTTTGCGTGACTTCCAATCCGACCTGGTACACAACATATGCAACTTTATTTCTCTGCAGGGTATATATATACATGTGTGAAATACTTCTTATCTGTTAGCCATATGCTGTCTCCTTTGCGCGACTTCTAATCCGACCTGGTACATAGCATATGCAACCTTCTTCTTCTCAACCCCTATGAAATATTTAGCAATAGAATTCTGAATCTCTTCTCTCTGAATGGTTGTCTGCTAACCCGGTGTAAGGAGTACTCTGGAAGTTCTTGATGGCTGGGGCATATCAGGAAGCAGGAAACACGTTCCAGTACACTTAAAATTGAACTCATACAAATTGTCTGTAGATCTCGCTGCTCGATTTAGGTGGACAACAATATCCCTGGATGTAGTCAGTTAAATGGTCATAAGGTGAATTTATTTAAGATTTAGGAGTTATCATAATTACAGAAATTTACAATTAGATATATGTCTGAATCATGTCATTGGTAAAATGTCTAAAAATGTCACAAATCTTTCGTGTTTAAGTGGACCACAATACTGGCAATCGATCAGACGAAGATGTGAAGATAAGGGTACCGACAAGTGGAATAAGGCCGTCCAACAACTTTGATCCAAGCATCACAAAAGTTATAGTGGTTAAATTTTGTTGTGTAAAAAAATTATTTTTAGTTAAAATATTTTTCTCAATTTTATTTTTATTTTTATTTTTTATTATTTTTTAAAAAATGTTATTTTTAATTTTTATTTTTTAATTTTTATTATTTTTACTATTTTAGTTTTATTCTTATTTCGTTTTTTTGGTATTTAAATTGTATTTTGTTAGACTTTATTTTATTTTTATTTTTTTATTTATTTTCGAAATTAAATTAATCCTCAAAGTTTTTTCTGATTTTAATTGTTGGAAGTTGGAAATACTGGGTAGTTATCAGGTAAGAGGGTAAGTGAGGGTGAAAAGGAGTAAAAAGGAGTTCACTGCCGGAATCTCCCCATTCACGAGATTCCGGCCGCAAACTCTTCTTAAGCCCTCTCAAAAAGCTCAAAAAATTTTCTTTGATTTTCGGAAAACCGCTTACACCATCACAAAGGTAATCACTTCTAGATCCCAAATATGTATTTTGTTTCGTGTTTCACCGTGCCATTATGCCAGAAATTGCAAAAATAGATCCGACGGAGCTTACGGCCGTCAACTCCAAGTGTTTGAAATTTGGATTTGTTTCTAACTTATATTGATGCTACGGATGTTTACATTTACATATCTTCAAGTATTGTGCATCAATTCGATAGGCAGGATCGATTTTTGGCGATTTTTTGATTGACGGTTCTTCGGCCGTAAACTCCTAGTTTACGACCCTAGAACAATGAGTTTACTGCTTAAGTTTTGAATGTATTAAATAAGGAAATATTGTGTGATAACTTTTCAAAAGGGTCCTCAGACCGTAAACTCTAAGTTTACGGCCCAAGAACAAATTTTTCGATCTTGGCAGTAAACTCGATCTTCACTTAATTTTATTTTGAGGTTTCTTACAGTTGTGTTTGAGTGCAGACAATGGCGAACTTAAAATTTGCAGATATGCACAACCTAGCAATTGTACTCGCGGACCCTCCGGCTGTTCATTCGGATATGCGTTCGATGATTCATCGATTGCGTGAATGCTGCTTAGCATCCACAATCACTATCAATCCGGTGGTTTATCAAAGTTTAATACGCGAGTTTTGGGCGACTGCAGAGACACACATGGATAATGATGGCAATTTTACGGTGAAGGCAAAAGTACAGGGTCGAGAGATTGTCATTAATGAAGGCTTTATTCGTGAAGCGTTGCTAATTGATGATCAACCCAATTTCCCGACAGAGATTGGAATCGAGGATGTTCAAAGGGTTCTACGAAGAATGAGTTACGAGGGAACTTTTCCGCCGACGTTGGAAAAGTTGTTACATCCAAACTGGAGGTTTTTGGGCCATGTTTTTGTAAGCTGCATCTCGGGAAGGAGGTCTGGGGCAGATGAGATTTCTCAGCGCACAACTGGTGCTCTGGTATCTCTTGCTGCTGGGTTTCGCCTTAATTTCTCAAAGTTCATCCTTGAGGAATTTGTTATCAACATCAGAGCTTCTACTCGGGATACTTTTCTGTTGTATCCCCGTTTCGTACAAGTGTTCATTAACATTCAGTTTCCAAACGTGAGGAAGACGGGAGAAACATTGGATATGAAGTCCTTGGTCCCCACACGGTGGGACTCATCAAACAAAATCGAAAAGGCAAAGTCATATTTCAAGGACTATATCCTCTTGAAAATTTTGGGAAGTTTACTGAACTGGATGAAACACTAGAGTCTTACGAGTCGTCCGAGCAAACATCCTCGGAGCAAGCATCTGCTGAGAAATTAACTCCATCCAACGTTGTTATAGATGTATCTGAGGATGAAGAAACCGAGAAAGAAGACTCACCAACTCCCAAAGTTCAAACTGTCTCAGAACATGAAAAAGAGTTGAGTGATGATCAAGTTGGTGGAGAGATGAGTATTGGTAAAGAGAGAAATGATTCTTTTGATGATCTTGATTTAACTGGTTTTGATCGCGATGATATTGCAGCTTCTTTGGCAAGCAGTGCTAATGTTGTGTCTCATGAAAATCTTGACACAATTTTCCATAATGTTGATGATGTTGGTTTTCACACAACTGAGACAAGGAAATCAAGCGAGACGTTTGATACGCGAACTCCTACTTCAAAGCAAATGGTGTCGACTTCTATTCCTATGGAGATGGTTATGGGATGTTCCCCTCCTGTGTCCGTTTCTCCTACTCCCGAATAGTTTGTGAGTGTGTTTTCTCCAGAAGCTGACCAACCACAATCTAAAAGAAGAAGACTTGATGCAAGACAATCCGAACTGATCACAAGTTTGGTTAGTGGTCTTCCTACCCCACCTATCACTGCTACTACTACAAGGCTCACCACTACAAAGATGTTTCCTACTGGTCTGAGTTTAACATTTGATGTTGGTGGTTCCTCTGCACCACCTGGTTTCTCAGTTCCTAGATACCGTCGAGATGTTGCTTCTGAAAGGCTGGCGTTGCACATGGCTGAAGAACAACTTTTATCGCCAGATCCTCGAGGAAAGGGTGTTTCCATTGAAGAAGGTGGTGCTAGGGATGACAATCTTACTCTTGCTGGTCTGCAGAAAGAAATTTCGGTTCTTAGCCAGAAAAATATTGAACTCGATATTCAGGTGGCAGAGCTTCGTGCCGAGAATGTCGGTTTTCGTATCCAAGTATCCAAGCTACAATCAGATAAATCTAGTCTTGGCGGAGAACTGGCTGAACTCTAAAAGGATAAGAAGCTGAAAAGCAAGCAGATCTTCGATTTACAAGATCATTTTAATCTACTGACTTCGAGCTATTTTGAGCTAAAGAAGAAACTTGAAGTTGATCTTGGTGAGAGATACCAGACGTTTGTTGAAGAACAAAGGATTAACCTTCACGTACAAGCTTTTCCGGTTGACCTACCAGTCGGTCAGTCCTCTGGTACTGCTGAACGTGTTGTAGTTGAACCTCCATTGGCTCCACACATTCGAGAACTTATTTGTCGTAATCAAGAAGATGATGTTCAAAGAGGACAATTACTGTTTAAACGGAATACTAATCAGAATACATCTCAGAGCGAACCCTTAATAATTGTTACTGATCTTGAAGTTGTTAGGTTCCAGGATACATTTGGGGATAGATCAGGAGTGGCTGCATGGGGATTTCATGACCCTCTCACAAAGTGGTTTGTCATTCGTAAGAGTGGTAATTCAGAGTTGTATAAGGATATTCATGCATTTGGGTCGTTTACGAGAATTGATCTGACGGAGTTGTCTCAAGCTCCGTTCATCAATCTTTTCAACACTCCTCAAGTTACTCAGTTTAAGCACTTTCTGGATGATCAAGTAAAGAAAGGATTTCCATCGATGCCGACGGCAGAATCAGTTTTATTTGAACACCCAGATGTCTTGGAACCGTCCACTGACAAGCCGTTACAGGTAGTGATGTGGCCCGCAACGAAACAAGTCAAGCAGTTTCCTGTGCTTCAAGGCTATCAAGATGGATCTCTCAGTGCTTTGGAATGTTGGGTCTATGATGAAAATACATCTGGAGCGGTCATCAAACTTAAGAATGGGTGTATCCGTTTGTACGATCGCAGAGACTTGCTGCAATTCAGGAAATGGGATATTCATTATCTTAGCAACTTTCAAATTAAAGTTGTTGAAGATATATACGAGGAAGGAGCCAAGGTGTATACAACAATGGTCGCGGAGATTCTAAGCAAGAGAATGTGGAATGGAGCGATGGGCCAGATGGACGTGATGATTGTCGACAAAGGAATGGGTTCGAGCTAGTCTAAACCAAGGGGGAGATTGAAAGACCCTGTGTAATGGTTTGCTCTAGGCATACTAGTTAGTGGTAGTGATTGTGTAGTAAAAACCGATTTTGTTTAGTTTACGGTTTTTATATGTTTACGGCCGTAAACTCCTTGCGGTTGTAAGTCAGTTCTATAAATAGGGTGTTGTGTCAGACTTTAAAGGTTGTTGATGCCTTCATGTTTTCTCTAAGTTGTATCTGACGTTTTATTGCTTTAAGGTGTATGCAAGCTTGGTTCGTTTTTTATTTGCTTATTGTTTCATCTTTTGCTTCTGTTATTTGTCTTTGATCATTGGTAGATCCGCTTTCGGGCTTTACACCTTCTTCATCCTCTTGCTCTTGGTGTTTGTGAGCCATTAGAGGAGTGACACTTATGACTCTAAGGTTTCAGAAGGCAATTACAAGGAGGATTTAATATTGTTATTGCTACATAACAATCAAGGTAAGATCTAAACCCTACTCTTATGTTAATATCGATTATCACATGCTAGATCTAGGGTTTAAAGTCTTGGATGAATGCAAGTACAATAGAGAAACATAGATCCAAGCATTAGGGTTTGCATGAGCACATAGGATGTTCTTATGGCTATAAACCATCACATTAATCACTTGAGAACTCATCATTGTTGTAAAAAAATCCCTTTTAGTAAAATTGCACCAATTTTGAATTTGAATTAACTACCACAGAAGGAAACGTGCCACTTTGTTTTGCAGTCGTTTCACAATCACTGATCTACCCTTCATTTCGCAAGAAATGAAACTGTGTCCATTGGAATTACGACCAAGATTGTATCCATAAGAGAACTTTCAGAACAGTAACCAAAGTTAAGTAGATTTTCATTTAGTCACAGGAAGAATGACTAGAACCACTAACTAGACTTTATGACATCTTGGTTCAAGTTGGTTTGAATTGAGACCTTAAGGATTTCAAGTGAAGTGTGTGAAAGTGCTAGAGAAAATAGATTTTGGAAACAGGAAAGGTTGGTAGTGCATCACGTTATCTTATGGTGATAGTAAGCGATCATCACACAGAGTTTTATAGCACCATATGTTTTGAATTGTTTTGATCCGAAACCTAAGGGTGCTATGTGAAATGTGATATAGATATGGATGAAAGAAATAGATGGAGTGATGGTGGTACATTGAAACATAGTTCGTTTCATCCGTCAATTCAGAAGTTACAATATAGAATTTGTAAACAAATTCACCGTCAATTCCTTTTTGGTATTATTTTGTGGGTCTCACTCTTCATCATGGTGATAACGATGAAAAGATCATAAACATTGTTTTTAGAACACCTACATCCTAGTAGTTTTTATACTAGAGATGTCTTGGGATTTGTGTCATATTGTGTGCATAGTGTAAGAAATATGAGATAACTAGATGGAAAAACGAATTTCTCACATCTCATGGAGATAATGACATTGATCATAAGAAGAATTTTTGAATAACCATAATTCTGAACTGATATAAATTTGTAATGTCAAGGGTTAAACAAAAATTATGTTTAACATAGTAAAGGAACCCTGTGTTTGAGTATGTATGTACTCAAGACGTCATGTGCAAAGATATATTGTTCTCTCTCGTTCTGAAATTTATTTTGTCGATATCTTATTCTCTCACCATCAACAGATGATATCTTGACCTGAGACCAATCTTTGAAAGATAGCTTGTGACTTATAGTTCATCAAACAAGTCATCGATTCTAGGAAACATGTATCTATTCTTCACCATCGCTTTATTCAACCCCTGTAGTCTTTGCACATTCTCATGATTCCATCCTTCTTCTCTATGAATAGCATAGGAGTTCTATAGGGTGATGAACTAGGCCTGATTAAACTTTATCCAATAATGCATGAAGTTGTAACATAAGCTCCTCCATCTTTGTTGGTGCTAATTGATAAGGTGCTTTTGCTATTGGTTACATTCCAGGCAACAAGTCTATCTAGAGCTCTACTTGTCTAGTAGGTGGTATTCCAAAAACATCTTCTAGAAGTACTTCCGGAAAGTCACTAACTATCGGTATTATTTGTATTTCCTCTTTCTATTTCTGTACATCAATCACAAATGCCAAGTATGATGTACATCCTTTGTCCAAACACTTCATGGATTTCATTATAGTGATGATTCAAGAATTCATTATGTGTTTGTCCCCTTACACCATAAATGGTTCTCATCTTGGAGGATTTATTGTTACCATCTTCTTTTTACATAATATTTCGGCATCGTTTGCACTTAACTAATCGATTCCTCATATTACATCGAAATAATTTAACTCAATTGGAAATAATTCCTCATGGAACATATTTGTAACGCCCGTAGATCCGGGCCAGTCAAGTTAGAGGCAATAAGTGTCGAAAACCAATTTTTGACAAAAGATTAATTAGAATAAATAATTTGAACCATGTTTTAGTATATGTCACAAGGTTTCCGTACATATAAAGAACGCCGAAATCCGAGTTATAACGAAGAAGTTATGACCCGTCGAAGTTTTGCGACGAAACCGACACGACACCGGGAAACGTAAATAGTGAATTTACGATGGAAGAATTTTTAGCCTTAGTGATATAAACCAAAGTTGTATTATATGTTAAACCAAGAACATACAAAAAAAAAAGAACGCCTAAATCTGACTTCGTCTGAGGAAGTTATGATTTTTTCTAATATTTGGCATAGCAGTGCACGGCCCGAAACTCGAATTTTAGTTCAAGCGGTTTTTGGCTTACGCAACCTTAATGAGAGTTGAAGATCTCATTAATAGGAACTCAACAGTAAAAAGAAAGACGAAAACGGATTCCGTATGAACGAGTTACGAATTCTTCGCGGTCATTTAGCAGTCTAAACTCCTCCTACTGTTAAATTTGAGATCGGTCGAGAATTAGCTGACGAAGTCTTAATGAAAGTTGCAGATCTTGTTTTTACCTACGTGTGGATATAAAGAACGTCGAAAACAGGGTTCGTATGCGAACGTTATGAATTTTTCAAAATCGGCTGATTTCCACCCTGTGTGCGATGCCACGTGTCAGCACCAGGCTTTGCCTTGGTGCCCAACTAGGCTCACGACGTGAGCATCAAGAAACTTACGACGTGAGTGACCCTCCAGCCTCCTATAAATAGAGATGCCCCCCTCCATTCATTCTCACACCTCCCTTCACTTCCCTCTCTCTTTAGAACTTCTCTCTAGCCCCGAAACCCCCCCCCCCCCCCCAAACCACCCGAAAAGCCTAGGGAACCTCCCTAGCACGAGGCGGAAGCCCAGAGTGCCCGGCGGCTCCGAGAAGAAGAGCCTTTCAGCTCGGGAACGCTGCTCCAGTGAAGCCCAGTTTTCCGAAAAACCCGCTGTAAGTGAGCTATGCCTACCCTATCTTTAGTATAGCTTATGTTTTAACATAGTAACGTTATTAGGAACTTATAATGAGTATTTGGGCTATTATTATGAGTTATATTGAGTGTTATTTAATGATTATATAATAATAATAATAGTAAGACTATTAATTTGGCACGGTTATCGTTAGACTAAACCCTAGTGGTATTGATACTAGGTTTTATCGAAGGAAATTGTTTATCGAAGCACTGTCCGAGTGCTGAGTCACCACCTTTCAGGTGAGTGCATGGTCCCTTTCATCTTAAACATAGATATGAAGTATTCTATATAAATTATGTGTTATGTGTGTGTATTATCTAAGTACTTGCTGTCTATGCTAGTTGGACGATTTTATACACGCTTTAAAGGATTTAAACTGTATATGTATTTTATATCTACAAAAATGTTGGGGTAAAACATGGGTAGATGTAATAGATGGAATATAAGTTGGACGATGAGTTGAGAGGTGTTATAGACCAAGAGGTGAGGGTGAGAGGTGAACGATGTGAGAAGCCTTTTCCCAAACGATGGCCCCGTCATTCAGCAGAGTATGGATGACAACCACGGACTATTCTAGACAGTCCCGTGGAACACTAGCAGGCTCGTAACCTGTAAGTGTTGTGAACGATGTGTTCACTCGGTGTACTCTAAACCTTGGCGATCATGCAAACTTGATGCCTAAACCCTGGCGATCATGCATACTTGATGCCTAAACCCTGGTGATCATGCAGACTTGGTGCCAAAACCCTGGCGACTATGCAGACTTAGTGCTTGATGTATAAATTCTGGCGACTATGCATACTTAGTGCCTAAACCCCGGTGACGATGGACTTCGTGCTGATTCCTTAGGATGATCCTTAGGAATGTATGAATGAGGAATGGTTGATTCTTAGGGTAGATCCTTAAGAGTAAAGAAGATAATGGGGATGGGTAATTGGGTTGATTGCTTGATTGTATGAACATAATAATTATATTATTGTGGGTTGAAAACCCTATGTACTCACCAGGTTTCCCAACCTGAGCCACTCAGTTTATTTATGTCACAGGTGTTGTTATGAAGTCACATTACACTAAGAGATTAAGGAGATATAAATCACTAGTGATAATGAATGTAAGTTTTGTTTATGCTTATGTTTCTGTATTGACGATGACATCCCAAATGTTTTAAAATGAATAAAAATACTTTTCTTCGGAAATGTTTTAATAACGTATTTATCAAGTTTTACTCAGAACAAATTCTGCAACATTTTTATTAAAAGAGGTACTCTGATTTTTATAAAGCATAAACAAAATCGGTCTTTTCTGGCCGTAAAAATGGGTATGTCACAGTTGGTATCAGAGCATTAGTTTAAGCGAACTAGGAATATGGATTTATTTCTATACTTAAACTTAGAATGCTAAGCGATGATTGTGAGGTGTGAGCACTAGATTATTTTTGGAATGATGCCTAAATTGCTTTTATGTGCTAAATGATTTGTTATGCTTTATGCTATAGCTTGATCGGATCTATGGTCTATTGCCGAACGGATCTGGAAACCTTATGTGTTTAGGATTCTAAGCGTTTAACTATGACATTAGAACTAGCATATAAACGTTTCGGAGTGATAAGGATGATTTAAACTTCTATCCTAAATAAAGATCTAGATTCACCTTATTCGGTGTATAGATCAAGATGACAAGGACCCGTAGCGGAAACGTAAACGCAATTGGAAATAGGAACCAACCCCCTCAACCTCCAGTGATACAACAAATACCTGTTGTAGAAGAAGTTGCACCTGAGCCACTCACCATGGCTGGAGTTCAAGCCATGATTCGGGCTATGCTAGTTGAACAAAGGAAAGAAATGAGACAGATGTTCCACGAAAATAGGGACGAACCTACCATACATGTTGAGCCAACCGAGCCAATTCCCGAACAATCTGAGGAAGGGAACTACAGCCGCCAAGTGAGTCAAGTGGGGACTCAAGGTGAACGAAGGGAAGGCCCGGAGAGGAGAAACGACAAGGATGGGCGAATGTACAAGAATTTCTTGGGTGCGAAACCACTGAGTCTCTCGGGAAGCCCGAAGCCGGATGAGATTATGGATTGGATCTCTGAGATGGAAATGGTGTTTGAGAGCTGCAGCTGTAGCGAGAAACAGAAGACTGTCTTCGCAGTAAGACAGCTGAAAACTGGAGTCTTGAGCTGGTGGAAGCTATTGGTAGATACGATGCCACGAGGAGAAGCCCTAAGGATGTCATGGGAAGTGTTCTTGGAACAGTTGAAAATGCAGTACTGCTCAGAGATAGATCTGATAGACCTGAACAACGAGTTTCAGAACCTGAAGAAAGGGAAGATGAGTGTTGATGAGTATGCCACCGCATTCACCGAGAGGATGAAGCTATTTCCCTACTTGGTTCCTACTGAACTCTCAAAGATCGATAGGTTCGCTAACGGACTACCCACAGACTTTGGCCCAATGGTCAAAATGGCAACTACCTTGAAAACAGCTGTTAGAGCAGCGAAGAATGTAGAGACCCAGGTAAGAGAAAGGGGTCTAGAAAAAGACAAGGCAGGAGAAAAAAAGGAAGCATGAAGGATCTTCAAAATCCAACAAAGAAAGGAAATTCTCAAAAACTAAAGAAAGAGGAGGAGGTGAATCCAAGTGGTGCGAGAAGTGTAAAAAGAAGCACTTCGGGAAATGTGGCGAGGAGGTGACTTGCTACAAATGTGGAAACACAGGGCATTACACTAGCAAGTGTGCGTCCAACAAGAAGGTGTGTTATGGATGTAACAAAGAAGGGCATATTTCTAGGGACTGCCCGAGGAAAAATAAAGCAGTCAGACCAGAAACGCCATCCAGGCCAAGGGCATTTCACATGATCCTCGACGAAGTAGAAAACCATGCCAGGAATCAAGGATGAGGACTTCATATCCGAAGATCAAGTTATGCAGTAGCCATAGTATCGTATGATGTAGCCTATTAGAGGCATAGTTTAGGGTGAACTTGAACACCTATGGAATAGCTTCAAGAAAGAATAAAACCTTCGTTTTGTTATCTGATGTGCTAAACTGTTATGTGATTTCTTGTATGGTGACTTGGGGACTGCGAGACAATACTTAGGACGAGTATGAGTAGGTGTGAAAGGTAGCAGATGCATATACTACCGGAAGCACAAGACTCACGCTTGGATCAGGGAAAGTCACAAGGTTACCAAGAAGCTAGTAATTGATACTGTTTTATTCAAGTATGTCGTTACCATCATTTCGGTAATGACTAAAAAGATTGTTGATATTCCGAACTAAGTGGTCATATCGAATTGAGTTCGACAACGATAAGTATGTTACGTGGTTCAGAGAACCAAGTTTGATGTAGCACCCGACTTAAGCCAGAAGAATTAATCAAAGCGAACAGTAGAAGTATCGCGACGGTTGCTAGAAATTCTACCTTTTAAGATGTGATTAGAACATGAAGGAATGTATAGTCTGTTTCGGAATTTGACTCTAAACGACCTGAGTCCAAGCAATGTATCACACGATGATAGGTCATCATAATATGACACATCGTTCCATTGTAGTAATAAAAGAACTTATCTTAAGTTCGTATCAACTGAGGATTGACATTGTGACTTGAAGGTCATAATTTGGATTCTAACGTGAGATAGAGAGCGGATGCAAGATCGAGCACCGCCTGTAGTTAAGGAGTCTAAGAGTTAGATACTCGTTCAAAGAAACATCGAAGTTATGAATTAGGATGAAGAGATAACGTATGGACTCATCATGTGAGCCCTGTTTCGTTGATGATTCCGGGACGTAATCATCCTAAGGGGGAGATAAGTGTAACGCCCGTAGATCCGGGCTAGTTAAGTTAGAGGCAATATATGTCGAAAATGATTTTTCGAAAAAAGATTATTTAGAATAAATAATTTGAACCAAGTTTTAGTATATGTCACAAGGTTTCCGTACATATAAAGAACGCCGAAATCCGAGTTATAACGAAGAAGTTATGACCCGTCGAAGTTTCGTGACGGAACCGACACGGCACCGGGAAACGTAAATAGTGAATTTACGATGGAGGAGTTTTTAGCCTTAGTGATCTAAACCAAAGTTGTATTATATGTTAAACCGATAACATACAAAAAAAAAAGAACGCCCAAATCTGACTTCGTATGAGGAAGTTATGATTTTTCTAGGATTTGGCATAACAGTGCACGTCCCGAAACTCGAATTTTATTTCGAGCGGTTTTGGGCTTATGCAACCTTAATGATAGTTGAAGATATCATTAATAGGAACTCAACGGTAAAAAGATAGATGAAAATGGATTCCGTATGAACGAGTTACGAATTCTTCGCGGTCATTTAGCAGTCTAAACTCCTCCTACTGTTAAATTTGAGATCGGTCGAGAATTAGGTGTTAGAGACTAAATGAAAGTTGTAGATCTTGTTTTTACCTACGCGTGGATATAAAGAACGTCGAAAACGGAGTTCAAAGGCGAAAGTTATGAATTTTTGAAAATCGGCTGATTTCCACCCTGTGTGCGATGCCACGTGTCAGCATCAGGCTTTGCCTTGGTGCCCACGTAAGCTCACGACGTGAGCATCAAGAAACTCACGACGTGAGTGACCCTCCAGCCTCCTATAAATAGATATTCCCCCCTCCATTCATTCTCACACCTCCCTTCACTTCCCTCTCTCTCTCTCTAGAACTTCTCTCTAGCCCCGAAACCCCCCGAAAAGCCTAGGGAACCTCCCTAGCACGAGGCGGAAGCCCCGGAATACCCGACGGATCCAAGAAGAAGAGCCTTTCGGCTCAGGAACGCTGCTCCAGCGAAGCCCGGTTTTGCGAAAAACCCGCTGTAAGTGAGCTATGCCTACCATATCTTTAATATAACTTATGTTTTAATATAGTAACGTTATTAGGAACTTATAATGAGTATTTGGGCTATTATTATGAGTTATATTGAGTGTTATTTAACGCTTATATAATAATAATAATAGTAAGACTATTAATTTGGCACGGTTATCGTTAGACTAAACCCTAGTGGTATTGATACTAGGTTTTATCGAAGGAAATTGTTTATCGAAGCACTGTCCGAGTGCTGAGTCACCACCTTTCAGGTGAGTGCATGGTCCCTTTCATCTTAAACATAGATATGAAGTACTCTATATAAATTATGTGTTATGTGTGTGTATTATCTGAGTACTTGCTGTCTATGCTAGTTGGACGATTTTATACACGCTTTAAAGGATTTAAACTGTATATGTATTTTATATCTACAAAAATGTTGGGGTAAAACATGGGTAGATGTAATAGATGGAATATAAGTTGGAAGATGAGTTGAGAGTTGTTATAGACCAAGAGGTGAGGGTGAGAGGTGAACGATGTGAGAAGCCTTTTCCCAAACGATGGCCCAGTCATTCAGCAGAGTATGGATGCCAACCACAGACTATTCTAGACAGTCCCGTGGAACACTAGCAGGCTCGCAACCTGTAAGTGTTGTGAACGATGTGTTCACTCAATGTACTCTAAACCTTGGCGATCATGCAGACTTGATGCTTAAACCCTGGCGATCATGCATACTTGATGCCTAAACCCTGGTGATCATGCAGACTTGGTGCCAAAACCCTGGCGACTATGCAGAGTTAGTGCCTGATGTATAAATTTTGGTGACTATGCAGACTTAGTACCTAAACCCCGATGACGATGGACTTTGTGTCGATTCCTTAGGATGATCCTTAGGAATGTATGAACGAGGAATGGTTGATTCTTAGGGTAGATCCTTAAGAGTAAAGAAGATAATGGGGATGGGTAATTGGGTTGATTGCTTGATTGTATGAACATAATAATTATATCATTGTGGGTTGAAAACCCTATGTACTCACCAGGTTTCCCAACCTGAGCCACTCAGTTTATTTATGTCACAGGTGTTGTTATGAAGTCACATTACACTGAGAGATTAAGGAGATATAAATCACTAGTGATAATGAATTTAAGTTTTGTTTATGCTTATGTTTCTATATTGACGATGGCATCCCAAATGTTTTAAAATGAATAAAAATACTTTTCTTCGGAAATGATTTGATAACGTATTTATCATGTTTTACTGGGAACAAATTCTGCAACATTTTTATTAAAAGAGGTACTCTGATTTTTATAAAACATAAACAAAATCGGTCTTTTCTGGCCGTAAAAATGGGGATGTCACAATATTCCTATTCAAGTTAATGATGATGTTTCTCATACAATGATTAACATGTACTATCTTACCATTAGCAACTTCAACTAACAAGGTAGTATGTAGTTTGTGTAGTGGCAATTGTAACACCCGTCATCCATAATGTTTTAGTGTTGGTTATATAGGAGTTAAAGGCATGGTTTTTTTGGAAAAACCATATGTCACGATGAGTCCATAGGGAGGTCACGACATGATGCGTCAAATATGAGAACACGTATCCAGAAAGATGTCACGACGTGACATGAGTATGTCCATGATGTGAGGATAGCTGCAACTTAAGCCCGTCATCTTTTAGGGTTTCCTCTATATTTAAACCACAACAAAACTTTTCAGATCTAAGAGATGCAATTCTTAGGTCATGTTGTTATCCATGAAGGAATAAAGGTTAACACAAAAAAAATTAAAACAATGATGAAGTGGGAAAGGCCAAATAGATAACCCCCTTATGTTAGTGGGATATCACTAAAGGTTTATCCAAGTGTTTTTTTCAATAACTGCTCCATTCACAACCTTGACCTACAAGGGGATTGTCTATACATTGAGTTAAGTGCATGAAGTAGTTTTTGATGAACTAAAGAAATGGTTGTGTGAAACACCAATCCTTTCTTTACCTGATGGAGTTGAAGGCTTAAAAAATTATATTGTTGCGTATTGAGTTGAGTTAGGATGTGTTCTTACCCAAAGAGATAAAGAAATAGCATATGTATCACAACAATTGAAAACCCACGAACGAAACTAGCCCACTCATGATTTGGAGTTGGCAGCAGTAGTTTTCACATTACAAATATGGAGACATTATATGTATGGTTCAAGGTGTAAACTTTTCACTGATCATAAGAGTCTTCAGTACCTATTTGATTAGAAGGAGTTGAATATGAGACAAAGACGCTGGCTACAATTACTCACAAACTACGACTATGACATACTTTACCACCCTAGTTGTAACGTCCAGGATTTATAAAGCACTATTCTTATTTATATAAGGTTAATAGTTTTAAAAAGGTTTGGGCTTAGACCTTTGGGCCCTTGTAATTGGGCTGAGGAAGCACCGTATGTGGAGCGTACTTTTCCATGTACTCTCAGCGTACTCAAGAGATTGGAACGCGGAAGCCATGTACGTACGCCCAACATACCAAAGGGTACGTGCAACGTACGTATGCAGATTCTAAAACCCTAAGTTTTAGGGTTTGATCCCTATATAAAGGACCTTATGCCTTTGGTCCAGCCTCCCTCTTAGCCTTTGACATCCACCACGAAAATCCTAACCCATATTTATGTGTTCTTGTGATTTGGTAGCCACTTGAGAGCATTTTAGTGTTGTTTTGGTGTTTGGAAGAGGAAGAAGATTGAAGAAGGAGAAAGGATTCAAAGGGAGCTTGTAGATCTAGGAGATTAGCACCATTTCTGACTCACTTGAGGTATCAAACTTCGAACTTGATCATTGCATGCTTAGATTTGATTTTGGGGTGTTTTATGTCACTTTTGGACTCCATTATTGAGGTTTCTTGAATCTTGATAGTTTCATACTGTAAGAGTTGTCCCTTTGAGCTCTTAGAAGCACTTAGAGTCAGAAAAATCAGACCGTGATGGTTAAGCCACAACCATGCAAGTGTTTGATGGTCACAAAGTTTGTTAAAGGACCAAAATCATGTTTTGACCCCCAACCATGCATGCAAGCACATAAAGTCTGTGATTTTATGGACTAAGATGTCCTAAAGGACCTAGATCTACCATCTGGACGTGAGGACTTAATGGATTAAGTCACAAATGAAGCCCCAAGGAAGTTGGCTGGTACGCCATGCGTACACCCTGGTACGCTACACGTACTGGGTCAACTTCCCGCTTCTGGTCAAGGCTAGCGTACGATGGGCGTATGTGCCAGGTACGCCGCGTGTACGCATACAAAGTGGCGAACTTGGGCTTTTGGTCTTTAGAAGTTTGGGCCTGGATAATTGGGCCCCATGGCCCACTGTGGAGCAGAGTTTATGGGCCTAGAACTTAGACTTAGAGTATTGGGCCTTTTGGGCCACTCGAAATTATTTATTTTGGGCTAAGGATTAATTGGGCTTGTGAAAAGGCCCATTTGAGGATTTGGGCCCAATTTAGAAAATTGGGCCATTAGTGGGCCTTTAGTGGGCCAATAATGGGCTGGGAAAGATAAGATGGAATTGGGGATTGGGTATGTTCCAACTTAGAGCAAGGGGTAAAATGATCATTTTACCCTAAGAAGTATTATGGATTTTGACTAAGTGTTGTTATGATAATGATAGTCGGGGAGTCATCGGAGCAACTGTTAGAGATTCCTTTCAGTGATATTCGACATTCAGCTTTACGAGGTGAGTTACCTTCCAGTAGAAGTGGGTCGAAGGCACCAATGTCGGCCTACTAGTAAGAGTTATAGTAGAGATGATTGTCTTTGTGATAATTATCTGGTATGACACAATTTTTTATGCTTTATGTGTCAGTATGCTATGATATTATGTGAAAGTAGTAGGAGTGGTAGGATAGGCCCCAAGACCGGTCGAAAGGACTGAAGGGGTAGGCCAGCACCCTATATGCTAGGCAGTATGTGACTTATGTGTTTATGTACTAGGAGATTACATGGTAGAAGTAGGGGGTGGAATAGTCCCTCATACCGGTCGAAAGGACCGAAGGGGTAGGCCAGAACCCTGATATGCCAGGCAAGTTACCGGTTGAAAGAGACCGAAAGGGTAGGCCAATACACTGATATACTAGGCAAGTTACCAGTTG
Source organism: Lactuca sativa (assembly GCF_002870075.4). Classification (NCBI taxonomy): domain Eukaryota; kingdom Viridiplantae; phylum Streptophyta; class Magnoliopsida; order Asterales; family Asteraceae; genus Lactuca; species Lactuca sativa. Next base: position 37,070,846 of record NC_056623.2, read on the forward strand.
AAAGAGACTGAAGGGGTAGGCCAGCACCCTAATATGCTAGGTAAGTTACTTGTTGAAAGAGACCGAAGGGGTAGGCCAGTACCCAGACGTGTTAGACAATATGTTTATTGTATGGTATGTGGTATGATGGGGGAACACACTAAGCTTTCTGCTTACGGTTTTCAGTTTTTGTTTCTGGTCCTTCTTCTTCGAAGGGAAAGGAGTTGGCATGATAGCAGGACATCATACGATGATTTTCCGCACTATGATGTTCTTGGGATTTTGTACTCTGACATTATTATATTATGACATGTTTTGAGACATATGACGTATGGGTTTTTATGATATGAGATAACTTCATGATGTTTTCAATAATCTGTTTTGTGAATTATTAAATTAAAAATGAAATTTTTGGTCATGAATTTTGGGATGTTACAAGTTGGTATCAGAGCCTTGGTTTGAGAGATTCGGACACACCTTCGTGGGTTTCTGGAATCAAATCGAGGGTTTGGAAAATTTTTACAATGAAAACATTTTTTTCTAAAAATTAAAACTAATGGTTTTGAGAAAGAACAAGAAGTGTGATGCATGCAATCGACTTCAAGCATCACGAGACCGACAAAAGAGCTACGCTGATAAACGGCGAAAGCCCTTGGAATTCCGAGTCGGGGATCGGGTGTTGTTAAAAGTCTCTCCCTAGAAAGGGGTGATTCGTTTTGGGAAATGGGGAAAACTAAACCCACGGTACATTGGACCATTCGAGATTCTTGCCCGAATCGGTCCAGTGGCTTATAGACTGCAACTACCTACTGAACTCAGCAATGTACACCCCGTGTTCCATGTTTCCAATTTAAAGAAGTGCTTATCCGATGAAACTCTCGCCATTCCATTGGAAGAAATTGAAATCAACGAGAATCTCCTGTTCATCGAGGAACCAGTTGAAATCATGGACAGGGAAGTGAAGCGTACTAAGCAAAGTCGCATTCTGATTGTGAAAGTTCAGTGGAACGCGAAACGTGGACTGGAATTCACATGGGAATGCGAAGACCAGATGAAGCAAAAGTACCCTCACCTATTCTCGCATTCTCAAATCTAGCATCAAAAAGAATTTCAGGACGAAATTCCCTCTAACAGAGGGATGATGTCACAACTAGGAATTCTGATGTGTTGTAAACAATTAACAAGGATAACATTGTAACTAAAACTTGAAAGCCTGGATGATGCTTATTCAATGACAACAAAATTTCATCAAACACTCTATACAAACACTCAAATAGTCAACAAAAGGTTAGAAACCCTAGAAATCCCAGTTTAAGTCCAATATGGACTAGGATTTCCATATTGGGCCTAATGAGCAAATAAACTTCCAATTTGACTATTTTGGGCCTAGAACTCTTAAATGGGCTCTCTTTGGACCCACTCTCATGACACTTAACCTTTTTGGGCCTTCTAAGCCTAAAATGGACTAGTTTATCTTTAATGGGCCATATTGGGCCATAACAAATCCAAATAGCATTAATGGACTCAAATCCGTTCCTTTATGCTAAATTGGGCCGTGAACTACTCTAAAGGCCCAATGGGCTGAAAATCATCAAATTGGGCCTCATATTATGGACTCAAGCAAAAAAGGCCCAAACCGTTCTTTTCCTTTACCCCTCTCCGCCCAAATATAAAAATAAAGGGAACTAAATAAATAAATGACCATGACACCTCATTGTTGTTTAGGGGTTAATTATGGGATTATCCAACATACATCTAAGATATCTCATGTCCCCATGCAACTTATCTCTTCTCTCCCCTCCCTTCCTTCTTCTTCTCGGCCGAGAGCACCCAACACCCACACCAAATTCATTTTTCAAACACTCACTATTCTATCAAGAACACCTCTCATTTCTTCATCAAAATTTCTAAGATCTTGAGCATTTCAAGTAGGATCTTCCACAAGAATCATCATCCTAGGTAAGTTGATGCTTGGATCCATAATCTAGTCTCTTTATTTCATCAGGAATCACTTCTAAACTCACACAAACTCATGATCATCATCCTAGAAAACTCTGAGTTCGAGACCCAAGAAGGCTTGCTAGGATCAAACTCTTCCATTTCTTTCTTCAAAACCGTGAACATCGAAGCAAGGTGAGTTCATACCCCTCTATTTTCGGTTTTCAAATGATTTATGGGAGAGAATACAAGTAAAATGTGTAGATCAATGTGTATTTGTATGTTATGTGTGATTTCTTGTGTTTATGTGGTGAATATGTGCTAAAAATGAAAGATATTTTGAGATCTATAGTTCAAGAAGGAAGAATATATGATTTAGGATACATTTCACTTAACATGTCAAGATAAAATACCATACAAGGTATGTAATAAGCATACTACAACATAAAATTTGTTATTGGGCTATTTTTTTGATAAATAAACAAAAGATGGGGAAAAAGATGTCATTTACGGTTTTTACAAGGACCAAAAGGTCAAAACAGCTAAAATAAGAGTTTTATAAATATTATGCTTTTTAAAGGACTAAAAATATAAATTTTAGCCTAATGGGCTAAAATTTGGGCCTTTCGGCTATTTAGGCCCAAATATTCGAAAAATAAAATTTAAGGGGGCTGAAATGGAAAGTTTTCTCAAAAAAGGGGCTATAAACGTAAATGAACCTATTTCAGGGGGTTAAAATGGCCTTATTTATTAAAAGGGACTAAAAATGCAAAGATTTTGGATTTTGGGTCTAAATTTTAAACATTGCGAAAAGTGTGGATTTAAATGCAAATCTTTTAACTAAGGGGCGGCAACTGTCCAAAATTAAATTTTAGGCTTAAAACATTATTTAAATAAGTGTTTCGGTCAAAAATGTCAAAAAAAAATAGTTCAAGGACCTAATATGTCATTTTTCATAAAAAGGACTAAAATTGCCAACTTTACCAAAATAAGGGGCTGAATTGGTCAAACTAATGTTTTTGGTCAATTATGTAAAGATTAAAATAATTGGATCAAAATATACAAAATTTTATAACTTATGGGTTTAAATAGAAAAATATATATTTTTATAAATCTACGAATCGTTATAAAATAATTTGGTGATTTTTACTACATTTCGATTAAACAACTTCGCAACACTAATACTATACAAAACAAGTAAACATTCTATTTGTTGGGCTTGAATAATTCTAATCATGCTTTTTTTGGGCCTTTGTGACCCATTAACATGACTTTTGGGCCTAACATAAATAATACATGTTTATTGGACCTCATGTGACCCAATTACATGCTTAAAGGACCCTCAATGGCGTTTACATGCTATTGGGCCTCAGTGGCCCATTAGCATTGCTAGCAAAGTCCAAATAAATCATATACGAAATGAGCCAACGTGTCCTTCATATACTCGACAGACTTAAATAACATACGTGATTAGTAGGACCTCATAGTCCTCTTCTCCTCATCTGTTAGGCTTACCTTCTATTCAAGTAAACAAAAATCAGGTCGTTAATCAAGGTTAATCAAATTCATTTGTATTAAGTGAGTAAGAACGGGCGACACCAATAAGTGTCGATCATAGTCTATAGTTATAATCAAAGTCTCCTAGAGGGAGAGAGAGAGTTTGTGTATAGATCTATACGGGGGTGACTCCCCCACACCTAAGCTGTTCGCTACAGTTAGACTCAGCCAGTCTAGGGTGACAAAATCTTAAGATCAAATCCGGCGTTCGCTAGAATGCCAAGACAGATGAACTTGTCATTATCATGCATGGTTATAACGACTCACATAGAAATCCAATACCATCTAAGTAATCATGGGAAATCATATTCATTCGTTGTGACGATACAATAATACAAAACGATCATACTATTTTATTGGAAAACATCGGGTTTTCCGGGGAAACCAACATTATTCACTTGTACTTTCAATAACAATAATGCAAAACTTCTCATTTATACACGTTTTGAAATCATTCACACATATATACTTATGGATCGTCACACCTTTTGTATAAACAATTGTTGTTTTAGAAAATATCAGATTTTCTGTGTTTTACAAACTATACAAAACATTTTCATATCAATCCTGCTTATGAACTCACCAACATTATATATGTTGACGTTTTCAAAATAACTTGTATTCTCAGGTAACAGATAAGTTGAAGAACAATACCAAGTGTGTTAGGATGTTATGTTTTGAAAACTATCAAACAATTTATCCTATGTATATGTAATATTTAGACAATGTACCTAATGTGAACAAGGTCGGTTTTAATGTATTGATTCATGGTGATGTTTATGTTATGATCATGTATATTCATTGTGATGATATTTCAATTTAAGTCACACGAGCCCTCGGACGTTTCTGCCGTCTGGTTCGGGGGCGTGACAGGTTGGTATCAAAGCTCTGTTTATAGTAAACTGGCCTATCTAACCACACATTGATATGCAATTATAAACCCAAAGAGGGAGTAAATAACTTTGAATAAAACAAATAAAAATATAATAATAAACCCTCTTACTTGTGTGAATTAGGAAAATGAACATAATACCAAATCAAATATGATGATCCTTACATCTCGGTTAAGCCAGGACTGTTCACAGTTGTATTAAGGGGCAAATGTAGCCTGATCAACTACATTTCCCTCCATAATACAACTATCACATGTCCTGGAGTGATCGTGATGATAGGTAAACCTAAAGCATACCCTTTTGATTACCATGAAGAGAGCATCAAACTCAACTTATATAACAACTAAAACATCTTAGGAGTAATAGTAGTTTATACACACTCCTGCAGATTGTATGGCCGGTTTTCATCATCTTGGAGATCCATGTTTCCCCAACCAGGGGAATAACGGATGGTTGGAAGAGGAGTCTGAAGAAGACCCCAAGGAGGAGCCTGAAGAAGAACCTGAAGTAGGGGTCGAGGACGGACCTGCCGAGCCAGTGGTAGATTTGGAAGAAGAAGAAGCCGAAGAAGACTCCGAGGGGGACTCCGAGGAAGAACCCGGTGATGACGACAATGGTGATTCGGACGCGGAGTCCGAAGTCATCAACCCACCCTACCCGATTAGGGTGCCCGCTCACCGGATGGGCCCTACTGACCCCACGCCTCCATGGGTATTAATCTATGGAGATGGAGCAGATAGCAGGGACAACGACGCCCATACAGGATGGCTAGGGAGTTCTATGATCTGAGAAACGGAGGACCAGCTGACCGGGCACTTCCTGTTATGGTGAGACGGTTGCGGAATACTGGCGACCTAGCCCAGGGTACTGTCGGGTAGCTGAATCAGATGCGAGCCGCAGTGGCAAGAGCGGAACAAGAAACTCAAGAGATAATCTATAACTTTCAGGTAGGACAGGCAGTTTGGGAGGAATGACTATGAGCCACAGAACAATAGGTGGCGCGTCTTCAGGGTGCGTCCACGTCATCAACCCCACCACCCGATGCATGCCAGAGCCCTCCGGACCAGTAGACCTCCCTACTAGTGTTAGGTTTCTTTTTTCCGCACTATATTATGCACCATTGACTCTATGTTTAAGTGATTACACTACTCATAGAGTCATTACGCTGCCGAACTTTGTACCCTTTATGTATGCTCTTTCGAGCAAATTTTCATGTATCAAAGTACGAATATTATTAATGGAAAATAATATGTGTTCTATCGTGATGTTGCTATCTGCTATGTGCTATATTTCTATGTTGTATGCTAATATGTAACATTACTTTAGTACATTCTATACACCTAGTTTATAGGACCACAACCTCACAAAAATTATAGGCACTCAACATCATTCTGTCCCATGATAGAAGGATGCCTCAGTGACCCACCCGTGGAAACCCCGAGCCGATACCACCAGAAATCAAATCAGTTGCATTCCAAGCAGCTGTATCTGCTGCAGTCACAGCGCCACTGGTGCAGATCCACAATGGAAACAATGGTGGAGGCAACGGGCAAGGGGCTAAAAGCTCAAACAAAGGAATGAACAGGGGCCTACCAAGACATGCTCCTACAAAGATTTCACCAACGCCAAACCACGAACCTTTAATGGCATATGGGGAATGATAACCCTAAAGAGTTGGATTGAAAAGGTGGAATCGGTGTTCGAGATATGTGATTGCCCCGAAGAGGTCAAGGTGAAGTTTGCAGCATGCACATTTGTTGATGAAGCTCTCACCTGGTGGAATGGACATTTGGAGGCCATGACTCTTCTCGTAGCCAATGCCATGCTGTAGGCGGAACTAAATGAAATGCTAATGGCTGAATACTACCTGTGTGGCGAAATTCAGCAAATGGAGCAAGAGCTATGGAATCTCACTGTCCGAAACTCCAACACCGATGCTTACATAACAAGGTTTAGCGAACTGTCTATGTTGTGCCCTGACATGATTACTTCTGAAGGGAAGAAAATCGAAAGATTCATCTGGGGATTAACCTCCCTAATTCAAGGAAATGTGATAGCTGCAAATCGTGAAACCTTTGATAGTGCCAAGATGTTGGCCAAGAAGTTGTGCGACCACAACAACAAGAAGGGCGAGAAGTCAGGGGAAACTGAAGGCAAGAAGGAGAGTGACAACAAGAAAGGAAAGAATAACAATAGGAAGGGATGAAAAGGCTCAGAGTCGTCAAAGAAACAATAAACAATGACAGTTCATGTTGTAACCACCAAAGTTCTCTCCACACCACATGTTCCAACCTCATCTACCCCAAGTGCCCCTAAGCAGTATTCCGGAAATCTCCCAAAGTGCAACAAGTGCAATTTTTATCACAATTTTGAATCCAAGGAGATCCATTGTACCAGTTGCAACCGAAAAGGTCACACGGCAAAATACTGTAGAACCTATCCTCCTTAAAACCAGCAACTGGGAAACAACAACAACAACCGCAACAACAACAACAACAACAACAACACCAACAAAAACAACGGCAACAAAGTTGGAGCAAGCCACACCTGTTATGGATGTGTAAGGACTGGGCATTTATGTCGAAATTGCCCCAATGTCAACAACCAAGGGAATGGAGGAGCAGGGAGAGTGCTGACCATGGGTCAAGGAGAAGCAGTTTAGGATCCCGCTGTTGTTACTGGTACATTTCTCCTTAACCACCCATATGCATGCATCCTGTTTGATACCGGGGCAGAGCGGAGTTTTGTGAGTAATAAATTCAAACACTTGCTAAAACAACAACCCCAAAAGCTTAAGGAAACCTTTACGGTGGAAATGGCTAATGGGAAAACAGAACCAATTGGGGAAATCTATGTAGGATGTACCCTAACCTTAAATCATCACGCCTTTCAAATAAACTTGATGCCTGTAACTATTAGGATTTTTGATGTGATTATCGGCATGGACTGCTTCAGCCCCCATCATGCCGAAATTATGTGTTGTGAGAAGGCCGTTCGCCTTCATCTCCCTAATCACGAAACCCTAATTATATACAGAGGCAAGCCCAGTACGAACCTTCGTCTTATCTCGTGTATTAAGGCACATAAGTGTCTACAAAAGAAGGATTTGGCATTTCTGGCTCACATTGTGGATAATTCCAAGGAAGAGGTCAATATTCGAGACATCCCAGTGGCTTGCGATTTCCCGGATGTCTTTCCTGGAGATCTTCAGGGGATACCCCCAGAAAGACAAGTCGAGTTCCGGATTGACTTGGTGCTGGGAGCTACGCCCATTGCCAAATCACCCTATAGGTTGGCTCCTACGGAGATGCAAGAACTGTCAAGCCAACTTAGCGAACTCTTGACCAAAGGGTTCATCCGACCTAGCTTCTCACCCTGGGGAGATCCAGTCCTCTTTGTTAAGAAAAAGGATGGATCCTATAGGATGTGTATTGATTACAGAGAACTGAATACGCTCACTATCAAAAATCGCTACCCACTTCCGCGAATCGACGATCTATTCGACCAACTTCAAGGAGCAAGTTACTTCTCTAAGATAGATCTGTGATCCGGATACCACCAACTCAAGGTCCGGGAAGAGGATATCCCTAAAACCGCTTTCCGTACTCACTACAAACATTATGACTTTGTTGTAATGCCCTTCAGTCTAACGAATGCCCCTGACGCATTCATGAACCTTATGAATCGAATCTTCCAACAATTCCTCGACAATTTTTCATTGTTTTCATTGACGATATCCTAGTCTATTCTCGAAGCGAAGAGGAGCAAGGCCGACATCTCCAGAAAATCATGGAAACCCTACGAAATGAAAAGTTATATGCAAACCTCTCTAAGTGTGAGTTCTTGCTCCGTAGCGTAAACATTTTGGATCATGTTGTTAGTCAAGAAGGGATACATGTGGACCATTCTAAGGTCAAAGCCTTTGAAGGATGGGCAGTCCCAACGACACCCACAGGAATTCATTAATTTTTAGGTCTTGCAGGCTATTACAGGAGATTCATTCAAAACTTCTCCAAAACAGCCAAGCCACTTACCATGCTTACACAAAAGGGCATGCCATTTGAATGGATAGAAAAGCAGGAGGTTGCCTTCCGAACTCTGAAGCGAGCTCTCTGTAGTGCACCAGTACTATCGTTACCAGAGGGAATAGAGGACTTCGTAGTTTACTGCAATGCTTCGAATCAGGGTTTAGGTTGTGTACTCATGCAGCGTGGAAAGGTGATAGCTTATGCATCCCGACAAATAAAGACACATGAGGTAAATTATACCACCCATGATCTCGAATTGGGAGTTGTGGCCTTCACTTTGAAGATTTGGAGGCACTACCTTTATGCTACAAAGCGCACCATTTTCACTGTCCATAAGAGTCTCCAACACATTTTAAATCAAAACGAGTTAAACATGAGGCAGCGAAGATGGTTTGAGCTGCTAAACAATTATGAGTGCGAAATCAAGTACCACCCAGGCAAGGCTAACGTGGTAGTTGATGCCTTGAGTCGGAAAGAATACTCAAATCATTGTGTGAAGACTCTTTCAATAACCATTCAATCCCATCTGTCCTCGCAAATCAAAGCAGCCTAGTGCGATGCCATGAACATAGAAAACAGAACAAGAGAAGCGTTACGTGGAATGGAAAAGAACTTCGAAGTTCAGGAGGACGGAGCATATTATTTCATGAACCGAATTTGGATTCCCATACTTGGGGGATTCAAAGAAGAATTCATGAATGAAGCCCATAAGACACGATACTCCATCCATCTGGGTTTAGATAAAATGTACTTGGATATCAAGCAGCATTATTGGTGGCCTAACATGAAGGCAGAAATTGCCACTTACGTTAGCAAGTGCCTCACTTGTGCTAAAGTGAAGGTAGAATATCAGAAGCCCTCAGGACTATTACAACAACGGGTAATACCCGAGTGGAAATGGGAAAGGATTACTCTGGACTTTGTGACCAAATTACCCAAGACAACATATGGATTGGATACCATATGGGTAATAGTCGACAAGTTGACAAAAATCCACTCATTTCCTGCCAATAAAGGAGTCATACAAGATGGAATGATTGCGAGAATCTACATCAAGGAAATTGTGAGACTCCATGGAGTACCAATATCTATCATCTCAGATCGAGATAGTAGATTCACTTCACGCTTTTGGCAATCGCTTCAGAAAGCTATGGGAGCACAACTAGACATGAGCACTGCCTACCACCCACAAACCGATGGTCAAAGTGAGCGAACCATTCAAACGCTTGAAGATACGCTTTTTGCATGCGTGATAGACTTTGGAATGTCGCGGGATACCCACTTGCCTTTAATTGAGTTTTCGTACAACAACAATTATCACTCAAGCATCAAATTTGCTCCTTTTGAAGCCTTATATGGGCGTAAATGTAGATCACCGTTGTGTTGGGTTGAGGTAGGTGACACTCAGCTAGCAAGAGAACAGACACCAAGCAATGCATTAACAGGACCATAAATCATATGCGAAACGACAGAGAAGATAGTTCAAATCAAAGCTCGACTTCAAGCATCACGAGACCGACAGAAGACCTATGCTGATAAACGAAGAAAGCCCTTGGAATTCCGATTCGGGGATCGGGTGTTGTTAAAATTCTCTCCATGGAAAGGGGTGATTCTTTTTGGGAAATGGGTAAAACTAAACCTACGGTACATTGGACCATTCGAGATTCTTGCTCGAATCGGTCCAGTGGCTTATAGACTGCAACTACCTGCTGAACTCAGCAGTGTACACCCCGTGTTCCATGTTTCCAATTTAAAGAAGTGCTTATCCGACAAAACTCTCGCAATTCCATTGGAAGAAATCGAAATCAACGAGAATCTCCTGTTCATCGAGGAACCAGTTGAAATCATGGACAGGGAAGTGAAGCGTACTAAGCAAAGTCGCATTCCGATTGTGAAAGTTCGGTGGAACGCGAAACGTGGACCAGAATTCACATGGGAACACGAAGACCAGATGAAGCAAAAGTACCCTCACCTATTCTCACATTCTGAAATCTAGCTTCAAAAAGAATTTCGGGACAAAATTCCCTCTAACGGGGGGATGATGTCACAACTAGGAATTCTGATGTGTTGTAAGCAATTAACAAGGATAACATTGTAACTAAAACTTGAAAGCATGTATGATGCTTACTCATTGACAAAAAAAAAATCCATCAAACACTCTATACAAACACTCAAATAGTCAACAAAAGGTTGGAAACCCTAGAAATCCCAGTTTAAGTCCAATATGGACCAGGATTTCCTTATTGGGCCTAATGGGCCAATAAACTTCCAATTTGACTATTTTGGGCTTAGAACTCTTAAATGGGCTCTCTTTGGACCCACTCTCATGAGAATTAACCTTTTTGGGCTTTATAAGCCTAAAATGGAATAGTTTATCTTTAATGGGCCTTATTGGGCCATAACAAATCCAAATAGCTTTAATGGAATCAAATGTATTCCTTTATGCTAAATTGGGCCGTGAACTACTCTAAAGGCCCAATGGGCCGAAAATCATAAATTAGGCCTCATATTATGGACTCAAGCACAAACGGCCCAAACCATTCTTTTCCTTTACCCCTCTCCGCCCAAATACAAAAATAAAGGGAAATAAATAAATAAATGGGCATGACACCTCATTGTTGTTTAGGGGTTAATTATGGGATTATCCAACATACATCTAAGACATCTCATGTCCCCATGCAACTTATCTCTTCTCTCCCCTCCCTTCCTTCTTCTTCTCGGCGTAGAGCACCCAACACCCACACCAAATTCATTTTTCAAACACTCACTATTCTCTCAAGAACACCTCTCATTTCTTCATCAAAATTTCTAAGATCTTGAGCATTTCAAGTAGGATCTTCCACAAGAATCATCATCCTAGGTAAGTTGATGCTTGGATCCATAATCTAGTCTCTTTATTTCATCAAGAATCTCTTCTAAACTCACACAAACTCATGATCATCATCCAAGAAAACTAGATGTTCGAGATCCACCCAAGAAGGCTTGCTAGGATCAAACTCTTCCATTTCTTTCTTCAAAACCGTGAACATCGAAGCAAGGTGAGTTCATACCCTTCTATTTTCGGTTTTCAAATGATTTATGGGGGAGATTACAAGTAAAATGTGTAGATCTATGTGTATTTGTATGTTATGTGTGATTTCTTGTGTTTATGTGGTGAATATTGTTGGATATAGTGTCTAAGTCCATAACTATATTTGGTATGTACTTGACTCGACCCGGCATGGTCCATTTGGGTTGCACTTCACCCGAACAATTTATGGATAATCTTTTGAGAATACTACAAGTTATGATTTATTAATATATTATAAGCTCTAATATATTAATATAACATCATATTATTTAATTAGTATTGATCTATAATTAATTTAGAGATCAAAGATATTACTAATTAAATATGGGCTTCTATATTTATATAGTGTGGGCTAATGCTTATTTGGAATGGGCTAGGCTTGCATGGAAAGTCCATGGATACTCCATGGAGCTTTAACCCATGGATCTCATGGAAATGAAGAGACATGGGTATTAGGGTTTACGTGAATGTAACCCTAATCCACCACACTATATAAAGGAGGCTTTGGCTCTTGAAATCATGCTAGATGAGGTGAGTAAAGCAAGTGGGCCGATTTCAAGATAGTAGTGACTATTCTCTCAAAGTTCCAAGTTTTTGGTGATTTGTGATTTCCATTTGAGGCATCCACACTATTGGTGCTAGGCTCTAAAACTCCAAGCAATCAACTACTACTACAAGGTAAGTAATTCTACTAGCTTTATTTGATTCATGTTCCCCATGCCATGCTAGTTAGGATATAAACCTTGGAAAAATAATTATTTGCATGTATCTTAGACAAACATAGATTCAAGGTTTATTAGGGTTGCATGTACACTTAGGAAGTGTTAGAATGCTCAAAACCCATCAAATATGTGCTAAAAATGAAAGATATTTCGAGATCTATAGTTCAATAAGGAAGAATATGTGATTTAGGATACATTTCACTTAACATGTCAAGATAAAATACCATACAAGGTTTATAATAAGCATACTACAGCATAAAATTTGTTATTGGACTATTTTTTTGATAAATAAACAAAAGATGGGGAAAAAGATGTCATTTACGGTTCTTACAAGGACCAAAAGGTCAAAACAACTAATGGGCTAAAGTTTGGGCCTTTCGGCTATTTAGGCCCAAATATGCGAAAAATCATATTTAAGGGAGCTGAAATGGAATGTTTTCTCAAAACAGGGGCTATAAACGTAAATGAACCTATTTCAGGGGGTTAAAATGGCCTTATTTATCAAAAGGGACTAAAAATGCAAAGATTTTAGATTTTGGGTCAAAATTTTAAAAATTGCGAAAAGTATGGATTTAAATGCAAATCTTTTAACTAAGGGGCATAAACTGTTCAAAAATTAAATTTTGGGCTTAAAACATTATTTAAATAAGTGTTTGGGTCAAAAATGTCAAGAAAAATAGTTCAAGGACCTAATATGTCATTTTTCATAAAAAGGACTAAAATTGCCAACTTTACCAAAATAAGGGGCTGAATTGGTCAAACTAATGTTTTTGGTCAATTATGTAAAGATTAAAATAATTGGATCAAAATATACAAAATTTTATAATTTATGGGTTTAAATAGAAAAATATATATTTTTATAAATCTACGAATCGTTATAAAACAATTTGGTGATTTTTACGACATTTCGATTAAACAACTTCGCAACACTAATACTATACAAAACAAGTAAACATTCTAATTGTTGGGCTTGAATAATTCTAATCATGCTTTTTTTTGGGCCTTTGTGACCCATTAACATGACTTTTGGGCCTAACATAAATAATACATGTTTATTTGGCCTCCTGTGACCCAATTACATGCCTAAGGGACCCTCAATGGCTTTTACATGCTATTGGGCCTCAGTGGCCCATTAGTATTGCTAGTAAGGTCCAAATAAATCATATGCGAAATGGGCCAACGTGTCCTTCGTATACTCGACAGATTTGAATAACATACGTGATTAGTAGGACCTCGTAGTCCTCTTCTCCTCGTCTGTTAGGCTTACCTTCTATTCAAGTAAACAAAAATCAGGTCGTTAATCAAGGTTAATCAAATTCATTTGGATTAAGTGAGTAAGAATGGGCGACACCAATAAGTGTCGGTCGTAGTCTGTAGTTATAATCAAAATCTCCTAGAGGGAGAGCGAGAGTTTGTGTATAGATCTATACGGGGGTGACTCCCCCACACCTAAGTTGTTCGCTACAGTTAGACTCGGCGAGTCTAGGGTGACAAAATCTTAAGATCAATTCCGGCGTTCGCTAGAATGCCAAGACATATGAACTTGTCATTATCATGCATGGTTATAACGACTCACATAGAAATCCAATACCATCTAAGTAATCATGGGAAATCATATTCATTCGTTGTGACGATACAATAATACAAAACGATCATATTATTTTATTGGAAAACATCGGGTTTTCCGGGGAAACCAACATTATTCACTTGTACTTTCAATAACAATAATGCAAAACTTCTCATTTATACACGTTTTGAAATCATTCACACATATACTTATTGATCGTCACACCTTTTGTATAAACAATTGTCGTTTCAAAAAATATCGGATTTTTTGGGTTTTACAAACTATACAAAACATTTTCATATCAAACCTGCTTATGAACTCACCAACATTATATATGTTGACGTTTTCAAAATAACTTGTATTCTCAAGTAACAGATAAGTTGAAGAACAATACCAAGTGTGTTAGGATGTTATGTTTTGAAAACTCTCAAACAATTTGTGCTATGGATATGTAATATTTAGACAATGTACTTGATATGAACAAGGTCAGTTGTAATGTATTGATGCATGGTGATGTTTATGTTATGCTTCATGTATATTCATTGTGATGATATTTCAATTTAAGTCACGCGAGCCATCGGACGTTTCCGCCGTCTGGTTCGGGGGTGTGACATGCAGCGAGCAGCGGGGGTGTGACAATTATGAGGTGGTGAAAGGGACTTGGTTATGGTACTGAAAGCAGAGGATCCGTACTCGAGTCAAGGAGGGCTGAGATAGAACCAGAGAATTTGTAGAGTGTGTGAGACCTCTATAGATTATGTATGACCCTGAAAATTATGTGTTTTGTTTTAGAATGGTGGTGACACGTCACAGAGTAAGAGGTTCAGGGTCAGGATCAGGATCAGGTTCAGGTTCGGGTTCCAAGCCGGTTGGTGATGGATTATGCGAGTTCATCGCGTCTGAGATTACAAGAGGCATCCTTGAGGTGACCCCGGTGATTTTCGGGTCGATCAAGGAATGGATCATGGAGCTGATGGAGGATTGCCTCAGGGCATTCCAGAGTGACATGGTGTCTAGCCAGTCAGGGACGCCCACATTCTCCTTCAAGGACTTCATGGGATGTGGTGCGCTATAATTTCACGGGGTGAAGGGCACCATTGTGGCCAGGAGATGGATTGTAGACATCGAGTTTGCATAGTTGACGAGCTTCTGCCCTTAGGGGTCGAGGGTCTGGTATGCTGCGAGATGTTTGATAGACAAAGCAAGTGACTGGTGGTAGATAGTCAGTGATTCGTTGAGAGCCCCATCCATTGAGGCTATGACCTGGTCAGACTTTCAACTAGGTTTAGGGCTGAGCTTGCGCCATATGTGGAGATTCAGTAGCTAGCCAAGGAGTTTCTTGATATGAGACAGACGACTGAGCCAGTGGCGGAGATTGCCGCCAAATTCAAGGAGAGGGGCTTACTGGTTCCTCAATATGCGGGGATGAGGAGATGAGGAAGACCCGATACTACAATATGTTGAGATCTAACATCCGAAAGCATGTTAGCTACTCAGCATGCCCGACTTTTGAGGATATGATAGCGAGGGTGAGTGAGAGGGAGATTGATATAGAGCACATCCGGAAGAGGAAGGTGGAGGCTGGGTAGGTGATTGGGTTTTCGGGGAAGAAACCCAAGGGATCCGACTCTAGGTTGAAGGGCCAACAGGGCCAGAGCCACTGTGGGAAATACGACAAGACGCATGAGGGAATTTATAGATTAGGTTCATCGAGCTGCTCTAAGTGCGGAAAGCTTGGGCACTTTGGCAGGGATTGTACTGGCCCTACACCCACCCTTCAAACATCCGACCTGATTTGCTTTCATTGCAATCAGAAGGGCCATAAAAAGGCCAACTGCCCGAGATTGACATCAGGAGTGACAGTGGCAGCGCCAACTCCAGCGACCCTGCGGATCACGGATGGCCGACAAGGCAAGACAGATGCTCTAGTGGTAAGGAGCCGAGCCTTCCAGCTGACTGCCGACGAGGCGCATACCGCACCGGATGTGGTGAAAGCTATGTTTTCTTCTCCCTAACTCTTATTACATGTCGGTTATGTCATTTATTTTCTTTGTTTTATTTGTACGGTATCCCAGTACATGTGTTATTCGACTCGGGGGCTACCCGATCATTTGTCTCTCTTGCACTTAGCAAGAGGTTTTCTAAGTCTTCGGGCATGTTGGATTGTCCTTTAGAGGTCAAGATTGTTGACTACCGATCGTTCTGGGCGTTGGAGGTCTTCAGAGATTGCGTCTTGAGATTGTACGACAAGTGGTACCTTGTGGATTTGGTTCCCATTCCTTTGAGGGGGAACAAGGTTATTATAGGTATGGATGGGTTGAGCCCTAATGGCGCGACGATCGACTGCACGTAGTAGTTGGTACGCGTCAGGACCCCAATTGGGGAGAGCTGGTGAATCAAGGCGAGAGGCCGCAGTGTGGACCAGCTTTGTGGTCTGCAGCGAGGGCTAGACACTACCTTCAGATGAGTTACACAGGGTATGTCGCCTACGTTATGGATACCCGGGAGGCGGGTGAGGCGAGCAAGAGAAATGTGCTAATAGTGCGAGAGTACCCCGACGTATTCCTAGAGGAGTTGCCTAGGATACCTCCGGAGAGACAGGTAGAGTTCAGCATCGACCTAGTCCCTGGTATGGCTCCGATAGCCAAGGTACCATATTGGTTTGCTCCTCCCGAGATGCAGGAGTTGTATACACATCTGCAGGAGCTGTTAGACAAGGGATGCATTAGGCCGAGCAGTTCGCCTTGAATATCCCTGATCCGATTTGTGAAGAAGAAGGACGGGTTGCATCGGATGTGTATAGATTACCGGGAGCTGAACAAGGTAATGGTGAAGAACCGTTACCCACTCCCGAGGATTGACAATCTCTTCGAACAGCTACACGGGGCATCTTAGTTTTCCAAGATAGATTTGTGTTCAGGCTACCACCATATGCGAGTTAGAGATGAGGATGTACAAAAGACTGCTTTCTGAACTTGCTATCGCCACTACGAGTTCATGGTGATGCCCTTTGGGCTCACCAATGCCCCTTCCGCGTTCATGGACCTCACGAACCACGTATGCAGACCGATGTTGGATTGGTCTGTGAGAGTATTTATTGACGACATCTTGGTTTACTCCAAGATTCAGGAGCAGCACGGGGAGCACTTAAGGGAGGTGTTGGATACCCTGAGGAGGGAGAGATTGTACGCCAAGCTCTCTAAGTTTGAGTTTTGGTTGTGCGAGGTGTATTTTCTGGGGCACCTTGTCAACCAGAACGGTATTTTGGTCGACCCGGCCAAAGTGGAGGCCGTGATGAGGTGGGCGGTTCCGAAGTCTCCATATGAGATTCTGAGTTACCTCGGGTTAGCAGGATATTATCAGAGATTCATACATGACTTTTCCATGATAGCAATACCCTTGACCCGGCTGTTGAAGAAGGTCGTTGTATTTCGCTGGGGGACTGAGTAGCAAGCAGCATTCGAGACATTGAGGCAGAGGTTGTGCGAGGCACGAATTTTAGCCCTGATAAAGGGCATTGAGGATTTTGTAGTATACTACGATGTGTCCATCTCGGGTTTGGGCATAGTGTTGATGCAGAGGGGGCACGTCATTGCCTACGCCTCAAGGCAACTGAAGCCTCACGAGGCAAACTACCCGACGCACAACCTGGAGTTGGGGTGGTCGTTTTCGCCCTCAATATTTAGCGACACTACCTCTATGGGGTCCGCTGTACCATTTACACGGACCACAAGAGCTTGAGGTACCTCATGGATCAGCTAAATCTGAACATGAGGCAACGCTAGTGGGTAGATGTGGTGAAGGATTACAACTGTGAGACCCTCTACCACCCAGGGAAGGCCAATGTTGTGGCTGATGCGCTTAGCCACAAGTTAGCCCCGATCAGTAACATTTGCTTGAGGATGACGTTGGTGACTTCGATCTTGGAGAAGATCTGAGAGGCCCAACAGGAGGCTATGAAGGAGGAACACCGAAAGAGTAACCATATAGTGGGCCAGATTTCCTCCTTCGACTATGTTAGCCACGAGCTGTTGACACTTCACCACAGAGTGTGGGTTCTGTACGCAGCCGCTGAGTACCAGATCCTGATGGAGGAGGTGCACAAGTCCAAATTTTCCATCCATCCCAAGGTGACGAAGATTTATAGAGATCTTTTTTCTGGTTACTGGTGGCCCTGCATGGAGCGGGATGTAGCCTGGTACGTTGAGAGGTGCTTGACCTACAAGAAGGTCAAGGCCGAGTACCAGAGGCCTCACGGAAAAACGTAGCCATTGGTAATTCCTGTGTGGAAATGGGAGGATATTACTATGGATTTAATCACAAAACTTCCCAGGACCGCACGGGGAGTGGATTCGATTTGGGTCATCATGGATCGGTTAACCAAGAGTCCCCATTTCATACCGATTCAGGAGAGCATTTCGGCCGAGAAGTTTTTTCCCAAAATCTCATTACATGACCATAGTGTTTATATATATATATATATATATATATATATATATATATATATACACACACACACACACACACACCCTAATTATGGTTATTTGAAAACAAGATATTTGGGCAGAGTATGAACTAGGTACGGTGCATATCCTTATATTTGACCAGCATAACTTCTAGGTACTACGTTATCCTAGGGACTTGGCCATTATAACATCTAGGTATTATCTCTTCCTAGACTATCATGCATCATATCTCTTAAGAATAATATCATAGCTTACAACTAGGCATAGTATCTTCATCTACATTATCCTAACGCTTAATGCTTTAAAAAATGATTTGATATTTATAAATATAAATATATTTTGATAACACCATTTGATAAGCATGTATTTTCCCTGTAAAACATTTAAAATAGTAAAATAGGGGCTGTGAACTCACCCTAGTCCCACGAAACCTTTGATGTAGGGTTGAACCGGGCTCGGGACTCAGGGGACCGCTCCTAATGGCAGCTACTTCGAGAACAAAGTGAGAGTGAATGAGAGGTGTGCAGAACTGGAATGATATTGCCCTTTATTTATAGTCATGGATTTGGGGTGTTCGAGGCACAAATATATGTTCGCGTCGCGCATGAAAATTGTGGCTCCATCTAGAGAAGGCCACATGTCATGTCCCAAATTGGCCATGTCACTCGCAATGTGCTCGAATCTGGTGTCAGGTGTGTGGCGTGCAGAGACACACATCTGTGCCTACGAAATGATTTTTCAAAAATCATAACGTCTCCGTGCGAGCTCCGATCTAAGCCTTCTCTATATCTATTTGATGATCTAAATGGGTACTGCAACTCTCCTTTAGGTTGATTCGCCTAGTTTTGACTTTCATTTTCGTGCCTAACGGGGGTAAAAATAAATGATTTTACAAAAATCATCTCTCATATGGATCCTGTTTTCGGTAAACTTTTTCCTAAAGTTTATATATTGAGGAATACTACAAAACTTCTTTTTACACTTTTAGTCAAAACTCAACCAATCTCTAGGTACCATTTTGACGTAATAAATTTTAATTACGCGGTTGATTTCTAGTTCTCTAAAATCCATAACTCTTTCCCTTGGAGTCGCATTTTTATGATTCTTATATCCTTGAGATCAGATTAACAAGTACTATCGAAGTATGTTAACCAGCTTAGAAAACGTTACAACTTTTAGGATGCAATTTTTTTAGCCTAATGGGCATTTTAACAAATAAATGTAGTGGCACATCTGATTTTCATTATCTAAAAAATGACATATTACAATACTAAGTTATTACATCTATTTCCCTACTCTTTCCTAATGGTGATCGGTGACGGAAACCTCTCGGTTGTCACAGCGTCCACCTATATGATTTATGTGGTCTACTCGACGGGTATGTATTCAACCCGAGATTAGCATCGTCCATTTGGGTTGCACTTCACCAAAACAATTTATATGGATAGTCTTTTGAGAATAGTAAGTTTATGATTTATATTAATATATTATAATTTTCAATATATTAATATAGAATCATATCATTTAATTAGTATTGATCAAGAATTAATTTAGTAATCAAAAGGAACTAATTAAATATGGACTCTTATATATATAGCATGGGCCAAGTTCATTTAGGTTGGGCTAAGCTTACATGGATAGTCCATGGAGTTTTAACCCATGGATCCTATGGAAATGAAAGGTCATGGGTATTAGGGTTTACATGGATGAAACCCTGATCCTCCATACTATATAAAGAGGTCTTTGGCACATGAAATGGCACTAGTGTGTGAGTAAACAAGAGTGGGCCAATTTCTAGTGTGCTTACTATTCTCTCAAGTTTTCCAAGGTGTTTTGGTGATTTATGATTCCACTTGAGGCTTCCACACTATTAGGGCTAAGCTCTTAAAGTTCAAGACTTCAAGCTACATCAAAAGGTATGTCATCTAACTAGGCTTTTTTTGTATAGTTGCTTCATATTATGCTAGCTAGGATGAAACCTTGAAATATTAAATATTTGCATGTATAACAGAGAAAACATAGATCCAAGGTTTATAGGATTGCATGTATACCATAGGAGTGTTAGAATGCTCAAAACCCTTCAATGGTATCAAAGACTAGGCTTGTTTTCTTTTATACATGATGCAACTTATTTTTCAAAGTTGAGAATCTTCCCAAGCTGAAAACTCGACGAGTTCTGGCTATAAACTCGACGATTTCAGGTGTAAAGGCAAGAATTCGACGAGTTCTTGCAAGGAACGCGACGAGTTTGTCTTCTAGTTAGCAGATTTTCATGTTTTAAGGTTGGAATTGGTCTAGAATCATTACCTTAAACTGTTTTGGACTTATAAAACCTGTTTTTGATGTGGTAATGATTATGGTAAACCAATTTCAAAGTTATTATCAAAATTTCAAGTTTATGTAATTCTTTAAATTGTTGATATGATTGTTCATATACTTATGAGTTTTGGTAGATCATAGGAATTATTTGCAAGATTGTTTGTTAGTTAATTCTTGATCTAAATGTTTTAATGGAGTCCATAATTCGTCCTCAAGTTATCGATTACCAAAAGTCATTTCTTTTAAAGATCCATTAAAAACCATAGGTTACATAATTGAAGAGCCTTTTTCTCATAAATAATTATATGGACTCCATAGCTTGTCCTCAAGTTATGGATGTTCAAGAGTCTCTTCATTAAAGTTGTTAAAACCTTAATTAAACTCATAAGTTATGAAAATCCAAAAGTTTTTGAATAGTTCAAAACTTATCCTCAAGTTTTGGAATTTGTAAAGTTCTCACACACACTTTAATTCCAAACCCTAGAGGTTTAAAAGTTAAAATCCAACCCTTATACTTTATATTATTATAAGTTAATAATATATATATATATATATATATATATATATATATATATATGTGTGTGTGTGTGTGTGTGTGTGTGTGTGTATAAGAACAAAGCCAGTCTTACCGTTAGTAGGCCTTATTCACGAAGCTGATCTATAAGGAGGGTATAAGGTTACTGCCTATAAAATGGCAGTTTAATGGGTGTCCACTCTTACCCACTGCTTCCTTGACTGGTGGAGGGTCGTTAGCCCAATGAGTAGGACAAGGACTATAATTCTCATTATAAGTATAATGATAAATGTATAGTAACTAAACCTTTTATAAATTCCCAGTCTTAGTTACTTTAGGAAAAATGTGAATAGATTCTAGTCGGACATAAGGTGGCAAGTTCGTTAAAATGTGTAACACCCCATTTATTTATTAGATAAATAAAATAAAATAACGAACGAATATAAGCCCTAAAATAAATAATGATATATCAAATGATGGTCTCGTAGAGCTAATTGTCACACTTTAAGAGATGGAGGGCGAAAAGATTAAGTTCCAGACTCAGTTTATAGTTATTTATGAAGTCATGGGCTCCGTGGTAATTATTGGGATTTAATTTAAATGGTAATGAGGTGGAAGGGCTGATTATGTCATAATTAAAATATTGGGGGCTGTTTGGTGAATTTTATACCTAAGTTGTAAAGAATTTTAATGTTGAGGGTTTAAATGGTAATTATCGGATTTAATTTGAAGAAGATCTCCAAAGCTAGGGTAGAAAGCGTAAATATTGGACTCAAGTTGGAAAGTCTTGGTAGGGGAGGGACTAAACTTGTTAAAAAGGATGAAAGTTTGACATGGAGCACGGGACTTGAACCTGGTGATCTTCCCTCCTGTTTTAAGGTAGCTACTCCCATACCCTAACCCTAACTCGTCTTTCTTTAGCCGCCACCATGAAACCTCCAGCCGCAACCCCCTTCGCACACGATTCTCCAGCCGGCGATAAACAAAGACCCACAGGAATCTGAATGAAGCGCAACCGGTTGCAGAGATCCGAGATGACGTCGTTGTCGTCTCACTGCTGATGAAGACGGAAATGTCGCCGTCTATCGCTGCTTTAATCGTGAGGGTCGAAGGCTGACGACCTTAGAGGCCGATGTGATTCGATACGGAGTCGTTCACCTTCTCGTCCCTATTTTCCTGTCATGGCACTGCCCTATGGAAGACGTTACCACGTTTGATCAGTCAGCCAGCGTCGGGTGTTGCTCCCGAAGACAAAGACGATGGGGACTGTATGAGGGCGGCCGTTCGGCCACTATTGCTTCCCTTATTCGCTGTCACTTCCAGAATCGATGTGAGTGGTTGTTTTCAGACCTCTAGCAGTGCGTGGTTGCTGTTAAATATCGTGTTGATGCTGCCGGAAAAAAACCCAAGGGCAACCACCATGGTTGTCGGCTATGGTGGCTGCCACCGTCAACGTTGCTGCTATCCGCTAATTCCGGTATACGCCGTCGCCACCTGCTGCCTATCTTTCAGTTGCCACCATCCACCATGGAAGGTGGCTGAGTGCGTGTTTATTATGTATGTGTGTGTGTGTGTGTGTTAGAATTAATGTGTGTGTGTATTACCGAGTTGTACATTTTATTGGTGCCAAAATAATAATAGAAATCCCGAACAACAACCGTATGGTGGTGGTTGCCGCTACCGGCCACCGTGTTGGGTGGCGGTGTGCTTACCTCATTGAGTTTGATTCGTTTGGGGCGCTTGAACCCCTAATGGGCCCAATGAAGCCTAATGGGCTTAATGAAAACCCTAATGGGCTTAATGATATTCTAGTGGGTTTAATAGGCCATTTAAAACCCTAATTGACCTAAAAGCCCAACAAATTGATAAATGGGCTAGAATTTGTGTTGGAAAACCCTAATGCCAATAAAACCCTAACTTTGAGAATTAATCGGGACATATACACGGGAATTATTCAATAACTGGAGATATTAAATAATAATCATTGGTAGAAATTAATCTAAGCAATATTGGACTTAATGGATTAAGTCCTTAGTGGATTAAGTCCTTAATGGGTTAAGTGAGAAACATTTAACCCTAATCATCATTTTATGCGAAACCTTAATTTCAATTGGGCCTTTTTATTGGGCTTTGATGATTGGGCTATTAAATGGGCCATACAAGATCAAGCAAATGGACTAGATTAATTAATGGGCTTTAGGGTAAGGCCCATATGAGGGTTCGGGCCCAATTTGGAAAATCGGGCCATATGTTGGGCCTTGATTCGTAGTTTGACTTTGGGCGTATGGATTGGGCCTTGGGCTTGAATAAAGCCAAGCAAGGGGGTAATGTAGTAATTACCCAAAGTATGTACTTATGGTTATGTAGTGGAACCCAATTATTAATTGGGTCTTATTTTGGTGTTGATAGTTCGGGAATCTGTCATCCAGCAGCTGGGGTTGAGTCAGTGGGACTTCAGCAGTGTGGGGTTGTGTCTACGGGACTTTAGCAGTGTGAGGTGAGTTACCTTCCAGTAGGGGTGGGTCTAAGGCCACAATGTTGGCACATCGACAAGAGTAATTGGTTGATAATTGTCTTTGTTATAATTATCATCGTATGCTTATACGTGATATGTGATATATGTTTTATGTTATATGCCATGTTATGAGTTTGCCTGGTTTGGACAGGAGGGTCAGGGTTTGGGCCAGAAGGTCAATAGAGTTGGGTCGGAAGGTCAACAGAGTAGGACTGGAAGGTCTACAGAGTCAGGACCGGAAGTTCTTATGTGCTTACATGAGTTATGTGATAGTATGCAATTTGTTTATGTGATATTATGCATTTTGTTTATGTGATATTATGCATTTGTCTATGTGGTATTATGCATTTTGTTTATGTGATATATGTTCTTATCTATGTGATATGTATATGTTATGAGCTTGCAGGGTTTGGACCGGAAGGTCATCAGAGTATGGACCGAAAGGTCATCAGAGTATGGACCGGAAGGTCATCAGAGTATGAACCGGAAGGTCAATAGAGTAGGACCGAAAGGTCTACATGAGTTGTGG
The DNA here is from genome assembly GCF_002870075.4 of Lactuca sativa. Taxonomy (NCBI): domain Eukaryota; kingdom Viridiplantae; phylum Streptophyta; class Magnoliopsida; order Asterales; family Asteraceae; genus Lactuca; species Lactuca sativa. The sequence continues at coordinate 37,094,943 of NC_056623.2, forward strand.
GACAGGAAGGTCCCACTGAGACACATTGACCGGAAGGTATCGTTAAGCTTTATCCTCGAGTGGCTAATTATATGTGTGTGGTATTTTGGGGGAACTCACTAAGTATGTGTGCTTACCGTGTTATGTGTTATGTGTTTCAGGTAAATTGTTTCAAAGGAAAGGAGTCGGCTTGGTTGCAGCACATCACACTATGTTTTCTGCACACAGGATCCTTGGGATTACACTCTGATATGGTTTTAGGATACTATGTTTTGATTATTGACACTTTGGTTTTGACATGAGATATTATTATGAAAGTTTTTATATTGATTGGTTTTATGCAATAATTTAATTAAAATGAAATTTTTGGCCTTGAATCTTTGGATGTTTCAAGTTGGTATCAGAGCCTTGGTTTGAGAGATTCGGGCACACTCCCGGGTGTGTCTAAACTCAAACTAAGGACTTGGTAAGAAATTTTCCAAAATTATAATCATTTTATCAAAAGAAGTTTCAAAGAGAATTTGAAAAGAGAACATAACTTTGAAAAGAACAAGGTGTGTGATGCATGCAATCAGCCGAGCTCAAGTAATTTTTCCCCAAGATACCCATACATGATATGTTATGATATGATATGATTGTGAGGACTGCATGCAATCAGTCGAGCTCAAGTATGAGCCTTCGAATTGCATGTACCGATCCCTGAGTAGAGGATAGAAAGGTTTGATTGGAATAAGATGGTTAGATTTTCCATTGTCTGAATGTTGTTTGCTTTGTGCTTTGTGAGACTCTTAGTAATGTGAGCTACCTATATTCATGAGGTAGCTAGTTGAAATTACTGGGAATCTTTCGGCAGCTGAGGACTGGGTAAATTCGGGAACCTAGGAAAGCCTAGGATATGTTTCAGTGAGTTAGTAGCGAGACTCAGAGAGACTTAGGTACCAGTTTGAGGAAGTGACTTGGAGGATTCGGGAGGATTGCTGAGGAAAGTATGGATAGGTGTGGAAGGTAGTATTGGGCCCGTACTACTGAAAGCACAGGATCCATACTCGAATCGGTGAGAGTCTTGGAGAATCTGAGAAGCTTCGGGGAGAAGTTTGTGACCCAGTGTGGGGGATAGAGGATGTCCCAATTGTTGTAGCTTAGTCATTGGCAAGTGAGTTAGTAAGCGTGGCAGGGTATCAGACCCTGAAGGATATGATTTTCAAGAGGTTGCAAATGTGAGATCGACTTGGAGCACTTTGAGCAGCGAGGTTCGTGCTAGGTGCGTATAGTAGAGGGTCCCGGGAAGAGACCCATGACTTCTGATCATCGGGTTAAATGCCAGCAGGGCCACTTCATGGTGGATGTTGGGAATCTATATCGCCTTGGAATTGTGAGTGAGCTTGGACAGGACAGATCGCAGGTCAGATTTCTGTTAGTGTTTGGGTTATCAAGGATCATATATGCCATCCTGCATGTCGAAAGGTCCTTGATGAACCCACAGAGGGACGTATCTTGCAGAGTGGGGTTCCATGTGTACCATGATCATTCCGGTCCTTTGACGATATCAGTGCAGGAGTATTATTCATAGAACATTGGGTTAGGATTAGAGTGATGGTTCTCCAGTGAAGTCAGAGTTCATTGGTTCTATCATTGGTTGGGTATGGTCATTAGCTTCCTACGGAAGAACTTTGGAGTTCAAGGCACTACCATTTCTAGGAGAGGACTGGTAGCATGAAGACAGTGGACTCAGTTGCGAGTGTTAAATGTATGGGTGTTTGGTCATTGAATGTTCTAGAGAATTGCATTTTTGGATGGGTTGTGCTCGGTTAAAGTTTAGTAATGCTACGAGAATGAAAGTGAGAACAAGGATTCGTCAGCCAGAGTGAAGATTAAGACCTCTTGTTGTCAGCGTGGGAAGTGGATTGAGGTGTCAGGTTGGACCAGATTTCATGAGTACTCTTAAAGATTACAAAAGATGGGAGATCTTAGGATGTAACCGGTGATTGATCGCTAGCATTAGTAAGCACTGGGTGTCATCAGTGGGATACTAGGAAGCGAGAAGGATTGGGAGTCCTTCAATTCTCACAAACCGTGAAGACCTAGCCGAAGCTAAGTGGGGGAGAATCGAGCAGGTGCCTAGGAGCAGAAGTAGGTGTGAAACTAGGATGAGTTTCGCATCCTTGTCAGAAGGAAAGGCGATCGAGTGGCCGTCTAGGTTGAGGATTCGGTGTGTTGAAAGTCTAGAAAAAAAACATTCCAACGTTTAGCTCATGTTTTTCCATGGCATCAGATAGCAGTTTTTGGGAACCAGGTTAGAGCTCCAGTTAGGACTCAAGTTCAGTGCGTGTTAGGTCGAGTGCGTGTTCGACCAGTTTGGAAAGCGCTGTAAGACTGTGTAATTCGATGTATGGACCCGATTGGTTGGATTGAGAGGTTGTTAGAGCCACAGTGGCGTGATAACTAGTGGCAACTAGTTCCAGAGAATGATTACGTTCAGAATTCATGTGAGGCGACTAAGTAGGGGTCCTCTTGCTCCGCAGCCGGATCAGAACCTGGTATTTCAGACGACTGACCGAAAAATTGAGACCAGGGAGGTCTCGATAGATTTTGGAAAGCAGCCAGGTGGCAACATGCCGCTTTAGGCAGATCAGTGTTCGGCCAGTTTCAGCGTTTGAGCAGTATTAGTGTTTGTGTTTTGGGTTTCAAGTATGAAAGGAATAACAGATTGCTTGGGTTATGCAAAATGAACTGCAGGGATAATTGGGTCTGTGATTTCAGTTTTCTAGTGGGAGCCTGAAGTTATCAAAAGTTGAGCGGTCAGTTGAGGGATAGACGGACTGGAATCAACGATAATGATTCAGTACGAGCGGTCTGTCAGGGAATCAAACCATCTTGAGATATTTGATTCAAATGGAGTAGATGTGATCGTGTTGCGAGGAATTCGTTCACCTACAAATGTTAGGGCTTGTGAAGATTGGTCACGGCTACTCTAGAAAGGCCATGGTATGCACAGGATGGTTATCATGTTACTAGAGTGGATGGGCGAGTAAGGAATGGTAAGGAACGATTTCGAGGACGAAATCTAATTTAAGTGGGGGAGAGTTGTAACATCTCATTTATTTCTTAGATAAATAAAATAAAATAATGAACGAATAGAATGTAACTGCCCGGATTCCCAGGTATTATTCATTTATTTATTTTGGTAATTTGTGAGGAGACTCGGCGAGTTGGAGCCTAGACTCGCCGAGTATGATCGCGGATTTGGACGCGGGTTCGCGTCCGGACTCGGCGAGTCCAAGAGTGGACTCGGCGAGTCCACGCTGTTTAATGAAACCCTAATTTCTTGGCCCTGAGCCCTATTTAAAGGACCTTATAACCCTTCATTGTGACTACCTTCGACCTTGAGAGCACCAGAGCATCTGAGAGTCCTTGTGAGTGAGAAAAGAGGCCATTATTCACCATCCTTGTGTGTGTTAGCAAGAAGGGAAGAGGAAGGCCAAGCTAGGAGAGTTGGGGAGCTTGGATCTACTTCCATTTCGGCAGAGGAAGCTATTTGAGGTAATATTCAGAGCTCATTCTAGTGTTTTTATGTATATGGTCAAATCTAGGGTTTCTTCATGCCTTGTTTACCTTGTAATTGGAGTGTGAGAGGTCCCATGGGGAATTGGTACCTAGATCTGGACCTTAGTAGGTCCAGAGAGTCCCAAATGCTCTGCTTTATGCCTATCCTTTTGAGTTGGGGACTTAGGTTACCATTTTAGACGTCATTTCACCAAAAGAAGCCTTGTAGGCGTCGCATGGTAGCCAAGATAGTGACTTTACGTGATGAATGAACTTGGAAGGACTGGATCTATGAGTCATTGGGACGGATCTGACCTCAGGAGCGAGTTTGAGTTGATGCATGGCATGGACTCGCCGAGTCTGAAGAACAGACTCGACGAGTAGCATGAAGATTGTCCTTAACCACTCAGCGAGTGGTCTTGCCGAGTTAAAGGGTTGACTCAGTGAGTCAGAGAGGGTTGTCGAGTGGACTGAGTCAAGCTGGAACTCGCCGAGTTGTTCTTGAGACTCGGCGAGTTGAGTCGTGGTGGCCCCGCGATTCATGCCAGGTGGAACTCGTCGAGTCAGGGAAGTACTCGACGTGTCAAGAGAGGATCCTAGGGAGTCAGTGAACACATATAGACTCACCGAGTCGCTCTAGTGCACTCGCCGAGTCCGGTCAAAGTTGACCATTGACCAGAGTTGACCAGTGTTGACTTGATAGGGGTAGTCAACCTTAGTTGTGAAAGTGTTAATTAGAGATATATGGTGTTATAGGCAGATTATAGCTCGGAGGATCGAGCACGAGTGATTCCCGGGATTTGCGAGTTATCGAGATACGAGAGGTGAGTCTTCTCACTATACTTTACCTTGAGTAGGTAATCAGAGTTATGTGACAGAGTATTTGTATGCTATATGTATGTTATGTATTGTACTGCATTATTTCTATGTGATTTATGATGTGCATGTTTATAGAGTTGGAACCGGAAGGTTCCCAGAGTTAGAACCAGAGGGTTCACAGAGTAAGGTCTACGGGCCCACAGAGTTATAGCCTCGAGTGGCTAATATGTGTTATGTGTGGTATTTTGGGGAACTCACTAAGCTTTGTGCTTATAGTGTTGGTGTTATTTGTTTCAGGTACTAGTGATGACCGTGGGAAGGCGCCGGCTTGATCAGTACACACACATGGGATTTTTATGATATGTGATCTTGGGATTCATTGTATGACATTGATTGGAGTTTCAAACACTGATGTTTTATGAAAAATTAAATGAATATGTTTTTATATTATGCGAAAAATTATTTTGAAATTCACGGTGTTACAAGTTGGTATCAGAGCCTTGGTTTGAGGGATTCGAGTACACCTTCGGGCGTATTTGAAGAACGCAGAGCAGAGTTGTGTGTACGATCAATCCGCGCCCGAACGGTGATTTCCTAAAATACCCTCATGTTATGTGATATTGATATTGATATGATGTATTCTCATGCTAGAGTAGGCTAGGTACTCCTATTAGGACTAGAGTGGCCTGATTTGTGATGCCTTAGCCTAGGGAGAGGTGAGCTGCTATGAGATGCTTGAGAGTGAGTAGGTAGCAGCGAGGGGCTTATGAGAGATTTTTTAGAGAGTGGATTGTGCATGGTAGAGTACTTGGAATTTGGGATCTGAAGAGGAGGACTTGGGGTGTATTCTGATACGGTGCGGACAATAGTATTGGGCCCGTACTACTGAAAGCACCGGAGCGGTGTACAGCCTAAGTAGGAATCTTTGGAATACCAAGGATCAAGGAGGTATGAGTTGTCGAGTGTGAGTATGCTCGAATGGATTCTAATTTATCGTATGTTGTATTTCAGAGGTAGATCATGGTGAGGACACGTCTGATGCCTGAGAGCAGTGAGACCAGTGATGAGGAGATCCACTGGATCATCCATGAGGAGGTGGCTGCGGCCATCAGGGCAGAGATATCAGAGATGTTCGGGTCTATTAAGACCACGTTGATTGAGACCTTCGACGAGCGTTATGCCGCTCTTTCTAAGGCTGCTGTTGCAGCGGCTACCGCAGCTATTGTTGTCGCGAAGCCGTAGGGTGGTGATGCATTGCTGTTCCGAGAGTTCAGCAACACAAAACCACCAGAGTTTGATGGGACCCAGGACCGGGTGGCGGCTATGAGATGGATTTCTGACATAGAGGGGTGTTTCTTCACTTGCTCAACTCCTGAGCATTTGAAGGTTCGGTTCGCGCTGAACCAGCTTCGCTTAGGAGCGAAGGACTAGTGGAAGTTTGTGACGACGCACTTTACGCCTGCTGAGCTTGCGGCAGTGACCTGGGAGAGGTTCACTGCCATGTTCTGAGATGAGTGCGTTCCCCAGGTGGAGAGGGAGCGTTTGACCCAAGAGTTTCTGACCCTCAAGCAGGGTACTGAGTCTGTTACGGTGATTACCAGGATGTTCCATGAGAGGGCGATGTTCTGCCCTAAGCACGTGTCCACGGAGCAGGCACGTATGAGCCGATATTTGAGTATCTTGAGGGGAGACATTCGGGAGTTCGCGGCGAAATCCTCGTACCGGACATTTGCCGAGCTTCAGGCAAATACCCAGAAGAGGGAGATTGAGCTAGAGACTCAGGCCAGGGAGGAGGCGAAGTCTCAGGGGAGGGATCGGCGACAGGCACAGTCTGAGCCGGCAGCCAAGCGGGCCAAGCCCGCTGATCCCAAACCAAGGAGCCAGAAGGGCCGCACTTGTGGGAAGTGTGGCAAGGGTCATGATGGAGTCTATAGAGCGGGATCTTGCTACAAGTGTGGCAAGGAGGGGCACATGGCCAAGGACTGCCCTAAGGGGTTTGCGGTGTGTTTTCACTGCAACCAGACCGGACACCGGAAGGCAGAGTGTCCGCAATTGAGAGGATCATCTCAGGGAGCACCTCAGGGATCTGCTCCTGCCGCCATCAGAGCTACCGAGAGTCGGCCAGTGAAGGCCGAGGCGCCGAGAGCATGAGGGAGAGCTTTTCAGTTGATCGCGGAGGAGGTCCGCGCAGCACCCGATGTCGTGGCTGGTATGTATTCTTTCGTGTATTTATTTTGATGTTGTGATATTATGCTTATATTATGTTATGCGTAGGTACTTTTCTTGTGAATTCTGTACCTGCCTTGGTGTTATTTGACTCGGGTGCAAGTCGGTCTTTTGTATCTTTGGCATTTAGTCAGCATATTAGTGTTAGTCGTGAGGCGTTGAGTCGGCCTCTGAGAGTTTCCATAGTTGACGAGAGGGTGATATATGCCACGGAGGTTCTCCGAGGGTGGGTATTCGAGATTTTCGGTGTTGAGTTCCCGATTGATCTGGTTCCTATTGCGATGGGTGATGTCTGTGTCATTGTGGGCATGGACTGGTTGAGCAGATTCGGTGCGGTTATCGATTGCGAGCGACAGCTGGTGACCATACGAGACCCTAGTGGTGGAGTTCTTACGGTGTACGGCGAGGGTACACGTTCTGGATCAGCGTTTTGTTCGGCCGCTAGGGCAAGGCAGTGTCTACAGCAGGGTTGTAAGGGTTTTGTGGCGTATGTGATGGATATGCGGGTGGATTCTGAGAGACCGAGGTTTGTTGAGGAGGTTCTGGTAGTACGTGAGTTCCCTGATGTATTTCCTGAGGAGTTGTCAGGTGTGCCTCCTGTGAGGCAAGTGGATTTCAGTATCGATTTGGTTCCGGGGGCCGCGCCTATCGCTAAGGTGCCTTATCGCCTTGCACCTCCAGAGATGCAAGAGTTATCCTCGCAGCTTCAGGAGCTGCTGGGAAAGGGGTTTATTCGTCCGAGCAGCTCGCCGTGGGGAGCACCTATCCTGTTCGTCAAGAAGAAGGATGGTTTACACTGGATGTGCATTGATTACCGGGAGTTGAACAAGCTGACGGTCAAGAACCGTTACCCGTTGCCAAGGATCGATGATTTGTTCGATCAGTTACAGGGAGCATCTTGGTTCTCCAAGATTGATTTGAGGTCTGGATATCATCAGGTGAGGGTTCGAGATGAGGACGTCTAGAAGACAGCATTCAGGACGCGTTATGGGCATTACGAGTTTGTGGTGATGCCTTTCGGGCTCACCAATTCCCCGGCAGTGTTCATGGAACTCATGAACCGAGTGTGCAGGCCGATGATGGATCGGTCGGTGATCGTATTTATGGATGATATTCTGGTATATTCGAGATCTAGAGAGCAGCATGAGGAGCATTTGACAGAGGTTCTCGGAGTTCTGAGATCGGAGAGGCTTTATGCCAAATTCTCCAAGTGTGGTTTCTGGTTGCGGGAGGTCCAGTTCTTAGGACATCTCGTTAACCAGGAAGGGATATTGGTCGACCCGGCCAAAGTTGAGGCGGTGATGAGTTGGGAGGTGCCGAGGTCACCCTCCGAGATCAGGAGTTTCCTAGGGTTGGCAGGGTATTATCGGAGATTTATCAAGGATTTCTCTAAAATCGCAGTGCCACTCACCAGGTTGACCCGGAAGGGTGTTGCTTTTTCATGGGGCCCCGAGCAGCAGGCCTCCTTTGATACACTTCGCCAAAGGTTATGCGAAGCCCCAGTGTTAGCCCTCCCGGAAGGGATGGAGGACTTTGTGGTATACTGTGACGCATCAATTTTAGGGTTGTGGCGGTGCTGATGCAGAGAGGGCATGTGATAGCATATGCATCGAGGCAGCTGAAGCCTCATGAGATGAGATATCCCACCCATGATCTAGAGTTGGGGGCAGTGGTGTTCGCCCTCAAGATTTGGCGTCACTACCTGTATGGGGTTCGGTGTACGATATACACGGACCATAAGAGTTTGAAATATTTGATGGATCAGCCCAACCTAAATATGCGACAGAGAAGGTGGTTGGATGTGGTCAAGGATTATGATTGTGAGATCATGTACCACCCGGGCAAGGCTAATGTTGTATCCGATGCACTAAGCCGCAGGGCGGAGAGCACCCCGCTGCGGTATGTATGTTTGAGATTGACCGTGGTAGCTCCAGTGTTGGACGCCATTTGTGGGGCATAGGCCGAGGCTGTGCAACCTGAGATGCAGAAGTAAGAGCGGGTTGTTGGTTTGGTTTCAGAGTTTGTTACCGATGGTCGGGGGCTTATGACATTTCAGGGGCATATCTGGGTGCTGTACGTGGGAGGAACGCGTACAATTTTGATGGAAGAGGCTCATCGGTCGAAATTTTCGATCCATCCTGGGGCCACTAAGATGTATTTGGACCTGAGGAAGGAGTATTGGTGGCCCTGTATGAAGAGGGATGTTGCGTGGTTTGTTGAGAGGTGCTTGACCAGTCGTAGGCTTAAGGCCGAGCACTAGAGGCCGCATGGTAAGTTGCAACCGTTGGAGGTTCCCGAATGGAAGTGGGAACATATCACCATTGATTTCATCACCAAATTGCCAAGGACTGCCAGAGGAGTTGATGCAATTTGGGTGATTGTGGATAGATTGACGAAGAGCGCTCACTTTCTTGCTATCAGCGAGAGTTCTTCAGCAGAGAAACTGGCAGAGGTGTACGTGAGGGAAGTGGTATCTCGGCATGGGGTGCCGATCTCGATTGTTTCAGACCGTGACATGCGTTTCACTTCCAGATTCTGGAAGAAGTTTCATGAGGAGTTGGGTACTAGGCTGCATTTTAGTACCGCATATCATCCCCAGACAGACGGTCAGAGTGAGCGGACGATTCAGACGCTCGAGGACATGCTCTAGGCATGTGTGTTGGATTTTGGGGGTAGTTGGGATGCATATTTTCCCTTGGCAGAGTTTTCCTACAACAACACCCATCATTCGAGCATTGGTATGCCGCCCTTTGAGCTGTTGTATGGGAGGAGGTGTTCCACCCCCATTTGTTGGGGAGAGGTTGGAAAGCACGTGATGGGCAGTACAGAGATCGTGCTTCAGACGACAGAGCAGATCCAGCAGGTCAGACAGAGGTTGTTGACCGCTCAGAGTCGTCAGAAGAGTTATGCAGACAGACGCCGGTCCGAGCTTGAGTTTCAGGTCGGCGACCTTGTGCTCCTGAAGGTTTCTCCTTGGAAAGGAGTGATTCGATTCAGGAAGAGGGGCAAGTTGGGGCCCCGATATATTGGTCCATTCCGGGTAGTCGCGAGGGTAGGCAGGGTAGCCTATCGTTTGGATTTGCCAGCAAAGTTGGGTCAGATTCACGACACTTTCCACGTGTCGCAATTGCGGAAGTGTATAGCCGATGAGTCGGCAGTGGTTCCATTAGAGGATATTCAGGTGGATGCGAGCCTGAATTATGCTGAGAGACCAGTGGCAATCAGAGATCGGAAAATCAAGGTTCTGAGGAACAAGGAGGTACCCCTGGTTTTGGTTCAGTGGCAGCATCGGAAGGGGTCCGAGATGACTTGGGAACCAGAGCGTGAGATGCGTGAGTAGCATCCAAAGTTATTTGCAGAGCGAGACTTCGAGGGCGAAGTCTAGTTCTAGTGGGGGAGAATTGTAACAGCCCAGATTCCCAGGTATTATTCACTTATTTATTTTGGTAATTTGTGAGGAGACTCGGCGAGTTGGAGCCTAGACTCGTCGAGTATGATCGCGGATTTGGATGCGGGTTCGCGTCCAGACTCGGCAAGTCCACGTTGTTTAATAAAACCCTAATTTCCCGGCCCTGAGCCCTATTTAAAGGACCATATAACCCTTCATTGCGGCTACCTTCGACCTTGAGAGCACCAGAGCATCTGAGAGTCCTTGTGAGTGAGAAAAGAGGCCATTATTCACCATCCTTGTGTGTGTTAGCAAGAAGGGAAGAGGAAGGCCAAGCTAGGAGAGTTGGGGAGCTTGGATCTACTTCCATTTCGGCAGAGGAAGCTATTTGAGGTAATATTCAGAGCTCATTCTCGTGTTTTTATGTATATGGTCAAATCTAGGGTTTCTTCATGCCTTGTTTACCTTGTAATTGGAGTGTGAGAGGTCCCATGGGGAATTGGTACCTAGATCTGGACCTTAGTAGGTCCAGAGAGTCCCAAATGCTCTGCTTTATGCCTATCCTTTTGAGTTGGGGACTTAGGTTACCATTTTAGACGTCATTTCACCAAAAGAAGCCTTGTAGGCGTCGCATGGTAGCCAAGATAGTGACTTTACGTGATGAATGAACTTGGAAGGACTGGATCTATGAGTCATTGGGACGGATCTGACCTCAGGAGCGAGTTTGAGTTGATGCATGGCATGGACTCGCCGAGTCTGAAGAACAGACTCGGCGAGTAGCATGAAGATTGTCCTTAACCACTCAGCGAGTGGTCTTGCCGAGTTAAAGGGTTGACTCAGTGAGTCAGAGAGGGTTGTCGAGTGGACTGAGTCAAGCTGGAACTCGCCGAGTTGTTCTTGAGACTCGGCGAGTTGAGTCGTGGTGGCCCCGCGATTCATGCCAGGTGGAACTCATCGAGTCAGGGAAGTACTCGACGTGTCAAGAGAGGATCCTAGGGAGTCAGTGAACACGTATAGACTCACCGAGTCGCTCTAGTGCACTCGCCGAGTCCAGTCAAAGTTGACCGTTGACTAGAGTTGACCAGTGTTGACTTGATAGGGGTAGTCAACCTTAGTTGTGAAAGTGTTAATTAGAGATATATGGTGTTATATGCGGATTATAGCTCGGAGGATCGAGCGCGAGTGATTCCCGAGATTTGCGAGTTATCGAGATACGCGAGGCGAGTCTTCTCAGAGTATTTGTATGCTATATGTATGTTATATGTTGTACTGCATTATTTCTATGTGATTTATGTTGTGCATGTTTATAGAGTTGGAACCGGAAGGTTCCCAGAGTTAGAACCAGAGGGTTCACAGAGTAGGGTCTACGGGCCCACAGAGTTATAGCCTCGAGTGGCTAATATGTGTTATGTGTGGTATTTTGGGGAACTCACTAAGCTTTGTGCTTATAGTGTTGGTGTTATTTGTTTCAGGTACTAGTGATGACCGTGGGAAGGCGCCGGCTTGATCAGTACACACACATGGGATTTTTATGATATGTGATCTTGGGATTCATTGTATGACATTTATTGGAGTTTCAAACACTGATGTTTTATGAAAAATTAAATGAATATGTTTTTATATTATGCGAAAATTTATTTTGAAATTCACGGTGTTACATAGAAGCCCTAAAATAAATAATGATATATCAAATGATGGTCTCGTAGAGCTAATTGTCACACTTTAAGAGATGGAGGGTGAAAAGAGTAAGTTCCGGACTCAGTTTATAGTTATTTATGAAGTCAGGGGCTCCGTGGTAATTATTGGGATTTAATTTAAATGGTAATGCGGTGGAAGGGCTGATTATGTCATAATTAAAATATTAGGGGTTTTTTGGTAAATTTTATACCTAAGGTGTAAAGAATTTTAATGTTGAGGGTTTAAATGGTAATTAACAGATTTAATTTGAAGAAGATTTTCAAAGCCAGGGTAGAAAGTGTAAATATTGGATTCAAGTTGGAAAGACTTAGTGGGGGAGGGACTAAACTTGTTAAAAATGATGAAAGTTTGATATGGAGCACGGGACTTGAACCCGGTGATTTTCCCTCCCGTTTTAAGGTAGCTACTCCCATACCCTAACCCTAACTTGTCTTTCTTTAGCCGCCACCATGAAGCCTCCAGCTGCACCCCCCCTCCCTTCGCACACGATTCTCCAGCCGACAACGAACGAAGACCCACAGGAACCTGAATGAAGCGCAACCAGTTAGGGAGATCCGAGATGACGTCGTTGTCGTCTCACTGTCGACGAAGACGGAAATGTCGCCGTCTATTGCTGCTTCAATCGTGAGGATCGAAGGCCAACGACCTTAAAGGCCGTTGTGATTCGATGTGGAGTCGTTCACCTTCCTCGTCCCTATTTTCCTGTCGCGGTTGATATTTGCATAGTTAGCCGTATGTTTAGCATATATTTTTATTCATTTTTAGCTAATTATGTGCATAATGTGGACAAAAGGTACTTAATAATGCTTAAATTGTGTTTTCAGTCCAAAAGACATGCTCGGAGGTAAAAACGAATAAGGACAAGCAATTAGAGACCAAATAATGAAGAAAAAGGAAAACACCCACACCTACTCGGCGAGTACATGCACTTACTCAGTGAGTTCATGAGAATGTTCTCGAATAAAAGTCAAGAATCCTTGCCGTACATGGATTTTACATGCCTACTCGGCGAGTTGGGGTACCTACTCGCCGAGTTGCCCCTGTTTTGTGATAACTATAAATATTGGATCTTAATCCGAATTGGGGACTTTTTTCTGGTTTCTTGGAGTTACACCTGCGATTGAAGAACCCTTTGGAGACCTGAAGAACCCTAACCTTTGAGCTTTTGAAGACTCAAGGCGAATTAGGTTATATTTTCCACTTAATCTTAGGATTTAATCAGGTCTAGCCTAGTTAACTTCGTTTTTGAGCTTGTTTCCACTGTAATCATGAGTTAATTTCATATTTTTTCTGTTTAGGAAAAACCAAGTTACTCCTATGGTTTAATATTTACTTTTATTGATTGTTTATTGGTGATTTTATTGTATTTAGTTTGTTATAGAACCTTATGCATTAACCACAACTATTTTCTATTAATTGGAAGACAATTAAGCTGCATGAACATCTCTTAGTTGTTAACCTCATATGTTTATGTGAACACTTTATCATATGCTTAGGAATAATGAACATGAAACTAGGATTAACTAGAGAATGAGTAAATTAATGTGTGAGCTTGTTTGAGAAACCAACAAACAAGAGGTTAATTGAAACACCAACTTGATTAACCAATTACAAATCTTATTTAATCCAAATAATTGAACTAGGTAATTAACTAGTTTAAACAATTGGTCACTGCTTGAATTGATTAATTGTCTAAGGGTTAGTAATAGTGAACATGAATCTAACCACTATAGTTGGTAACCAATAACAATTAATTTATCATATTATTATACAAATAACAATAGGAGTGAATTGGTTGGACCTAAACAGAAACTCTTTATCAAATTTGGTGAATTTTTACTTGTTTTTTTTAGTTGTTAGTTGATCACTTGTTAGGTGGTGTGTTTAAGTTTCTAGTCTTGTAAAACTAGAGAAAAACAATTACTTTTATTACTTGCTTAGTTAAAATTAGTTATTAGTTTAATTTCCATTCCTTGAGTTCGACACTCTACTTATCCAACTATACCACTAAAAGATAGGTTCACTGCCTTTGTGTGCTAAATTTATAATTTAAAAGTAGGATTAAAACCAGTGCATTTTACACACATCAAGTTTTTGGCGCCGTTGCCAGGGAACGGTTCAAAAATCAAGTCTAATTCCTAATTTTATCGATCCTTTGTGTGAGTTTGCTTGCACAAAGTTAATTTTTTTTAGTAATTCAGTAAGTAGGTTAGGTTTTAGAATTCATTAGTTTTTATTAGAAGTTTTTCTTTAGTTTTAATTTTTTTTTCTTTAAGATAGGCTACTCATCGAGTGCACTCGCACCTACTCGGCGAGTACCCTGTTGTTTGGTAGTTATTTTTTGTTTAGCTCAGTTTCATTTTTTTGTTCTTTTTACATGTTTTTCTTGTTTTATTACAAGCTTTTCATGACCAGAGGATCCAGCGCTCCACTAGTGCCCCCTTTTGAAGACCCGAAATCCGCATTAAGGAAGAACAAAGGCAAAGACGTGGAAAGCTCGAATACACCTAAGAAGTCGCCTTTGTCTAACTTGAAGACTGTTTTTGGGAAGAAGAAGAGCAGCAAATCAGGAGCATCTAACGCCTCTTTAGCAAGCGAAGACCAGATCAAAGAAGACACCGAGTAAGAGACCGAGGAGGAAGAAGAACCTACATACGGACACGAATCCGATTCCGGCGACGAGTTAGCTCTTACCACGGCTAACATCGATGAAATCCCCATGGGGGAATGGAAGAAGAGGATATGTGATGACACTACCATATAAACATACTTTGGGCTTGCCCCGGCATCGGACCTTGGTCTGGAACCTATCATACCGACACATGCAAGAATCACAAAGACCTCTAGCATACTAACATTCATCGGGCCTCGCCCGACATCAGATCGTGATCCGGAACATATAACATATAATGCCTAGGGCTAACCCCCGGGTCTTCCTACCATACACAAACATAATGGGTCGGGATTGTGGCCTTAGACCCAAGCACATAGTGAGGAGACTCACCTTGCACTACTAAAGTCATGTTGATACTTCTCTGGCTGCTAACTGGCAATTCCTCGAGTTGCTGCTCCTTCGGCTCCCCAGACTATCCGTAACAACACGACACTTAGTCTCAAATGTCCTCAAAGTCAAACTAGGTAAACCTTAGTCAAAGTCAAAGTCAATGGTAAAAGTCAACGCTCCAAGTTGACTCAACTTGCCGAGTTCTAGTAATCAGAATCCTGAAATCGCGATTTATCGAATCAACTTGTCGAGTCAGTCCTCAAACTCGCCGAGTTCTTGCATGAACAGAAACGGGACAACTCTCTTCGACTCGTCGAGTCCCTTTCCTGGACTCATCGAGTCCCTTAGTCTGATTGGGCCATCTTAACAGATTTAGCCCCTACACTTCATATCTAAACCCCAAACTTCGTCTACACCCTGGAAATGTCTTCTTAAGGGTAAAATTTCCAAATTTACCCACTCCTAATCCTTCTTAATGGGTTTGACTCAAACCCTAGCTCCTTAAGACACAAATCCTTGTCCAAAATCCTTATTACTCCAAACCAAAGCAGGAGGACCAAGATCTGGGCCCTAGACACCCAATAAACACGTAAAGTCTCTGTCTTTTCATCCATGCATGGCCTTCTAGGCTCAAAAGACTATAATAGCCTCTTACAGCTTGCATGGGGTTTCCAATGGCATAAAGTTTGCACCTTTATGCCTTATCCACCTTTAGGGACTCCATATCTGAAAGGGTCTTTACTTGGGGCGTCTAAATACCACAGATCAAACTTCATGGACTAAAATCCTCATAAAATCGACATAAAGAGATCTAGAAAACCATAAGCCAAGTTGAAGAGTTGATTACCAGAAAATGTTGGAAATAAGATAGTGTTGATGGATCTACAATCTTCTCCCTGAACCTTCAAGGTCATTCTACTTCTTCTAGTCTTTAAGAACACACAGAACCCTCAAAAACAAGCTCACAAGCTCAAGGATGCACTAGGGTTTCGAGATCTAGGGTTTTGGATCTAGGGGCTGAGAATGAAGCTAATGGGAGGAGAATAAGATGGTTAAATAGGGCATCAAGACCCAGATTTAGGGTTTCCCAAACCCAGACCAACTCGATGAGTTGGTCCTCCAACTCGTCGAGTAGGTCACTTAACCTGCGACCCAAAATCTATTGCTACTCGTCGAGTCCTCCCACCTAATCGACGAGTTGCCTTCTAATCTTGAGGTTTTCCTTTCCTTTCTAGGTCTTCTGAATTCGAGGTGTTACATCTATTACCTCCTGATCCTAAATTCCTGTGGGTTTCTAGACTTGCTATGGAATTGGCAATGAGTTAGGCAACTAATGCCTCAATCGCGGGTGAGCTCATAGGCTCGGGCTTGGTTTCGTGTTGTCCTGGGTTCCTTCTAGTGTGAGGCATGATTCAAGATTTAAGGCATATGTTAGTTTTTGTTTTGAGTTCTACTTTGATACTTTAAATTATAAGAGTTAACTATATCAAGAAAACAATCAAACAAGCAACACAATAAGTATTAAGATCGCATAGTTTTCATTAATTTTCACAAACGTTTTACATCATATTATCAAAAGAAAACAAAAGAGTGCAAAACTGTGTGATTTGAACAGAAATATTATCTATTTTACATAAAATACATGGTGGGTTCCTATTATCGGCTACACTACTATTCCTTCCCTCAAGCCAAATAAAACCATAGTCACTAGCTTCCTTAGGCTAGAACTATCTACCATAACCCAAAACAAACTAACATCGAAGCCATTATATGTGCTAATTGATGTTGAAGGCAACTTATGATTACCTCCATAGTAGCCGCTCCTATCTCAGACACCAACAACCTCAACTATGTCTCTCTCACATGCTTCTCAAGACTCTTAATCATGATCTGTTGATACCGTACTAGAGAATGAGTCTCCTTTGAATGAACATAAGCATGGAGGATGCTCTTCGCTTCGTAATCTCTCTCCTGTTCTAATCCCCTAACCTTACCAGCTAACATCCTGACCTCCCTCCTCAGCGATTCATGATCCTCCTCCACCCGATGTATGCGGTCCTCGTGCCACGCAACATGAGAGACTAACACTAAGATCGCTCGGTCAGTGGGGTCCTCTAGGATGGAATTGCGCCTCGGTTCCTGAGATGACTCTCCAATCTCATAAAACCCAATGCTATCCTCTTGGATAAACTCGTCCGCCTGGGGTGTCCATCCGTGGGTGGATCAGGGTTTCTTTAATGGATTCAGGGATGATGGTGGTGAAGCTACCCTCTTGTGGGATGTGATAAGAATATATTTCATGGGGGTAGTGTTGATCATGCATCTTAGGGCATGAATATTGAGATAGGATGGTCGAAATAGGACAATAGTCTTTGGGTATGACTCCGAATTAGTAGGGTCCTCCTCCTGAGTCTCCTCATGATCCTGGTGGGAAGACGAATTTGGGTAAGGTGAATTGTCTGCAGGTAGTTCATTAATCTCATCGCTAGGTTGCTCTTCCTCTCTGGGTTTCTCCTCATCTTCAAATGGATCCTCGCCAGCTGATACCAGGGTAGGTAGTAGGGACATTGTCAGATTGTAATCTCTCTCAGTCTCGGGCGTGCGTGGCACTACCAGATCTTTTTCTGGATAAGGATGTGACACTATGTCCCATATGTCCTCCATATCGCTTTGATTTCCTACACAAGACATCAATATGTAGATGTTTATGAGAAGTAGTATATAATACATATATTTTCCTATAATTTTGTGTGTGTGTGGGTGTGTGTGTGTATATATATATATATATATATAGAGAGAGAGAGAGAAGAGGGTAGATAGTACCGTATCTTAGGTAACTTTCTATATGGGTGGTATGTCATATCCCTGTCTCTATTCCGGATATCCTTAAGGTGTACCATCCTCTTGCACTAGGTCTTAAACTAAGAATCTAGTCTTCAGGGAGTCGATCTATGATACTGATCCGAAGATCCTCTAGTCATAGGCCTCGTCCTAATCTCTTAACTAGGCGTACTAAACTACTGATCCATAAGTCATCCAGTGTTTAGATTGTAAACGACGACATCCATGTTTAGGCGTGCATCGGTCGAACCATAATAGAACTTAATTGCGCATTCTAGGTCTATAGGACTAGACTAACCCTAGGATTTGTTTTCACCTAAAATCTTAAGTTTTGATTTGAATGGATAGTTTTTATGATACATGAGTGTATTTATAAGAGTTTATATAACTCTTTATCTAATTAGTATTTGATTAAGGTATTTATTAATTCTATGTTTTTATACCTCAAGACAACAAGGACCGACTAGCTAGGAAAAGTCGGAGGGCGGGACCATTTTAGCATATAGCCATTCTGAAATCCAGCAACCCAAAAAAGAAAGTTTTCCAGCCTAGGCACCTCTCTCATAAGTAGTCCATCCGTATAGTAATTAATAATAAAACTTTTATTAGGTCTAAATAATATAGAGTTTTATTACCAAGGTAATAGTAGTAGTTCCTAAGGAATTACAAGTTTGGTATAACCTGTAGCTCTGATACACCCCCGCTCGGTGGCGGAAACGTTGGGCGGTGTGAACGAGGGGAGATTGCATTTAGGCATACATATATATAGAGCATAAACAAAAGAATATCACAAACATTTCTTTTATTTATTATAAATTATTATGGAATTACATTGTTTTAAAAGACATGCACGCAACCTAAACATCACTAGAAACGATAAACAGCCGAAACTAAACTCCATCAGCTTTCTTGAATACTTCCTCTTCATTGACACGACTATCCTCCACAATCATCTTCCTAAGAATACATAAAATTTTGGAAAATGTCAACATAATGTTGCTGAGTGCACAAGTTTTTATAGTTTTTGGCTTTTAGTGGATTGTATTAATTTAAGAATTCTTTTTCTTTTACAAAAAAATTTCCTAAAGTATTTTATCAGTCTTATCTTACTATCTTTTAGGATATGTAATGATCCTATCTTATTATCTCTAAGATATCTAACGATCCTATCTTATTAACTCTTAGGAAGTATTTATTAATCCTAATTTACTATCTTTGTAGGATATCTAACGTCCTACTGTATTTTATGTACCATACTAAGGCTTCCCTAATGGTAGTTTGAACTCTAAGGTGATCTAATATATTACCATGGCCCCCAAAATCGACGTTGTTTGACTAATAAGTTTCCCTGTCACGACGCTTCATTGGACGTCAAATAGTAAATAATAAGAAAGTTTTCCTGTTGGGATCATAGCTAACAATCGTAGGTGTAGTTGTCAGGCCTCGTATATATCTATACATATCTTTCTAGCTCTCGTAAGATTAACAGCTATAGGTATCGGGGAATACTGAATTTAATCAATGCCTTTGGGTGAATATAACAGTTCAATAACACATTGGCCTTAGGTATTTATTTTTTATCTTTCAATCCTTCCTAGAAACTTCCTATAACTATCACAATATAAATCATTTATCTTATATTTGATAATCATAACTTTTTATCTCATAATTATTTTGTATATATTAGTATTCAAATATATACCCTAATTTTTGAAAATAGGATATTTGGGCAGAGTAACAACTTGGTACGGTGCATATCCTTATATTTGACCAACATAACTTCTAGGTACTATGTTATCCTATCGATTTGGCCATTATAACATCTAGGTATTATCTCTTACTAGACTATCGGGCATCATATCTCTTAGCCATAATATCATAGCTTACAACTAGGCATAATATCAACATCTACATTATCCTAAGGCTTTAAGCTTTATAAATGATTTGATATTTATAGATATAAATATATTTTGATAAAATCATTTTATAAGCATGTATCCCCCCCCCCCCCCCCGGTAAAACATTTAAAATAGTAAAATAAGAGCAGTTAACTCACCCTAGTCGTGCGAAACCTTTGATGTAGGGTAGAATCAAGCTCAGGACTATGAGGATCGCACCTAATGGCAACTACTTCGAGAAGAGAGTGAGAGTGAATGAGAGGTGTGCAAAACTTGAATGGCATTGTCCTCTATTTATAGTCAT
The DNA here is from genome assembly GCF_002870075.4 of Lactuca sativa. Taxonomy (NCBI): domain Eukaryota; kingdom Viridiplantae; phylum Streptophyta; class Magnoliopsida; order Asterales; family Asteraceae; genus Lactuca; species Lactuca sativa. The sequence continues at coordinate 37,114,643 of NC_056623.2, forward strand.
GGATTTGGGGTGCGTGCATCGCGCATGACAATCATGGCTCCATCCAAAGAAGGCCACGTGGCACGTCGCAAATTGGCAATGTCACTTGCAATCTGCTCGAGTCCGATGTTAGGTGTGCAGCGTGCAGAGATGCGTACCTGGCGCACACAAAAAGATTTTACAAAAATCATAAATTCTTCATGAGAGCTCCGATCTAAGCCCTCTCTATATCTATGTGATGATCTCAATGGGTGCTACAACTGTCCTCTAGGTTGTTTTGGCTAGTTTTGACTTTCATTTTCATGCCTAACAGGGATAAAGATAAATAATTTTACAAAAATCATATCTCTCTCATACGGATCCGCTTCCGATAAATTTTTTCCAAAAGTTTATATCTTGAGGAGTACTATGAAACTCCTTTTTGCACTTTTATTCAAAACTCAACCAATCTCTAAGTACCATTTTGAGGTAATAAATTTTAATTACGCGGTTGTTTTCTATTTCTATAAAATCCATAAGTCTTTCCCTTGGAGTCGTATTTTTATGAATCTTATATCCTTGAGATCACGTTGACAAATATTATCCAAGTATGTTAACCAGCTTAGAAACATTACAACTTTTCGGACGCTAATTTTTAAGCCTAATGGACGTTTTAACAAAAAATGTAATGGCACAACTAATTTTTATTTTCTCAAAAATCAATATTATAGTACAAAGCTATTACATCTATTTTCCTACTCTTTCCTAATGGTGATCTGTGACATCCCCAATTTCACGGCCAGTAAAGACCGATTTGTTTATGCTTTATTTGAAAATCAGAGTAACTTTTTAAAAAAAAGTGTTGCGGAATTTTTTCCCAAAAATATGATAAAGATTTTATCTAAAGCATTTTTTAAGAAATGTATTATATTAGAACCTCGGGATGTCATTGTCAATTCAGATCAAAATCATAAACCAAAACAACATAGGCCTTACAACATTTATTTAGGTGTATTGGTGTTTAGTGCTCGTTTTTCGATCACTAAATGAACTAAAAAGCTTATTTTTGTCCTCGGATTTTACAATTTACATCATTTTTTGAGATTAAAAAGATAAATTTACGTTAATAACTGTAATGGACTTAATATTTTCCGATTGGTATTTTTGTTCCCGATCAGTTGGGTTTTTGACCTGTCTTGCATGGGTTACTCATATCTTATTCTATAGAACGTGGAAGTTGGGCTTCTTCTTATGAAGTCCAAAGTTCTTTAAGGAATTGACAGCTCATTGACTTGTTTTGACAAGTTCAACTAAGCTTCTTAGGTCCCCTCCTCCTATTCTACAGGTTGGTGGGAGATGGTTTTCTTGCACGAAATCCAAAATATAACACATCGTGTTTTGCATCAGAATTGACGGTATTCATTTTACTTGTTAATGCAAGTGCAACCTGTGTTTCAAGATTGCCTAAGCTTCTTAGGTCCCCACCACTTATTCCACGAGTCTTGGTGGGAGTTGGACTCATATTATAATGTCCAAATGGTTTCGGCAAGGAATTGACAGATTCGAAAGAAGAAAAATACATCACGAGCAATTAAGGCGAATAAAAGATGTTTGGCAGATTGACAACGTCTCGGTGTTTTCATCATATCTGGCTCATAGGGACTCCGATTTAGGCGATTCAAGATGTTTCGGAAACTAGACACAATTATCTAGAAGTTTTAAGTTTTGAGTTTTCGCTGAATCGGTCGGTTTCCTACTCATAATCGACGTTGAAGATGAAGTTGGTTTGCTGTTAGAAAAAATAAAAGTTGAAAATTGAAAATTGAATTAAAGTGAAAGATCAAGGGCTAAAATTGTACCAAGTTGAAAAGTTGAAGGCTTAAGGGGTAATGCTGCTCAATTCTTGAAAGTTGGAGGATCATTCATGCACTTATGCTTTATATATATATATATATATATATATATATATATATATATATATATATATATATATATATATATATATATATATATATATATATATTTGTTTACGTGTTCAAATGAAAAAAAAAAAAGCCCCTACGAAGAAAAATAAAATCGACTGCTGGCACAGTGCTTAAAAGAAATCCAAGAAGCCTTTATCATTCTTCGTCACCCTCTGAACTTTTTGGAAGTGAACATCACCGTGATAATCAAAACCGGTGCATGTGGTAACCGAACCATAATTGGGTGATTTCTTTTCTTTATTATTCTGATTTTTTTTCCGATTATATTCCATTGCAGTTAGATACTATACTAAGTTTATTTTGTTGATTAGAATTGAAATCAAGGATAATGATGTTGGATTTTTATCTGTTTGTGTTGTTTAATTTCAGTGTCATGGAGTGATAATTTATTTGGGATTTGGTTGACTTGGTTGATGGTAATTTTAATGTAGTTCGTTTTGTTGAACCAATTTTGTTGAAATTGAATAACATATTTAAATGTGTGTTTATTTTTTTGAAAATATGAATTTTAACGGGGAAATTTGATTTTAGCTAGCACTTGATCAACGTTAGTTAGGGTTATTTTGCTTGTTTGAATTTTAATATTTACATGCAATATTGACTTCGAGAGAAGCTTTATTTGTGATATTGTTTGAATATAAATTTGTGTTTTCGTTATTTCGCTTAAACTTAACATAGACATGTGTTAGGGCATTTTTAACAAAACCATTGAACTTAATGCTTTTTAAAATCATGAACTACATACATATATGAGTGAATGTTTTTAAATTGAATCATGAGACCGATAGGTAATTGATAACTTTTGTTGGTGTTAGGTTATTCGTGCAAGTAATATAGTTGTAAGACCAGATATCGAACCGCAATGACTATCCTATTCTAAGGAAGAGAGAACTAGGCAATTGATTGCAAAAGTGATTGATTTTATTAAATTAAAGAAGTATTAAAATAAAATTAAACTAAATTCAACAACGTAAAAATGACAACTAATATAATCGAACAAACAAGGAAAACAATTAAACGATTTAACAATTATGAGAAATATGAGATTTAGTTGACTTATATGGGTTCAATGGTTCTTCTAATGCAACTAATTTGTCAAACCAATTATATAAAAATGAATAACCTAACACCAACAAAAGTTATCAATTACCTCTCGGTCTCATGATTCAATTTAAAAACAATCACTCATATATGTATGTAGTTCATGATTTTAAAAAACATTAAGTTCAATGGTTTTGTTAAAAATGTTGTAACACACGTCTATGTTAAGTTTAAGCGAAATAACGAAAACACACTTTTATATTCAAACGATATCACAAATAAAGCTTCTCTCGAAGTCAATATTGCATGTAAATATTAAAATCCAAACAAGCAAAATAACCCTAACTAACGTTGATCAAGTGCTAGCCAAAATCAAATTTACCCGTTAAAATTCATATTTTAAAAAAAAAATAAGCACACATTTAAATATGTTATTCAATTTCAACAAAATTGGTTCAACAAAATGAACTATAATTGACCTACAATCCATAAACTCTCATCTGATCATCACATCTATGTTCTTGTGTCACTACCTGTAATACAAGAAACTGAGTGGGTCGGGCATGGGAGGTCGGTGAGCACATAGGGCTTTCAACCAACAATAATTAAGTTTATTAGTTTCATCACATCAGTCAACCCGATTACCCATTCCCGTTATCCTCACTTTCTGTCCCTAAAGCATCTAATTCAAGGGACCTAGCCTAAGGATTTTCATTACGATGGACACTACTGGTAAGGGGATTCATTAGCAATATATGTCCGTAAAGCAACCATGAGGAGCATGGAGTACACTGGTGAACACATCATTCATAAACACCTATAGGTTACGAGTCTGCTAGTGTTCCACTAGACTGTCTAGAATAGTCGTTGGTTGTCATCTATACTCCGCTAGATGACTGGATCATCGTAAACATCGAGGCCTCTCATCATTTTATTTCATCACACATCAACTATTTCATCTACCCATGTTCTACCCAAAATATTCGTAGATATAAAATACATATATAGTTTAAATCATTTAAAACATGTATAAATCGTTCATCCAACATAGATATCGGGAACACAAATAATATACAGACATAGCACGCAATTTATATTAAATACTTCATATATATATATATATATATATATATATATATATATATATATATATATATATATATATATATGTGCGTGTGTAAGATGAAAGTAACTATGCACTCACTTGTTAAAGTGATGATTCCCAACTCGGGCAGCGCTTCGCTTCTTAATGATTCATTTTCCTTCGATGAAACCTAGTATTATTACCACTAGACTATTTACGAGCGTTATTATTTTATAAGTGTTAAACAATACTTTTCAACCCCTATGTACAAACAGGGGCTAGACATGAAACACCGGAGGACATGACCATTTTGACATTATAGCACTTCTGAAATCCAACAACCCTATGTGGCCCTTCAAACCAGATTCAACGTACTGCGAGTAGTTACAAGATATTATAATAACACTTTATATATTATATTTTATAATATATATATATATATATATATATATATATATATATATATATATATATATATATATTGTTTATAAGTTCATACTAATGATAATAAATTTAAACCGAAGAGATACTTAAAGTAGGGTAAGCATAACTTACTTACCGGGAGGTTTGGCTAGAAACTGGGCTCTGCGGGGGCAGAACTTTCCGAGCCGAAAAACTCTTTTTCTCGGAGCCTTCTGGCGCTCCATGGGCTTTCCTCTAGCACTTAAAAGTTAATAGGGGTTGGGAGGGCTTATAGAGTTAGAGAGAGAAATAAATGGCTTTGACGTGGAAAAGAATGGAGACCCTCGCATGGTATTTATAGGAGCTGGAACCTCGGTCTACGTAGCGCGCTCTTCGGAGGAACCGTTGAGAGAAAAACTTTGAGACAATTGTTATATCAAGTATACACATAAACCGATTCATAACGAGGAATGCATTCAATCCAAGTTAATAAGTGAGATCAAACTTAGTGATTAAGTCACAAAAGACTTGCTCCAATGAGAGATTGTAATTGATTAAGTGAGAGTGAGAAGTATGAGTAAGAGAGATAGAAAGATAACTTCATAAATGTATTCAGAATAATAGATGCGTAAGTCACTTTTAATACAAGAGAATGAGTTCTATTTATAGAGACTCACGAAGTACACTAGATTACATCTATAAGAGTAGCCATGCAAGGCATACTGGACAATAGAGAGTATTACAATAAAAGACAAGTAATCTAGTAAAGAGACTGCGGTGGGTAGAGACTGCGCATGCGGTTGCTGATGAAAGAGCTTGACTGCAGGGGCTTTACTGTTGCGGTAGCTGAAGTTCAAGAGGGTCCATTTTTATGATTCAATAATTTCCCCCTAAGTGACCTCTTTAACTTTTGTTCAGCTATCAAGTTTAAGAAACTTGATCAGTATCCACCAAAACTTCCTGATGTTTTCCAACCAGATGATTCTCTTTAAGATTTCGAACTTGACTTCTGCATTAGTGTGTTTCGATTTTTCAACTGCGTTTCGGCAGATATCAAGTTGCTTCCTGGTGAGGCGATGCATGGCAGTCATAGGAATGAAGTATTTGACATTATTGATATTCCTTTTGAAAATGACTCCAAGTTCAGGGAAGTTGGTTGCACCTAAGGATCTTTCTTCATAGCCTTCGGTAGGCATTGGTGTAGGGTCGAATGGTAGCAGATCGAATTTCTTGGCAATGGTGGGGTAGATGTCTGCGTCTATTTTAGCAAAATCACAGACCGTTTCCTTCAAAAAGGTATTAGCCCTTTCAAGTGCAATCTTCATCTTCGGGTGCTTCTTCGACTTGTTCTGGAACACCTTTGCAATGAGAAAGACTTCTTTCGGATTCATACGAGGGAAGTCTGCTTGGGTGCGGATATAGTCGTGTTCCCTTCTAGTGAGAGTATACTGGATGAAGGCATCCTTCTTGAACTTCCGGATCTTGAAGTTCTTGACTGCGGATAGTGTATCGTTAGACCATATATTCTCAATGGGAGAGGCATGCTTAGCATAGAAAAGACTAAGTCTCTCAAATTCCATTGGCAGTCTTTTGGAGTCTGGAAGGTTGTGGTCGAATTGCTCAAATACTGTGAAGTACCTGGCATTTGGAGAGATTGGGATATCCCAGTAGCCATCCAAAGGGGGTTCCACATAGGTGAGGTGAGGAGTGTAATCATCATCAAGCAGTCTGCGGTGAGGATTGATCCAAGAATTCATCCATGATAGTATCAAAACCGCATTCTCTCCATATGAGCTCAACAAGTTTGGCTGCCTTCCAATCTTTTTTCCTTTGGGTGGTAGAAAGTGAGTCATTTGAGCTCGGAGAAGACATGTGTTCCGCAAGATTTTTGAAATGAGGGCGAGTCTCTGGTTTTTTAGGAGTGATCTCATCTTGCAGTGGAGTGTTATGAGGTGGAGTATGATGAGATGGTTACAGACTTGCAGTGAGGGAATTTTTTCTGTAATGATGGGGGGACTTTGATGTTGTGAGATGGAGTGATTGGAGTGATGGACTTCTTCTTCACTTCCCCCTCTTGAGGAATTCAACCCAGGAGCTTCCTCAAGCCATTGACGAAGGCCATCAACTTTGGCAAAAACTTCCTGAAATTGAGCTTTGAGGGCATCTGCCAGTTGTTGACTGTTGGGGATGGTGGGTTTGAAGAGTAGCCGATGAATTTCCTTGGTGAGTTGAAGGATTTCAGGGCCATGGAAATTTGTGGTCAACGATCGCTGCAGACGGTTGATTGTAGCTTGAAGGACCGAGATTGTAGACTCATAGGCAAAGTGAGTCTCATCAATCAGCTTTTGAGATTGGGAGGCTTGATCCGCAATGGCTGCTTGAAGGTCTTTCTTGATTACGGTCACCTCAGAGATGAGGCGCTCTGCAACAGCCATGAAATCCTTGTGATCTACTTGTCGACTATTGTCAAGGGACCGAATTCCCATTTCAACCTTGAGTAAGATATACTCAGTAGCCAATCTCTCACGAGTTTCTAGGCGTTCTATACGTTCAATCAATGACTGCGGTCTAGGGGTGTCTTCTGGTTGCGGTTGAGTTGGCCTGACCGCATCAAGGATTTGATCGACCTTTGCTTGTAAGCTCAAAAATTCTTTTCGAGTGACTGCATTCTTCTTCTTTTTCTTCTTCTCTTTGGGCTTTGAAGTTGAATGGTGAGAGCCACTGGATTCTTCGTCTTCATCAAACATCATAAAATCATCATTAGAGGGAGAGGGTTTGTTTACCTCTTGAAGATCATCATCATCAAGACCGAAGGTAGGAGCAGAGCTCACTTCTATTTCGGGTCCTTCGTCTTGTGATTCATGGACAGTGGGAATGGGAGGAACTTTGGAAACATTTTGATCAGCAGTTGCTTCCTAAGTCTTGTGGAGAGTTTCAATCATCTCAGACATCCAGTCTTGAACTTTCAGAATGGTGGCTACGGTATTGGCATTATTAATTGTATCTACCCAATACTTAGCCACAACTTGGATTTCTTGTTCCTTCTACTGCTTTTGCTTGATTTGTTGTTCTTTGCGTGCTTGGAATGCCCTACGGAAAGCGGCATATTTCCATGAATCATTTGAGTCACCATCGTCAATTCCTTGAAAGCACACCGAGGTGTCCCTCGGGTTCACGGATCCTTGCATATTTGTGCTCACCGTGCCTATACCACCTAGTACAAAGCTAAGCAGAGTAGGATTTCCTAAGCTTCCTCGGTCTCCTTGACTCGTAGTCAAGTTTGGCCTCGGCTCAGTTCTGGCATGGCCGGAAGAAGTCCCCTGCGGTTGGGAAGGTGTTTGAAGTGTTTGGGTTACATTCAAGAGGATGGAGTTCAACTCCTCAGCTAAAAATAAATGCAGTCAGGAAGCCCTAGAGACCTTAGGGCGAGAACCAGTATTATCCTCTTGGGATTAAACTGGGGGGAGTCTCATCATTGCGGTGAATCAGACTCACTGTCTGAGCTTGAGTGGTAGAATATGGTTGTTTCAAATGGATGTGCGGCCATCCCAAGGACTACCGGAGCCTGTTGAGAGGCTGAGGTACCAGTCTGGTCACGCATATGGCTAGTGGGATCGGTTTTGCGTTTCTTGAGGATTGCAATGGGTTGATCATCCTCATCAGAGTCACTGCTGGAGTCATGTCTACTTGGTTCGATGATAGTGATTACTGGTGGAGTCTTTCTTTTCTTGGAGGGCTTGGAAGGTTTGGAAGCATCCTTTTTAGAAGTTCCTTGTTTCTTGGTGTTGCGAGGGCCATGAAGAGTAGAGACTTTATGCTTGCGTCTTTGGGAGTGAGAAATGTTGGAGAGAGTTGTGGAGGAAGGGACTACAGTGCCTTCAAGGTTAATGGTTGCAGATGGATTTTGAAGAGGTGGGGTAGGAAGGTATGGGTTAATACCTTCCATAGCCTCAATGTGGTCTGAGACATCAGCAGTCTCAAGACCGATGGTAGAAAGAATGTGGATATGAAGTATTCGAATTGGGCCAAAAAGAGATTGATCAGATGAGGGATTGTACCTTTTTAGATCTTTAGTGACAAAGAAGTTGATGTCACTACCCATGTTGATCCCTGTGTCTGCATGAAGGTCTAAAATGCAGAGGGACCAGAACCTTGCGAAAGTGAGTTCGGTTGGATTCTCCCTTGGGCTCTCCTTGGGAATGTATTGAAGAAAGTCATCCCAAAGGATATGTCCGTAGTTCACATCATGACCTATGAAGATACTCCATACCAGCTCTAAAAGTTTGAGTCCCATATTATCCGTGCCTCCGGTTCTGCCGGATAGACTGCGGATGACGAAGTGGCACACGAATTGCCAGACCGCAGGCAATTGGTTCTTCTTGAATTCACCAATTCCTTTGATCCTTTTCTGATACCCCATTTGGTAAAGTGCCGAAGTAATGTCTGCCATGGATGGGGTGAAAATCTTGATGGAGGGCTGAACCAGAAGGTTAATGGCAGTAAGAAAGTTTTCATTGGACAGAATGACCAAAGAATCGTTAATCAAGTCGAGATAAACTTCTTGTAGGTTTTCGATAGGGCGATAGGCGTAGAAGGCACATTTGAAAAGGGTTGTGATCGGGACAACGTCTGTGAAAGCATCGAAGGGGCCAAACAGGGGGTGATTCTTCAGAATATTGATGATTAGTTTCGTGGGGGCGTTGTAGAAGGAGTGTTCTTCAAACACTGCTCTGAAGTTGCTTGAAGCAGTTATGGGAGAGTCTAAACCAGTAGGGTTCACTGATCCAGAAGCCTTGGATTGTTTCTTGGAAACACCAGATTTCACCATTGTTGAGAGTTTGAGGAAGAAAGGCAGAATGTAGGAGAAGATTCAAAGTTTAGTGAGCGTAAACTTTTCTTTGTGGAGAAGAAAGGGGTTTTATAGTGGCTTAAGGGAGCGGTAAACGTTTTTACTCTAAGTGAATTTGGGTGAAAACGTTTGGGTTTATCTTTTGAATTAGGTTCTTTAATCTCAGCCACGAATTGATAAAAGGGGGATTAAATCTGAATTTGGGGTTTACCAAAAAGGGTTTGCATTTAATGAAATGTCAGATTTGATACCACGTCTGGTAAACGTGTGGTGAGGGTGAGATCAATCTGTTGGTTAAAGGGGAAGTTGTAACGGATGTGATGTTTTAGGGTAATAGGAAAAGACATTAAAAGGATTGGATTTGGAAAATCTTTCTTTTTGTCATCATACCTAAAATAGGTTTGACACGAGGTTTAGAGAAAAAGAGAATGAGACAGTTTCTCAAGGAATGTTTTTATTAAATGTTTTATTTAATGAAGGATCATTAAATAGTACACCATGTTTTTTTTTCTTTTCAAAAGAATGTAATAGTTTGAAAATCAATTAATGTGACTGCGGATGGGCACATCATTGCGGATGGATCCTTCGCCATTGCGGATGAGTACATATATGACTGCAATGGAAGAAACTGAGAAGAGCACTTGGACAATAAGTTAGTTATAACAAGCAAGAAAGACCAGTGAAGGGTAAATATAATATATGGTTGCGGTACATAGACTGCGGTACACAGGATATACCAAAACCATTTATTATAAGTAACTTTCAGTTAGGACTGCAATGGAGACCAAGGATGGTCTGCGGTACCTATCAATTCAAGAAGAATTGATCCTAACATTTGTAAGAACGCGTTGAGTTTGGTAGAGTCAAGTGCCTTTGTAAATATATCAGCAATCTCTTCATGAGTAGGAACAAAGATGAGTTCATTGTTACCTTTCAGAATGTGGTCTTTGATGAAGTGATACCGTAGTTCAATATGCTTCGTCTTGGAGTGCTGAATAGGATTATGAGAAATCGCTATGGCACTTTCAAAATCATAGTAGATTGGTATCCGCAGCATTCTGTATCCGTAGTATAGAATTTGTGTCTTCATCCATAAGACTTCAGAACAACAGCTGGCTGCGGCCACATATTCGGCTTATGTGGTAGACAATGATACACAACTTTGTTTTCTTGAGGACCAGATGAAGAGTCTTCCCTCCCAGAAATTGACATCCACCTGAGGTGCTTTTTCGATCAAGTTTGCATCCGGCATGATCCGCATCGGTAAATGCTTGAAGACTAAAATCATTGCATGCGGGGTACCATAGACCAAGAGATTTGCTTCCTTTCAGGTACCGGAGAATTTGTTTGGCTGCAGTCATATGAGACACTTTTGGGTCAGCCTCATACCTTGCACATACACCAATTGCAAAGAAAATGTCTGGTCGGCTTGCGGTGAGTTACATTAGAGAGCCAATGATACCTCTATAAGTCTTGTGATCCATAGATTCGCCAGAGGAATCAGCAGAGATCTTATATCCGAAGGTCATGGGGACCTTAGCTGAGGAACAGTTGTCCATAGAATATTTTTTCAATAGTTCAGTGGTGTATTTCTCTTGGTGAATGAATATCCCTTGCTGAATTTGTTTCACTTGAAGAACTAGAAAGAAATTAATCTCTCTATTCATGTTCATTTGAAATTTATTGGTCATGAGCTTAGCAAATTCATCCACCATTCCTTGATCAGTCGATCCGAAGATGATATCATACACATATATTTGTACAAGCATTAGATGGTCACCATTTGCTTTTCGAAATAAAGTGGGATCAATCACCCCTCTTTTGTAACCTGAAGAGACTAGAAATTTAGAAAGAGTCTCATACCAAGCTCTTGGGGCTTGCTTCAGACCGTAGACTGCCTTTTCAAGCTTGTAGCAGTGGTCAGGAAATTTTCAATAATTTCAAAGTCTGGAGGTTGCTGAAGATATACCTCTTCTTTTAATTCTCCATTGATAAAAGCACTCTTAACGTCCATTTGGTGAACCTTGATGTTTTTGTGGTCTGCGTATGCTAAGAAGATTCGGATGGCTTCCATTCGTGCCACCGGAGCATACGTTTCATCATAGTCAACACCTTCAAGTTGATTGTAGCCCTTTGCAACTAGCATTGCTTTGTTTCTGATGACCGCACCAGATTCATCTAACTTATTCTTGAACACCCATCTTGTACCAACAATAGTGTGGCCATGCGGTATGGGAACGAGTTGTCATACCTTGTTCCTTTTAAATTCTTCCAATTTTTCTTGCATTGTGGATATCCAATCAGGTTCCAATAATGCTTCTTTGATCGATCGTGGCTCAACTGAGGACATAAATGTTGCATAGTGACAATGATCAGATAAGTCCTTAGAAGATCGAGTTTGGATACCTGCGGAAGGGTTGCCAATAATTTGACCTGGTGGGTAGTCCTTCGTCCATACGTGTAGATGAAGTATCAGATGATCAGCAGTTGTGGTAGAGCGAATGTCTTCAATATTAGAAGACTCTGCATTTGGAGAGGGCAGTTCCCCCTGGACTTGAGAACATCCTGCGGAATCATCTTGGTTTGTTGGAACGAGAATGAAATTTTCTTGAGTAGATTGGAGATGTTCCCCCTGGATTGCTGATGGGAGTTCCTCTGGAACCTGAGAAGGTTCCCCCTGTACTGCGGATGGGAGGGTGATAATCCTTGAATCGGTTCTTGTATCAATGTTCTCTATGAGTTCATCATCTGAATCCGAAGACACGTTTGATGGTAATGATTCTCTGCGGATAGGAACTTAAGCAGCATCAAGTACTGGAACCTCGATGGTTGTTTCTTGATCTGGAGTGGATCTTTCCCCCTCAACCAGAGAGGTGAAAGTATTGAGAGAGGCTACTTCGGATAGAGATGGACTAGAAACATCAGCGTGTTGTTGTTGAGCGGCTGGTGACACAAGAACTTCGGATAGTTTCACCGTTTCAACAGGATCGAAAAGATCGTCATAATTAACTTCAACCAGATTTAAAGGACCTGAAGAGGCAAGAATATCGCTTCCCATGATTGCGGTGGTTTCAGTGGATGGAGGGGCGTTGCGGATGTGAGAATCATCAAACTTCACATCGAAGCTTTCAATGATTAGCCTTGTACGTCTGATGAGAACTCGATAAGAAACCTTGTTTGTGGAATAGCCAAGAAATATGGCTTCGTCAGACTTTGGTGCAAATTTGTTAAGCTGATCTCTGATGTTGATCACAAAACATCTACACCCAAAGATATGAAAGAAGCGAACATTTGGTTTGCGGTAGTTAAGGTCCTCATACGGTGTTTTATTGAGGCGTTTGCACACAATACTTCGGTTTTGTACAAAACATGCGGTTGCTACAGCTTCCGCCCAGAAGTAGAGAGGAAGGTGTGCGAAGTTGAGCATGGATTTGGCTGCTTCTACTAGTGTACGATTCCTTCTCTCTACTACTCCATTTTGTTGTGGTGTATAAGGAGCTGAAAAGTTGTGAGTGATACCTTTAGACGCCAAGAAGCTGTTGAGAGGATGATTAGTGAACTAGGTTCCATTATCACTACGGATACCTCTTACTGGCAGATTGATCTGAAGTTCTATTTCTTTGATGAAGTTGATGAGAACTTGTGGTGTTTCTGACTTGAGTCTAAGAAAGAAAACTCGTGTGAAGCGTGTGAAGTCATCTACTATAACCAGTATGTACTTTTTGTGATGGAGACTGGCTACAGTTGATGGACCGCAGAGATCAATGTGCATGAGCTCAAGTGGTTCAGAAATTGAAGAGTCAATCACCATGGGATGACTTGCTTTGGATTGCTTACCACATTCACATGAAGGACAGAGAGTATCATTGCTGAACTTGAGAATAGGGAGTCCTCTGACTAACTCTCCAGTGACCAAAGTGTTGATGTATCTGAAGTTGAGATGAGCGAGCTTTCGGTGCCATAGCCTGCTGACTTCAGATACAGCTTTGGAAAGGAAACACAACTGCAGTTTGCCAATGATCAGAGAGACATCCAGAGGATACATAGTACCCTCGGATCGATACTTGATCAAACAGGTGCTCCTATCACTTGTCATTACATAACAAAATTGATCATCAAATTCAACTTGATGGCTTGCCTTACATAGTTGGCCAACACTGATGAGATTGTGTTTAAGGCTTTCTATGTAAGCAACCTTTTGAATTGAGAAGTTCCCCGTAGTGAGTACACCATAACCTCAGATGATTCCATTCGCATTGTTGCTGAATGTAACATTTCCACCGTTGCAAATTGGCCTGAAATCCCGAAGGTATTCTAACCTTCCGGTCATGTGCAAGGAGCAGGCACTGTCGATTAACCATTCATCTTCTTGTTCCTCCTTGCACAAATTATGTTCGACGATGCTTAGAGTTCCATCCTTTTCCATGTAGCAGTAGCTTTTGTCCAGCTTTGTAGACCCATTATCATCAACAGTTGCCAGCATGCAGATCTTCCCTTTTCCTTTTACACTGCTGATGGCTTCATCTTCATCTCTGGATGACCAAACTTGATGGTCTCTTTTGACATGGGCTACGTATGCCCTTGCTTTTGCCTTTTCTTCCAATTATTGAGCCATTCTAAGGTATAATGCTCTGTCTTTTACTACATTGGCCTTACAATTTATTGCAAATTGATTCTCTTTGTTGCATTTGTGGCAAACTACAACATCAGTCTTGTCTTCTGAGGGAGTACCAGAGTCAGTGGTTTGAGTAGACTGCGATGCTTCCTTTGGTTGAGTATTTTAAGATTGCGGTGGTGGATGAGAACTCTTAGGATAATGAGAGTGATTGTTTTGTCGGTTGAAGTTACGATTGAAAGGTGGTTTGTTGAATTGTTGGTTTTTACGAAAAGAGTGAGGTGGTAGTCGGTTAAATTGTTTGCTAACTAGAGCAATTGCCTTTTGAAATTCTTCTTCATCATCATACTCTGAATCAGCTTCGTATGACTGTGGTGAAGTGTCATACGAGGGAGAGTAAGACTGATTATGTGGATTTTGTGCTATGAGAGCAAGAGGTCCTCGAAGTCAGCACAGTCTTTGAGTACGGTGGATTCCTATGCTTGCAGTTCTCCATAGAGTTTGTAGAGTGACAGGGAATGAATCTTTCTATCGCCTTGAACTATCATCTTCGCAGTAGTCCAATGTCTTCCTAAACCATTAAGAAACTGAATATTTGTTTCATGGTTACTGCGGATGGTGCCCGCATTAGATAACTTGGTGACAATCAGATTGAACCTTTTGAAGGAGTCTTCCAAACTTTCGCCAGTATGACCTTTGAAGTTGTTGAACTCATTAAGTGCGGTTGTAAGTTTCTTGTCTTGTGCTTGTTCTGAGCCTTTGTACAGATTCTTGAGAACATCCCGGATCTCTTTTGCTGATTTTCCGTTTATGATAATATCGAAGTTGTCAGGAGCAACACCACAGGAGATTTCATAAAAGGCAACAACATCATTTTCCATTTTATCGAGATCATTCTTGGTGGGACGGTTCATAGCTGGTTGACCTCCTCCTAGTCTGGTTGTAGCTCCGTCAGTTTGGACTGGTGTAAGGACTGGGACATGTGGTCCTTCTACGGATCGCCATACATCTCTACCAAGTCTCCTTAAGTATCTTCCCATTCTTTGTGACCAGTGATGATATTCATTTACAACCAGTATTGGGGCTCGATTAGAACCACCAACACTGTTGGAAACATTCAGAGATAACGATTGTGCCATATTTTTGAAGTTTTTTTATATTTTTTTTATAACAAATGAGCTTCAGTGGTATCGAATGACCTTTGAAAAATCAGATTTCCGATTTTCAAAAAGCAACCACTATGGATCTGATACCAATTGTTGAGAGAAGAACTTTGAGACACACTTGAACAAACGTTAGAACAAGTATATTGCGGAATAGTTAATCTCGAAGGATCTAAAAGTTCAACAATAATATTTAGAGTTAGATGGTTAGAGAGTTAGTTGCGGAAAAGTAAAGAAATGGAAATGACAACAATTGTTATATCAAATATACACATAAGCTAATTCATAACGAGGAATGCATTCAAGCCAAGTTAATAAGTAAGATCAAACTTAGTGATTAAGTCACAAAAGACTTGCTCCAAGGAGAGATTATAATCGATTAAGTGAAAGTGAGAAGTATGAGTAAGAGAGATAGAAAGATAATTTCAGAAATGTATTCAGAATAATAGATGCGTAAGTCACTTTTAATACAAGAGAATTAGCTCTATTTATAGAGACTCACGAAGTACACTAGATTACATCTATAAGAGTAGCCATGCAAGGCATACTGGACAATAGAGAGTATTACAATAAAAGACAAGTAAAGTAATCTAGTAAAGAGACTGCGGTGGGTAGAGACTGCGGATGCGGTTTCTGATGAAAGAGTTTGACTGCGGGGGCTTTACTGCTGCGGTAGCTGAAGTTCAAGAGGGCCAATTTTTATGATTCAACAGGAACGATGCGCGTACGAGGGGGCAGGTGTCCGATATCTGCTGAGGGGACCTGGATGCTTCCGGAGCCAAGCTTTACGAGAACGCGAGGCGTTCCGGCTTCCTACGCTGGGCGTTCATAAACAGTCTCGCAACAGCCTATCCTGATTTCTAAATTTTGTAACTTTCACATACAAGCTTCGTGTTCGACGTTCTTTATATCCACTTGTAGGTGGAGACGTACTCTACAACTTTCTTTTAGACTCCGTCGGCTAATTTTTACCTTATTTTTAAAGTTATATTTTAACAAGCCTTGACAGGTAAAGTCCGTTAAAAATTCATAACTTTGTCATCCGACATTCGTTTTCATCTATCTTTATATCGTTGAGCTCTTATTAACAACATCTTCGATTCTAGTTCAGGTTGTGTCGGCTAAAATTCGGCCAATCTAAGATTCGAATTCCATGCTGCATACTGCTATGCCAAATCTTAGAAAATTCATAATTTCCTCATACAAAGTTAGATTTGGGCGTTCTTTTTATGCACGCTCTCGATTTAACATATACTACAACTTTCGTTTAGATCACTAAGGCTAAAAAGTATTTTATTGTAAACTCAATTTTTATGTCACACAGCGTCATGCTGGTTTTGTCGCGAAACGTCGACAAGTCATAACTTCTTCGTTATAACTCGAATTTCGGCGTTCTTTATATCTCCGGAATCCTTGTAATGACAACTACAACTTTATTCATAGATATTGGGTATATCTATTATTTTATTGTTGACGCTTATTTTTATTCTTCACTTATTATATCTTATAAATAAGTATAATGCACATAAAATCACATAATTCACATAATATTTAAATAACTCCTCTTTATTACTTTAGAGTACGTTACAATTGTTGACCCTAATTAACTATTACATCATCATACTAATGCTTAGCCTAGAAACACGGACGTTACAATTCTCTCCTCCTTAGGATGATTTCGTGCAAGAATCATGCATCAGGAAACAGATGTAGATAGCGACTCATCATGTCACTCTCTATTTCCCAGGTGAGGTTCGGCCCATTCGTGTGTTTCCATCGCATAAGCACTAAGTCGACCGTCTTGCGTCGCAACTTCTTAGTCTTACGGTCAAAAATTGCTCAGGCTCTTCGATTAGCCTCTTATTTTCATCCACCCTTAACTCTGAAATTGGAATTATATCGGGAACTTCTCTCGTAAACTTCCTCAAGTAACACACATGGAAGGTGTTATGAATATCATCGAGTTCTTCTGGTAGTTCTATCTTGTAATCTTGGTTCCCAATCCTATGAAGAACTTTGAATGGTGAGACTTTTAGGAAAACCGAATCTCCAACTTCAAATGTCATCGGTCGTCTCTTCTTGTCAACATAACTCTTTTGGCGATCTTGAGCCGCTAACATTCCTTCCCTAATCACCTCAGCTTTTCAGCAGTCTGATAGACTATCTCGGGGCCCGTAAACTACTTTTCTCCGGTCTCAAGCCAACAAAACAGCGTACGAAACTTATGTCCGTACAATGCTTGATAAGGAACCATCTTGATGCTCAAATGGTAATTATTGTTATAGGAAAACTCTACCAGGGGTAAGTGTTCATCCCAGTTACCTTTGAATTCTAGGGTATATGCTCTCAGCATATCTTCGAGTGATTGAATCGTTCTTTCACTCTGACCATCAGTCTGCAAATGGTAAGCTGTACTTAAACACAACTTCATACCCAATTTCTCCTGTAGGCTCCTCCAAAACCTTGAGGTGAAACGACTATCACGATCTGATACAATCGTTAACGGTACACCGTGAAGTCTCACTACCTCTTTCACGTAAGCATTTGCAAGCTTATCCATAGACCACCTCTCATTGGCTGCTATGAAGTGTGCACTCTTAGTGAAACAATCCACGACTACCCAAATCATGTCGTAACTGCTCTTCATTCTGGGCAGTTTAGTTACAAAATCCATTGTGATGTCTTCCCAATTAAGGTAAAGGTTCTAAATGTTGGGTTTGGAGCACTATAACACTCCTATGGTGCACATGCAACCCTAAATGCTTTGGATCTATGTTTTCTCTAATTATACATGCATTTTGATTTTCCAAAGCATTCACCCTAGCTAGCATACAACTGAAGCTATATAATAAAAACTTAGTTTGGATGCTTACCTCTTAAGTAGGGTAGAGTTCTTAACCTTTGAAAGCTTGAGCACCTCAAGTGTGATGCCTCTATTGGTTCACAAACACCAATATGTAATAGGAGGCTTGAGAGAATAGGTTACTAGCACAAAAATCAACTTCACCCTCTTGGAAAGTAAGTGGCAACCGATTTTGGCTCTAGGAGGTGCTTATTTATAATGTTGCACATGCTAGGGTGACACTTTGTAAACCCTAATGACCCATGACTTTCCACATTCTCATGCTCCATGGATTTAACCTCCATAGACTATCCATGTATTAGTTTAGCCCATCAACATAATCATGGATCATTGGACCATACTACAAGAATCATTGATTTACATAATCAATCCCCATATATTTAATTAGTCTCTTTTGATCGAAAAATTAATTCCAAATTAATTCTTGATCAATACTAATCAAATAATATGATTTCATATTAATATTATACTTGTAATATATTAATAAACCATAAATAAACTTATTCTTAAAACCCATCCTATCAAATTGCACTGGTGAAGGCAACCCAAAAAGGACCATGCTACAATCAGGTCAAGTAAATCCTAGTTATAGTTATGGGCTTAGACACCAAATCCAACACCAAACTCCCATACTGTTTTTGATGTTGTGCCTTAATTCTCGCACATGTTACATTTTTGTCTAAAGATTCTTCCTGAGCTTTCTTGATGCTTTCCATAATCGTTGAGACAACTTCAATTCTTAACGTTCTTGGCATTTTTCTTTCATGGTTTACTTTCTGACTTAGAGCATCAGCTAGAACATTTGCTTTACTAGGGTCGTAAAGTATCTCACAGTCGTAATCTTTGAGTAACTCTAGCCAGCATCGTTGTCTCATATTCAATTCCTTCTTATTAAAGAGATACTGGACACTCTTATGATCAGTGAAAAGTTTGCACTTTGTGTCGTAAAGATAATGCCTCCATATCTTTAATGCGAATACTACTGTTGCCAACTCTAGATCATGAGTGGGGTAGTTCTTTTCGTTCTCTTTCAATTGTCGATATGCATATGCTATCACTTTATCTCTTTAGGTCAGAACACAACCTAACCCAACTCTAGATGCATCACTATAGACTGCAAAGTCTTCAGCTCCACCAGGTAAAGAAAGAATTGGTGCTTCACACAACATCTTCTTTAGTTTCTCAAATGACTCTTCATGTTTCTCACTCCACGTGTATGTAGCACCTTTATGGGTCAAAGTTATTAATGGAGCAACTGTCAGAGAAAAGCCTTGGATAAATCTTCGGTAATATCCAGCTAATCCCAGAAAGCTTCGAATCTCGGTGGGACTTTTTGGTCCTTCCTATTTCATCACAAATTCAATCTTTGTTGGGTCAACCATTATCCCTTCCTGGTTAACCACATTACCCAAGAATTGGACTTCTTAGAGCCAAAAATCATATTTGGAGAACTTTACGTACAACTTTTCCTTCTTCAAAACTTCTAATACTTCCTGCAGGTGCTTGCCATGCTCCTGCTGGCTCTTTGAGTAAATCAAAATGTCATCTATGAACACTATCACAAATTTATAGAGTAATGGTTTACAAACCATGTTCATCAAATCCATAAATGTTGTTGGAGCATTGGTTAGTCCAAACGACATAACCAAGAACTCATAGTTTCCTTATCTCGTTCTAAATGCAGTCTTCTCAATATCTTTCTCTCTCACCTTCAGCTGATGATATCTTGACCTAAGATAGATCTTTAAGAAATAGCTCAAACCTTGCAAATGATCGAATATATCATCAATCCTTGGCAATGGGTACTTTTTATTTATCTTTTCCTTGTTCAGTTCTCTATAGTCTATGCACATCCTCATGCTTCCATCTTTCTGCTTCACGAATAACACCGGAACTCCCCACGGTGATGAACTTGGTCTAATGAAATCATTGTCCAACAACTCCTGAAGTTGCATCATAAGCTCCATCTATGTTGGTGCTAATCGGTATGGTGCTTTCGCTATTGGTGTTGATCCTGGCAACAAGTCTATTTGAAACTCCATTTGTCTATCAAGGGGAAATCTAGGAAGATCTTCGGGAAAGACTTCCGGATAGTCACACACCACTAGTATTATTTGTATCTCCTTCTTTGCATCGATTACAAATGCCAAGTATGATGTGCATCCTTTAGACAAACATTTTCTAGCTTTCATTAGGGAAATGATTCCAGAATTCACTCTATATTTGTCCCCAAACACCATAAATGACTCTTTTCCAGGTGGGTTAACTCTCATCATCTACTTCTTGCATAGTATCTCGACATTGTTTTCACAAAGCCAATCCATTCTCAGTACAATATCAAAACCATTCAACTCAATGGGCAATAATTCCTTGTGGAATTCGTTTCCGTTCAAGTTGATGACGATGTTTTTACTGCAATCATTAACAAGTATGAATTTTGCACTAGCAACTACTACAACTAGATCATTATCAAGTTTATCTACAGGCAATGCTAGTCTTCCACCAAATTTGTGTGATATAAAGGAGTAGTTTGCTCTGGAATCAAACAATGTGTTGGCAGGAAATTTATTTACAAGAAAGGTACTTGAAGCGACATCTGTTGCATCCTTCTCGGCTTCCAGGGTCATCTGGTATGCTCTCGCCTTCGGCCTTGGTGGAACATTAGGCATTTTTGCCTCCTTCTTCTTTGGGCAGTCCCTCGAAATGTGCCCTTCTTCATTACAACCATAACATACTTTCTTATTGAGTATGAACTCATTGGCATAGTGTCCAACCTTTCCGCACTTAAAACATGTCACCTCCTCGCCACATTTCCCAAAGTGCTTCTTTTTGCACTTCTTGCACCACTTCGCTTCGCCTCCTCCTCCTCCAAATTTCCTTGAACCAAACTTCGAGATATTTTCTCTTCTTGTTGGACCTTGAAGATCCATCAAACTTCCTTTTCTTATCAACCTCATCTCTTTTCATACCTTTTTCCTTTAACTGGGTCTCCACATTCTTAGTTGCTCGAATAGTTATTTTCAAGGTAGTTGCCATTTTGACCGTTGGGCCAAATTCTGATGGCAATCCATTAGCAAACTTCTCCATCTTGGCGAGTTCAGTAGGCACCAAGTAGGGAAATAACAGCATCCTTTCGGTGAATGCAGTGGCATAGTCATCAACACTCATCTTCCTTTTCTTCAGGTTTTGAAACTCATTGTTCAGGTCTATCAGATCTACCTCCGACTAGTGTTGCATTCTGAAATTTTCCATGAAGGCTTCCCAAGACATCCACAGGGCTTCTCCTTGTGGCATCGTATCTACCAACAACTTCCACCAGCTTAAAACTCCAGTCTTCAGTTGTCTGACTGCAAAGACGGTCTTCTATTTGTCGCAATAGTTTCAGCTTTCAAATACCATCTCCATCTCAGAGATCTAGTCCATAATCTCTACTGGTTTTGCGCTTCCAGAAAGACTCGGTGGTTTTGCACCCAAGAAGTTCTTATACATAGGCCCATCCCAGTCAATCCCTTTATCTTGGTTATTCCTTCTAACCACTGGCGGTTCAGCTTGGCCAACAGTTCTGCAGTAGTTTCCTTTTTCGACTGACCCTCATTCAGTTCAGGCTGTTTAACAGGCATAGTAGGTTCATCCATATTCTGTTGAAGTAGAGGCTTTGTCTCTTCCATCTGGCGATCCAACATCATTTGACTCATTGCATGTACTCATGACATAGTGATTGGCTCGGGTGCAGCTGCTACTTCCGGTGCACGCTCAATTACAAGCCGCAGATTAGCATTTCTATTAGCGTTTTCGCTTCGAGTTCTCACCATGTCGATCTATACACTAAAGTAGGTGAATTTAGATATTTATTTACGATAGAATTTTAAATCCTCCTTGTCATTCTGAAACATTACATGTTAGTTCTAATATCGTAGTCGAACGTTTAGAATTCTGAACACATAAAGTTTCAGATCTGGTCGGCAATAGACCATAGATCCAATTAATTAATAGCATATAAGGCATCTTTATAGCTATAACATAAATGAATTATCTCATAATAGCAATTTAGGCATATTTCCTAAAATAAGCTAGTGCTCGTGTCTAAAATATAGTAGACACCCATCTCACAATCATCGCTTAGCATTCTAAGTTTAAGTCTAGAAATCCTACAAATTCCTAGTTTTCTTAAACTAATGCTCTGATATCAACTGTGACATCCCCAATTTCACGGCCAGAAAAGACCGATTTTTTTATGCTTTATTTGAAAATCAGAGTAACTTTTTAAAGAAAGTGTTGCAGAATTTGTTCCCAAAACTATGATAAAGATTTTATAAAAATCATTTCCAAAGAAATGTATTATATTAAAACCTCGGGATGTCATTGTCAATACCGATCAAAATCATAAACCGAAACAACATAGGCCTTACAATATTTATTTATATCTACTGGCCTACAATCCATAAACTCTCATCCGATCATCACATCTAGGCTCTTGTGCCACTACCTGTAATACAAGAAACTGAGTGGGTCAGGCTTAGGAGACTGGTGAGCACATAGGGTTTTCAATCCGCAATAATTAAGTTTATTAGTTTCATCACATCAATCAAACCCGATTACCCATTCCCGTTATCCTCACTTTCTGTCCCTAAATCATCTAATTCAAGGGACCTAGCCTAAAGATTTTCATCAGGATGGACACTACTGCTAAGGGGATTCCTCAGCGATATATGTCCGTACGACAACCATGAGGGGAATGGAGTACACCGGTGAACACATCGTTCACAAACACCTACAGGTTGCGAGCATGGTAGCGTTCCACTACACTGTCTAGAATAGTTTGTGGTCGTCATCTATACTCCGCTTGATGATTGGATCATCGTAAACATTGAGGCCTCTTATCATTTTATTTTATAACACATCAACTATTTCATCTACCCATGTTCTACCCAGCATATTCGTAGATATAAAATACATATACAGTTTAAATCATTTAAAACATGTATAAATCGTTCATCCAACAGATATATCATGAACAAAAATAATATGCACACATAACACGTAATTTATATTAAATACTTTATATCTATGTGTAAGATGAAAGTAACTATGCACTCACTTGTTAAAGGGACGATTCCCAACTCGGGCAACGCTTCGCTTCTTAATAATATATTTTCCTTCGACGAAACCTAGTATTATTACCACTAGATTTTATTCTAATATTTATCACGACTATTTACGAGCTTTATTATTTTATAAGTGTTAAACCATACTGTTCAACCCCTATGTACAAACAGGGGCTAGACATGAAACGCCGGAGGGCAAGACCATTTTGGCATTATAGAACTTCTGAAATCCAACAACCCTATGCAGCCTTTCAAACCAGATTCACCGTACCGCGAGTAGTTAAAAGATCTTATAATAACATGTTATATATATTATATTTTATAATATATAAATTGTTTATAAGTTCATCATAATGATAATAAATTTAAACCTAAGCTATACTTAAAGTAGGGTAAGCATAACTTACTTACTAGGAGGTTTGGCTAGAAACCAGGCTCTACGGGGGCAGAACTTTATGAGTCGAAAAGCTCTTTTTCTCTGAGCCTTCTGGCGCTCCATGATCTTTCCTGTATCACTTAGAAGTTACTAGGGGTTGGGAGGGCTTAGAGAGAAAGAAATGGCTTTGGTGTGGAAAAGAATGGAGACCCTCACATGGTATTTATAGGAGTTGGAACCTCCGTCTACGCAACACGCTCCTCGGAGGAATGTTGCGCGTACGAGTGAGCAAGTGTCCAATATTTGCTGGGGCGACGTGGATGCTTCTGGAGCTAAGCTTGCGAGAACGCGGGGCGTTCCAACTTCCTACACGGGGCGTTCATGAGCAGTCTTGCAACAGCCTATCTCGATTTCTAAATTCCGTAACTTTCGCTTACGAGCTCCGTTTTCGACGTTCTTTATATCCATGCATAGGTGGAGACGTACTCTACAACTTTCCTTTACACTCCACTGGCTAATTTTGACTTTATTTTTAAAGTTATATTTTAACAAGCCTAGACAGGAAAAGTCCGTTAAAAAATCATAACTTTGTCATCCGACGTCCATTTTCGTCTTTCTTTCTATCGTTGAGCTTCTATTAACGAGATCTTCGATTCTATTTTAGGTTGTGTCGGCTAAAAATCGGCCAACCTATGATTCGAATTTCGGGTTGCATACTACTATGCCAAATCTTAGAAAATTTATAACTTCCTCATACGAAGTCAGATTTGGGTGTTCTTTTTATGCACGCTCTCGGTTTAACGTATAATACTGCTTTCATTTAGATCACTAAGGCTAAAAAGTATTTTATCGTAAAATCACTTTTTACGTCACACATCGTCATGCTGGTTTTGTCGCGAAACTTTGACAGGTCATAACTTCTTCGTTATAACTTGAATTTCGGTGTTCTTTATATCTTTGGAATACTTGTCACGACCACTATAACTTTCTTCAAATGATATTGGGTCTATATATTATTTTATATTTGACCTAATTTTTATTCTTAACTTATTATATCTTATAAATAAGTATAATGCACATAAAATCACATAAATCACATAATATTCAAATAATTCCTCTTTATTACTTCAAAGTAGGTTACAATTATTGACCCTAAGTATTACATCATCATACTAATGTTTAGGCTAGAAAAACGGGCGTTGCATGATCAGTGACAAAACCTCTCGGTTGTCACAAAGTCAAACCCTAATTTTTAGGGTTTGAGCCCTATTTAAGCATCATTAACTTCTCAAGACCTTTTCTCATCATCCTTCACCTCCCAAATCGTCCCTTGAAAATTGTAATTCATTGTGTGAGCATCTTTTAGATTCAGAGTACATTTTTAGTGTTCTTGAAGGAAGAAGAAGCACGGGATATCATCTTGGAAGCTGAGGGCATCTTGGATCCAGGAGTGTTTCACTCTTAAGCATCCTTTGGAGGTATAAAGTTTTAAACTTGATGATTTATTTTCTTGGATCTTGTTAGCCTTGAGTTTGTGTTCATTTTTGGTCCCATAAGCTTGGTGTTCATGAATGTGGATTACTCCAACCAGAAGAGATGTCCTTTCAGACGTTTTTAGGTGTTAGGAACCATAAAAATGTGATCTTGGTCCTTATATCCCTTACATGTAAGAGTTACGATGTCTTAATGGATTATTAAGTTAGGGTTTTAGCTTTTGGATGTTGTCTAGCCATGGAAAGTCATAAAGGTGCACATTTTATGAATTATAATGATGTTTTGGGTCTACATCTGAGTTTGGATGAAAGGTCATTAAGGAATAAACACTTAACAAGAAGAATTAGACCCAGGTTGAGTACGTTGGGCATACTAAGGGGTACGTTATGCATACTTGGTTTGAAACTTGTGGTTTGGATGAGTCACGACTATGCCCAACGTAATGACTGAGTACGCAGGACATACTCAGTTAGTTTGACTTTCCTTGAATTTTTGACTTTTTTACTTTCACCTTTGACTTGGGGTTTGACCTAGGGGCATTTTGGGTATTTTAAGCTGCAGTTTGAGTTTAGGTCATTGTTTGTTGTATAGGTTATTTGTAGAGTTTGCATTTGGTGCAGTGTCCTTTTATGCTATCTTTTCAAACTGTGAGGTGAGTTTCCTTACTCTACTTGTGGGTCGAAGGCCTAATGCCAATCCATTCGGTTATGTATCCTGGTATATATGATGTTGTTATGTTGTAGTGATATGTTAGATATGCAAGATTAGCTGAATGATGGTTATATGTTTATCTGTTGCATATGTCGACATAGTGTGGTTGGTTTGAGGCAATACTTCTCTGTACGGAGGCCTACAAACCTGGGAGCAATCCAGACATAAGATGTAGGCCAGAAAGGGAAGACAGACTCATGTTATGTGCTTAGGGGTAATCCAACCCGATGGTTGTGGACCTGAGGGTATTCCAGTCCGATGACTGATTGGACCCGTTATTTTTTGGCATTCTAGTTTGATGACTGATTGGGTTGGGGGTAATCCAACCGGATGGTTGTGGACCCGAGGGTCTACCAGTCTGATGACTGATTGGACACAGTGCATGATTGTATATGTTATATGTTTGTGTGGTGGTACTTTTGGGGGGAGAGGACTCAATAAGCTTTTGTTTTTATGAGATTTGATTTTGGGATTCTCCGATTTTTAATTTTTAATTTTGGGAGACTAAGTTTTGTAAACATTTATGGTTTGTGGTTTGGTTTTGAAAATCGAAAATTTTACCTTGATTTTTTTTGGATGTTACAAGTTGGTATCAGAGCCCCGGTTTGAGTAAATTGGGTGAGTATTTGTGTGAATCCAGGCTCAAACTAAGGATCTATAAAAGTTTTCCAAATTATTTTCAAAAGTGTTTTCAAAGGTAACCAAAGAAGGATGTGATGTGTACGATCAACCGGAGCAAGAAAGTGTACCCCAAGATACCCAAACTGTTATTTGCTTATGATGATTATGATAGAACTGCATGCTAGTTATAGGACATGGATCTTTAGGAATTGAATGATAGAATATCCTAAATTATGATGCCTTAATTCATATAGAGATTTACTGCTCGGATGTTATTTGTTTGATGTTTAGTAGGACAATTTCGAGTGTGAATTAACTACTAAATGAATACGTTAAGTCATATATTGTAAAGGCTAAATAATCTTAGAGTAAAGGATTCTCCCCTATTGTGCAACTCTTGTTTGAGTCCAACCGTTGTAGAGTTACGTCTTTTAATCTAAGATTATTAAGTTATGTTGTATGTGATTGTATTCATGAAGTAGTTAACTGGCACTAATGGGGGTCTTTTGGCAGCTGATGACAAGATGAGGTGGGGATCCTAAGGTAGCCTAGGAAGTGTTGTAGTACGTGTTGTGTGTTGTTTAGCAGATTTTGGTAGTATCATTATGAGGAGGTAACTTAGAAGATTCAGGATGACTCTTAGGAAAGTATCGATAGGTGTGGAAGGTAGTATTGGGCCCACTAGAAGCACATGATCCATACTTGAATCAAGGGAAGTCACAAGGGTTCTATGGAGCTGGTTGAAGGTAGATGGAAGGGTTGATACCATGATTCATGATAGTGTTTTTATATTTGTCAATCTTTTGATAATGGTTGTTCAAGCTGAGGATGAGTCTGGTGATTGTTGGGCTTTAATGTCCATGTCATTTTGGGTTTGAATGGTGCAGACCTAGGTAAGTTAGTTGATTTTGAGGTCTCAAGGGCCTTACTCGAGGTAGTTCCGGCTGATTCGTAGGACTCAAGAAAGAAGCAATCATAATGATCAGCTCGAAGATTACAATCGAAGCCTGACTGATTGGCAGATGGACTAGAATGTTCTATCTATGACAGAGGCTATGTTCTTCCAGTTTTCTGCATTCAGAGGGTAGATAGATAGACAGAGAGAGAGAGAGAGAGAGAGCATACATGTGATTTGCAGAGTTAGGATGTAGACCCAGCATGGGGCTATATGGTTGAGGATTCTGGCAGCAGTATGGCGATGTGGGAATACACAAGAGGATCCTTGTGGTATGGTTGCTTTGAGATAATATCAATGGTCTTCTTTCTTGGGATATAGGAAGGTCAGGTTCTAGCTGATGGTTTGAGGTGATCAAGGAAGTGAATCGGGAGCGATAACTTTTGTTGTCTCTGATGTATCCTAACTATGATAATGATGCATTTTGTATTCATGAATGATTCTAGAGATGAATTGACGGTTGGTATTTGCAGGCAAGGAGAGTAATAGTTCATTTGTTTCTAGATAGAAAGTTGGTGTTTTTGGTTGTGCATATGCATGGAATTCTTGATGTTAGAGGCAACCATGATTGGGGAGTTCCTGAGGTCTCCATCTGAGGTTCGAAATCTCTTTGAGTTTGCTTGGTCTTTATCTAGAAGATCATCTTGCGTTGTATTATATATCCCAAGGGTCAGGGATGCTATAATATGGGTGAACCGGTTTGAGATTTTGGTCGGTTTGCAATGTCAGATGGTGGTAGTTGGAACCCTAAGTGGGGGAGAGTTAGATATTTGCTTAGATGATCAGAGATCTGTTCGAGTTATGGATTCATAAGAATGATCATAAGGATTTGCGATTCGGGTATGCTAAACTTTTTTTAGGATTTGTTCAAGATGGGGGTGCAGAGTAGTTACCATCAGATGCATGTGTTTAGGAATGCAAGAGTCGTCTTTGCAGCAAGAAGTTGTTGGACAAGGAGCTCATTATAGCTAGTGGTTCTTTTCGGAAATGCCAAGAAATAGGTAAAGAGGCATTTGGGTCGCTCAGATTGAGTATCGATTGTTGAGGGATTTGTCAGCTTGTTGTATACATTGATATTTATATTATATGATGGGAAGTTGTTGATCGGTCAATCAATTTAACACTTTGGTACGTTTAGTCCCTTGTGGGCTTTGTCTCATAGTGTATTGAATCAATGGATTAGTTGTCAATGCACTCTCGATCCTTGGTCTTTTCATTCATGGTCAATAGCAGAGGTTCTTCAAAAGTTTATAGTTATATCAGTTGGAGTTTAATGGATGCGTCAACCTATGTTCAAGATCTGTACATTGTATATTTTTTTTGGGTATGGGTACCCTCAATGGCTGGTTGTAAAATTATTATTCATATCAGGCTCGAGTTTGGAAGATGTCCTAGGTTATCGGAAGTTCGAATGTTGGGGCAGCGTTGATTAGTTTTCAGGTGTGGATTTGGATCAACGAATAATCTAATTTGGCATGTTGCGTCGGCGGGATTGGTATTTGGATTGACCCGACCAGGGTTTTGAAAACATTTATGATGGCTTTAGAAGTTTTATCGAGCTAGTTGTGTATTAGTAGGATCTGTTCAGTTTCAATCAAGGTGTGGGATCTTAGTTTCGCTCATTCATGAGGATGTTTATGTCAGCGTTTGAGATTCGTAATTTTGGTTAGATATACTGATACCGCACCCGATGGGTAACGATTGTGAGGAAGAAGGAGTGCAGTAGATCCAAGGTCGGTTACGTGTCTTCCCTTGGGGGTATATGTAGGTTAAATAAGATAGCATGAGAACACTTGGCTTGAGTTATTGGCATGGTGTGTAATTGGTTTATAGCCCTTAATTGGAACATAAGTGCAACCGCCTATCTCATTCCCTGGTTGTGTGTGACCATGTTTTCGCCTGATTTTTCATTGGTAGCTGCCTGTACTATGAAAGAAATTATGTGTGATAGAAAGGTATGGCTACATTTGTGTTTGGTTAGCATTATGAGGGATATTGATTGGGTTCCTGCAAGTCGGTGGATTGATGGTTGGGTATATTTAGGCCCCCGTAGTGCTTGTCGTGAGTCTTCAGGCCATTGATGGGATGACGGCAAAATCGACATATTACCGTGAGCTTATCTATTAGAGGTGAGCAGGTGTCACGATGTATCGTGAACCAATGGTTGTATGATTCTATGGTTGGGACCCAATAGTATTTTGATTGAGACTCTTAGGTCTCAGATCATTGGTTTTCTTGGCGTGTTTGGATGTTAGTGGATTGTGGGAGTTTGGAGACTTAGTCACCAGTTGGTTTGGATTATGTGGGCAGTTAAAGGTTGTTCACAGTAAAATTTGTGCACCAAAAGTCTCTTGCAGAGTGATTGCATTATGAACCCTGTATGCTTGCGGGCTATTTTATTAAGAGTTTGGTTACCAATGTTGGGTATCGTTTATGGAATCTCGAGTCATGAAGTTCATTGTGAATATATCGAGTAATTTTTCAAGTGGAGGTGCACATGAGCTAATAAGAGATTTGGATGCAACGTGAAATTCTTGGATGGACTATCATTATGCTCGTGGGAGCAGTGGGTTGATGATGGCTTGTCAGGAAGTCAAGTGTGTATTTAAGGTTTTGGGCACGACTTTCGGATTTGGGGATTGTGCAAAATTCGTGATCAGTATGTTTTGAGTATTCTGTCCACATATTTTGGTGGTGTTCCTAGTCAGGGACTTAGGTTAGGTTTGATGAATGGATGATCATCAGTCTTAGAGTATGGTTTCTACAAGTTTAGAATTGATGGGTTTCCGGTTCCGGGAAGTATATGATGGAGTTGGTTGTGGTTGTAGTTTTCAGAGTTCCCGGTTGTGTGGTTCTTACTGGAAGTTGGGTTTTTCAGTTAGGGAAAGATAGGTAGTCATTTCGATTGAGTAATTTCAAGTTATTGGTTTGTTTGTTGGCAGTTGTGGGTTGTTGTGTGGTCTCTCGAGTTTTCCTTATAAGATGCTTGGATTTTGAAGTGGTTAAAGGGATTTTGTGGAATATGTTGACATTGCGCATGTTCCACTACAACAGTTATTTAGCTGAGCCTTGTGTTGGGAGTGGCCTTTGTTTCAAGTGGAGCGTTCAACATCATTGAATAGTCAGAGGTTGCTTTTTCTAGTGGTATCATTGAGATAATTTGGGGTCGGAAGGGTTCTGTATGATTTGGGTTGTGAAGTGAAGTCATTTTGGTTGTGTTCCGAGATGGTTTTGCCTGCTTAGGAGTCAGACAGGGTATTGGATTTTTGGATTTCGGGCAGAGTAGGGATGGTTATTCTTCAGTGGTTAAAGTTAGTGGGTCAATGATTCATTATTATTTGTGGTATGTAATTTTCTCTAAAATTAGGTTTTGAGTGTAGTATAGGAAGGCAGTCGCTTGTATGAGTCGACTTATTAGTTCGGATTAGAGTTGTGGAAGAATTATCCAAGTTGTCATGTATGTATGGAGAGTAGTAAGGAGAGATTTCGAGGACGAAATCTAATTTAAGTGGGGGAGAATTGTAACACCCTTTGTTCAGGTAATTTCATTTTTGACCCTTAAGTATGAAATTTATTGCAAATTGGCCTCATTATTACTTAAGTGAGAAACATGTGGTCTGTTGAGTATGTTGGGCATACTCCAACCTACGAAGGGCATACGTGGTTAGGGGTCAAACCCTACTTTCTAGGTTTTGAGCCCTATTTAAGCAGCATTAACTTCTCAAGACCTTTTACCTCATCAACCTCCACCTACAAAATCGTCCCTTGCAAACCCTAATTCATTGTGTGAGCATCGTTTAGCTTTAGAATGCATTTTTGGTGTTCTTAAAGAAAGAAGAAGGAAGGGATATCATCTTGGAAGATCAAGGCGTCTTAGATCCAGAAATGTTTCACCCTCAAGCATCCTTTGGATGTATAAAGTTTAAAATTTGATGAGTTATTTTCTTGGATCTTGTTATCCTTGAGTTTGTGTTCATTTTTGGTCCCATAAGCTTGGTGTTCATGATTATGGATTACTACAACTAGAAGAGTTGTCCTTTCAGACAATTTTTAGGTGTTAGGAACCATCAAAATAAGATTTTGGTCCTTTTATCCCTTCCATGCAAGAGGTATGATGCCTTAATGGATTATTAAGTTAGGGTTTTAGCTTTTGGACCTTGTCTAGCCATAAAAAGTCATAAAGGTGGACACTTTATGACTTAGAACGATGTTTT
The DNA here is from genome assembly GCF_002870075.4 of Lactuca sativa. Classification (NCBI taxonomy): domain Eukaryota; kingdom Viridiplantae; phylum Streptophyta; class Magnoliopsida; order Asterales; family Asteraceae; genus Lactuca; species Lactuca sativa. The sequence goes on from NC_056623.2 coordinate 37,146,079, forward strand.
GGGTTTAGATCTGAGTTTGGATGAAAGGTCTTCAAGGAATAAGAACTGAATGAGAAGAATTGGACCAAGGTTGAGTACGTTAGGCATACCAAGGGGTACGATGCGTGTACTGGGTTTAAAACACGAGGTTTGGATGAGTCACGACTGCTCTCAACGTAGTAACTGAGTACGCATGGCGTACTTATTCAGTTTGACTTTCCTTGAATTTTTGACTTTCTGACTTTGACCTTTGACCTAGGGGTATTTTAGGTATTTTGAGTTGTAGTTTGATTTTAGGTCACTGTTCGTTGTATGGTGACCTGTAGAGTTGGCATTTGGTGTAGTGTCCTTTTCTACTATCTTTTCAGATTGTGAGGTGAGTTTCCTCACTGTCCTTATGGGTTGAAGGCCCAATGTCGGCCAATTCGGTTATGTATCCTGCTATATAGGAGGTTTCTATGTTGTAGTGATCTGCTAGATATGCATTATTAGTTGTTTGTTGGTTATATGTTTATTTGTTGCATATGTTGACATAGTGCGATTGGGTTGAGGCATACTACTTTGTGCGGAGGCCAACAAACCCGGGAGGAATCCAAACATGAGTTGTGGGCCAGAAAGACAAGTCAGACTCATGTTGTGGGCTCATGGGTAATCCAACCCAATGGTTGTGGAGCCAAGGATATTCTAGTCCGATGACTGATTGGACCCGTTATATATTGGCATTCCAGTCCGATGACTGACTGGGCCAGGGGTAATCACAGCCCGATAGCTGTGGACCTGAGGGTACTCCAGTCCGATGACTGATTGGACATGAGTTTTATGTTTTAGTTACTTCATATGATTAGGGCAAGGTGAAGGCTTGATCGTGCATATCCTTCAGTTTTTATGAGATTTGATTTTGAGATACTCTGATTTGAGATTTTGACTTTTGGGAAACTAAGTTTTGTAAACATTTATGGTTTGTGGTTTGGTTTTGAAAAAAGAAAATTTTAACTTGATTTTTTTGGGATTTTACAATAGGGTATCATCTAAGGAGAATCCTGGTGATCTGTTCAAAAATCCATTATCAAAAGAGAAACATGATGGTCATGCAAGGACCATTGACATGAGACTAGATGGTGATTTGATGTAATAGTTTATTTGTTAGTTTAAAATATTATGAAGTATATAATGGTATGAATTGTAAGATTTTTCATTTTTATTTCAAAGAGTTTTAATAAAGAGCTTTTTTCTATTAAAGTTGTACTATGTTTTACTTTTTCATGTTTAACCTTACTTCCAGAATGTTTAACTATATCCAAACTTTCACAATCAATCATACTCTATAAAATGGGTGAATTATTTAAGATTGTCGTGAATGGTAGTTGATGGACCATACGAGATTAGACATTGCATAAAGATTCCACTAAGATTGCATTAGTACTTGAAAAATAGAGATTTTAAGTATTGGAACAACTCGCACTTAGAGATTACTTCATGTATTTAGTCACAAGTAATTCTAAGATGACAATATCTTTTATTTTTCAAACTGAGATACATATGGGGTTTTTTTGCAAAATCTATAAAGCGTTGGTGTGCTCCAACATTATCCGTAATTGGTAATCATGAAGGGTATTTCCATGCATGATTAGACGAGTAGACAAAAACTATGCGGTTAAAGTTTATTTTTTCCTTATTGTAACTGGGAAATGATATCTATGGGCCCCTCGATGATTTGGTGCTGACATCTAAAGTGTTTGGTCGAGCCATGACTAGATTGATGTGTTCGATTTAATAGTTAGATGTAATTTCAGAAATCGTTAATTGGGAAACAGAATGTTGAATATTGAGATTGACCCATATACATGGCTTATGTTTATAGAGATATCTAGAACAAAGGAATAAGTTGATCACTTGTCTATGATCCAGATTTTGATTCAAATCAGAGTTTGGAAGTTGTATTGGATGACTACTCTCTATTGATTGTTAGTGAAATATTTTTATCCTAAAAGTTAACGACTTGTCCAAGTGGGAGACTGTTGAAAATAGTGTCCAATGTTAATAACTGTTTTAGTAATATTTTTAATAATAGTACGGTCCTTTTGTGTTGTCCTCATGACCCAAATAACATAAGGAAATGGAGATGAATAAGTTGTTAATTTATTAATGAATTAATAAACTAATTTTAAATTATTTTGGTAATTAATTAAAAAGTTTAAATTAATTAAAGGGATTGAATATTAATTAATCATTGAGATTAATTGGAATATTCCATAAGCTCCTGAAGAGCTTCATATTGACAGTTTTAAAGTTTCCCTGGATAGGGATAAGGTTGATTTGAATTAGATATTGATAAACCCTAAATGTTTGTGTCCTTATAGAATTCTATATGCCACCTATAAATAGAATGTTAGGGGTAAACCTTGGAGACTACTTATTCCTCTTAGAAATCCGTCCATAATCTGTCTCTCTCTCTCTCTCTCAATCTCTCTAAATAGTTGGAGATTTTTGTATAAAACCTAGTTTGGGTTTAATCCTTTTGCTTTTGGTGTTGTGGGTTTGATTACATTGTATCCTTCAAAACTAGCAACAAACTAGCAGCTACGATATCACAATCAAGCAACCAAGTGGTTAATTGTTCTTTGTGTGGTTGATTTTTAAAGTACGTTGCTAAAACTAGTAAAACCTAAATTCTATGATACATCTGCACTTAGGTAAACCTTTTGATTATTCTGCTACATTCAGATAGTATACTTGATACTAATAATCCCCAACAAAATAAATCACTACATATGAAAAGAGCAAAATCAATCCAAGATGTGGTATCTTTATAATGCTACAAGTAATCACATGACCAATGACAAAACGAAGTTTCGAGATCTTAACAAATCAATTCAAGGCTATTTTGGATTTGGTTCAAAGGTCATAAATGAAAGAAAATGATCAATATTGTTTCTTTGCAAAAATGGCAAAATAGACTACTTCATAACATGTACTACATACAAAAGCTATGCAGCGACATTATTAGCTTGGGCCAACTCTCACAAAATGGTATTTGAATCATTATGCATGTATTGTTCTTGTGGATTCTTGACAAAAGAAACAAGTCTCTAATGAAGGTAAAGTAATCTAAAAAGTAGTTATACAAAATCTTACTAAATGATAGAGATTCTAAATTTGATTTCTGTTTAGGCCAAGAAATTTGCATATGTACTGATGAAAGTAGTAAGAAGTTTGAAAGTTTTGTTGTAACAAATAATGATAAATGTAATAAAGGGTTGGGTGATGCGAGCACTACCATTGAGAAAATTTTAGTTGGTATGTCAGCAAGCCAATATGCATTTATAAAAACTAGTGTTACACATGATATCTTGACATCCAAAAAGGAGAAAGTTATTAATAAGAATTATATGGCTGTAGTGAATAAGTTTTCCGATTTAGAAACCTTGCCTTTGGTCTGTAAAAGCAAAAATATGTAGCATTTTCTACATGTGAACCAGATTTCATGGCTGATGATAAGAAACCTAAATCATATCCCAATGCATGTGTGAAAAAAGATTGGATCGAAGCCATGAATTATGAGAATGACCAAAGTGAAACCTATGTAAAGTTTTTCAATGAAGATTAGAAAGAGCAGAAAAAGGAAAAAGGAAAGTTGATTGGGAAGATTTTATTATTAAAGCAAAGAACGAGTTTGGAAAAAAAAGCTATTAGGAGTAAAGATGGATCAAGGTTCTGAATTATGAGGAAAAATGTTGGAAATAATTCAAAATTTTAGGAGCAATGTAATTAAGGAAAGTTTGAATTAGATTTAAATTACGAGTCATTTACTTGTTGAGTTTTACTTGTCGATCAAGTCTAAGAATCTTATTTTTGTTCTATAAATAGATATAATTCATATTCAATTTTAATGAGAGAGCTTAAGATATAAGCAATAAATTTCCTTTTTTTTTTTTTTCCTTTTTTCATTCTTATTCTGGTACTAACTTTCAATCAAAGCAAGTGGTTTATCAACTTTAAACCAAATATAGGGGACCAAAAACAAAACTTTAAAGTGCATGACAAATCATTTGCAATTCGTATATATAATATGATTTACAAATGTCAGCCGTCCACGTAACACTGTGACAATTATACAATATCAAATGAACCACAAAGTATCAAAATAAAATTTCGATCCAAACAATTATGTATGCAGCTTGACGAAAATAAGGTTTTTGCAAGTGTATCTTATAAAACTTAATAAAAATGAAACATTAAAAAAATTACGCAAGGTGTCAAAATTTTAACTTTAAAATTTAAAATATAGTAATAAACAAAATCATAAATACCAATAATTTAATTTTAAAATTATAAATGATGAAAAATGTTAAATCAAAATTCTTGAGGGAAAAAATATAAATATGAGCACCTGTTATGACGAAAAAATCATTATTATGGGAATGAATTTAATAAAGTTTTTTAAAAAAAATAAATAGAAAATATCTAATTATTTAATTTTACATGATTATCTGTTATTTTCTATTTAAATAAAAGTAAGGATTTTATTAATTTATGTAAATGTTAAATAATCGAGACTTTTCTATTAAAAAAAACATTAAGGACTTTATCAAAATAATTATAATTTTCCCTTGTAAAAATTATAACAATATATTTTTAGTTATTTTAGGTTTAGAAATAACCAAAAGACTATACAAATGCATTAACATGATCAAGATTGCAATTTAATACTTACCAAAGGGCCAATGGCCTAGCGTTATGGAGTAGCCATCTCATATGAGAGGTCAGTCGTTCAAGTCTCGGTGGAAACATAGGTGGTTATTTAAGATTGATTAGTTAGTATGCCGTTTCAAAAAAAAAATACTTACCTGTGTTTATTTGTAGTAATTTTAAACAAAAAAATTGGTTCTTTTGTCAAAAGTTATAAGTTTAGTTCTTGTTATTATTATTTTTTTTTTTATGAACATGGTTCTATGATTTCCAAAACTTACATAAATGATTATTTTTGCTAACACTGATAGTTTTAGTCGGTTAGTGTAAGGGTAATGTGGTATAAATTTAAAGTGGTCAACTTTCAATGTGAATTTAGAACTTTCGTTTGTGTGTGTGTATATATATATATATATATATATATATATATATATATATATATATATATATATATATATATATATATATATATATATATATAAATTTTTTTTTATGCATATATCGGTATAAATTTAAGTTTGTCTACGTTTCGATATATTTTTTTTAATGTTTTCATGCTTAATTGTATTTATAATTTCTACTTATAAGTTTACGTAGGAGTCTGGTCACATATATGCTAACATAAAAAATAAAAAACTAAAAAAAAAACGTAGTATATTCGAGTTTGTCTATGTTTTGACGTAAATTTTTTTACGTTTTTGTACATTAGTTTATACACGTTTCCTATATATAAGCGGCGTCACATATAATAATTTTATTCATTAACTTTAAAAAAATGTATTATATTCGATTTTGTCTATGTTTCAATGTAATTATTTTATGTTATGTTGTTTGATTTTATATATGTCTTCTACGTATTAGTCGCATCACATATAATAGCTTTTATTTGTTAACTTAAAAAAACTAAATTTTTACGTATTTATTTTTATGTATGTGTCGGTATAAATATAATGTAGTAAATGTTTCGACGTAATTTAGAACTTTCGTATATTAATTTTAAAAAGTTTACTTGTTTTTTTTTTTTATGTACGTGTCGGTGTAAATTCGAGTCCGTCTATGGTTTGACATTGAAAACATAAAGTAAATTACGTCGAAAACATAAAATAAAATTGCATAGAACCAGAGACGAAAACGAATTTATACCGATAAGTATATGAAAAACCAACTAAGCTTGTTTTTTGTTTTTTTAATTAAGGAACGAAACTTCTAAAATTACGTCGAAATGTTACAACATTGATTTATACCGACATATATATAAAAATAAGTAAGTGAAAATTTAGTTTTTTTTTTCATTTAAGGAATGAAAGATATTATATGTGACACAACTCATATATATATATATATATATATATATATATATATATATATATATATATATATATATATATATATATATATATATATATATATATATATATATAAAAGCACAAAAATAAATAAAAAAATTATGTTGAAACATAAACAAATTTGCCACTTGAATATAATCGGTTCTTTTAAGTTAACGAATGAAATTTATTATATGTGACATGGATCATACGTAAGAAACATACATAAAATTAAGCTGGAAATGTGAAAAAAAATAAGTTAAAATGTAGATGGCCTAGAATTTTAGCCGACACATGTATAAGAAACAAGTAAGTTTACAAAAAAACAAAATAATGAACGAAAGTTATAAATTTACATCGAATATATCGAAATGGTTACCATCTTGAATTTATACCAACATATATATAAAAATAAACACGTAAAAAATTAGTTTTTTTAAATTAACGAACTAAAGTTATTATATGTGAAGCGGCTCATACGTATGACAAGTATATATTATTAAATATAAAAACATGAAAAAAAAATTTATGTCAAAAAATGGACAAATCGTATATAATACGTTTTTTAAAGTTAACGAACGAAAGTTGTTATATGTAATCTTATATATATATGTAGAAACGTACATAAAATTAAACATGAAAATGTAAAAAATTACATCAAAACGTACACAAACTCAAATTTAAACCGTCACGTGCATAAAAAAAGAATTTTAAATAATAATAATAATAACGAACGGAAGTTCTAAATTCACGTCGAAACGTTAACCATCTTGATTTTATATGGACACATATATAAGAATAAACATGTAAAAGATAATTTTTTAGATTAACGAACAAAAATTATTAAGAAAAACATCAAATTATATATAGTACGATGATAAACACATAAGTTTGGAAAATAAATGATTGAAAATTATATTTTATAAAGTTGAAGTGAATTGATCAAAGTGACATTTTAAAAAAAATAAAGGGTAGAAAAGTTACAAACTCATAAACATAAAATATATAAAAACGATGTATGTGGTTTACCTATGGTCACAAACTGACTCCCTACTAACTAAAAACATCATTTTCGTCAAAGAAATCGTAAGGACTAGGTTTATAACTTTGGGTAAATCACAGGGCAATTTATTTACCAGAAAAAAATCATTACTGCAAGAAAGATTTTTCTTTAATGTTATATTATACGTCGTAAAAATTATAATAGTATGTTTTTAGTCATTTTAGGTTTAGTAATTACCAAACAAAGTGTACAATTGCTTGTATTCGCATGGTTGACATTGAAATTTAGTACTTATTTGTGTTTATTTGTAGTGCTTTCACACACACACCTAAAAAAAAAAAACTTTATAAATTCTGGAATCTGAAGTTTAGTCCTTAAATTTAAAAAAAGAAACTCACAAATGCTCTTTGTGGTTTCAAAACTTTTAATGTTTGGTCCTTGTGCCTAACTCCGTCAACTTTATACTATTAAGTGAATGACATTTTCATCATTTCAATACTCCATGGACCATTTATTAGGTTTTCTCTTATTTTAAATAAAAAGAAAAAAAATGAAATTTAATATGTAAGGCCTCTCTCTCTCTCTCTCTCTCTCTCTCTCTCTCTCTCTCTCTCTCTCTCTCTCTCTCTCTCTCTCTCTCTCTTAATTCCAACGACTCATCTTCTTCTTCCTACAAATTAGTCTCAAATGAACAAAAAACACTCATAACAAATTGCCCATGTTGTTTTCTTTATAAATCATATTTGTGTTTCCAAAAATAGGACCGTGCGGCAATAACGATGGTGGATGAGGAGGAGAAAGAACATGGTGGCGAATTTGATGTCGGTGTTGGATATTGGTGGTGGTAGGATTAGGATTCTTTGACACAGGAATCAAAATCGAAAATACAAAACAATCGTTCGAAGTTGTAGGTGGTTGAGGAAGAAGATGATGGGAATTTCAGTTTGTTGAACTTGTCTATTGTCGACAACTCGGATTCGCTGGAGCTGGAGAACTTCTAAGTGGGTCTTGGCATTTTTTAGGTCTTCAATCTAGAGATGAAACATTCGTAATCGGTGGAGAAACATAACTTAATTAAGATGGAGAAAAGAGAATGAGAAATCATATATATATATATATATATATATATATATATATATATATATATATATGGTTAGCAAATCTTGGTTTGAAGAGGGGGGCTTGTACTACAACCTCCGACGACTCCACAACCACTCCCTTTTCGATTTGTATAAGTTGAACAGAAAGCACGACACGACTTAGGTTGTGTGTTTTATGGGGTGTTCGATTCGATCAATTCGCACCGGTGATGGTGATCCGAGAAATCGAGTTTCAGTGTTACTTTTTTTTTTATAAATATTTAGATTATTGAAACTGAAATGAATTTGGATGGATTTATAGGGAGAACAAAAGTCTTTTTTAGGGATAAATGGCTCTTGACAGTGGTGGTGGATGATTGGAATCAAGAAGATGAAACTTAGGTAGCTATAGACATTGGTGGTGGATGATTGAAATCAAGAAGATGAAGAAATAGGATTTTGTGAAGTTGGATGGCGGTAGTAGTGGGTTTTAGATGGAGGTGAGGGATCAAGTTTTTAAAGTTCGATTTTAATTGCAGGTTTTTCTTTGGTTTTGGTTTTGTTTGAGTTGGCACATGTGGTGGCTAATGGTGGTTGTGGAGGTGACTAATGATGGTTGTTGGTGATGACCATGGAAAAGCAATCACTAAAAAATGGTCATTAAGAAAAAAGGGTGTCAAGAGAGAGAGATAGAGAGAGAGAGTGTGTGTGTGTGTAAGGTCCCACCTTATGATCTGATGAGCCAAACATTATATACAGTGACCACTAGCGCCAACATCAACACTAGCGTCTCAATCAACGTCGACATGAAGATTAGCGTTAGCGAGTAGTTATATAATCTAATGTAATCTTTGTATATTAGGTGATTATAAAAATATGTATATAACAGATAGCAGATCCGATACCTTTGTGATAAAGATCGGTTCTTAGTATAGATTAGATACAGTCCCTTCAATTAAGTGTTATACCAATATAGATTAGTATATATACAACACTAGGGTGAAACCCTAATGCAAGTCTTGGTGACCGTCTTTGTGACAACCCGTTTCTTGGAGAAAACAAACCAATTCTTTGCGAAAGACAATTTGGTGAATATTTCGTGTTCTTTACTTTTTTCTGTTCTTTATTTGTTTTGTTAGTTTGTTCTTGTTTATTATACTTGAAGTCTATCCGTTCGATACAAACCTTCACACACACACACACACACACACACACACACACACACACACACACATATATATATATATATATATATATATATATATATATATATATATATATATATATATTAGTGTTGCAGAAATCGGCCTTGGCGGCCGATTAATCGCTTGGCGGCCTCAAACCGATTACGATTAGGGTGCGTAGCGGAAATTGATCAAAATCGGTCAAACTCGGGCTTGGTGGTCCTTGGCGGTCCTCGTCGGTCATAGGCGGGAAATATTTAAAAAAATTCAAATATTACACATAAATTTTAAATTTTTAAATTTTTAAGCTTTCAAATTTTAAAATATTATAGTAAAATTTTTAAAAATTCAAAATTTAAAAAGTTAAAATTTTCAAATACTTAATTTTTTAGGAAATATTAATTTTTTAAATAATTTTATTAATAATTTATGGTCCCTGATTAATCCCCGCTAAGTCTGATTAATCGCTTATCGTCAGTCAACCGCTGAGTGATATATATATATATATATATATATATATATATATATATATATATATATATATATATATATATATATAGAGAGAGAGAGAGAGAGAGAGAGAGAGACCCCTTACATATTAAATTTCATTTTTTTTTATTTAAAATAAATGAAAACCTCATAAATGGTCCCTGGGATGGGATGGGGTATGGAAATGAAGAAAATATCAATCACTTAACGATTGAAAGCTGACGGAGTTAGGCATAAGAATGAAACATCAAAAATTTTGAATCCGCAGGAACCATCTATAAGATTTTTTAAACTTAACGAGAAAACTTTAGATTTAAGATTTATGAAGACCACATAAACCATTTATGAGTTATTAGCACCAATGTTGTGTTCCATGAAGATGCCTTAAATACTAATATTGAAAGAAGTGTTACGATAAAAGAAAACAATGAAATTTAAGGGACTAAATTGGTAAAGAGAAACCAACCATAGTTCGGTCACATTCAATCGACATCCACGTCATCACACTCATTTTAGTTCACGTGCTGAGGTGGACCATTACTTACGGACTTCAAAACGGGATTTATTCCAATTTATTAAAATAGCAAACAAATCACCTTTTGCCACTTGTCTAACAATCATTCGTTTTGTATTTGGTTGGTCCCCGGTAGATCCAGATATGGGTCCGTTACCGGATCCTAGATACCCAATGGCTCAAACTACCCGATCTTTAGTAATGTTTAAATGTATATTATACTAGTATTATGTAGAAAAATTAAGTCTATAATCAATTTATGTTTCATAATGATTTTGTATTCATACATTATGCAATTGTATTTCAATTTATTACTTTAAATCGTAAATTGTTATCATCATCACCTCCAAATCTTTATTGATGAGGAATATTTACAAATAAATTTACAAATTCGACCATTCTCCAAATTTATAATCAAAAACATTTTTTAATTAAATTTTATTTTTTTAACGCATCAACCCATAAAATTAGAAAATATTTACACACCAAATGAAAAAAATGATAGAGATTATTTTATTAGTATACAAATATAATATTGAATGGTCAACCTATTACGTGTTTTAATACATGAACCAGATAAACACGTTCTTTAAAACTTGACAAATATTGACTTAAACTTAAGTCAAAGATGATAAAGAACGTGAAGCATTCATCTCATCTGCAAACATGATTGTGGTCCAAATTTGGGTGGAAATGTCAACTTTAATGAGTTAAAATATATGTATATACATTTTTATTGTTTAATAGCGAATTGAGCAACTTGTATCCGAATATGCGAAAAATGATAAATATACTTTTATAATCTTGTATAACAATATCAAATGTAAAACAAATACGTCGTCACTTTTAATATGATATTCTTCTTCACACAAGTAAATTTTTGATACCATATTTTGAATTTAGCTTTTTTTTTTTAATCTTTTTTTTACTCTAAAGTGATTTTGATGTAGTGGTGCAAAAGGTATAATGTAGTGATATAGCAGTTGTCACTCACTTCAATCTTTAAAATTAATTAAACCAGTCGAAACAAGACATAAAATTGCATTGCAGTACACAACATGCAAAAGATAAGAGAAAGATGATATACATATATATATATATATATATATATATATATATATATATATATATATATATATATATATATATATATATATATATATATATATATATATGGAAAAGTGAATATGTGGTTGATATGTATATAATATTAGGTATAGAACCATCTAAATTGACTTCATTTTGATTAAAAAAACATAATACCTTTTGCACCTGATTCTAGGTCATGGGTCGTATAATTCACTTCGTGTGTCTTTAGTTGACGGGATGCGTAAGCTATCACCCTTCCACGCTGCATGAGAACGCAACCTAAGCCCTGATTTGACGCGTCACAGTAGACCACGAAGTCTTCCGTTCCCTCCGGTAGTGATAGTACCGGGGCACTACAGAGAGCTTGTTTCAGGGTTCGGAATGCGACCTCTTGTTTGTCCGTCCATTTGAATGGTACGCCCTTTTGTGTAAGCGAGGTAAGTGGCTTGGCATTCTCGCCACTTACCTCGCCGTGTGTCCCCTTCGATTACAACTGGTGCACTGCAACTCCTTGCATTCTCCATTGTGATGGAAACCGCATTTGTTGCACTTGGGAAGATTACCGGAATAAGGTCTGGGAGCATTTGAAGCAGCTGAGGCTGGAGCATGTGGTGTGGCTGGAACCGGTGCGGTGGCAGCATTAACTGCCACTGTCTGCTGCTTCTTAGAGGTCTTGGGGCCCTGACGCCCCTTCCTCTTGTTGTTCTTCCCTTTCTTGCCATCACCTTCCTTCTTTCCTTCAGTCTCCGCTGGCTTCTCACCCTTTTTGTTGTTATGGTCATACAGCTTCTTCGCCAATCTTTTTGCACTGTCAAATGTTTCGGGGTTTGTAGCTATCACATTTCCTTGGATTGGTGATGTTAGTCCCCAGATGAATCGCTCAATCTTCTTTCCTTCCAAGGTGATCATACCCGGGCACAAAAGAGATAGTTCACTAAATCTCGATATGTAGGCATCGATATTCGCATTCTGCACAGTGAGGTTCCACAGCTCTTGCTCCATTTTCTGAATCTCACCTCGTGGGCAGTATTCAGCCATCAACATTTCTTTCATTTCCGACCACGGCATGGAGTTGGCTACAGGGAGTGTCATGGCTTCCACGTGTCCGTTCCACCAAGTGAGCGCTTGATCGACAAAAGTGCAGGCTGCGAACTTCACTTTCATCTCCTCAGGACAATCGCATATCTCGAATACCGATTCCACCTTCTCGATCCATCGCTTCAAAGTGATCACCCCTCCAGTGCCATTAAAAGTTCGTGGTTTGGCGTTTGTTAAGTCCTTGTAGGTACATGTTTTGGTGGGTCCTTGATTCATCCCGTTGTTCGAACTCCCGGCCCCTTGCCTGTTGCCTCCTCCGTTGTTCCCTTGGTGAATTTGTGCCATAGCTGCGGTGACCGCAGCAGACACGGCCTCCTGGAATGCAGTGGAGTCAACTTCGGGTGGGGTTGGTCCAGGGTTTCCGCGAGTAGGTCGGCGAGGCATCTTTCTGTCATGAAACGGAAAGATGTTGAGTGTTTGGGGTTTCTGGGAGGTAGTGACCCTACTGACTAGGTGCAACGTACGAACTTAAACACTCATACTATTTAACATACAATCATAGATTCTCATCACATAGCAATTTGTAATATCATAACAAAGCACGTAAATGTTTACTAATATTATCCGCATTTGATACATGAAAATTTTGCTCGTAAGAGCATACATGAGTGACACTAGTTCGACAGCATAACGACTCTATGAGTAGTGTAGTCACTTAAACATAGAGTCGGGGTACATAGCATAGTTCCTAATGACCTACTAAGATAAGTCTATCCCTAACCGCGATGAGCTGCGTCCGGAGGTGGTGCCGAGGATGTGGATGCTCCCTGAAGACGAGCCACCAGTCGTTCTGCATCCTGGAGTCGAGACTCCCACCTTACCTGCCTCATGTGAAACTCCCGCAGGACGTCACGTGTCTCCTGTTCCGCACGCTCGACCCTAGTCCACAGCTGGCGTACCTGATCAGCAGTGCCCTGAGCAAGATCGCCGGTGTTCCGTAATCGTCTCACCATGACCGGTAGGGCTCGGTCGGCCAGTCCTCCGTCCCTCAGGTCAAAGAACTCGTGCGACATGCTGAACGGGGGTCGCTGTCCCTGATGTCTGCTTCATCTCCAAAGATCAATACCCCAGGGAGGGGTAGGACCAGTGGGGCCCACACGGTAAGCAGGCAACCTGATCGGGTAAGGGGGGTTGATGACTTCGGACTCCATGTCCGAATCACCCCCTTCACTGTCATCGGGTTCCTCCTCGAAGTTCCCTTCGTCTTCTTCTGTTTCGGCAGGCTCGCCTTCGTCTCCAGCCTCCGGTTCCCCGTCAGATTCCTCTTCGGGGTCTTCCTCAGGCTCTTCCTCTAACCATCCGTTATTCACCTGATTAGGGAAATAAGGGTCTCCAGGGTGATGAAAACCAGCCATGCTGTCTGCGTGAGTATGTAAATATGCTAACATTATTCCTAGGATGCTACAACTATTGTACAGACTAAGCAAGCGTTCTCTTTTTGGTGGTAAAGGGGTATAGTTTTAGGTTCCCTAGCTATCACGATCTCATCAGAACGTGTGTTAGTTATACTTTGGAGAGAATGTAGTTGATCAGGCTACATCCACTCCTTGGTACCGCTAAGAACAGTCCTGAATTAACCGAGATACTAGCATTATCTTGTTTGGTTCGGCGTTATGTTCCTTATTCCTGATGCAAGCAAAGGTGTTTTATTGTTGTATTATACTTGTTTTGTTCAGAGTTGTGTTAGTCCCTCTTTTGGTTTATAGTTGCATATCAATGTATGGTTAGATATGCTAGTTCACTATAAACAGAGCTCTGATACCAACCTGTCACACCCCCGAACCAGACGGCGGAAACGTCCGAGGGCTATTGTGACTCAATTGAATACCATCACAATGAATATACATGAAACATAACATCATACATTACCAAGCATTGAAATGATACAACTGGTAGCGTTTACATTCAGTACATTGGTCCATAATATTACATGCCCAAAAAGTACATTGTTCGATACTATTTAAAACAACAGCAAGACGTTACTGAATACATATTTCCTTTTCGATTTACCGGTTACCTGAGAATACAAGTATTTTGAAAACGGTCAACATATGAAATGCTGGTGAGTTCATAAGTAATGTTTGAAATATAGTGGTTTGTATTGTTTTGAAAAATCACCAGAAAATCCGATATTTTCTGAAAAGAGCATAGTATAAAAAGTGTGAAGATCCGTAAGTATGCTTGTTTGTTTCTATAAATGTAAAAGTACGATTTGTAAAACTCGGTATGTAATCTCGTAGGTGTATTAATTGAAAACCCTAGGAAAACCCGATGTTTTCCTAATACTTTACATCAAATGATTTATATCTTGTTATTTCGTTACGACGGGTGTATTCGTTGAGTCCCGGTGACGTTGGATTAATTATGGATTGTGAATTGTTATAAACACACATTAATGAAAATGACTAGTTTACAACCATACAAACGATCCCTTAGGCGTCGCTCGCACCATTCACTTAATCCAATCACCCGGACTTCTCGTAGCCCCACAACCGAGGAGGAAAAGAGGGTGCGAAGCCCCGATATTTTCCGTAAGTCGTTCAAGGCTATCGTGAATGCGAAGGGCCCTTAGCCCGACTCGCATTTGGTGAATTCTCGACTTTACTAGCAGCACCAGAGGGTCCTTGGGGTCAAACAACACAAAGCCTGTAAAAGTCCTTTTACACGAAATTAGGTCATATAAGACCCAACTACATGTAAGCGAGTTTCCTTCGGGCCTAAAGATCATGTCATTGGGCTAGCTAGGCCCAACAAACACGATTTGAAACTTTCGGGCCCAAAGACAGTGTATCGACGTCTGGTGTATTCCCACGTGTGTATTGACTTCCCGAAATTTCTGCGTCTGTATTGAAGTTTCGTCGTGTTAGTAATTTCGGATTCATTATTGATTCGAGACCGAATCAATTCGTTTGATAACGATTTTTGGTGTTGAAGGTGTATTATAATTCGCCGATAGTCGAGGTGCTAGTATTTCATCATATCGGATTTATTGTTTAAAACATTAGAATATTTCATTTTTGCAGCCCCTTTCTTTTGGATAATTTACACTTTTAACCCTTTGTATAAAAAATTTCTATTTTAGTCCTCAAACCATTTTTCTTGACACTTTAGTATCAAAACTTGTAGAAAAGTTATTTTTCAGCTCAAAGTTATTTGAAAAACAGTTTTAGTCCATCAAATGAAAATTTTCTCGGCTGAAACCCTTATTTTCGCAATTTTTACACTTTTGGCCCAAAGTATAAATTTTTTGCATCTTTGGTCCCTTTTAAATATGAAAAGCATTTTTAACCCTTGAAATGGACTTGGAGCACTAGTAGTCCCCTGTTTTACAGAAAAATACAGTTTCAGCCCCTCTAATTTGAAAATCTCGCATATTGGGCTTTATTGGGCCGAAAAATTCATTTTTGGCCCATTATGCTTAAAATTTTCACATTTAATCCTTCAAAGAGAATATTTCCAGAAAAATACATTATTGAAACTGTTTTGACTCATTTCATCCATCAGAATTTGTATTTTGTCATTTTGGGCCCTTTAACCTTATATTTTTAACATTTTGAGTCCAAAAATGGGATTTTTAGCCCAAGGAGTTCATCTTAACCAACTTGGTTATTTTTCTAGAAATGATTTGTGTGTAATAATATGTTTAATACTTGATTCATACATCCTAATGCAAATCTCGATTTTGAGGACTTTTTGACTAGTTTCAACACCATAATCACATAAGAACATGTAAATAAACATAGAAATCATACAAAGCATACATATACTCATAGATCTACACGTTTGCTTGTATTCCCCCCCCCCACAAAACTTATAAAAACCGAAAAATAGGGGGTATGAAGCTCACCTTTGGGTGTGGTTTCGGTTTTGGAGAAGAGATGGAAAGAAATGAGGTGATTTTCGGCCCTAGCAACCTTTCCTTGAAGATCTCGAGTTTAGGAGCTTCTAAGGTGCAAGATCACAAGATTGAATGAATTTAGAAGAGATTTTTATGAAGTGAAGGGAGTTAGATCATAAGTTAGCCATTAACTTACCTTAGATGATGAATCACTTTATGAAGATCCTTAAGCTTCTAGCCAAATTTTTCAAGATCTTGGATGAAGAAGAGTGGATGATTCTTGAGTAATTTAGAGAGAGTTTTGTGAGGTGTGTGTGTTCATCTCTTGCTCTCGGCCGAAGGAAAAAGAGGGAGAGGGAGAGAGAAGATTGATAAGATAGTGCATGGATACTTGGGTTATTTGCATGGATAACCCCCATGTAAAAATGAGGTGGCAAGGCCTAAGTCAACTCTTCCCCATGGATTGGGCTTGGGCCGAGATTTGGAAAGGAAGAAGAGATTTTTGGGCTTTATTGCCCCTAAGCCCATATAAGAGTTAAGTTGAATGATTGTTGGTCCTATAAAATATAAGTGT
This sequence comes from Lactuca sativa, assembly GCF_002870075.4. Lineage (NCBI taxonomy): Eukaryota > Viridiplantae > Streptophyta > Magnoliopsida > Asterales > Asteraceae > Lactuca > Lactuca sativa. The sequence goes on from NC_056623.2 coordinate 37,162,940, forward strand.
GATTTTATACTTTGTTAGGCTAGTTTTGGTTAATTATGGTTCATAATGGTTCATAATATTTAATTTATTCCATTCTAGGCCCAATATGGCCCAAAATGTTGAAATAAATGAAAGTGGGTCCAATTAGAGCCCATTTAAAGGTTCTAAGCCCATGATAGTCAAATTGGAAGCTTATCGGTCCATTGAGTCCAATAAGAAAGTCCTAGTCCAAAATGGACCTAAACAAGAACTTCTAGTGTTTCCAATTGCTTGTTGACTATTTGTAGTACTTGTATGGTGTATTGGATTGAAATTTTTGTTGTCATAGAGTAAGCATCATACATGCTCTTAAGTTTTTGATTCTACATTTTACTTGAGTGTAGTGATTACAAGACATAAAATTTCTAGTTGTGACAGCATGTGAGCCCTATGAGTTCTCATTTGAATGCATAAAAGGTAAGGACCTTGATCAATGAAAAGTACATTGATAGGAAAAGGTGTGCTGCTTAACTACTTGGAAGACATGGTGGGCAGCTGTGTTACCATAAGGCAAGAAATCAAGATTAAGAAAGTTCGGTCCATATGAGTTTGAATTTGTCGTAAACTTTGGTTTTGACAAATTCACATGGATAGGAACACATACACCATTAAAATCGAAGTGTCATAAGATTCCCTCCTTCATGAAAATGACTGTGAGGAAATGCTTTCACTAAGAGAGATTTTAAAAGGATAGTGATTGTGAAAATTGTATTCTCAAATTCGATTATGGTTACAGTATCCCTTTCCATGATTTGAATTGTGAGATTTGGCAATTAGTCTGAATTGTTTAGACACACATATGAGATATCTAAGGGAAAGGTGTATAAGCTTAGATAAAGGATTATCAAAGCATTAGGTATTAGAAACATGAACTTAAGAAATTCAATAAGTATTGTTTTTCTAGAAGTTAAGCTGGTTTCTGAATACATGTCAAAGCTAGTGGGAGCATAAGTGTTATGTTTTATAATAATAATCATGATAGTGGGAGCATAAATGTTATGATTGTATGATTATTATGGAAAGTATTGCAAGTTAGCAATATTAATTATAGAAAACAATAGTCATACTTTGCAAAGTTGCAAGAGTTGAAAAGTTGTTTTGCTATAATTAAGGGAGAGAATATTATGCTTCATTTCAAATCTAAACGCTTAGGTTGTGGAATGTTAATAATTTAGTCAAGGATACATAGTGTGTTCTCAAATTTCGATTATAATTACGGCATTCCTCTTCATAGTTCGAATTTTGAGAACGTAGCACATAAAATATTATGACAGAAGATTGATAAAGTATCAAATCTTCATGTAAGACATTATGCATCGTGTCCCATACGCTTCGGGTATAGGATTGATTGCAAATGCTATAATATTTGACCATTCTAAAATTTTCCAAATGTCTAGCACATTTAGAGGGAAAAAGGACGAGAATCGGTTTTGACTAAGATAATTAAACAACTATCAAAGGACAATCCAAAGTTCGCCGAGGATCGGTCGCTTGTGAGTAGTTGGAAGTATAGTATTGGATGGACCATATCGACATTATTATGAATAGATAAGATTCTATTAAGAATGAGTTGTCATATGGAAAGTATGGAAAGTTTTCCATATTGGGAATTGAATATTGAAAATCTATGTCTAGATTAGAAACTTTTATGCAAAAGGATGTTCAAAGGAATGTATTTTGAGTGAGAGACATCACATCTAAGGAATTGTCTTGTAACAATCTCTGATAGAGGACTTTGTAATATCATTGGCAATAGTCATTGTGACTTTTGTGCTATGACATTACGAAAGGATCATTACATAAAATGTTAGAATCTAGCATATTCTATAAGTGGCAAGAATTTGATATTCTTCCACTTATGAAAAAGGATTTGGAGTTGTGAAATGAGTATGATCTATTTCACAAAGTAAGAACCATAAGTAAACTTTGTGTGCATGATAAGAGCATGGGACAAGTGTAATAATTCAAGTAAGAAGTTGATTACCCGAAACAACAAATAATGAGTAATAGATATGGTGATAAATAAAAAGGTGTTTTATTTATACTCAAAAGTTTGAGGCCATATGAGATTAGTATTATACTTGTGTTTCACTTTGCATGTTTTGACTTCCTGAATAATTTAATTGGTTAAGAACAGTCAAATTATTCGAACGGGCCATAGTCGTTCATATGTTGGAAGTAAGTATGAATAAAGACTATCGTGAATTGGTGTGTGGATTGTCTAAAGAGTATTATACATAAGCAAATGTTTGCTGCAACGTTCATGAGTGCTTATGAATATGATTTGAGCATTGGATTAAACCCACGCTCACTTGGATCACTCCATGAATTGTATCACGAGTGATTAGTGAGACGATAACATCTTATATTCTTGAAACCGAGATATGTGAGTTGTATCTTGCAAATCGGTTGCACATTGATAATATGTAAACGCACCAGTAACTTGGTGTCATAAAACATATTGTTGTGTGTGATTTGGTAAGTAAGTGCAAGCGAGCATTGAATCAAAGTTTATCCGTTCCTTTTATCCAAAGTAGGATAAAAGCGATATCTTTGGGCCCCTCGATGATTTAGTGATGACAAACATAAATGCTCGGTCGGGCTAGGGCTAATTTGATTTGTTCAATTAGTCAGTCGTCATAAATCGGAAGTCGAGAAATAATACAGAGAGAATGATTAAAAATCATGTCTCATACAATATCTAGAATGGAGGAATATATGATCCCTTATCTAAAGGACACGCGTATCTGATAGGATCAGAGTTGACAGTGGCTTTGGAAAGCTACGATTGTAGATCAGGATCTGAAGTCATACACAGAATAGTTATTAGACTTATCCAAGTGGGAGACTGTTGGATTAGTGTCTAAGTCCATAACTATTTTGGTATGTACTTGACCCGATGGTGCATGGTCCTTTGGGTTGCCTTTACCAAAGCAATTTGATAGGATGAATTATGGAGAGAAAGGATTAAATATGATTTATTTATATATTATGAGAATAATATATTAAAGGAGAAATCATATTGTTTAATTAATATTTGTCAAGAATTAATTGGTAATTAGTTTTGTGACTAAAAGAGATTAATTAAACTTAAGGGACTAGAATTGTTATTATAAGATAATTGCAATTTGGGCTATGGATTGCCTTATATTAAAGAGTGGACGAATTCTATGGGGAAACCCATTAGAAATCGTCCAAGGCCTTTAAGGAAAGGAGTCCATGGGTTGCTTAGGTCTTAAGCATCCAAATTAGGGTTTCCTTGTTAGATAACCCTAATATCCTCACTATATATAGAGCCCTTATGCCCCAAAAACGTGGACAAGCTTCCTTCTAGGGTTTCCACATGTTTTGGGCAGCCTCCTTCTCTCCTCCTCTTCATCCTCTTGCTCTTGGTGTTTGTGAACCATTAGAGGAGTGACATTTGTGACTCTAAGCTTTCTAAAGTCAATACAATAAGGATTCAAGATTGTTATTGCTACATAACAATCAAGGTATGATCTAAACCCTAGTTATATGTTATATTGATTATCATATTCTAGATCTAGAGTTTATAGTCTTGGATAACATGCATGTACAATAGAGAAACCTAGATCCAAGAATTAGGGTTTGTATGAGCACATAGGATGTTCTTATAGCAAAAACCCATCACAACTCATATCTCTAGGTTTGAAGAATATAAGATATTATCGTCTCATGATCACTCATGATAAAATCCATGAAGTGAGTCAAATGAGTGTGGGTTTAATCCAATACTTAGAACTTATGAGCACTCATGAATGTTGCAAAAACTCTTGCTATGTCCAATACCTTGGACATCTACAAACCAGCTTCATGACAGTCTTGCCTTAATACCTACTTCCAACGTATTATCGCCTGTGGATGGTTTGAACAACTTAGTCATTCAGGAAGAATGACCTAGTTATTCTGGAAGTCAAAACATGAAAAGTGAAACACAAGAATAATCGAATCTAATATGGTCTCAGAACTTATGAATATAAATAGAACACCTTTTATTTATCACCATATTGATTACACATTACTCATTACATATTGTTTCAAATTATCAACTTTATACTTGAATTAAAACAATAGTTGTCCCATAGTCCAAGCATGTACACTGTGTTTTCTAAACACTAGTCATGCCATACACCAAGTATGCACACTATGTTTTTCCAAAAATTAGTTATGCCATACACCAAGTATGCACACTAAGTTTGTTTATGATCTTTACTTTATGAAAAAAAAATCAATTGAACATAATTCCAATGATTCTCATTTCACAATCCCAAATCCTTGCTGCAAGAATTCCAAATCCCTGCCATTTACCGAAATCTGTTAGATTTTAAACTTATATGCACTGATCCTCTGTAATGATTATGCACAAAGTCACAAAGACTTGTCAACAGACATTATAGAGTATTCTAATGGAAATCAACTCCATGGAAACGAAGTCTCATATTCAAAGTACATTGCTTTGAACATCCTTCTTGCATTAAGTTTTTTTTTCTAATCTTACACAGATTGAATAACTTCCACCTATGGAGACATCTCCATATTCCTATTTTGACTATCACTTCTGAACAAGAGTTGCCTCTTTTCAGAATATGTCAATATCGTCCTTCCAAAAATTTACACCATACTTCCAACTGTCCCTGCGCAACCAATCTTTGGTAAACCTTAGATTGTCCTTGAAAATTGATTTATCACTTTAGTCATATCTAGTTCTAGTACTTTTTCCCTCTTAATGCCATAGGCATTTAGAAGAATTTAGAACAGGTGAATATTATAGCACATGCAATCGATCCTATATCCGAAGCATATGGGACACGATTCATGATGTCTCACATAAAGACATGATACTAGACTTGTCTTTTGCTATAATATTTCTATTTCTATTTGCCAAGTACTCATAATTCAGATTATAAAAAGGGATGCCGTAATCATATTCGAATTTTAGAACGCAAATAATGTTCCCATATATAGAATTTCCTTATGTTGAACCATTCCAACATAAAATTCATATATACACTTGACTAAATTTGATTAAAATATCACGATCTAAGCTTTTAGATTTGAAATGAAGTATAATTTCCTCTCCCTTAATAATAGCAAAACAAATTTTCCCAATTGAAACTTTTTTTCTATAATTAACATTGCTAACTTGCAACACTTATTATAATTATCATGCTCCCACTTGCATGATGATTTTTAGCGTAAAACTTATGCTCCCACTAGCTTTGACATGTACTCATAAATCAGCTGGACTTCTAGAAATCAATACTTTATTGACTTTCTTACCAAAGTTCAGATTTCTGATATGAGATGCTTTGATAAAAATTTTATCAAAATCATACACCTTTCCTTAGATAGCACACATGTGTGTCTAAACAATTTTAGAACTATGAAAAGGGATGCCGTAATCATAGTGTCGATTTTTTAGACCTTTTCCATTTCTCACAAGTCCATGTTAGTGTCTCGGTTAACCACACACGCTCCACTAACAGCTTTGAGAATGCAAAGATCACAATTGCTATCTATTTAAAATCTACTTAGTGAAAGCGTTTCCTCGCCATCATTTTCATGAATCGGAGAGAAACATTATGACACTTAGATTTTATGGTGTATGTGTTCATATCCATGTGAATTTGTCAAAAATATAATCACAAGACAAGGTTAGTGACAAATCCAAACTCATATGGATTCAACTTGTGTAGTCTTAACTTCTTGCCACCTGGTAGCACAAGGGCCTGCCATTGCTTCCAAGTTGTTATGCAACCAATTGAGAACTCTCAGAACTCATATGCAAAGCCAACTTTAACTGGAATGAGTATAGAAATATGAATATGTCAACACGATAGGTTATAAACCTCACATCGTATGCTAGTGATAAACTACAGGTTTTATTCTTGATTAGATCTTGAAGTTTTTTCAAGATCTTTAAGACTCCCACTGTCCTCTTGACATATAAGACTCCCTTGCCAAATGTTCAAGAGATAGTGTAGATTCTTTATCAAGACAAACACTTCACACAATTGGCCTTAGTTGGTCTTTGTTTTATCCAAAACATCACAGCTTACCAATTTCAAATGTACAAGAGTAAACACATTTTACTCTTACATTTGACAAGTGTTATAAACCTTTCTTTAAGATATGTCACTCAAGTTACAATCTTGGAGTATGACTCTAAGAATTGTTTTGGAACGAAGTATGAATCATCTTCTTGATTTAACCACTTCAACAACTTATGAGTCCTCTTCTTAGCCATAAGAATGAACTAAGATGTCCTTAGAGGATGAATTGTGATATGGTCTCCAAATCATTAAAATGATCACAAAACATGATACTAAAGTACTCTCCCATCTTTTCAGATTTGAGAAACTTTTATCTTTTTGCCTAATTTGATTCTTCTCATTAGTTCTGCCATAAATTGTAACTTTTCCAATGTTTCAGAATTATACTTAAACTTGTAAGTATAACAATATTTACTAAACTTTAGTAAATTATGACAAATAGTCTTATCGATCTTTTGTGGTGGACCCGACCAACGCACAACCAAGTATACCCGATCCCTTTGTCCTTCACTTGACTCACATATACATGTGAACAAGGAATTAGTCTTAATTTTCCAAAGATGAAAATTCTCATTCATCATACTATACAACTTGCATGATCCAAGTTTTGGTCCAAATGAAAACTTGGGTGATGAGAATCTTTGACACTACCATTAATGACAGAATCAAATTCATATTTCCGTTTTTGCTAAAAACACACAAACATCAATTTTTCATAAGTGACATTGCAAGGAGATATAATAAAATAAAACAAAATTTTATTTATTTATAACATGTAATTTTTTTTCCTTACAATGCAACTTTAAATGAAAACTACGCTATGCTATTACATATTTTCTAGCAATCTATCATAACTCCTAAGTAGTAGCTCAAGAATCCGATCTTCAAACCATGCGATTGAAATCCATCTTCACGATCAGATTCAGCATACTCTTCCTTTAAGTTTCCTTCCCTTTGCTTCATTTTGCCAGATATCAAAATGTAACCAAGTCACATTTTGTATTAAGAATCATCAATAAGGAAATTAACTGAGTTAGATAGTGGACTTACCTGAAGCAGAGTCAAACTTTTTGATCAGATCTTCTCTTAGATCTTTTAGGTAGTTATTCGCAACCAATGCCCCTTCCTTTGGCAATAGAACCATATGGACCCTTTGGGAATGGTACACTGGACTATCTCAGATTTTCCTTTCTCTTTACCATTTGGTCAACCGAGTTGACTATGCCAATCCCTTTCCATTGGGAAGAGAAAGCTTTTCTGGATATCCAATGTTACCATTGTCAATGTCCATGATAGTTTGGGAAGTTGATCTTCTAATCAAATTTGCTTTACCAGTGCTCCAAATCATTGTTGGTTCAGCAGCACCAAGCAAATAGATAAGATCATTGAGGGTCATGTCATAGTCTGTTACATAGTAGTCCTTAAGAACTCACTATGTGACTTGGGAAGTGATTAGTCAACATCCAACTTCCTCAAGACTTTGACACCCAACTCTCCCGACTTGTCGATATGTGACTTCATCTCTAAGATGTGAGCACACATAGACCTTGCTTGCCAATAGGGCTTTGTTGGGATGAAAACCCTAATTGAGATTTGATGAACAAGATGCGGAAATAAGAACAAACACAAATATGAAGATTAGGTCGAATGATCACTCGATTTATTGTAACAAGAGGAATAAATTACACTTTCAGCATAAACTAAAGATCTAACACTACATAAGAAACCTCACGTGGCGGCTACATTTTGCCTCACTCTTAACCCTAATAATGAATAATACATGACTATTCATAGGTAAAATACAAGTCTTGGGCTTTTAACCTACACTTCATCAAAGGGGTCCATTGCCATCATCCATGGAGTGCTTTGAAACCCTACAATCTCCCCCTCAAAGTATGGAATGGATGACAATGTTTTATCTTCCCAAACAAGCATCTAGCAAATAAAAAGATCTGCAACAAGGAATATATGAATCAATCCACGAATCTTGATTCTTCAATAGTCTTCAAACACGCGCTCTAGGATATATAAATCAAACACTGAAGTAATGTCTTTAATGAAGAACTTCCACTGTAAAGGATACTTCTCTGTAAAAGCTTTAGCAGAGCTCAATGAAGAACTTCCACTGTAAAAGCTACCTTCATAATTCTACCACAAGCTTTATCAAAAAACTTCAACTTTGAAAAGTCACAAATCCAATTTCGAATGGCCATACCAAATTCTCCCTCGATTTATAATCGAAAACGTGATTATAAAGCCTTCTTATGGTCATGAGAATGATCTTGAATGGATAAAAATTACTGTGCTCCCCCACGACAAAATGATATATACAATGAAGTATAAAATCCGAAAAAGTCGTCAAAATTTGTCGTTATCACGAAAAACGACTTTCCGAACCGCCAAGACTTGATGGAATCCATAATTTTCTGTTCACGAGAAAAAAAATATATACATTAAAGAATTCAAAACTGTTCACCAGCCCTCAAATTTGTAAACTTTTCTGAATATAGGGCAGAAACTGTCACTTGCTGAAAGACAGGGGCTAGAATGGTCATTCTGCATCAATATACCCCCTTTATTGCAACAAAATCTGGAATTGGTCCAAAAATATTAAACTGTGAAAACAACAGGGACCAAAAGTGCCAATTCGCTGGATTTATAGGGACCAAATATGAAACATTAAAGCATCTTCTTCCCCATTTAGACGCTTGATAAAAGGGATGCATCGACTGGAACAAATGCGAGACCCCACAGTTAATACTCGCGAATCATACTTTCGTTCCTAGTACAAGCAACCGAAACCAAGTTCGGTCTAGGTTCATTGAACCGAAACCATGTTCGTTCCGAGCACAGGTTCACTTTCGGTCCTTCCCTCTTTCGTTCCAAGCATAATCACGCGAACCCAAGTTAGACCGAGGTTCGTTCCAAGAGCTACCAACCGAACTGAAGTTCGTTCCAGGTACATTCCAAGGCCATTGATACAAAAGCGAAATCAAGCATCACGATTCGAACAAGGAGTGAAACCTTAGCCAATCCGAACTTCATGTTCGCTTTCCCCTCTTTCGTTCTAAGGTAACAGACGAACCCAATCATAGATTCACTTACGAATCAAACGAACGTGGGAGAAGAATGAGTGCTTGTGTGAACCAGGAAATCAATTCCACATCCGAACAGTTGCAGGTATGATGTTCGTTCCAAATCAATCCATCCATTTACACTTCCGATTGCGAGCCATATGAAGATTGTGAATTCGATGATGCCAATCATTCATTTCGAGCACACCGGTCCAAACACGAATCCAGGTTCAGATATCATGTGCGATCCCAAGAGATCGTTCACAGGTGAGATTGTTCGCACCGATAATACCAATTTTTGCTTTTAGTAATACCCGCTTGGCGATTCCAAATCAATTCCAAACATAGGATTGATTCCGATTGCAAATATGAGTCACGATTCCCAGACCTTGTTTCCGATTACATTCACAGGTTAAACATTTGTTCCAATTTTTACTTTTAGCGTTGACCATTAAAATCAAAACTCAGTTTTGTTCATCTGATCTTCATCTGTTGGTCATTGGTGGACGAAATAGCCATTTAACAACCATCTAATCGCTACTTTCAAAACTCAATTTCTAGATTAAATTAGTTAGACAAACTGGATAAGATCAATAATTATCACATCTTTATCTGTTCTTGAAGTTTGCAAAGCACTCACGATCAAAAATTCACGAAATTTGGTTTTCAAACCAATCGATTGTAACAGATAGGACATTCAACCATAAGATCGTACAACAAATAGCTCGATTGATCAACTATTGATGACAAAATGAATCGAAAACGGGAAACACTCTATAACATGAACTCAATTATCAAGAGAATTAAATCGATTGAAAGAGTTTGTAATCGAAACTATGGGAAACACAAACTTAATCGATTAAAATACGAGAACATTTAATCATCATATAGACGAACACATCATTTGAACAAAGAATTTGATTTGTGAATCTAGACTTTGCGATATTGACACTGATATAATTTCTAGATGATGAACAGTGTACGAAAAATTGGGCTTATCGAGAAAAAAAATGAACACTAAAGAATCCGATCTAAGGCCCAAACCTAATGAATTTAATTCACGAAGCAAACAATTTATTTTGGACAAGATGCAACCAAAAGAATGAATAGACAATATGAGAAAAAATCCCAGATGAACAGAGAAATACGCCTTTTACTCTTCATGAACAGTAGATCGAACAAAATAAAAACTTAGATTCCAAACTGCCAAAACACCAAAAATCTTCAATAACTTGTGCAAAAAATCATCAAATCAAGAACCGATACTTTGAAAATCAATAGATCTTCAAAGACCCGCTCTGATACCACTTGTTGGGATGAAAACCCTAATTGAGATTTGATGAACAAGATGCAGAAAATAAGAACAAACACAAATATGAAGATTAGGTCGAATGATCACTCGATTTATTGTAACAAGAGGAATAAATTACACTTTCAGCATAGACTAAAGAATCTAACACTACATAAGAAACCTCACATGGCGGCTACATTTTGCCTCACTCTTAACCCTAATAATGAATAATACATGACTATTTATAGGGAAAAGACAAGTCTTGGGATTTTAACCTACACTTCATCAAAGGGGACCATTGTCATCATCCATGGAGTGCTTTGAAACCCTACATGCTTGAGTGACCTTGAACGTGTGGGTTAGGGAGAATAATTGGAGGAGGTGGAGGAAGTGAAGTTGATTTCCAGGACATCACCTTCATTAGGAAAGCTTGTTCTAAGAGATTTTGGGAAGATCATAGTTGTCTGAACCAGACATTTACTATGGGAGAAATTCAAGTTAGTTGATTTAAGAACCCAACACAATATTTTATAAATTGGAAGAGGGATGCCGTAATCCAAGCTATAAAATATTTGAAGGTAGGCGAATGACGATTCACCAATTTCCATCATGAAAAACGAAATAATTTATTAGGTTTTAATTGGATTTGAAACTCCTAGATCTTTTGAGATTCGTTGAACTTTTCAATGGCATGTTTCAATCTCAATTGTGCCCTCTCAAGTTTTGTGACTGGGATGCCGAGGATCACAAAACAAGGTGTGAATAACCATGCAAATATACTTGGTACCCTTAATATTTATCACTTAATCGATGTGTCGGTTAACAACACGCGCTCCACCGATCCTATGATAAACATTAAGTTACCCTTTTCCTACCTTGTTAAATCTAGGTTAGTATGCCAGTTAACCACACACGCTCCACTAACGACTTAAGCTAAGTGCAAAGTGTAATTTCATGGGTTAGCACCAAATTCACATTATCCTAAAGTAACTAAGATTGGGAATTTATAAAAGGTTTAGTTACTTTATATTTATCATTATACTTATAATGAAAATTATAGTCCTTGTCCTACCCGTTCGGCTAACGACCCTCCACCAGTCAAGGAAGCAGTGGGTGAGAGTGGACACCCATTAAACTGCCATTTTATAAGCAGTAAACTTATACCCCCCTATAGACCGGCTTCGTGAATGAGGCCTACTAACAGTAAGACTGACTTGATCTTATACATACACACACACACACACACATATATATATATATATATATATATATATTATTAACTTATAATACTATAAAGTATAAGGGTTGAATTTTAACTTTTAAAACTCTAAGGTTTGGAATTAAAGTGTGTGTGAGACTTTAGAAATTCCAAGACTTGAGGACAAGTTATGGAAGACATAAAAAACATTTTATGATGACATTAAAATTAGAGACTCTTTCATTTTCATATCCTACGACTTTTAATGACGCTTTAAAAGAAAAACTCTTCATTTTCCATAACTTGAGGACAAGTTATGGAGTTCATAAAAACAATTAAGATCAAATTACCAATTAACACAATAATCAAGTAATTTTTCTATCAACAAGATAAAATTCGTAAGTGAAGATAATTCATATTAATAATTTTCAAGAACTTAGCTAATCACATAAACTAAAACAACTTTTGAAACTTTGACAATTATCATTTATTTGGATAAGAATAAACATTACCATAACATCAAAATCAAGTTTTATGAACAAAAACACTTTGTGTTAATGATTCTAATCCAAAGCAGGCCAAAAAACTAAAAAAATTCACTAAACAGTCACCACCTCGTGGTAAGTTTTACCACCTCGTGGTGAACTGGCAAATTCCAAAAAAAAAAAGATTTTTCTTGCAAATAGCATCAAGTATAATTGAAAACAAGCCTAGGCTCTGATACCACTGATGGGTTTTGATCATTCTAACACTCCTATGGTGTACATGAAACCCTATAAACCTTGGATCTATGTTTTCTCTATTATACATGCTAATATTCAATATTCCAAGGTTTTATCCTAACTAGCATAATATGAAGCAACTATACTACAAAAGCCTAGTTAGATAACATACTTTTTTTATGTAGCTTGAAGTCTTGAACTTTAAGAACTTAACTATAATTGGTATGTACTTGACCCGCTTGAGAGAATAGTAAGCACACTAGAAATTGGCCTACTCTTGTTTACTCACACACTAGTGCCATTTCATGTGCCAAAGACCTCTTTATATAGTATGGAGGATTAAGGTTTCATCCATTTAAACCTAATACCCATGACCTTTCATTTCCATAGGATCCATGGGTTAAAACTCCATGGACTATCCATGCAAGCTTAGCCCAACCTAAATGACCTTGGCCCATACTATATATAAGAGTCCATATTTAATTAGTTCCTTTTGATCACTAAATTAATTCTCGATTAATACTAATTAAATAATATGATTCCATATTAATATATTAGAACTTATAATATATTAATATAAATCATAAACATACTATTCTCAAAAGACTATCCATATAAATTGTTTCGGTGAAGTGCAACCCAAATGGAACATGCCAAAGCGGGTCAAGTACATACCAATTATAGTTATGGGCTTAAACACTAATTCAACGTTAAGGTTATGACAAAATTTGGAATAGATGTTAGTGTTGGGCAATCCAGGATGGCAAAGAAGTATGATTTGAGCATAATTGAAGGGGATAGTAGATGCTAGGAAAAATCCTATCATAACAATGCTGGAAGAAATAAGGCTTTACATAATGGAGAGGATGTACAAAACGAGAGCAAAGGGGATGGAATGGGAAGAAAACCAAGTTTGTCCTGCTATAAAGTTGTCGTTAAATGACTTGAAGAAACATCAAAGGTATTGGAAAGTGTACGCATGTGGTTTTTATTAATTTGAAGTAAGAAGTAGTGTAGAGGGTTTTGCAGTAGACCTTGGAATGAAAATTTGTTCTTGTAGATTATGCCAAATGAATGGATATGGTTGTGCACATTTAGTAGCTGCCATATGTTAGCTAAACAGGAATGTAGAGTTATATGTAGACCACATATTTAGTGGTGTAATGTACAAGAAGGCATATAACTACAACATAGTATGCATGAATGGGAGTTCTATGTGAGCCGAGACAACATACATTCCACCTTTGCCACCCAAAGATAGAAGGATGCCTAGTAGACCAACTGAAAAAAGAAGAAGGGATGCATCAGAAAGGGTTTCTCAAACACACACAGTGTCTAGAGCTGGAAAGAGAATCAAGTGTAGTGTATGCAAAGAGAGTGGGCATAACAAGGCCACATGTAAGAAAGTGAGTGAGGGCACATATGGAAGAAGCAAACTTAATGTTAGAAGGAGTAAAAAGGTAAATGACCAAATCTATCATTGAAACTTGTTTATTTACCCTTCTATTATTAATTGGGTTACATTACTACATTTTTGCAAGCTAGAGTTCAAACTGAGATCCAAGAAGAGGTTCAAGCTGAAGTGTAGACTAAGTGTTGGGATTAAAACCCTAATTGTGATTTGATGAACAAGATGCGGAAAATAAGAACAAACACAATAATGAAGATTATGTCGAATGATCACTCGATTTATTGTAATATGAGGGATAAATTACACTTAAAGCATAGACTAAAGAATCTAACACTAAGAAACCTCACGTGGCGGCTACATTTTGCCTCACTCTTAACCCTAATAATGAATAATACATGACTATTTATAGGGAAAAGACAAGTCTTGGGCTTTTAACCTAGAATTCATCAAAGGGGCCCATTGCCATCATCCATGGAGTGCTTTGAAACCCTACAATCTCCCCCTCAAAGTATGGAATGGATGACAATGCTTTAACTTCCAAAACAAGCATCTAGCAAATAAAAAGATCTGCAACGAGGAATATATGAAGCAATCCACGAATCTTGATTCTTCAATAGTCTTCAAACACGGGCTCTAGGATATATAAATCAAGCACTGAAGTAATGTCTTTAAACTTCATTTTCGAATGTAATCCCAAAGAATCTTCATGAAAACCAAACCCGCCATAAAAACCCATTTCAGAACAAAGAAACTGAATCACTTCTTGTCTTTGAAGAGCTCCCCCTCCAAGTCACAATGATCTTCAAATAAGCTAATGATATAAGCCATCAAAAAATATCAGGTAACAACCCAAACTTTAAGATTCGTAACGCCACTTGATCGAGAAAATACAAGAAGTCGGAGATATAACAAGTCGTTAGCAGAGCTCGATGAAAAACTTCCGCTGTAAAGGATACTTCTCTGTAAAAACCTTAGTAGAGCTCGATGAAGAACTTCTGTTGTAAAAGCTACCTTCATAATTTTCCCACAAGCCTTAACAAAAATCTTCAACTTTGAAAAGTCACAAATCCAATTTCGAATGGCCATACCAAATTCTCCCCCGATTTATAATCAAAAACATGATTATAAAGCCTTCAAATGGTCATGAGAATGATCTTGAATGGATAAAAAATTACTATGCTCCCCCACGACAAAAAGATATACAAAAAAATCCGAAAAAAAATCATGAAAATTTGACGTTAAAAAAGACGACTTTCCGAACCGCCAAGACTTGATGGAATCTTTATTTTTCTGTTCACAAAAAAAAATATGAGCGTTAAAGAATCCAAAACTGTTCACCGGCCCTCAATGTAGTAACTTTTCTGAATATTGGGCCGAAACTGTCACTTTCTGAAAGACAGGGGCTGGAATGGTAATTCAGCATCAACAAACCCTTTTATATGTAACAAAATCTGCAAATGGTCCAAAACTGCCAAGGCATGAAAAAGTATAGGGACCAGATCGTTAAATTCTTGAAGTGGCAGGGACCAAGTATGAAACATTAAGTCATCTTCCCCATTTATACGAACACAACGACTGGAACATGATTTCAAGCGAAACCACAAATGTGATTCCATTCAATTCCATCATTTCCTACCATGAAGACGCGAATCTGAGTCACTTTCGTTTCAAGCACAACCAACCGAACCAAGGTTCGTTTCAAGATCGCCAGTTATTCACGCGAACACAACCGAACGTTCGGTTCGTTTCTTATTCCAAATCAAGCTTCATCAGGCGAAACTCCTTTCACTATCGGTTCATCCTTCGTTCGCTCCAATCAACCGAACCCAGTTTCAAAAGCAAAACCAAGCATCCCGATTAGAATAAGGAGCGGAACCTTAGCCAAGCCGAATCACAGGTTCGCTTTCGGTTCATCTCCTATTTCAGTCCCAGCATAAACACGCGAAGCCAAGATCGAGGTTCGTTCCATGAGCTGCTAACACGAATCTCCCCCCTTTCGTTCCAAGTGCTAACAAATGACCCCAAGTTTATTTCACGTTCGTTTTGAGCACAAGCCTTCATACCGAGCCCTGAGTTCTGAACACCAAGAATCTCACCCAAAGCAAACCAATTTCAAACCCAATCACAGATTTGCTTCAATTTTGACGATTATACCCCAAAGAGAAGAACAGTAAACGAGCATTCACAGGTAAGGCATTCATAGCGATTTTGACTTTTCTATTGACCAATGTTCGTCCCAATTGAATACCAATTCCGATTTCTTTCGTTCACAGTGAGTTCGCTTGCACCAAAGTGTTTGCAATACCAATTTTGACCTTGAGAATTGACCTGCAAAAGCGAACAGATACGCAAAAACCATTCTGCTCGCAGGACCATTACACCAACAACAATCCATCAAACTTCTTCCCAATTGAATTCCTTCCCAGTCGCAATCAGACCAATCCATCTTCCCATTAACATCCAAGTGGTTCGTTCTCAGATCTTGAAACCTGATAACGAATCAGCAGTTTCCCAGAATTGATTCTTAAAAATGAACCCTTCATGTCAAATTTAATTGGAAACAAGATTCGACCTTTATGAAATCATGGAATCAATTGATAAAATAAAAATTGATCTCAATAATGGCTTTATTCACGGTAATCGATTTTGGAATGGATGAGCAATAGTTTTGACTATTATAGATAAGCTTTATTGACTGCAGTCCACGATTACAAAGAACATGATAAAGGGACGAAACCACCGTCGATGAACAATACAAGAAAATGGGAATCGTTGATTTATAAATGACGATAAGCCATACTCTCAGAGAAATCGTCAATTATCGGATTTGATAAACAAGAATTCAAGCGTACAGAAACCCGATATAACATAAGGGCCAAGGAATGAAAACTGGATTATCACGCTTCATGAACAGTGATGGATGAATAATTGGGCCAAAGCAAAAGTAAATACGATCAGATTCAAAGGCTTAAAACAAAAGAATTAATTGATTTGGGATTAAGCAAATTATTTGATCCCAGACGAACAGAAAAGAGAATCAGATTAAAAAAAAAAAAAACCAGATGAACAATATAAATCTCCATGAACAGTAACATGAACAAAAATCTTGATTCCATACCGCCAAAACACCAATAATCTTCAATATATGTGCAGAAAATCACCAAATCAAGAACCGATACTTCAAAAATCCATAGATCTTCAAAGACCCGCTCTGATACCACTTGTTGGGATTAAAACCCTAATTGTGATTTGATGAACAAGATGCGGAAAATAAGAACAAACACAATAATGAAGATTATGTCGAATGATCACTCGATTTATTGTAATATGAGGGATAAATTACACTTAAAGCATAGACTAAAGAATCTAACACTAAGAAACCTCACGTGGCGGCTACATTTTGCCTCACTCTTAACCCTAATAATGAATAATACATGACTATTTATAGGGATAAGACAAGTCTTGGGCTTTTAACCTAGAATTCATCAAAGGGGCCCATTGCCATCATCCATGGAGTGCTTTGAAACCCTACACTAAGTTCCAAGATGGGGTGCAGGGTGAAGGGTAGCGGAAAGATGGGGTCCAAGACCATGAAGTGCAAGCAAAGGCACCACCTGTAACCACATCTACAAGACCACCTGGTAGACCACCTACAAGACCATCTTATAAGACAAGAAAGCAATCTGAGAGGATAATCTTAATGAAACTGGGCAAGAATTTTGGTAGAGCATGGAGCACTTTTGGGGAACCATTGGATTTAGAATGATGTGGTTGTTGTCTTATTTAATGTAGGTTATGTAAAACTTAAGTCTTTTGGTTGTTTCCTTTGTGGTCCACAACCACCAACACAACTATGGGTACCTTTTGAACAATTTAACTATTTTGTTTGTGTTCTTTTTTAAGACCAATAAACCTTTTGTAATGGAATCAATTAATTATATGGTCCACTTATGTGTCTGTGTTTGCATATGCTTCTGTTTATGGTCCATTCATTTGTTTATTATGATTGGAATCTTGGTATTGATAATTGAACCAATTTCGTATTCAAAGTACATAAAGTAAAGGTAAATTAATGACAATACATGTATACACATATGTTAAAAGTACTTAAATTGGCAATGACTTCCATTGATAACTTAACCCATGTGCTGTTACATAAGATACATACAAAAGTGTCAATTGTTATGACCCTACCCATAGTGCATGTTATATGAAAAAGATTCCCATACACTACCCATATTTATCTATGATATCCACACTATCCAAAACCTTATATAAAACATGCCATACACGTCCCAAAAGATTATACAAAAGCATCCAAGAAGCTATGCATACCCTTATCCTACCAACACTGCAACACTTCCTACATGAAACTATTAACCATCATCATGAACCCACATCCACAAGCAAACCCAAAGAGTATTTCTAGTTTGATCTTTAGGTAAACTTTCTCCCCTTGTTTAGTCAGTTTCAAGACATGTGTAGGAAAGAGTTGTTGTTCCTCCATCATAATAATCTGCATATCCTCTATTTCTGCCTCCATCTTTGCAGAACAACAATGTACATCTCCATTCGCATCCCTTCTCATTTCATTGAGTATGGTCTTGTAGTATGCATACGATCGTTCAATCTCAGGATCAATCCAATCAAAGTAGTTACATTTTACCCCGTTCAACTACAACAAATATACTATCATTCAATTCACATTCGTATGAAGAGTGTTACAATCAACTAAAGTGAGACTTCTTACCATAAAAAATGGACACTTGAAGAACCTCCAAGTTGGATTGGGCAATGACCACGACACTCTCTTCTTTGCAGGGTAACGATAACTACAACTGGGGATGGGTTCAACTAGGTTAATCCAAAGCGTGACTACTCCGACGTTGACATCGATTGGTCAACCATCATCGAAGGATCTACGTTTTATGCTTCTTGCGATAAATTAAGGGAACAAATTTGTGTGAAGTGGCCGATGGAAACCCTCATTTTTAATGTCGGTCCACATGCCAATCTGGAGCTTACATGGATCTTACTTGGGCAATGGAAACTCACGTAACCGGTTACAACCAAATATAATGGGTCATATTCCCTATTTTAACCCATTATTTGAAAGTGTAAGGATCCATAACACTCAAAAAATAGAATAAGGACCTTTTAAACCTAAAATGAAAAGCATGTGGGTGAATAATAACTATAACCCAGTGAATTTATTCACACTGTGAATTTGATTTGTATATAATTTATTTTTTTAAGATTCACAATGTGAATATGACTTACTATTATTCACACTATAAATATAAACTAAAAAAATAATTCATCCACAATATGTACTTGAGCTAAAATTTTCGGAAAAAAGCAGTTTTTTATATATCAATATGAATGTTTATTTAAAGAGTACCAAAGAATATGAATTTTGGTGTATTTATTTTATTTTTTAGATAAAAAATAAACTTAAATATTTTAAAAATAACAAAACGAAGTGGTTTTTTTATTTCGTTTTGTAAAATTCTCAAGTGAATTTGAAATGTATACAATTTAGTTTTTAGGATTCACCTAGAGAAGTTGGCTTACTTTTATTCATGCCGTAAATCTGAACTGAAATTATAATTCAATTTCAGCATTCACACTTTGAATGTAAGCTAAAATTTTGGAAAAAATAAAATATTATGAATTTCAGAATATTTGGTTTATTTTTCGATAAGAGAATAATCATAAAAAAAGAAAAAAGAAAGAGGGATTTTTTGGTATTATTTGGTGTATGCACATCCATAATAAGTGATGAAATTGTATGGATGAGATTGATTTATTAGTTTTATGGTGTAAAATTGTTCCTTATTGAACTTTTAACACCCACCCTTTTCTTCTCTTATATATATATATATATATATATATATATATATATATATATATATATATATATATATATATATATATATATATATATATATATATATATATAAAGAGAGAGAGAGAGAGAGAGAGAGAGAGAGAGAGAGAGAAGTAGGTTTACTTGAGACTCCGAAAAAAATAGAGATCTTGAGATTTAACATAAACTACATATTTCTCATTTACCACTCTAGTGCTCCGACATACTGACACGACGAGAAAGTTATAATCATAAATTATTATTCAGCACCGTCAGTTCTTTTTTCCTCCTCCACCTTCCCCATCACCACAACCACCACCCATGTAATCAACTGACCCCACCACTGCTACCTCCTTCACCTATACCACCGCCACCACCACCTCCTCTGCCACCAACCACCATAATCATATATGATTACTCAATCTGTGAACATACATATAGTACTAATCATTTATGATTAGGCATGTATGTATAAACATTTATAATCATATTTGATTATAGCTCCATGCCATATAATCATTTATCATTATGATTAGGCATATCCATTGCTACCGGTACGTTGGAGCGTTAGAGCATCAAATGAGAAATATGTGGCTAGGGTTAAATCTCAAGATCTTTATTGTGGCAGCCTCTAATTTTCAAAACCAATTAAAACTTTTCTTTACGCTTTTAAAATCATTTATTTATTTTTTGCAAAAAATCCTAGTATAAAAGATCATTTTGATTACAAATGTTTGTTTTCCAAAATGTTAAAACCCAATGGCTGTCATAATCAATACAAATATATAAGTTATAGTGTATAAACCTGATGATCCTGAATACTATTGCGGGTTGTCTCTTAGTCACTCAGTGTTCTAATCAACTTCCAGTGGCTTAAGTCTTGATACATGTGATCCATATAAATTGATTGGGTCAGGTTGGGGAAACTGGTGAGATATATAGGGATTTCAATCCCATAATATTTATATGATAAAAATCCTTGATTAATAAACCTGCAAAACAAACCATTACCATACTAAATCCATATAGGCTTACATTCCTACATATCTATTCCTATTGATTCCTCACAGATCCGAGCTAGTACAAAATTATCAGAGAGAATTATCTCTCTGATGAACCATTTAAGGTAAGGGTTTGACTACACAACTAGGGGCTCCCTTGACCGCCGGTGTAAGTCTTAAGGCACCCAATCCTTCAGAGTAATTTGATGAATAGGGTATTACCTTTCATCTTTCTCTATAGGTTATGAGCCTACACTAACAACGTAATTCATAAGACCTCCTAGATTGGTTCAGTGTTTTTATCCTACTCTGAGAGATGACCAGACATACTACTAATAGTTGCCTGATCGGGACCCACCATTTCTGGTCATCCCGTACGGAGCTACCGTATATCGACACCTAATAGTGTCATGGAACATAACTTTACTCTCTATTCCTAGGTTATGCACATTCTCCTAATGAGACTACCTAATACCAACTTAACTAAACTAGGTATCTTCCATAATTCTAAGTTTATCTCTAGATTAGATTACATTGCCTGTAACCAACTTTTAATACCAACTCTATTCTTGGGTAACACTAACCTATCTTAGTGTATATCTATTCCATAAGAGTATTAGGTATTGTTAGCCATTTATCTTCTCAACAATTCTACTTTTAATATCTTTATATAATATTATCCATTTATCCTAACATAAAATAGAACCATATCTGGTTCGCACATAGCACATTATGTGTGTGTGTGTGTGTGTGTATATATATATATATATATATATATCCTATCATATAATCCAGGAAATAAGTACATAATTCACATATGACTTCCAAAAATATTTAATATTTTAATTAATACTTATATTAAATCATGTTCATGAAAGGGACTATGCGCTCACTTGAAAAAGTGTCTGGTGATTGGTGAATTAGGTAGAGCTTCGCCTTACACCTTTTTCCAAAAGACCTATATGAACATAATTTTAACTCTTATTCTAATTTCATACTTCATGGAACTATTGTCCTAAGGGTTTGGATTTCTCAACAATCCTAATCTCTAATTCAAGATCTAAATAAGGAATAACTAGGTAGGATCATATCGGAGGTAAGGTCCATTTGGTATACATAATATACTGTTTATAAATCCCAGTTTAAACACCTCTTTAAATCCAGCCTAGACATCACTCCCGTAAGTAGATTAATCAGTATAACGACATGGAATTACTAATAAATCTTATTTATAGGGTCATAATAACGACTTATGACTATAAATAAAAGTTACACTGAAAGGATTAGAGTGTAGCTTAACATATAAAGGTTCTTCTTAAAAAAAGTTAGGAAATTGCATTAGCAGAGCTTCTACTCGCTAGCTACTACGACTTAAGGGGTCGTAGGGCTTCGTTGAAGAATAAAACTAAGGAAAATGAGGCTAGAACTGTAACACCTCAAATTATATCCCAAAATTTTCATTTTAATTTACAAAAATTAGGGTTTCATAAACCAAGTTATCAAGTACATAATTATCCCAAAACAACCAATATCAGTAATACCAGAGTTCATAAACATGTCCAAGTAGTAAATTTCCTAGCGCGTGTGTACAATCAGACATTTGCATTTACGCGGTCCTCAGAAGTACCTACCACATACAAATCAACAAGTGTAAGCATGAAGCTTAGTGAGTTCCTCAATATACTGCATACAACACAACATAAATAAACAACTATGGGTTATCATCAACACTTGGGACAATCAGCAGTCCTAGTGGGCTAACAGCATGCCCTATGGGTTATTAGCAACCATGGAGACTATCAGCAACCTCAGTCACATATAAAGAGAATAACATAATCATAACAGCTAGACTAAGTTGGTCATTACATATACAACTACTCTACCACACATGTAAGAATAAGTGAGGAGACTCACGTGATACTTATGACAAGTAAATCTAACACCGAAACTACCGGATCTAGACTCTGCCTAGTCAACAAAATAATTAACTCTAATTAATAATTAAGGTTCAAAACTCACTCACGAGTCCAGATCCCACAACTAAATCTTCTAAGGGCAAAAGGACCATTTTCCTTTCTCATGGTCTGAAACCCTAAATCTTAACTAAAGGTCAAAAGTCAACAAAAGTTAACTATCATCAAGTACATGTACAACGAAATCAGCATCCATCGGGGGCGAGACCGGCTATGCGGTGCGTAGCCAAGAGTAGGCCCGTCGTACTCTGTTTGCTTCTATTTCCACCAACTTAGTGTCTTAATCCTTTAAGACAACCAACCCAACCTCAGATCTGACTAGTCTAAGATGTCTTAAACCATAAAGTCATTTTCTTTAAGTATTTGCATGGCTAGGAAGGACCCAATGCAACAATCTTTAGCTTCTAACACATTTTAAGCTACTTTACTCATGCATGATCCACAATATGTACTTGAGCTAAAATTTTCGGAAAAAACAGTTTTTTTATATATCAGTATGAATGTTTATTTAAAGAGTACCAACGAATATGAATTTTGGTGTATTTATTTTATTTTTTAGATAAATAATAAACATAAATATTTTAAAAATAACAAAACGAAGTGGTTTTTTTATTTCGTTTTTTAAAATTCTCAAGTGAATTTGAAATGTATACAATTCAGTTTTTAGGATTCACCTAGCAAAGTTGGCTTACTTTTATTCACACCGTAAATCTGAACTAAAATTATAATTCAATTTCAG
This sequence comes from Lactuca sativa, assembly GCF_002870075.4. NCBI lineage: Eukaryota > Viridiplantae > Streptophyta > Magnoliopsida > Asterales > Asteraceae > Lactuca > Lactuca sativa. Next base: position 37,186,307 of record NC_056623.2, read on the forward strand.
CATTCACACTTTGAACATAAGCTAAAATTTTGGAAAAAAATTTATATGAAGATAAAATATTATGAATTTTGGTATATTTGGTTTATTTTTCGATAAGAGAATAATCATAAAAATAAAAAGAAAAAAAGAAAAAAGAAAAAGAGTTTTTTTGGTATTATTGGGTGTATGCACATCCATAATAAGTGATGAAATTGTATGGATGAGATTGATTTATTAGTTTTATGGTGTAAAATTGTTCCTTATTGAACTTTTAACACCCTTGCCCTTATATATATATATATATATATATATATATATATATATATATATATATATATATATATATATATATATATATATATATATATATAGAAGTAGGTTTAGTTGAGATTCCAAAAAAATAGAGATCTTGAGATTTAACATCAACTACATATTTTTCAATTGCCACGCTAGCGGTTCGACATACTGGCACGACGAGAGAGTTATAATCATAAATTATTATTCAGCACCGTCAGTTCTTTTTTCCTCCGCCACCTTCCCCATCACCACAACCACCACCCATGTAATCAACTGACCCCACCACTGCCACCTCCGTCACCTATTCCACCGCCACCACCACCTCCTCTGCCACCAACCACCATAATCATATATGATTACTCAATCTGTGAACTTACATATATTAATAATCATTTATGATTAGGCATGTATGTATAAACATTTATAATCATATTTGATTATAGCTCCCTACCATATAATCATTTATGATTATGATTAGGCATACCCACTACTACCGGTACGTTGGAGCGTTAGAGCATCAAATGAGAAATATGTGGCTAGGGTTGAATCTCAAGATCTTTATTGTGACGGCCTCTAATTTTCAAAACCAATTAAAACTTTTCTTTACACTTTTAAAATCATTTATTTATTTTTTGCGTAAAATCCTAGTACAAAAGATCATTTTCATTACAAATGTTTGTTTTCCAAAATGTTAAAACCCAAAGTCATCCGCAGACTTCGCCGTCGAAGTCATCCTCAGGAAACAGCTCGGGATATTGATCACACATCTCAGACTCTGGTTCCCTTGCCCATTCCGAACCTCTCTGGTCTTGCCACTAAACTTTGACCAAGTTCAGTACCTTGTTCCTAAAGGTCTTCGCTTTCCGGTCCATAATTGCCACAAGTTTGTCAACGTAGTTCATTCGATCATTAATATGAATGTCCTCCAAAGGGACCATAGTTGTCACGTCAGCTATGCACTTCCTTAACTGGGAAACATGGAAGGTATCATGAATCTGTCTCAGCTCCTCCGGTAGCTCTAACCGGTAGGCCACCTTGCCCATACGAGCCAATACTTTGAATGGACCAATGAACCTGGGGCCCAACTTGCCCCGCTTCCTGAAGTGGATAAAACCGTTCTAGGGTGACACCTTCAGGAGTACTATATGTACCACCCAAAACTCTAGCTCATAGCGTCGCCGATCCACATAAATCTTCTAGCGGCTATGCGTTGTCAGCAATCTCTGTCAAACCTGTTGTATCAGCTCAATCATCTTGAGCACTACCTCTGTACTCCCCATGACCCTCTGTCCTACCTCGCCCCAACAAATAGGAGTTTGAAATATCCTTCCATAAAGGAGCTTGAATGGGGGCATATTGACACTGGCATGATGGTTGTTATGATGGGTTTTGGTCCTAAGAACATCCTATGTGCTCATACAAACCCTAATGCTTGGATCCAGGTTTCTCTATTGTACATGCAAGTTATCCAAGACTATAAACCCTAATTCTAGCATACAAGTAATCATATTAATATGAGAATAGGTTTATAATATTACCTTGATTGTTATGTAGCAATAACAATCCCAAATCTCCTTGTATTGACTTTGGAAGGCTTAGAGTCACAAGTGTCACTCCTCTAATGGCTTACAAACACCAAGAGCAAATGGAGAAGGTATAAAGAGAGAGGAGAGGTATAAGATTTCGTCCCTAAGAAGCCTTGGAAAGGTCTGGACGAAATCAAGAGCCAAAGGGGGTTTATATAGGTGTAGAGATAGGGTTTCAGTCCTTATCCTTATCTAGTTGCTTGCTTACCAAGCAACCCATAAGATAAGCCTTGAATCCTTATCATAGTCGAATTCTAAGGTCCTTATCACCTCAAATTCGTCCAACCTATCCTTAAGATAATCCTTACCTTATTTTGTAACTATCACATAATTACAATTCAGCCCCTCTAGTTTAATTAATTACATTTGATCACAAAATTAATTCTTAATTAATTATTGACCAATATTAATTAAACAAATATGATTTCTCCTTTAATATATTATTCTTATAACATATTAATAAATCATAATAACCTCTCTCTCTCTCTATTTATTTCTCCAATCAAGTTGCTTTGGTGAAGGCAACCCAAAAGGATCATGCACCATCGGGTCAAGTACATACCAAAATAGTTATGGACTTAGACACTAATCCAACAGTCTCCCACTTGGATAAGTCTAATAACTATTATGCGTATGACTTCAAATCCTGATCTGCAATCGTAGCTTTCCAAAGCCGCTGTCAACTCTGATCCTATCAGATACGCGTGTCCTTAAGATAAGGGATCATATATTCCTCCATTCTAGATATCATATGAGATATGATTTCAAATCATTCTCTTCGTACTATATCTCGATTCCCGATTTATGACGACTGACTAATTGAACAAATCAAATTAGCCCTAGCCCGACCGAGCATTTACGTTTGTCATCACAAAATCATCGAGGGGCCCAAAGATATCGCTTTTATCCATCTTTGGTTAAAAGGAACGGATAAACTTTGATACAATGCTTGCTTGCACTCACTTACCGAATTACACACAACAATATGTTTTATAACACCAAGTTACTAGTGCGTTTACATATTATCAATGTCCAACCGATTTGCAAGATACAACTCACACATCTCGGTTTCAAGAATATAAGATGTTATCGTCTCACCAATCACTCGTGATACAATTCATGGAGTGATCCAAGTGAGTGTGGGTTTAATCCAATGCTCAAATCACATTCATAAGCACTCATGAACATTGCAGCAAACATTTGCTTATGTCTAATGCTCTTTAGACAATCCACACACCAATTCACGACATTCTTCATTCATATCTACTTCCAACATATGAACGACTGTGGCCCGTTCGAATAATTCGATTATTCTTAATAAACTCAATTATTCTGGAAGTCAAAACATGCAAATGTGAAACACAAGAATAATACTAATCCCATATGGTCTCAAAGCTTTGAGTATAAATAAAACGCCTTTTCTTTATCACCATATTGATTACTCATTATTTGTCGTTTCGAGTAATCAACTTCTTACTTGAATTATTACACTTGTCCCATGCTCCTAGCATGCACACAATGTTAACCTATGGTTCTTACTTTGTGAAATAGACCAAATTGATCACATTTCCAATCATTCTCATTTCACAACTCCAAATCCTTTTTCATAAGTGAAAGAATATCAAATTCTTGCTACTTATAGAATATGCTAGATTCTAACATTTTATGCAATTGTCCTTTCGTAATGTCACTGCACAAAAGTCACAAAGACTATTGCCAATGATATTACAAAGTCCTCTATCGGAGATTGTTACAAGACAATTCTATAGACGTGATGTCTCTCACTCAAAGTACATTCCTTTGAACATCCTTTTGCATAGAAGTTTCTAATCTAGTCATAGATTTCTCAATATTCAATTCCCAATATGGACACACTTCCATATGTTCCATATGACAACTCATTCTTAATAGAATCTTTTCTATTCATAATAGAGTCGATATGGTCCATCCAATATGGAAAGATTTCCATATTTTCCAATACTATACTTCCAACTACTCACAAGCGACCAATCCTCGTCGAACTTTGGGTTGTCCTTTGATAGTTGTTTAATTGTTTTAGTCAAAACCAATTCTAGTCCCTTTTTCCTCTAAATGCGCTAGACATTTGAAAAAATTTAGAATGGTCAATCATTAAAGCATTTGCAATCGATCCTATACCCGAAGCGTATGGGACACGACGCATAATGTTTTATTTGCTATGTTCTCAAAATTCGAATTGTGAAGAGGAATGCCGTAATCATAATCGAAATTTTAAGAACACACTATGTACCCTTGACTAAATTTATTAACATTTCTCAACCTAATCCTTTAGATTTGAAATGAAGCATAATATTCTCTCTCCCTTAATTATAGCAAAACAATTATTCCATCCTTACGACTTTGTACAGAATGACTCTTGTTTTCTATAATTAATATTGCCAACTTGCAATACGTGCCTTAATAATCATATAATCATAACATTTATGCTCCCACTATCATGATGATTATTATAAAAGATAACACTTATGCTCCCACTAGCTTCGACATGTATTCATAAACATCTTAACTTTTAGAAAAACAATGCTTATTGAATTTCTTAAGTTCATGTTTCTCATACTTAGTGCTTTGATAATCTTTTATCAAGGCTTCTTGAACGTATACACCTTTGCCTTCGATAGTTCATATGTGTGTCTAAACACTTAAGACTAATTGCCAAACCTCACAATTCAAATTATGGAAAGGGATACCGTAACCATAATCGAATTCGAGAACGCAATTTTACAATCACTATCTTCTTAAATCTTTCTTAGTGAAAGCATTTCCTCACAATCATTTTCATGAAGGAGGAAATCTTATGACACTTAGATTTAAACGGTGTATTTGTTCCTATCCATGTGAATTTGTTAAAACCAAAGTTTACGACAAATTCAAACTCATATGGATCGAACTTTCTTGATCTCGATTTCTTGCCTTTATGGTAGCACAGCTGCCCACCATGTCTTCCAAGTAGTTAAGCAACTCACATTTTCTTATCAATGTACTTTCCATTGATCAAGGTTCTTGCCTTTTATGCATTCAAATGAGAACTCATAGAACTCATATGCATAATTAACTCAATTGGAACGACATAGAAACAAAATGATGTCAATACGATAGGTCGTAAACCTCAACTCGTGTGCTAGTGATGATTGATAAGGCCTATTTGATTTGTTCTTGAAACTTTTCAAGACCATTAAGACTCCCACTGACTCCTTGACATATAGGATCCTTTTGTTAATAAACATTTCTTGACAAACAAATATTCAAGAGTTAGTGTAGCTTTTATCAAGACTCTTCATAAATTAGTTCTTGTTGGTCTTTGTCTTATCCAAGACATCACAACTTTCCACATTTGATGAATGTTATAAACCTTTAATACTTTTCACTCATTGTCACAATCTTAACTTTAAGACTTGTCATTGGAACGAAGTACGATATACTTCTTGATTTAACCATTTCTTCAATCCTTGATTCCTCTTCTGAAACATACAATTGTGCTAAGATTTACTTAGAGGATCAATTGAGATATGGTTCTTAATCATTAAGACCATCATAAAGCATAAAAGGTACTCTCCCTTCTTCTTAGAATGGAGAAACTTTTATCTTTCTGCCTACTTGATTCTTCTTATTCGTTCTACTATTGATTTAAACATTTTTTCAATCAGTCTAAAATTACACTTAATCTTGTAAGTATAATCACATTTACTAAACCTTTAGTAAATCATGACGAATATCTTTGTTACTCTTATGGTGGACTTGATCAACATGCAACTTTGTGTGCTCGATCTCCTAGTCCTTCACATGACACTTTGTCAATGAATTTGTCTAATTATCAAATATGAGATTTCTCATTCATTGTGCAACCAAGTTACGTGATTCCAAATTTCTGTCCAATTGAAACTTTGGGCGATGAGAAACTCTCCCTATTTGGTAAATTCTCAACTTTCCATAAATAACATAATAAGAACCAAATCCATTATTGCTAATATTCAAACATCAATTTTTCATATACGCCATTGCAAGGATAAAAAAAAATTATAAAATCAAAATTTATTTTATTGCGGAAAAATTTGTCCTTACAATGCAATTCATTGAAAAACTATGCTAATACATCTTTCTTAGCAATCTAATTCTAACTCAAAGTAGTAGCTCAAGAATCTAATCTTTGAGAAATGCGATCGAAATCCATTCCTTCACGGTTAGATTCTGCTCACTTCTTCCCTTAAGCTTCCTTTCTTTTCTCCGATCCTACAAAACATCAATTGTAATCTTATCACATTATGTATTAAGAATATAGAATAGAAGCTTAAAAGAGTTAGTTAATGGATTTTACCTATATTAGAGCCATACGTTTTGACTCTCCCATCTCTTAGATCTCTTAGGTAAATGGGGCAGCTTCGTCTCCAATGCCCTTTCTCTTGGCAATAAAAACAAATTGACTCTTTTGGAACATGACATGGAACTACTTCAGACATTGCCTTTCTCTTATGATCAAACTTTTCGATCATAGCATGTCTTTCGTTGCCATTGTCTATATCCATAGAGGTCTTGAAGGCAGATTCACCAATCAACTTTGCTTTTCTATTGCGCCAAACCTTTGTTGATTCAGCAGCAATAAGCATATAGGTGAGATCTAAAAGGGTCACGTCGCGGTTCATCATATAATACTCTCTTATGAACTCACTATATGAGTTAGGAAGTGACTGAAGAACCCAATCAACAGCCATTTCCTCATAGACAACGGATCCCAACATTCTTAACCTATCAATGTGTGACTTCATCCCTAGGATGTGTGCACACACCGACTTTCCTTCTTTATGTTTACTTGCCAAAAGGGCTTGAGTGATCTTGAACTTTTCAAGCCTTTGTACTTGTGGGTCAGGGAGAATAATTGGAGGAGGTGGAGGAAGTGAAGCATGATTTCTTGTTCCTCGATCGAATCGTGGAATATCATCTTCATGTGGAAGGCTTGTTCCACGGGATTTGGGAAAACCATAGTTGTCGAACTCTGACATCTACAAAAATGGGAGAAAACGAATTCAAGTTAGTTGATAGGTTGAGTCCTTAGTAAATCACCCAAATGAAATACTAAGGCTAGGACCCAACACAATATTCTACAACTCGGGAGAGGGATGCCGTAACCCTAATTGCAGAATATTTGAAGGTAAGTGAATGACGATTCCCTAATTTCCACCACAAAAAAGAATTTAAGTTTTAAATCTATGAAAACTCCTAGATCCTTTGAGATTCATTGAACTTTCAATGGCATGTTTAAATCTCGATATGCCCCTCTTGTTTGTGACTGGGATGCCGAGGATCACAAAGTGGGTGTGAATAACCATGCAAACTTACATGGTGCCCTCACATGTTACAGTCACCTATTCGATGTGCCGGTAAACCACACACGCTCCACCAAACTATGACAAACATTGAGTCACCCTTTGCTACCTTTGCTTAGAACCATTTAGTGTGTCGGTAAACCACACACGCTCCACTAACGTCTTCGCAAGGGCACAAAGTGTAATTTCATGGAATTGCATCAATTCACTTTTGCCTAAGTAACTATGATTGGGAATTTTATGAAAACATTTAGTTACTTTAGTAATTCATTATACTTATAATGGAAGGTTTTGTCCCATCCTACCCGTTCGGCTAACGACCCTCCACTAGTTAAGAGTGCGGTGGGTAAGAGTGGATACCCATTCAATCACCATTTTATAGGCAATTTCCTTAAACACCCCTTATAGACTAGCTTCGTGAATGAAGCCTACTAACGGTAAGACTGACTTTTACTCATACATATATCTATTGTTAGACTTTTAATGTTATATAGTATAGGGTGTATTTTACACTTTTAAAATATTAGGTGGTCAAATTTAACAATTATACTTTTAATTCAATTAAATTTTAAACCAAAAACTTTATGGATTTATTAAACCTCTTTTAATTATACACCTTAATTAATTAATAAAACCATAAGGGTGTGATTTGAACTTTTTCAAAACTATAATAAGGTTTTAGAATTTAACATTCCTAATTAAACTTTTAATCAACTTTTAAATTCCAAAACTTGAGGGCAAGTTTTGAAACTTTTCAAAACAATTTAGTTTTAATCTTTCTTAAAAAATTTCGAATTTATGACATTTAAATTAAAAAAATTAAATATTAAAACTCTTGATTTAATAATTATCTTGAATTTGACTATTAATTTAATTATTAAATCATAAGGGATTATCTAAATCATGAGGATAATTACCATTTATACATTTAAGATATCCTAATCCCTTAAATATCTCTATAGATAAGGATAGGATAATGCAAAATATATAATTACCATATTTAACAATTAGAGGATAATTACAAGATATGGGATAATCCAAATCCCTAAAATTTAGGATCTTATCTTGGGGAGGAGGCTAATTTCGAAAATCAAGGGATTAAAACAAACCCTAGATTTCGAAATTTAAGGGTTTAAGGAAAGGATTTGAAGATCTTATTCAAACTCTTGCAAATTAGGGTTTGCAAACCCTAATCTCAAAAAAAACTTAGCCTCCTAGGGTTTATTGGCAATAAACCCTAATATGTCAAGTTCATACAATTGAATTTTTCATACATATCAAGCATCAATACAATAGAAACCAGTCTAGGCTCTGATACCACTGATGGGTTTTGGTCCTAAGAACATCCTATGTGCTCATACAAACCCTAATGCTTGGATCCAGGTTTCTCTATTGTACATGCAAGTTATCCAAGACTATAAACCCTAATTCTAGCATACAAGTAATCATATTAACATGAGAATAGGTTTATAATATTACCTTGATTGTTATGTAGCAATAACAATCCCAAATCTCCTTGTATTGACTTTGGAAGGCTTAGAGTCACAAGTGTCACTCCTCTAATGGCTTACAAACACCAAGAGCAAATGGAGAAGGTATAAAGAGAGAGGAGAGGTATAAGATTTCGTCCCTAAGAAGCCTTGGGAAGGTCTGTACGAAATCAAGAGCCAAAGGGGGTTTATATAGGTGTAGAGATAGGGTTTCAATCCTTATCCTTATCTAGTTGCTTGCTTACCAAGCAACCCATAAGATAAGCCTTGAATCCTTATCATAGTCGAATTCTAAGGTCCTTATCACCTCAAATTCATCCAACCTATCCTTAAGATAATCCTTACCTTATTTTGTAACTATCACATAATTACAATTCAGCCCCTCTAGTTTAATTAATTACATTTGATCACAAAATTAATTCTTAATTAATCATTGTCCAATATTAATTAAACAAATATGACTTCTCCTTTAATATATTATTCTTATAACATATTAATAAATCATAATAACCTCTCTCTCTATTTATTTCTCCAATCAAGTTGCTTTGGTGAAGGCAACCCAAAAGGACCATGCACCATCGGGTCAAGTACATACCAAAATAGTTATGGACTTAGACACTAATCCAACATGTTATTATGAGAAAACTCAGCCAACAGAAGATAGGAGTCCCAACTCCCACTAAAATCAATGACACAGGCATGAAACATATCCTCGAGCGTCTAAATGGTACGCTCGCTCTGCCCATCCATCTGCGGATGGTATGCGGTACTGAAATGTAGTTGGGTACCCAGTTCCTCATGAAATATCTTCTAGAACCTGGAAGTATAGCGCACATATCGGTCTGAAATAATAGATGTTGGCACCCAATGTCGAGCTACCACCTCTCGAACGTAAATCTCGGCCTACTTCTCTACAGAAGAGCTCTCACTAATTTCTAAGAAGTGAGCAATCTTCGTTAAATGATCCATTATCATCCAGAAAGTGTCAACACCCCTCGCAGTACTTGGTAACTTTGTAATAAAATACATGGTGATCTGTTCCCATTTCCATAGGGGAACCTTTAGTGGCTGCAACTTGCCATTGGGGTGTTGGTGTTCGGCCTTGACCTTCCGGCATGTCAAACATCGCTCTACAAACCATGCCACGTCTCTCTTTATACATGGCCACCAATAACTATGCTTCAGGTCGAGATTCATCTTGGTAGTCCCTAGGTGGTTGGAAAATCTCAATTTGCAGGCCTCCTCCATCAAAATCCGCTGGACCCCACCCGCATACGGCACCCATACCCGCCCATGAAGAATCAAAAGCCTTCGACTGTCAATATCAAAGGCTGAAATCTGATTGATCACCCGTTCACTTTTTCGATTTTCCTCTTTTATGGCCTCCGATTGTGCTTCCTTTATGATCTCTAAGACTGGAGTCATCACGGTCATCCTCATGCACACATCCTGAATTGGGGAACTTTCCATCCTCTGGCTTAAGGCGTCAGTCACTACATTGACCTTACCCTGATGATACAAAATCTCATAGTCATAGCCTTTCACTATATCCAACCACCTCATTTGCCTCATATTCATGTTTGGTTGATCCATAAGATATCTCAGGCTCTTATGGTCCGTGTAGATGGTATACCGAACACCATAGAGATAGTGATCCCAAATTTTGAGGGTGAAAACCACCGCCCCCAACTCTAAATCATGCATGACATACTTGGCTTCGTGAGGCTTCAGCTGCCTCAAAGCATATGCTATCACATGCCCTCTCTGCATCAAAATAGGACCCAATCCTTAAATGGATGCATGATAGAAGACTACAAAGTCCTCAACTCCCTTGGGGATGGAAAGTACCGACGCATCACATAACCTTTGGTGAAGAGTTTCAAATGATGCTAATGGCTCAGGCCTCCAACTCAAAGCAACATCCTTCCTTGTCAACCTGGTGAAAGGAACAACAATCTTGGAGAAGTCTCTGATGAATCTTCGATAATAACCTGACAATATGAGGAAGCTTTGAATCTTATATGGAGATCTCGGCACTTCCTACTGCATCACCGCCTCTATCTTGGCTGGGCTGACCAAGATACCGCTCTGATTAACGAGGTGTCCCAAAAATTGAACCTCGTGCAACCAGAAGTCACACGTGGAGAACTTGGCATATAGCCTCTCCATCCTCAAAACCCCAAGAACCTCTTGTAAATGCTCCTCATGATGTTCTTTAGTCTTCGAATAAACTAGAATGTTGTAGATGAAATTGATCACCGATCGATCCAACACAGGCCTACACACCCATTTCATGAGGTCCATGAACGTCGTTGATGCGTTAGTGAGCCCAAAAGGCATCACCACAAATTTGTAATGCCCATAGCAAGTTCGGAAGTCCGTCTTCTGAATATCCTCCTCTCGCACCCTCATCTGATTATAGCCAGACCTCAAATTGATCTTGGAAAACCAATATGCCCCCTAAAGATAGTAAAAAAGATCATCAATCCTCGACAATGGGTAACGGTTTTTCACTGTCAACTTGTTCAACTCCCGGTAATCGATGCACATCCGGTGTGAACTATCATTCTTCCTAACAAAAAGGATCGATGCTCCCCAAGGAGAAATGCTCGGACAAATAAACCTCTTTCTAAACAGCTCCTACAGCTGAGAGGATAAATCTTGCATCTCAAGCGTTGCAAGACGGTATGGTGCCTTTGCGATTGGCGTTGCACCCGGAATCAGATCAATCCAGAACTACACTTGCCTCTCAGGAGGCACACCCGGTAACTCCTCTGGAAAAACATCGAGAAAATCACGTACCACCGGAACATTAGAAATAGAGGTCGATCCCTTCTTCTAGACCCGAGTATCCACTACATATGTCACATAACCCACACATCCATGCTACAGACTCTGCCTTGCCCTGGATGCAGAACAAAAAGCTGATCCCGATCAAGTACCCTAGCCGTGGATAGTCAGTACTCCCCCACTAGGTTCTCAAACTGTCACCAACTAACGCTCATAGTTAATCAGATCCCTAAATCGACTCAACCAATCCATACCCACGATCACAAAAACATCTCTTATCACGATAGGGATAAGATCTATCATATAACCAATGCCGAAGATCTCTAGCACACAACCCCGGTAAACATCAGTAGCAAAGATTGGACACTCATTAGGTATCGAGAATCTCAAGGGTCTGCTCAAAGTCTCTCACGCAATACTAAAACCATGACAAAATGATAATGATACAAACGATGGACGCACACCTGAGTCAAATAGCACAAGTGCATGCATAAAATTCACAAGAAAAGTACCTACAAAACCGATAATATAAGCAACATACTAAATCAACAAAAATATAAAGTACACATACCAGCCATGACGTCTGGAGTTGTGCGGGCCTCCTCTGTTGTCAACTAAAATGCTCTTCATCGAGCCGTCGGTGCTTCGGCCTTCACCTGTCGGCCGTGAGTGATACACAGGGTCATGGGGGCCAGATTTCAAACTGCCCAATATGAAAGATGAGGACAATATGCCTTCAGGTGGCCCGTCTGGTTGCAGCTGAAACAAACTCGCAATCCCTTAGGGCAATCCTTAGCCATATGACCCTCCTTGCCACCCAAGTAGCAAGCTGACCCGGACCGACAGGGTCCCTCATGTCCCTTGCAGTACTTTCCGCATGTGCAACCCTTCTAACCTGCAGCTCTATGATCAACAGGCTATAGCCTCTTAGTCTCCGATTACGACTACACTGGTCTCCTATCTCTCCCATGGGTCTCCCTCTCCTCTCTAGCCTAGGTCTCCAGCTCAATCTCTCTCAACCAGGCATTGGTCTGCAACTCAGCTAATATATGATACGTGGTGTTAGCCACAAACTCACAGATATCCCTTCTCAGAATACTAAAATACCGAATCACACGGGCCTACTCTGTAGACACCTAATCAGGGCTAAACAAATCCCTCTCATGAAACATCTTGGTGATCTCAGTCACCGTCTTTGTCTTTTACTTTAGAGACAGGAGCTCTTGGGCTGACCTTTCCCGCTCAACTACGGGTACAAAATCATCCTTGAACATCTCAATAAACCTCTCCCAAGTCACCGCAGTATGCTCTGCAACAGTGTAATCAGCCGTCACAAACTTCCACCAGTACTTCACTCCCAAGTGAAGCAGGTTCAACGCAAAACGAACCCACAGATTCTCCGGACAGAAGCAAGTATAGAAGCATCCCACAACATCAGAGATCCATCTCATAGCAGCAATTAGATCCCGGGTCTTATCAAACTCGGGTGGCTTCCTGTTGGTGAACTCCCGATACCACAACGAATTACCCCCTGCGGTCTCGCAGCAGCAACAATTGTGGTAGCTGTGGAAACAACAACTTCAGTGACAGCGGCATAACGCTCGTAAAAAGTCTCAATCAGCATGGTCTTGACAGACCCAAACATCTTCGGAATAGCCTCTCTGATTGTTGCGACCACTTCTACGGCAACAATCCTGAGGATCTCATCATCGTTGGCACTTGGCCTCTTGGGGTCGCTGGAGCTTGAACCTCGGGTAAACACCATACTGAACACATAAAAAAATTATCAAAAATCAGGCTAAAGCGTATATACCGACACTCTCACCCTTACAAGCTCTTTGGTTCCTTGAGGTTATTCCTCAATCCGCATACATAACCATTGCTTCCAATAGTACGGGCCTAATACTACCATCCACACCAACCCGTATTTGTCTCGAGTCGTCCCCTCAATACCCCAAGTCACGAGGACTCTACCTCCTCAAATCATATATGGACTCGCCCTGCTAGTTCCTTAGAACAACAACTAAGCATCTAGACTTTGACTCTAAACTACTCCCAACACTGCTCTGCCTCACAAGTTCTCTACCACCCTCGCTATTTGCTTCATGTATGCCAATTGTACATAATACAAGACTCAATAGACATTTGAATAAATGATCCTACCTCAAATCCACAACCAAACGAGGAACATGAAGAAAGGCTAAATCAGGAATTCTAAGGCTATAAAATCCTAACTATGTACAACTATGCAGCATACACAAAGCAAATAGTAAAGACAAATTCACTCTCATAAGAATAAACCCCTAGGCTAAGGCATCACAAATCAAGCAACATTACCACACTATTTCTGCAAGATTCCTTAGCCTATCACTAACTAGCATGCAATTCTATCTGCTCATAATACAGATATATCTGCTCTGCACAACTCATAATAGAAATTGAGGTATTTTGGGAAACTACCGCAGCGCTGGTCGATTTTACATATTGCTTCTTTGGATTTTTTTCCAGTAAAAGTCTTCATATATTTGTTGAGTTCTTAAAAAAATTTCAAATCCTTAGTTTGAGTTTTGAATCACCAATAGGTTCATCCAAATCCCTCAAACCAGGGCTCTGATACCAAACTGTAACACCTCAAATTTTAGCCCAATTTTTTCATTTTAATTTACCAAAATTAGGGTTTCACAAACCAAGTTATCAAATACATAATTATCCCAAAACAACCAGTATCACAAATATCAAAGTTCATAAACATGTCCCAGTAGTAAATCTCCCAGCGCGTGTGTACAATCAGACATTCGCCTTCCCGCGATCCTCAGAAGTACCTGCCACATACAAATCAACAAATGTAAGCACGAAGCTTAGTGAATTCCCCAAGATATCGCATACAACACAACATAAATAAACAACTATGGATTATGAGCAACACTGGGGACTTTCAGCAGTCCCAGTGGGCTAACAACACGCCTTGTGGGTTATCAGCAACCCTGGAGACTATCAGCAGCCTAAGTCGCATATAAAGAGCATAACATACTCATAACGGCTAGACTCAGCTGGTCATTACATATATAACTATTCTACCACATAGGTAAGAATAAGTGTGGAGACTCACCTGATACCGACGATAAGTAAATCTAACACCCAAACTGTCGGATCTAGGCTTCGCTTAGTCAACAAAATAATTAACCCTAATTAATAATTAAGGTCTAAACTCACTCGTGAGTCCAAATCCCAATATAAGTATTCTAAGGGAAAAATGACCATTTTTCCCTTTTCATGGTCCAAACCCTAAATCTTGACCAAATGTCAAAAGTCAACAAAAGTCAACTATAGTCAAGTACGCTGAGCGTACCACTTCCTATGCGGGGCATACAATGAAATCAGCATCCATCGGGGGCGGGACCAGCTACACGACGCGTAGCTAGAAGTACGCCTGGTGTATTTCGGCTGCCACTATTTCCACCAACTTAGTTTCTTAATCCTTTAAGACAAACAACCTAACCTCAGTTCTGACTAGTCTAAGATGTCTTAACCCATAAAGTCATTTACTTTAAGCCTTTCTATGGCTAGGAAGGACCCAATGTAACAATCTTTAGCTTCTAACACCTTCTAAGCTACTTTCCTCATGCATGAGCCAAAGGGATTGATCAAGCAACCATTTTTATGAATCTATAGGTCCTAAAATGCATGAAAGGACAACTACAATTCCCTAGAGTGCTCCAAACTCATATAGGTCCAATCTTGGGGACAAAAGTTCATGAAACTTCAACCATAAAGATCTAATGAAAAGCTTGCCAAGGTATAGACTTTATACCTGAAAATGATTCACAAAGAGGAGAGGTTTTTGGATCTCCAAGCTTGCTAGCACCCAAAGCTTCTTCTATAATCTCCTTTTTCCACTATAATCACCAAAAACACTAAAAAACTTGCAAAAACTCTCACAAGCAACTCAACTCGGGATTAGGGTTTTAGAGAGGGTTTGGAGACTGATAAGGATGATCAAATGAAGACATAATGTAATTTAAATAGGGGGAAACCCTTAAAATTAGAGTTTAAAGTCTGGGCTAGTGCGCCCGGTGTACCACACGCACGCCCATCATACTAGCTGGTCATCCATGTTCCAAAACTGCATGAGTACGCTGTGCCCACTCTTATGTACCCCCTGCGTACGACCAATTGACAAGTCCTTGTGTCCAAGGGACCGAATGTGAAACTTTTGATAAAGATTCAATAATTAATTAAAGTACCTAAAATTGGGATGATACAAGAACCGAAGGAAATCAAGAGAGAATCATAGAAGAGGTGTGGAGGAATGAATGAGTCTTGCCCTCCTATTTATAGCCGATTTTGGGGTGCACGTCGTGCATTTTAAGGTGATGTATCCCTAGCCACTGTGTGCCACGTGTTAGGTTCTCCGTGGTCCGCGTTTTCACCTTCTAGAAGCGCGTGTAGTGCATCGTGCGAGGCGCATATCGCATATTTTGTAAATTCCATAACTTCTTCTCACGGACTCCATTTTCAACGTTCTTTACATCCCTGTAAAGCTCTCGACGAGATCTACAACTTTCCTTTTGACTCCGTCAGCTAATTCTAAATTTATTTTTTTTTTCCATATTTTTATAAGATTAAATGATTTTTCTAAAATCATAACTCTCTCGTACGGACCCCGATTTTGGTGTTCCTTTCACCAAAGTTCCTATCTCAAAGAGTACCGCGACCTTCAATTTGGTGGCTTTACCCAAACTTAAACCATTCTACTCGTAGCTTTTTACGTCACACATTCCTTGTGTGTGACTGACTTTAATATCTTATAAAAATCATATCTAATTCATATGAAGTCAGATTTTTACGAAATTTATATTTTCGGTATCGGGACGATGTGTACTTTCAATATATATATATATATATATATATATATATATATATATATATATATATATATGTGTGTGTGTGTGTGTGTGTGTGTGTGTGTGTGTGTGTTTTGGTGCACTTATTTTTACGATTTACAGATGATTCGACTAATTTTTCCTATTTTACCTTACTACGAAACTTGTATTATATAGTATACAGCGTGCACGAACATAGATTATACTATTCAAGGATTTTAATTCTAATAATTTTTACTTATGTGTATCTTGAATTTGTGGGCGTATAATTATCTCTCTTTTAGGTTGATTACGTCCCGAAATCATCAACAAAACAAGACTTGTATATTGACTCTACACGTTACCTTTCCATCCTAGGTGCTAACCGTAACTCTTATGTTTTTTCTATTAAGTTTCCAACTCTTAAACATCTTGACCACTGACGGTGTTGCATCTTTTCTTCATTCTAAATTCGATCTCCATTGGAGGCTCCTGCTCTTTTTTAATCTAAATTAAGGTCCTTACTTTGACTATTGTAACTGATCGATGGGTCATGTCATTAATGATATCTCATCGATGATACAATGGTTAGACTCATTTCTCTTTTACTTCAGTCCTCTCGCAAATGACACTTTTCTTCATGTTCTAATATGACATAATCACATTGTAGCAGGTAGCACTTCTAGCTACAAGCTACTTCATCCTCACAGTGGCTGTGATACTTCTATCGATCGCTTTGATTATCTTTTCTTTCAATCAAAATTCAGATGCTATGTCGTACTTACCTTGTAGATTAGTCGGACTCGATTCTCTTTGACTACTAGGGTTTGAAAAGAAATCATCACCGAAACAAAGGTAATGATGGAAATGAACATGAATAAATGCAATCATTAGTGCCTTAGTAAACTTTTGACTCATCCTGATCCAAGTACGAGTCTTGTGCTTCTGGTAGTATGGGCCCATACTACCTTCCACACCTACTTATACTCGTCCCAAAAGTTGTCTCATAGTTTTCCCAATTCATTATTTACTAAAGATCACAAAAGAAATTTAACACATATACATTTGTCTAAGTAAAATCATATACAACAAATTTCCTAGACTCTACTAGGATTTCTTTCACATGTATCCTCAACCGCAATTTCACACTCCAACCTTTGGTATCAGTTCTTTCTCATGTAGTTTCCTGCTTTACAAGGTACACTATACCAAAATTTATTCTTAACCAACCCATTATGTAGAAATCATAATTTCTTAATGCCACACAGCGATGTAACATAACTATAAATTTTTATAATTTTCGAAAATGATTACAACATTTATTCATACAATATGCCCCTTATATTGTGCTTCACATTCTATTACTGTCTATATTGGATGACTATACATATATCGATCTTCGGATAAGCAACTTCCTATTCTTGATTTCCCATAATGGCATCTGCTTCATCAAGGATCATTTGGTAGTTTCTACCCTTAGTCTTTGCTGGTAGGATCCTTGGCCTTTCAATGTTGGGGCAGTCCGCCTTTACGTGCCCTTCTTCTCCGCAAGCGAAGCAAACTTTTCCTCTTATTGGGCAATTTGTAGAGACATGTCCCGACTTCTTGCATTTGTAGTAGATGACACAATCGCCAAAATGCCTCTTCTTGCATTGGTCGCACCACTTCCCTTCTTGGTTGCTCCCAAACTTGTTTTTTGACTTCTTCTTCTTCTCGTTGTTGTTGTTGATGTTATTGCATCCATCAACTTTCCTCTTCTCACCAACTTTAGCTTTGTCAGCTATCTTTTCTTCATCATCCCTTCAACAGACTTTGCAGCCCAGACGGTCGCCTCAAATGTACATACCTCCTTAACCACCACAATGTACTCCCAAGGTAACCCCTTGGCATACTTTTCAATCTTGGTCAGTTCGTCCAGAACAAGCTGTAGGGCGAACTTCATTTTATCATTGAATGCGTTGGTGTACTCATCCACTAACATGCTTCCTTTTGTCAAAGCCAAGACTTGATCCTCCAATTCCAACATTTTCTCAGCTGAATAGAACTTCCTGTTGAAATGGGTCAAGAATTCATCCCATGTCAACTGTAGTGGCCTATTCATGCTCACAATCTTCCGTAACATGTTCCACTAACGAAGTGTTGTTCCATTGAACTACTTCATAGTGTAGGCGGTTTGTAGCTTTCCCATGCATCCACATGTTTTGAAAGCTGACTCCATCTTTGATATCCAACCCATGACTCCTATATGATCTTCCTTCCCATTAAATGATGATGGTTTTCATGTCATGAAATCCTTTTACTTGAAATAGCCCTAGGCTCATCATTTATCTGTACCTCTGGTTGCTCCAGTCCTTCATAACTTTCCGATTCATCATTATTTCCTTCTTGGAACGTATGCATGGGAATTGGTCCATTGTTGATTCGTTCAACAATTACGGGCTCATTAATCTCTAATAGTAGCCACCTCTTGAGCTAAATGCTCCTTGAACTCGCGTCATTGTTGATCAAGCATTCCTTGCATCATGGTGCGGGCTTCAGTCATCGGGATTTGAGCAACTCCTATTCCGATGTTATGAGATGTTGGACCTCCTTTGTTTGCGACAACTCTACCACTCCTTTTGGTTTAAGGTTGTTAATCTCGTTCATGACAATATGGGATGGCTTTAGTTTGGAGAGTCCTCAGTTAGTGGCAAGGTGCTTTAGGCTCATATTATTAAGTCGTTGAATAATCTTCATGATGTTGGGATTATTACTCAGTCGAATATAGTGATGGGATGACGTTTCTACTAGATTTTGGCATGATATTTGGATTGGAGATATGACACTTAAATTACACATCCATTAGTTGTTTGATTTGGATATCAATAAAGATTGTTCAGTTTCAGATTGACTCGGCGACCAACGTAGGGATTGGCAGTGGCGTAGACGAGTCGGTGGAGGAGTTGAGCAGGACCATTTTAATGATATAATGCAAACGATTTTAAAGCTTACAATAAAACTAAATCTAAAGGAATAACCAATTCATTGTTTACTATTGGAATTAACTCATAACACAATTATGAATTCTATAGATTAAACAACTTTACTATAACCAACGTAATTCAAGTGGTCATTCGTAAGCATAGTATAAATTCAAGTTTTTAAATTAAACAAAACCTGAATCACTAGATTAAAAACAAAATTCAAAACATCAATCTAACGCAATCAACCACACATAAATATACGTCAAACAAGAAGCCGGAAGAAAAGGATTTTTAGATGTTCATGACTAAAAACAATCAATCAAATATATTATTCAACAGTTTTAATGTGTTAATTAAACTACAATGCCATATCAATGTTTTGAATGGTTTCTTAAGTCTTCGTCTTCTCCAAATATTATTGCTTGTGTCCAAAGTTGAGATCCCCTATAGTTATGACCCAATGGGTGTTTAAAGGCATGACCATTGGCATCCACTCAATCGAGTACATTTTGGCATGTAATTCTCCTCGATCTAGTGACCTTAAAAAACATGGGATTATGACTTCTTCTTTGACTTGGCTGAGTGGAGACCAAGAATGTGCAAACAAAAAGGTTTCATCAGTCTACTAATAAAATCCTGAAAATGTCAAAATCATTGAACTATAACATCTAAATGCAACGCAAATACATAAAATAAACACTATGCCCCTAACAAAAAAAGATTACATGAAATAAACACACTATATGATGCATAAAATGCTTCTATCAAAATAACGATTAATCAAAAACAAAAAAAACTAGAAACTTTGACTTGCCTACATTTACAAATCTCCAAGATAGAGGAGAGATTTTTAATTTTAGTGTATATAAAAATGCTTTGGAAGACCCTATTTTTGTGTGCTAAAACCTTATGAAGCCCTAAAAAATGGAATGATGACAGTGTCAACACTATCACGTCATGCCATGTGTCACTTACAAAGACTAGGTAAAAACCTAGATTATGTGCATTGCTCATTGGTTTTTATCTACTTTATGATGGTTATCTCTAAGGTGGTCAAACTATTGACCATGGTCGTCCCAGATCTTGGCTTCAATTTATCATGCCCGTGAATTCGACTCCTATTAACATGCAAAACTCTACGACAGGGAAATTTGCTAACTTTCATTTCCCCTTCAAATATTTAACACCTTTTTATGCATTAGAGCACTCGGTATGAGCAACATGGTATAACACCATTTTGGTGTCACCTCACATGCCACATCACCAATGGTGTTATAACACCAAAGTAGGAAATGATCACCATGTTATAACATCTACCAATTTATAAGTCATTATTTCTTTTTAATTTTTTCGAGTTTTTTTAATTATAAAAACAAATATATTTTTATAAAACATAGTATTTAAATAAAACGTAATATTAGAAAAAAACTAAAAAACTGACATTTAAAAACTTAAAAAATATAACATTTAAAAACAAAAAAAAACATAACATTTAAAAAAACAAGATGAAAAATTACACAATTTTTTCCTAAAAACGCTACTCATCATTGTCGTCGTTACCTAGATATAATCCGCCAAGTCTTCTCGGAGTGGTCTGTGTTTTTTGTTTTGTTTTTTTTCTGCGTGTCTTGAATATCAAGGACTCTATGCAGATATTCTGTTGTTCCCGGTTGAAATTGAACATGCCTAGGCTTCGTTGGGATATAATGTGCCATAAGTTGTCATTTTTTCTTCTACCACCATGTTATGTATTATGATACATGCATACATAATATAACATAAAGTTTCTAAGTCCATTGGTTGTGGTGCATCTTAAACTATGTGTCACTTCGACTTTAGAACTCCAAAAGCAAGTTCCATATCATTGTCTGCTCATTTGTGTCTTTTCTTGAATATTTGTCTCTTGGTTCCACTGGAAGTTGGAATGCTTTCACGAATATGGAATATGCGGGATATATTTCATCAGTAAGGTAATACCCAAACTTTTATTCGTTTCCATTCACTGTGAAAGGAGAATTTGGTGTCTTTCTTGACAAAAGATTGTTGAATATTGGTGACTGATCAAGAATGTTGACGTCATTATTAAATCCGTAACCTTGAAAAAAGCATGCCAAATCCATACTTGGGAAGCAACGACCGCTAAAACAAACGAAGGTGCTCCATGATGACCACTTGCATACTGCCCTTTCCATGCCATTGAAATTTTTTTCCATTTCCAGTTTATGCAATCTATGCTTCCAAGCATTCTAGGAAAGAAATGTCTTTCTTCATGTGATGCAAGCAGTTCTTTCAAATCATGCAACGACGGTTTCCTTAAATAAACGTCACCGGATGTTTCAACACCTTTTGACAATATGTACAAACTTTCCCTTGCAGTTCTTTCGAACATTCTCATATAATTGTCCATGGTATCAGATGACGCCCCTATAGCCATCAAACGAATGTTAGAAAATAAATGGATCAAAATAAAACAAAATATAGACTTGGATAGATTCAACGATCATGTTTATCAAACACTTTCTGAAATCTATAATTCGTCCATTTTGCATGGGGTACACGAATTTAGAAGTGGGATAATCCAAGAATAAACCAATCTAAATTACAAGCCTAATTCTGATGTAAAACACATGATACCTTATTTGATATGTTCTTGAGAGATAGAGAAATTATGATATAATTTCGAGTATATGAATGTTCAACCTTTTTTCTAAAACCAGAGAAAAGTTCTTATACTTGAGGGAAAAATGGTTAGAATTGGTTAAACCAAAAATGGTGCCAAAACATGGTAGTTATTGGACACAATCGATACCTACATCATCATGTTGTCATTAATGGGTTTTTGGCGGGAAAATGCTTGGCTGGAGTTTCACTTGATACAAAATTCGGTTAGGTTTTGGGGAGCTGCCCTTGGAGCCCCCATTGGACCCAACTAGGGGAGCTGCCTCTAGTAGGGGTGTGCAAAAACCGCACAAACCGCCCGCACCGCACCAAACCGCACCGCATAATGCGGTTTAGAATTTCATGGTGCGGTTTGCGGTTCATCATTTTATCAAACCGCACTATGCGGTGTGGTTTGCGGTTTGTATTTATAAAACCGCGGTTCAAACTGCACCCCACCGCATGTTATATATATATATATATATATATATATATATATATATATATATATATATATATATATATATATATATATATATATTCTTTACGTTATTATAATTTCAAATCACGATTTATAAACGATGTATTTAAATATATTTCTTACAATAACCAAATATCTATAACGTAACATTAAATCACTATTAGATAAAGGTCCTACGGTTTACAAGAATATAGCAACTATAACGGCAATATAGAGCAATAACAATGACACTTACAAAACTATACTAGCATGAATCACAATTTATTAAAAACGATTTAACTTGAAAATTGTATTTGTTTTTATAAATTGAAAGCAATTAATTTTTTTAACCGGGTCAGTTTTTTGGTTTTTTGATAGATTTAATGTTAAACAACTCATTAAACCGCACAAACCGCAACCAAACTGCATAAACCGCCTGCAACAAACCGCACCACATAACGCGGTTTTGAACATCTGTGGTGCGGTTTGCGGTTTCTAAAATATTCAAACCGCATATGCGGTGCGGTTTGCGGTTTTGACTCCAAACCGCACCACGCACACCCCTAGCCTCTAGAACCTGCCAAAGGGCTGCAGCCCCATGGAACCTTACGCCCAGGGGGGTTGCCCCCAGATCCCTGTATTCCCAAGTTCACATTTATCACACCGAGTGTACACCCCACACCTCTAAAATCGGTTGGTAAATGGATTTCAGCCTATCTCATTATTAAAAATAGTTACATCAAAATAAGTTGATAACACTCAAATCACCAACAATGAATAGCCACATCACATTTCTGCAGTGTTGTGAATACTTGCCTACCTCTATCATCATATCTCAATTGGAAAACTCTATTCCTAAACATATGTTAATTATGTAAATATTTGTATTTATTTTGTAAAAAGATACAGTAAATATGTATTAAAATAAAAGAAATGTTACTTGCTTTCCAAGGTGTTGGCTATCCGTAGAAACATATTTCTACTCAAACAAAATATTCTTTTGAAATCTTTTGGCTCGTAGACACAATTATTCGCAAAGTAACACTGATATACACGTTCATGTTTTTGCTCGTGATTTTTGTTTAACATCGCACATCTTGGTATTAGAGGGGCTACATTTGGTTGTTGTAAGTAGATTGTTAGTGCAATACTCGTACATCATAGTGATGAATATATCATCACTGTTACATCCGAAATAAAAAAAAGTATGTCTTGGAACCTTTGAACAAGAATTTTTGGCATAAATGATCCCTTAGTACGTTGGGCGTACTTAAGTGTACACTTAGTGTACTAAGTCCCTTTCTTGTAGCGGGTGTTTGGAGGTACGCTGGGCGTACCATGAGCTACGTGGGGCGTACGCGCCAGAGAGCAAAACCCTAATTCTCGGACTTGAGGCCTATATAAACGACTTTAAGCTCCTATGAGTGAACTCTAGAGAGCCTCCACTGCCCTTAAATGTTATTACACCTCTGGAAACCTTGAGAGAGAACCTTTGAGCCTTATAAGTGTGTATGTATGGTCTTTTAGTGTCCATTTCAAGAGGAGGACTTGGTGAAGCAAGCTTGGATCTACTGGGTGCTTCAGGATCTTGCATTATAATCATCTTTCAGAGCTTTTGGAGGTAAAAAGCTTGCGTCTTTCCTCTTATTTCTTTAGATCTTGCTAGGGTTTTTGTAGTTGGTCCCTTTGATGAGCTTTGGACCTCATTTGTTGACTTGGTCATCCCCATTTGATTAAAACTCAGATATAGGGTCCTTAGCCATCTAGAAGCATAAAAATAGGATCTTGGTGGTAGTCTTGACCTTGAGCATGAGTTAAAGACCTTGGGAAGGTCTCAATGATAGTTTTGGAGGTATAAGGAACATGCAAAGGCATAAAGTTAGCAACTTTATGCCTTAGGACGTGTTAAAGAACTCAGATCTAGCTTTTGGACGTAAAAGAATGGGATATTAAGCACTTACTGGGGAAAGTGCTTAACTCGGGCGAACGTCGGGCGTACTTAGTGTACGTTGCGCATAGCCTTTGAAAGCCTATACGCGACGCGTGCCAAAGTGGTACGCTGAGTGTACGCAAGGCAGATGGGGCCGTTTCTGCTTTGGGCTGGCAAACTTTTGGGCCTCATCTTGGTTATTGGGTTGACTGCATTCTGTGAAATATGGGCTATATCTTTGGATTTGGGTCATGGACTTTTGGGTGGGCCTTATTAGGCCAAGAGGCCCATTAGTAATTTTGGACTTGGACTTTGGGCCCATTATCAAAGGAAGATTAATTAGGCCGCATGAATAAGGTTGGGGCTTGGGTTTTTGATGAGTTCAAAACTCTTAGATCGTTTAGATCTTTCACAAGTACGATAAAAGAAATCTAACAGTTTAAGAACAAAATAAGAAAGAACACAGAACAAAATCAAATATGAGCTTATGATTCAAAACTGAGTCATGCCTCAGTAGAGCTCGATGAAGAACTTTCGCTGTAAAGGCGAGCTAGGGTTTACAAGCAATGAAAACGAAAACAATAAAAGCGATATCTTCTAAGTCTGCATGCATGCAGCTTATATACTAAACCCTAATACAAAATAATGCATGGTTGGACAGGTCGAATACCGGCGTTTAAACTAGGCTATGGACCGAGCCCATGACGCAATCCACTAGACTCAACAATCTCCCCCTTTGCGTCAAATGGGGCGAGAGATTATTTCTTCTGAGCAGGTCTCACCGTCTTTATAACTTTAAACAGTTTAGGAATAATGGCGAGAAGAGTATGTCGGAATAGAATGTACCACCTCAGCATGTCGACGAATAGCTTTTTATCAGTAGCACTGTTCTGGTCGCACCTCTGTATGATCTCCAAGATATGCTCGAGAGAAGTCGTCGAGAAAAGGTGTTTTTCAACATGAGTGAACATACATTTTTGACCTTCGCCCCTGAGAAACATGACCGTGTGATACTTCGAATCTATCTTCCCCTTGATCATGGAATTGACATTACCAGCTCTGCCCATGGGTTTGATCATTGGTTGCTTGTGTATGGCAGAGGCAATATCTTGGTCCATCTTCGCTACCTCATGTATGTAGCAAACAAGCATATGCTTGACATGATCGATAATTGGCTGATACTCCTCAGGATTTGACAAAAGAATGTTGTTGAGGAGTATCCGTTCATGGGGGTTGAGGTTCGGTATATCAGCAAGGGAAAAATGGTGAACTGAGCCTTCGGTTCCTCTAGTCACCCTGAATTTGACATTGATAAATTTCCCTGTTGAATAGGGCTTCATCACCTTGACGGTGGTTATCTTCTTTGAGCTCCAAGTCTGGTACTGAGGTTGAGCAAACTCCAAGTAAAACTCTAACAGATCCCTATCTACCTTCGGGTCTAGAGATGGAATGGCAGCAGTCGAGCTGAAACAGTGGAAGATGAATGCCTTTCGAGTGATTGGCATATCGAACTGCGCATCCTTGGAGTTGTCAAGGCTAAATGACATTATCGGCTCGAGCCATAGAACAGTTGGCTCGTCAATTGCACACCTCTGAAGCGAATCCTTTGTCCATTCAGGGAACATGGCCTTTTTCTTCTCTAGGAGCTCTGCCTCCTTTCACTTCTGTTCTAGCTCAGCTCGCTGCTTCATAGAAATTTCTTCAGTTTGTTTTTCAGAAGAGTTAAACTTTGGGAAAGGCTTCCTGGGAATTTCAACATAGACATCATCTTCGTTGTCTGTATCGTCTTCACCAATCTTCTTCTTTTTCTTATCCTTGTTACTGACCGAAGCTTCATTACCCTTCGGTTCAGCAGCTCGCTTGGAGCTAGATGGAGGAGGTTGATTCGTCTCTTGCTGCAACTCTTTCTCTCCCCCTTGTTGCGGTTGGACACCAGTCACCAGAACACCCTCGATACGGCTGAGAACGTCTAGTGCCGGTCTGAGCTTGTCTACCAAATGCCGTCTGATGGTGATAGTGATAAGTGGATCATGACCTTCAATAAGATGAAGAAGAATGGAGTGAACATCTGCAGCAGAACTCCGTATAACCTCCCTTTCTGACTTGAGGTCATCAATCTCAGCATGAGCAGTTCGCAGCTTGTGTGTTTGCAATTTAAGCTGAGTTGTGTGTCTGACAAGCTCATCCATAATTCCATTTTCCATAGCTAAGTCCGCTTGCAGTTGACTTAAGTGTTCATTGACATTAGCATGGAACGTGTTATTTGACTGTTCAATAGCAAGGTGTGCCGCTTCAACTTTCGAGCACTCAGACTGTATAGTCTGTTGAAGAGTCTTTACGGAAGAATTGACAACGTCAACATTCTTGGCAGCAGCAGCCTGCAAAGAATCTAAAAACAGGTGAACCTGGGAAACTAGTTTATCGACTTTTGTGGTCGCTTCCTTAAACTCCTTTGTAGAGGCATCAACAACACGATAGGCCTGTTGACATTGGGAAGTGGAGGATTCAATAGCCTTGGCTGCAGCAGATAATGAGGCTGAATGTTCAGCAACAACCGAAGAGAACAGGGCCTTTAACGCATCATCAGAATAAGATCCCGAGGAAGAGGAGGCAAGTAGTTGATCAAGCTTGTCATTTACCCGTTTGAGATGACGTTTGGTGATAGGCTCATCGTCATCATCCTCACTTTGTACTCGATAAGGACTGAAATATGTGGACTCGAATTCCAAGTCCTCACCTCCCAAAATTGGGGTTGTTTCTGTAGAATGTGTTGGAGATAAGGGTTTTGAAGAAGTTGGAGGTTCGGTTGTTACTGGAGGTTCGGTTGTTAGAGGAGGTTCGGTTGTAAAAGTAGGTTCGGTTACAGGTGGTTTGGGAATAGTGAATGTAGGTTTTGTAGTGGTGGTAGAGGTTGTATCTGTGAAAATGGGAGTGGGAATAGATATTGAAGTGAAGGGTTGAGAGGTAGTTGTTTGAGAGATAGGAAGGATAGAAGCAGGAATTGTAATTGGTGGAGGTGAAGGAGGCAAAGAACGAACCGGAAGTTCTGGAGTAGGGGAGCGAGGTGGAGTATCCCCTCGGCCAGAAGCCTCTTCATCAGAACTTTCGTTCTCAGAATCTGAAGATGGAGCGTTCTTCTTCTTAGGAGGAACATATTGTGAATTCGAATCGCTTGAGGATTGAAGAATAAGTCTCCTAGTAGGCTTCTTCTGCTTTTTGGGTTGAGGTTGAGAAGGAGCAGCTTTATCAGTTTTCCTCTTCTTGGGGGTCTGCCCCTTGGATGGTTTTGTTACCGGTCCCTCCTTCTGCGATTCAGGCTTCTTGCCCCTTTTGGCTGGTTTGTCAGCCTCTTCAATGGAGCGAAGCATTGTGGGAGTAAGATCACGTGGACCAACGGATTTACGTTTCCTGTACTGTTGAAGAAGATTGCTTGATGTTGAGATACAACCGAGCATGGTTTCAGGAATAGAGCCGATGTAGGAGAATTTTGTGGGATCAGTGACGATAATCTTCGTCGTATGAAAGGTGGCAATGGAAGAAAGCAAGGAATCTGCCATAATTAGGACACGATTACGATCCATTGCCCATTTGGTGATGATAGTCCAGAAATGCCCACATGAAATCTCCGAGTGCCTGGACGAAGAGACTAGACTTTGAACCAACTGCTTCCAAATAATGGACCCATAGTCAAGGTTAAGCTCACTGTACAACCCATACAGCACCGTCATGAAAGCCGTGCTAGCACCGTCAGAACCAGCACTCCGCTCAAACAATCCCTTGAATAAGAGTGTGAAAAGGCCATTCCGTTGAGGAGGAAGACAGGACTTCTTGAACTTGGTGATGGTTGTTAGGGTTTCGGTATACCCCATCTGATAAAACATTGTAAACAGTTGGCCAGTTGTAATGGAATCAGGATTTACCAGAGACGGATCTTGAGAAAGACCAATTAGGGCACAAAATCGACTCTTGGTGATAGAGACCTTCTTATCGTGAAGCTCAAAGTGGATATGTTCATTCGCCTTGTCGTAGAACGCCGTAGAGTAGACATGTGACAAGAACGACATAGGCACAACTTCAACCTTTGTCAGTGTATCGATGAGTGGTGAGTATTTGAGACACTCAACCACATACAACATATACGGCTCATAAACAAAGGGAGTGAGATCAATGATTAGGTTTTGTTGGGTTTTATAGTGAGTAGGGGTTGACGAACTGAGGTATCATGAACAGATGAAGATTCTGCCATTGTAGGAGCTTGAGAATAACGATGAACAGTTGCAGAAAATATCTGGGTTTCTTTGAGAGCTTTTTGGAAGTGATAAAGGTTGAGAGAGTACCGTTCCAATTCCTTTTATACGTACAACGAAGAGAGAGGAGAATCCGGCTGAAATCTTGGATTATCTAAAAAATAGCGCCTGAGTTGATGTGTGAACAGTTGGCGTGCCGAAGATGATGCAGGAGAGAGAAAAACATTTCCCCTTTTTCACGTCTTTTCATAAAAATTACCTTTTTCAAATCTCCAAACCGTTTGGATTTCTGCTGAGTCATCGACCTTTTTATCCCAATCGTTTCACCTGATGACGCTTCAGTGTTTGTGCCTTGATCTTTTGAATCATGAATCTGTGTGAAACTTAGAATTTTGAAAAATTAAAAATTTTCGTGCAAAGGGTGTAAAAGATAAAGAAATAAAATGAGTATTTTGGGATTATCTGTGATGTCGTATTTAGACATAAAACGAATGATTCTGGGCAAAAATCACTTCCTTCAAAGTCAAGAGAGACATTGAAGTGCTTGCTTGGTTTCCCATGAAATAACGATCAATAACTTGTTGAGAAGTTTTGAAAGGCATCTTTTAAAGGTTAAAGTGGGTGGCTTTCGCTTCAATTCATAATTTTGATACTTAACATAAGACCAAAAGAGAATGAAGTACTTGTGAGATCATTGTGATCTGTTGAACAAGTAGGTGAGAAATGTTTTATAGTGACGAGAGAATGTAAGAAATCTCAAAAAAATAAACTGAATCTTTTAGGGTTAGAGAAACCTTGGTGAAAGGCAATCTCATAAAGATCGCTCAAAAAGAAAAGGAGATTTCATTGGGTAACAAGTAATGTATTGAATTTTTGAATTCACCGTCAATTCATTAGTGGTGTTGAATTTTGGGTTTCACTTAGTACATAGTGACATGAAACTAAGATCATGAACGCAGATTTTGTATAATCATAAACCTCAGTGGTTAAAACTGAGAGTCTTAGGGGTTATATTGATGAAACGAAATGTAATGGAGAAAGATGATGGAGATGGTATAAGAAGCGAATGTACCTCTACTTATTAAAGAAAAGAGGGTCCAAGCAGAAAACTCTAAACTACGTTTGAGTAGAGTAAGGTAGCTCATGATTAGAGTGAACTTGATAGCCTGGATTGGGAAAACATGATTGGTGTAGATCATGTTATTAAGGCTTCACTCAGAATCAGTTGAGGCTTGAGTTTACATACAGCAGCATGCTTTTAGGGACGCCTAACTAACGAAAAAAAAGTTTACCTGCCGTAGATGTGCCATCGAGAATCACACTTAGACAAACATAAAAACATTAGAAATATGGAAATATTTAAAAATTAATAAAGAAAATATTTTTGGATGTTTGTGAGAATTGACCAATTGAACGAAAAGAAAAAAATATTTTTGGAATTTTATCAGTAGAAAAGAAGTAAATAAAAAAAATATACAAAAGAATACATTTGAAACGCCTTTAAAAAAATAAGCAAGTTCAGAAGGACTGAACCCGAAATAGACCGAACGCTCGGTTCATATCAGTTCATGGACCAACTTCACCCGAAATAGACCGAACCCGAAATGGACCGAACCCAAAATAGACCGAACGTTCGGTTCATTTCAGTTCATATAGGTTCGCTCTATTTCGCTTGTTACCTTTATGGGAGCGAAGGCGATTTCGGTACTGACTCGGCTTGCATCATTCCTAGGCCTTGTAAAATCTTATTGAAACTTGCTTCAGGTAAGGCCTTTGTGAATATGTCGGCCAATTGATCAGTCGTTCTGACGAAGTGAATTTCGAAGTTGCCATCTTCGACGTGATCCTTGATGAAATGGTACCTCATTGCGATGTGCTTAGTGTTCGAGTGTTGCACTGGGTTGTGACAAATTCTGATTGCGCTTTCAGAGTCACAGTATAATGGGATTTTCTTCATGTTTAAGCCATAATCCCGGAGTTGACTCTGTATCCACACGACTTGAGATGTACAGGATGCTGCAGCAATGTATTTGGCTTCTGCAGTGGATAACGAAACACAAGTTTGTTTCTTTGATTGCCAACTGACTAATTTTCCATCCAGAAATTGACATCCTCCGGTGGTTCTTTTACGATCCAATCCACAGCCACCCAGATCGGCATCTGAAAATGCTTGCACGAAGAATCCGGAGTTGGCTGGATACGATAGACCAAGGGAGGAAATTCTCTTTAGATAGCGAAAGATGTTCTTCACTGCTTGAAGATGAGGTTCTCGTGGGTTGGCTTGAAATCGAGCACAATAACAGACAGAGAACATGATATCAGGTCTACTGGCTGTAAGATACATCAAAGACCCGATCATCTGTCGATAAAGCGTTGTATCAGCAACTAGTTTCTCCAATGATGGTGTGATTTTCGTTCCAAAAGCCATTGGCACTTTTACTTTGGAGTCTCCCGTCATTCCAAACTTGGTGAGCAAAGTCTTGGTATATGCTTTCTGATTAATAAAAATGCCTTCGGGTCCCTGTCTAATGTTCAATCCAAGAAAGAAATTAACTGGACCCATGGAGCTCATCTCAAACTTAGTTTCCATCAACTTTCAGAATTCAGCTGTTAAGCTAGGATTCGTGGAGCCAAAGATGATGTCATCAATGTAAATTTGGACTATCATAAGGTGGTTACCTTCTCGCTTACGAAAGAAGGTTGGGTCAAACGAACCTTGTTTGAATTTAGACATTTTTAAGAAATGGGTGAGAGTTTCATACCATGCTCTGGGAGCTTGTTTCAGGACATAGACAACTTTTTTGAGGATATAGCAATGATCTGGATACTTCTTGTTCACAAATCTTGGCGGTTGCTCAACATATACGGTTTCTTCAAGTTCACCGTTGAGGAAGGTACATTTGACGTCCATCTGATAGACTTCAAAGTTCTTGTGAGCAGCGTACGCTAGAAAGATACGAACAGATTCCAATCTAGCCACTGGAGCGAAGGTTTCTTCATAATCAATTCCCTCTTCCTGACAATGCCCTTTGACCACCAGCCTTGATTTATTACGAATGACATTTCCTTCTTTGTCCATCTTGTTTCTGAACACCCATTTGAGACCGACAACCGAAACATCCTTTGGTGTTGGAATAAGACGCCATACCTTGTTTCGTTCAAACTCATTTAGCTCATCATGCATGGCTTGAACCTAGTCTGAATGATCAAGAGCTGAATTAACAGTCTTTGGCTCAATTTTGGACACGAATGAATTAAACATACAAAACTCGACTTTTGAAAATAGAACAGCCTGTTTCGCTTTGAATTGAGAGCGAGTCAACACCTTTTCAGAGGATTCCCCAATGATTTGAGTCTGGGGATGATCTTTGGTCCATTTCACAAGTGGAGGAAACTTTGGATCATAGATGGGATCCAATCCAGCATTGATTTCTTCTTCGAGCTCAGACAAATTGTCATCTTCACTAACTGTTTTCTCCCCCTCGAAGAATGATTCGTGTTCAGGACCAGCATTTGTACCTCTTTCATTGGTTGGAATTTCAGTTGAGACTGTTGTATTTGGCGATGCGTTCTCCCCCTGGAAAGAAGAACCTTGATCATGATGAGGAGAAGAACCCTCCCCTTCGACAGTAGGATGGTCACCAGAAGATTCGCTTCCCTCTGCACTTTCGGTTCCTTTGGATTGATCATCAGTTATTTTTCTAGCAGCATCATCTATAACTTGTTTCATATCGTCAACTTTGTTGTCTTTCGCAGTTGGTTCTGAGTCAATTGCTTTCTGAGGCTCATCAAACAAGAGCATGAATTGGTCGAAAAGATTCGAGATGGAGATAGTAACCTGGCCATTCTTTGGAAATATGTCTTGTGATGCATCTTCGGTTGTTCTTAACTTCTTAACATAACTATCGTCAAAAGTGACATAGTATGTTTCTTCAATTTTCTTCGAGCGTTTATTGAGAACTCTATATGCCTTGGAGTTCAGGGAGTAGCCTAAGAAAATTCCTTCGTCTGCCTTAGCATCGAACTTGTTTCGATTCTCTTTGGAGTTGAAAATGAAGCATCTAGAACTGAACACATGAAAGAATTTCACGTTTGGTTTTTGATTGTTCAGGATCTCGTAAGGAGTAATGGAGAACCGTTTATTCAAGTAAGATCGGTTCTGAGTATAACATGCAGCCGTAATTGCATCAGCCCAAAAGTATAATGGCAAGGATGCGAAGCATAGCATGGTGCGAGCAGCTTCACACAGGGATCAATTTCTCCTTTCAACAATTCCGTTTTGTTATGGAGTATAGGGAGCTGAGAAATTATGAGTCGTCCCCTTTTCAGCAAGAAAACATTCAAAATCTTTGTTTTTGAATTCCAGGCCATTATCGCTCCTTATATTATGAACAACCTTTCTGAGTTGCGTTTTATCTGTTTAATGAAGAGCTTGAGCTTTGGTGCAACTTCAGACTTTTGCTTGAGGAAGAAGGTCCATGTGAACCTTGAGAAATCGTCTACTATAACCAGAATATATTTGTTTCCTCCAATGCTTTCGATGGACGATGGACCACATAGATCAATATGTAGTAACTCCAATGGTTCTATTACCTTAGTGTTGATTATTGAAGGATGGCACTGCCGACTCTGCTTTCTCATTTCACACGCTACACAGAGATGTTCTTTATCGAATTTCAGAACCAGAAGCCCTCGAACATGATCACCTAAAACTAATTTGTTGATGTCCTTGAAGTTCAGGTGAGAGAGTCTCATGTGCCATAACCAGCTTTCATCGGAGTGAGCCTTTGTGAGAAAACAGACTGTTGGTTTACCTCTTATCGGATTGAGGTTCAGTGAATACATTTCTCTTTTTCGCTTGGATTTTAACAGAACGTTGTTGGACTTCTTCTCGACAATTTTCTGAGCCTTCATCGTCGAATGATACTTTAATTCGGTACCAACCACCAACTGTGATACACTAATGAGATTGTGTTGGAGCCCTTCAACGTATGCAACCTTCCTTATAGAGAATTCACCATTAGTGATCATTCCGTAGCCTTTAATAGTTCCAAAAGAGTTGTTGCCATACTTTACAATAACGCCATCTTTGAGAGAGCGAAACTCCCTTAGTTCCTCCTTCCTTCCTGTCATGTGACGCGAGCAGCCGCTATCAATGTACCATTCTTCGTCAAACTGCTCGTCACGTATAACCTGCAAAAGATTATGCAGATTTAGGAACCCAAAGTTTCTTGGGTCCTTGTGAGCCTTTTACAGGACATGGTATAGTAAGAGAAATATCAACCATATATGTGCATTTAATTAAAGTTGTTTCATCTTTTCTTTTAATGGTGAAAACTTTAATTTTTGTTGACTTAGGAGGACTAGGGTTTTTGACAGAAGGACTGGAATTTAGAGAATTGGAAGTAGGAGAGACATTAGGTTCTTGGTTTTGATGATCAGACTTGTAGGCATGAGGACCAAAATTGTTATTTCGTTTGCCATGGAATGAGGGACCGAAACTCTTCTTTCGGTTGTTTTAGGATGAAGAACCGAAACTCTTCTTTCGGTTGTTGAAAGATGAGGGACCGAAACTCTCCTTTCGGTTGTAGTTGGAAGATGAACCGAAACCACCCTTTCGGTTGTTGATGGGTGATGAACCGAAACCACTCTTTCGATTGTTGATAGGAGATGGACCGAAACTGCTCTTTCGGTTGTATTCAGTCGAGGGGCCGAAACTATCCTTTCGGTTCCTATCTGTTGAAGGACCGAAACCTTCTTTTCGGTTCCTATCGTAACTGTGCTTCTGGTTCCTTGAGTTTTCTTCCAATTTAGACTTCCTTTCAATCCTTACATAATCAGGATTCTGAGAGTTCCAAAATCGCTTTCTTTCGGAGAGATTCTTCTTGTATCTTAGGTTTCGTTGATGCTTTCTATCAGCCACCTATTTTGGATTTCTATGAATGTTGGCTTTCTTTTAGAAGCATGAGCATAGCATTCACATTTTGTTGAAGAGGTATCACTCGTGGTTTGCATCGGCTCATCCACAGACGGTTTAATTCCACTTGTGCTCGGTACATCGTACTTTGTAGGCTCATTTAGTGGTTCAGGTATATATCTACCTTTCACTCTCCATGAGGTTTTCTGAGAAAGTCCCTTCGTCTCATCGGCGTTGTCGACTGGGGCCGACCAAAAGAAATCATCACATCCACCAGCACTGTCTTCTTCTACCATCGCGGTTAACTTTGCAGTTTGTTGTGGAGTGACTCTCGGCACAGTGTAGACTTGATTTGGGGTAGTCTGAACCTTTTGGTACACAACAACTTTATCTGTGAGAACTTTGGACTTATCGGTAGAGGAACGAGCAAACTCAACAGAGTTTTCAGAAATAAGGTTCTTATTGGACTTGGGTTCATTTTTGGCTAATTCAGAACAGTTTACAAAATCTTCTACATAAATTTCACTCATATCATCATCCTCATTAAGTTCAGATGTATTTTCAACATCAATTTTGTTTTCTGAAATTAAGTTGGCATTCAATGAGTCAAATTTTTGTATAGTTTCGGCTCTCAGTTTCAATCTATCATTTTCATCTAGTAGATTTTTGAGCATGTCCTTGTCGTCCTTGGACTTTATGTAAGATTCAATTTTGTCCAGACCTATCTTATATGCTGGAGACACTTCGTCAGAAGATACAACGCTTTCACAGTTGTATGCTTCTGCATCGATTTCATTCTCCTTTAATTCAAGGAAAGGTAAAATCATACGATGAATTTTCTTCCCTATTTCACAATCAAGATGCAACTGAGTGATGTTAAAATAAAGTCTCTAAGAAATTAAACAAAAAACATTTCTCTGCTTGAGAAGTTTAAGATTGTCTCTTTGGAAATAAATAGAGTCATCTTTAGATCTAATTAATTCCTTTTCCTTTTGCTCGATCCACATTCTTCGTTCCTCACTCTTTGATGAAATCCTACTGATTTGATCAGTTAGGTTAGAATTCGTGACACGGGTTTGGGTGAGACTACTACTTATGCTAGAGAATTTTGACTTCAAATTATTTAATTCCTTTTCATAATTATTAGCAGGTATTTTTAGAGAAGCAAGAATATCTTGTACCTTTTTGATCAACTCATCACATTTGTTGATCTGAGCACTGATAGGCTTGGCAGCAAAACATCTATCCTCTTGCTCTCTTTCTTCTTCAACTCCCCAATCAGTTGTGTATCCTCTCATTTGGGACACACCCTCAGTCACTGCAAAGCATCTTCCCATTGACTGCTCTGCTTTTGCCATCATAGTTTTTCCGTGAGTAGGCTTCCTAACTTCATCATCCTCCGAATCTGTGGACCAGACCTCCACACCTCCAAACTCATCACTGTTGTTTGAACCCTGCACAATTAAAACATTCATAGTAGAGTTATTAACAGCAGACTTTCTTTTCTTTATCTCCTCCAATATTCTCAGGAGGCTCGCTTCCTCATCATCTTCGCTTGTCTTCTCTTCTTTCTTTCTCAGCATGCAGTCTTTAGCAAAATGATTTTTGCCTCCACAGTAATGACAGTCAAATCCTGAGTCGCCTCCAATTTTAACTTCCTTCTTTGACTCTTCAGATTTTGATCCCATCTTCGGTTCCTCCTTTATCCGTTCAGCGTTATAACTTCCCTGCCAGTTTCGGTTCTTGTTGGCTGGGAATTTCTTCTTGATGAATTTTCTGGGGTTTGACACCATCATTGCATATTCTTCTCCGGTTAGATCAAAATCTGCAAGATCTAATTCCTCTTCTTCTTCAACCGAACTCTTTCCTTTGGAGACAAGAGCTAAGGAACCCAGACCCGAAACTACATTCGTTTCCTTCAATAAGGCATTCTCATGGGATTTTAAAATACCCACAAGTTTTGCCAGAGAGTATGACTTGAACTGTTCATGAGCTTTGACAGTTGACACAATGGCCATCCATTCAGGTCTGAGACCATTCATGAAAGTGACCTTTTGTTTAATAACCTTTCTTTCAATCCCATGCTTTATCATCTTACTCAAAAGATGATTGAAATGATCGAAAGTTTGGATAAGTTTTTCTTCAGGCTTTTGTTTAAAATCACCAAACTCTGATAACAGGAGGGTTTGAATAGAGTGTTCCAGATCTTCATCTATAGAATATAATACCTTCAATCTATCCCAGATCTCCTTAGCTGTAGCACAGGAACTTACCAAATGAAACGTATCCGATTGCAG
Organism: Lactuca sativa; assembly: GCF_002870075.4. Taxonomy (NCBI): domain Eukaryota; kingdom Viridiplantae; phylum Streptophyta; class Magnoliopsida; order Asterales; family Asteraceae; genus Lactuca; species Lactuca sativa. The sequence continues at coordinate 37,223,140 of NC_056623.2, forward strand.
CGCAAACCTTATCATCCTTAGAGCTTTGATGTTGCACTGAAACTTCTCTTTTTCATCCTGAGGAATGTCTTTGACATCATTGACAAGCTGATTGTATTCTTTGTGCGTTTTAACAATCTTTGATGTGCTAGAATGAGCGAATGGGCGTGAAGTGATTGCTTCCCAGATTAGATACCCATTGTCCTCCGATCCAATCATCTAATCTTCAAAGTGATGCATCCAGACTTCATAGTCTTGCGTATACAAGATCGGTATTCTTGTTGTAGACCCGATGTTGTTGGAGATATTTATCGGATTAGTTTGAGAATCATCCATAGGCATTGTGAATACTTTTGATCGAAAACCTGTAAAAATCAGACTTGTAATTTTTCGATTAGGGTTTGATTAACAATTAATGAGATACGCCAATAAAGAATGACAGCTCAATAAATATCAATCAATGCAGAATAAAAACCCTATGAACTTCTTCGACAGAAGAGGTGTGTATAGATTACACAGTCTCCTGCTCTGATACAAATTGATGAGTTCAAAACTCTTAGATCGTTTAGATCTTTCACAAGTACGATAAAAGAAATTTAACAGTTTAAGAACAAAATAAGAAAGAACACAGAACAAAATCAAATATGAGCTTATGATTCAAAACCGAGTCACGCCTCAGCAAAGCTCGATGAAGAACTTCCGCTTTAGAGGCAAGCTAGGGTTTACAAGAAATGAAAACGAAAACAATAAAAGCGATATCTTCTCAGTCTGCATGCATGCATCTTATATACTAAGCCCTAATACAAAATAATGCACGGCTGGACAGGCCCAATACCGACGTTTATACTAGGCTATGGACCAAGCCCATGATGCAATCCACTAGACTCAACAGTTTTTCCCTCCTGATTAATTTAAGGATCTAATATTACGTAATACTTATCCAGCCCACAAGATTTCCGGATTATTAGGAGAGCAGCTTTGGTTATCGGCAGACGGAGGTGTGTCTCCTCACCATATGAATGGGTCTAAGGCACCAATGACGACTCATTATGTGATATGTGATACGTGTTAGCCATTCTATGAAACTATGTGCTTTGTGATTATGCTTGTATGGAAGACCTCGGGGGGGGGGGGGGGGGGGGTCCCGAGGCACTTAGGTATAAGACCTGGGAGGGTTTCCTTGGCATCCTAGGTCGAAGACCTCGGGGGGTTCCCGAGGAATTTGGCTAAGACCATGTGGGGGTTCCTATGGCACCCGAAGTAAGGTCCTGGAGGGTTTCCAGGGCTTCCCTATGTGTTGGCTTGCATGGTTTATATGTTTGTATAGCTGATTAGCATGTATGATATACTTTGTGCTTATGTGTGGGTGTGCTCTGGGGAACTCACTAAGCTTTCAAGCTTACCGTTTGTGGATGTGTTTCAGGTACATCCGAGCCCAATGGCAAGGGCAAGGCGTGATGGCACGGCGTGCACTCTATCTCTCTTTTATTACTACATTTTGGGACACTCTGATGTTTTAAACAAATTGTAATAAATGTGGATTTGAAAACAATTGTGATAAAATTTATGGTTAATGCAAGTATGTTTATTAATTAAAAATGAAAAAAAAAATTGTTGATAATTTGGGTTGTTACAAGTTGGTATCAGAGCCTTGGTCTGAGGGATTCAGGCACACTCTCGGGTGTGTCGGGACTCAAACTAAGGAAATGGTAAAAAAAATTGTTTTCAAAAGATAAAATAAATGTTTATTTGAAGAAAATAAAAGATGAGAGTGCAACGTGCGTGATTTGCCGAGCCAAGCAAGTGATTCCCTAGTATGATAGCCATTTTACGCTATATTTAGAGCTATGTGAATATGTGGGACTTGTTATGTGTATGCTTTTAAATTTGTATACGACTAGGAGCTTATAGCCTCAGAATGATTGATTTGGCCTTAATTTCTTTTCCTTGTTTGGATGTGTTCTTAGGGTACAATCTTTATTCGAAAGTCTATTTGATCCTTTTTGTGTACAATTTGCATGCATAAAGGCAACCTGTTATGATGGATTGGTATGAGTAGAACAGCTGCTAGGGTAGTCTAGGGCTTGATTTTTTTTGCATGATGTGTAAGGGACGGGGTCGAGTTGGAGTTAGCAGGTGGAACATCGGGGGAAAGGTATGGGTAGGTGTGGAAGGTAGTATTGGGATCGTACTACTGGAATCACAGGACCTGTACCCAAACTCATGTTGTACCTGAGGACTCTAAGGAGGAGAACCGTTTTGGAGGGTTCTTGTTATAGGCATCCTGATCATTATGTTTTATGGCTTTTCAGTTCAGCATGGTGGTGACTCGATTTGGAGCAAGGGGATCAGGATCGGGATCTGGATCCGGGGCGGGGTTAGCAAACACTACCGATGCTATTGATGAGAGGTTGCGAGAGCTTATTGCAGCCGAGGTTAGCAATGGCATACTTGACACGACCCTGATCATCTTCGGGACGGTCAAGGAGGGTATCATGGATCTTATGGAGGAGAAAATCAGATCATTCAGGGCCGAGGTTGTAGCGGGACAGGTTGGGGCCCGAACTCCCTCGTTTCGAGAGTTCAAGTCGTGTGGAGCGCCAGAGTTTCTCGGGGCCAGGGACCTAATTGTCAGTCGGCGCTGGATAGTGGATATTGAGAATGCCCAACATACGAGTTCTTGCCCGGATGCAGCAAAGGTGGGGTTTTCTTCATGTATGCTGAGTGATAGGGACTGGAATTGGTGGTGCGAGGTTACTAGCCAGTTGGGGCCGGCCGGAATGGCCGAGATGACATGGGCCAAGTTCGTGCAACATTTTGACTAGGAGTTTGCACCACCCATTGAGGTGCAGAGGCTGGTACGGGAGTTCCATGATTTTTAGCAGACCACTAAGACGGTGGCGGAGATCACCGCCAAGTTTCGGGAGCGAGCTCTACTGATACCATAGTATGCTACTGATGAGGATATGAGGCGGACTCGGTATCATTCCATGCTGAGGGAAGACATTCAGGAGTTTGTGAGTTTCACGGGGTGCAAGACCCTAAATGAGATGGTGGATAAGGCCCGCGAAAGGGAGATGGAATTGTACTTCCACACGAAACGGAATCGGGAGCAGAACCAGGAAGCAGTAGGAAAGGCTAAAAAGCCTAAAACCTCGGATTCGTCTAGTCGGGGCCAGCAGGTCCGGGGTCGGTGTGCCAAATGTGGGAGGTCACATGGAGGAACATGTAGGGGACAAGTCACGAAATGTTATACCTGTGGTCAGTGGGGCTACGTGAGCAAGGATTGCCCCAGGAAGGGCCTGATATGTTTATACTACAACCAGATCGGACACAAGCGGGCCGATTGTCCTAGGTTGCAGGGAGGAGGAGGAGCAGAAGTAGCGGCGCCTGCGCCCGCTACTTTGAGAATCACCAATGGCCGATCTGCCAAGGCGGACGCCCCGACGGCTAAGAGCCATGCATTTCAGGTAACTACTGAGGAGGCTCAGGCAGCACCAGATGTTGTGACTGGTACATGTTTATTCATCTCCCTCCATGTTCATTTTGTTATGCTTATTTTTTTGTATTATGGTGATATAGGGACCTTTTTGGTCAATGGTATGTCGGTCCACGTTTTGTTCGACTCGGGAGCTACCCGATCATTTGTGTCTCTTGTACTTAGCAAGAAATTTCGGGAGCTACCCGATCATTTGCGAGGTGTATCGGGACTGTGTTCTGAATATGCATGGCGAGAGGTTCCATGTCGATTTAGTCTCGATACCGTTGCGAGGATCGAAGGTGATTATTGGCATGGATTGGTTGGGAGCTCACGGGGCCATGATAGATTGCGAGCGCCAGTCAATTAGTGTTCGAACCCCAAGTGGAGGAGAACTAGTTATCCACGGGGAAAGGGCCTCGCAGGGACCGATCCTCTGTTCGGCGGCACGGGCTAGGAGGTTTCTGCAGCAGGGTTACGCGGGATTTTTGGCTTATGTTGTAACATCCGGTTTCCCAGGTATTATATTTTGCTCTTTTATTTTTGGGTGTTGAGGGGAGACACAGTGAGTTGGCGTCTAGACTCACCGAATATAGTTGCGGATTCGTATGCGAGTTCACAGCTGGACTCGACAAGTTCATGAGTGGACTCGGCGAGTCCATGCTGTTTAATGAAACCCTAATTTCCAGGGTTTGAGACCTATTTAAAGGGTCTTAGGGCCGTCATTTGCGGCCACCAACCCCCAGAGAGAAACCCTAAGGATCTAGAGTGTTTGTGAGGAAGGAGAGGCCATTCTTGAACCTTTTGTGGGTGTTTTTGCAAGAAGGAAGTGTTCAAGGCAAGAGGAGGCTGAAGGAGGTGCGATTTTGGTGGTTTTTGAGCTCATAGGGGTTGTATTGAGGTATTTTCTCGGACCTTCTTCAGTGTTTGGTGTTGATTCTTAGTGTTAGGGTTTTCTAACCCTTTTAGAGGTTGATTAAGTGGAGCATTTGGTCCGTTCTCGAGTTTGGGTTCTGGATCTGGACCAAAGGAGGTCCTTTTGGGAGCCATGAGCTAGGAGTGTCATTTTTGGGGATAAATCACCATTTTGGACCATTTAGATGTTATATGAGTGCCAAGGTCCGAACTTTACGTGATTATCATGCTTGGGGAGGCCAGATCTATGATTGTATGGAACAGATCTGACCTCAGGAGTTGTATAGAGTTTGCGCATGGCATGAACTCGCCGAGTCCGAAGAACAGACTCTGTGAGTAGTATGAAGGTTGCCCGTTAATCACTCAGTGAGTGGACTTGCCGAGTTGGGGAATAACTCGGTGAGTCAGGGAGAGTCAGAGGAGTCTGAGTTCAAGTTGGAACTCGCCGAGTTGTTCTTAAGACTCGGCGAGTTGAGTCGAGGTGGCCCCATGATTCATGCCAGGTGGAACTCGTCGAGTCAGGGGAAGTACTCGACGTGCCAAGAGAGGGACTAAGAGAGTCAGTGGATATGGAGCTGTGATAGATTGCGAGCGTCAATTGGTGACGATTCGAGACCCTAGTGGGGGAGTTCTTATGGTGTACAACGAGGGTACACGTACGGGGTCAGCATTTTGTTCGACCGCCAGAGCTAGACAGAGTCTACAGCAAGGCTGTAGGGGATTTGTGGCATATGTGATGGATGCGAGGGTTGATTCAGAGAGACCGAAGTCAGTTGATGAGGTCCCGACAGTGCGTGAGTTTCCGGATGTGTTTCTAGAGGAGTTGCCGGGTGTGCCTCCGGGGAGGCAGGTAGAGTTCGGTATTGAATTGGTTCCAGGAGTTGCGCCTATCGCCAAGGCACCTTATCGCCTTGCGCCTCCGGAGACGCAGGAGTTATCCTCGCAGCTTCAGGAGCTGCTGGGGAAGGGGTTTATCAGACCAAGCAGTTCGCCATGGGGGGCGCCTATTCTTTTTTTCAAGAAGAAGGATGGTTCGCTCCGGATGTGCATTGATTATCGTGAGTTGAATAAGCTAACGGTCAAGAACCGTTACCCATTGTCGAGGATCGATGATTTGTTCGACCAGTTGCAGGGAGCATCTTGGTTCTCCAAGATCAATTTGAGGTCTGGTTATCATCTGGTGAGGGTGCGGGAGGAGGACGTCCAGAACACAACATTCCGGACTCGTTATGGGCATTACGAGTTCGTGGTGATTCCTTTAGGACTCACCAACGCACCGGCGGTGTTCATGGATCTCATGAACAGGGTGTGCAGACCGATGTTGGATCGCTTAGTGATCGTGTTCATCAACAACATATTGGTGTATTCGAGATCCAGAGAGCAGCATGAGGAGCATTTGAGGGAGATCCTCGGAGTTCTGAGATTGGAGAGGCTTTATGTCAAGTTCTCCAAATGTGAGTTCTGGCTACGAGAGGTTTAGTTTCTGGGGCACCTCATTAACCAGAATGGGATATTGGTCGATCCGGCCAAGATTGAGGCAGTCATGAGGTGGGAGGTGCCGAGATCACCCACCGAGATCAGGAGTTTTCTGGGTTTGGCTGGCTATTATCGTAGATTTATTAAGGATTTATCCAAGATCGTCGTGCCACTAACCAAGTTGACCTGGAAGGGTGTTGTGTTTTCTTGGGGTTTGGAGCAGCAGACCTCGTTCGAGACACTTCGCCAGAAATTATGCGAAGCCCCAATGTTAGCCCTTCCTGAAGGGATGGAAGATTTTGTGGTTTATTGTGATGCATCGATATCTGGATTGGGAGCAGCACTTATGCAGAGGGGGCATGTGATTGCATGTGCATCGAGGCAGCTTAAGCCTCATGAGTCGAGATATCCCACTCATGATTTGGAGCTGGGAGCGGTAGTGTTCGCTCTCAAGATCTGGCGACATTATCTGTATGGGGTTCGGTGTACGATATACACGGACCACAAGGGCTTGAAGTATTTGATGGATCAGCCCAACCTGAATATGCGCCAGAGGAGGTGGTTGGACGTGGTCAAGGATTATGATTGTGAGATCTTGTACCACCCAGGCAAGGCTAATGTGGTAGCTGATGCATTGAGCCGTAGAGTGGAGGGCGATCCAATACGAGATATTTGTTTGAGATTGACAGTGATGACCCCGATGTTGGACGCTATTCATGGGGCCCAGGATGAGGCTGTGAAGCCAGAAAGCCAGAAGAGAGAGCGAGTTGTTGGGCTGGTATCGGAATTAGTTACCAATAGCCGGGGGCTTATGACATTTCAGGTTCGGATTTGGGTACCGTCCGTGGGCGGCACGCATACCATTTTGATGGAGGAGGCTCATCGATCGAAATTCTCGATCCATCCCGGGGCCACTAAAATGTATTTGGACTTGAAAAAGGATTATTGGTGGCCCTGTATGAAGAGGGATGTTGCATGGTTTGTGGAGAGATGCTTGACCTGTCGCAGGGTGAAGGCCGAGCACCAGCGTCCACATGGTAAGTTGCAGCCGTTAGAGATTCCCGAGTGGAAATGGGAACAGATTACCATGGATTTCATCACCAAATTGCCGAGGACTACGAGGGGTGTTGATGCAATTTGGGTGATTGTGGACAGATTGACGAAGAGTGCTCACTTCCTGGCCATCAGTGAGAGCTCTTCCGCGGAGAAGTTGGCAGAGATGTACATGAGAGAGGTGGTATCGTGGCACGGGGTGCCGATCTTGATTGTCTCAGATCGAGATGTACGTCTCACTTCCAGATTTTGGAAGAAGTTTCATGAGGAATTGGGTACAAAACTGCATTTTAGTAGCGCATACCACCCACATACTGATGGGCAGAGTGAGCGGACGATTTAGACGCTAGAGGACATGCTCAGGGCGTGTGTGTTGAATTTCGGTGGGAGTTGGGACATGTTTTTGCCCTTGGCAGAGTTTTCTTATAACAACAGCTATCATTCAAGCATTAGCATGCCGCCCTTTGAGCTGTTGTATAGGAGGAGGTGTCGAACCCCTATTTGCTGGGGAGAAGTAGGGCAGCGTGTGATGGGCAACACCGAGATTGTGCTTCAGCCGACAGAGCAGATCCAGCAGGTCAGACAGAGGTTGTTGACCGCTCAGAGTCGTCAGAAGAGTTATGCGGACAAACGTCGGTCCATGCTTGAGTTTCAGGTCGGCAACTTCGTGCTCCTGAAGGTCTCTCCTTGGAAAGGAGTGATCCGATTCAGGAAGAGGGGCAAGTTGGGGCCCCGATATATTGGTCCTTTCAGGGTGATCGCGAGGGTAGGCAGGGTAGCCTATCGTTTGGAGTTGCCAGCAGAGTTGGGGCAGATTCATGACACTTTCCACGTGTCGCAGTTGCGAAAGTGTATAGCCGATGAGTCGACAGTGGTGCCATTGGAAGATATTCAGGTGGATGCGAGCATGAATTATGCTGAGAGACCGGTGGCGATCAGGTATCGAAAGATCAAGGTTTTGAGGAACAAGGAAATGCCTCTGGTGCAGGTCCAGTGGCAGCATTGGAAAGGGTCAGAGTTGACTTGGGAACCCAAGCGTGAGATACGGGAGCAGCATCCGGAGTTGTTTGCAGAGTGAGACTTCGAGGGCTAAGTCTGATTCTAGTGGGGGAGAATTGTAACATCCGGTTTCCCAGGTATTATATTTTGCTCTTTTATTTTTGGGTGTTGAGGGGAGACTCGGTGAGTTGGCGTCTAGACTCGCCGAGTATGGTTGCGGATTCGTATGCGAGTTCACAGCTGGACTCGGCGAGTTCATGAGTGGACTCGGCGAGTCCATGCTATTTAATGAAACCCTAATTTCCAGGGTTTGAGACCTATTTAAAGGGTCTTAGGGCCGTCATTTGCGGCCACCAACCCCCAGAGAGAAACCCTAAGAGATCTAGAGCGTTTGTGAGGAAGGAGAGGCCATTCTTGGACCTTTTGTGGGTGTTTTTGCAAGAAGGAAGTGTTCAAGGCAAGAGGAGGCTGAAGGAGGTGCGATTTTGGTGGTTTTTGAGCTCATAGAGGTTGTATTGAGGTATTTTCTCGGACCTTCTTCAGTTTTTGGTGTTGATTCTTAGTGTTAGGGTTTTCTAACCCTTTTAGAGGTTGATTAAGTGGAGCATTTGGTCCCTTCTCGAGTTTGTGTTCTGGATCTGGACCCAAGGAGGTCCAGAGGCCTTAACCCTTGGAGCATTATGAGTCCTTTTGGGAGCCATGAGCTAGGAGTGTCATTTTTGGGGCTAAATCACCATTTTGGACCATTTAGATGTTATATGAGTGCCAAGGTCCGAACTTTACGTGATTATCATGCTTGGGGAGGCCAGATCTATGATTGTATGGAACAGATCTGACCTCAGGAGTTGTATAGAGTTTGTGCATGGCGTGAACTCGCCGAGTCCGAAGAACAGACTCGGCGAGTAGTATGAAGGTTGCCCGTTAATCACTCAGTGAGTGGACTTGCTGAGTTGGGGAATAACTCGGTGATTCAGGGAGAGTAAGGGGAGTCTGAGTTCAAGTTAGAACTCGCCGAGTTGTTCTTGAGACTCGGCGAGTTGAGTCGGGGTGGCCCCGCGATTCATGCCACGTGGAACTCGTCGAGTCAGGGGAAGTACTCGACGTGCCAAGAGAGGGACTAAGAGAGTCATTGGATACGTGTGGACTCGCCGAGTCGCCCTAGTGCACTCGACGAGTCGGGTCAAAGTTTGACCGTTGACCTTGTTGACTTTTAGGGTTGAGAACAGTTGTATTTATGAGGGTATTTACTTTATGTGATTAGGCGGAGGCTAGATCACATTTCTACCAAGTCAGATACTTACCGAGACATCGAGGTGACTCTTCTCACTATACGTTACCTAGAGTGGTATTATGTGTTGACCAAAGGGTCTTATGTGTTACGTATGAATTTATGTGCTATGTGATATATGTATGTTGTATGATGTTATAGACCGGACCGGAGGGTCCAACGAGCTATGACCGGACCAGAGGGTCTAACGAGCTACGGGACTGGAGGTTCCTGTTGAGACACATCGACCGGAAGGTCGTATCATAGCCTCGAATGGCGTATATGTTGTTTGTGGTATTTTGGGGAACTCACTAAGCATTTATGCTTACAGTTGTTGTGTTATGTGTTTCAGGTACTAGTGATGAGCACGGGAAGGCGCCGACATGATTCGTACACACTTGTGGATTTTATGTTTGAGATTATGGGGAGATGTTTTGTGATGATAATAATTGATACAATGTGTTTTGACAATATTTTATGAGTAAATGTATGTTTTAAAAATGAAAAACTGTTTTGAAAATTTACGTTGTTACATATGTCTTGATTACGAGGGTGGAGACAGTGGCAGGTGTGGGCAGTATGCTGTTGGTATAGGAGTATCGGGACGTTTTTCCCGAAGAGTTACCAGGAGTGCCTCCGGAGAGGTAAGTGGAGTTCCGCATCAATTTGGTGCCGGGTGCCGCCCTGATAGCGAAGGCACGATATCGATTAGCGCCTCCGGAGATGTAGGAGTTATCTACGCAACTCCAGGAGTTGGTAGACCAAGGGTTCATCCATCCGACCAGCTCTCATTGGTGAGCACCAATTTTGTTTGTGAAAAAGAAGGACGGATCGTACAGAATGTGCATCGATTATAGAGAGCTGAACAAGGTAACAGTGAAGAACCATTACCCTTTACCTAGGATTGATGATTTGTTTGACCAGCTTCAAGGTGCATCTTGGTTCTCCAAGATAGATCTTCGGTCGAGATATCACCAGATGAGGATTCAGGATGAGTATATACTGAAGACAGCGTTTAGGACCTGATATGGGCATTATGAGTTTGTGGTGATGCCGTTTGGGCTCACCAATGCCTCTACAGCGTTCATGGATCTCATGAACCGAGTATGTAGGCCAATGCTGGATCAGTTAGTGATCGTCTTTATTGATGACATTCTAGTCTATTCCAAGACCAAGGAGCAGCATGAGCGGCATCTGAGGGAGGTATTAGAGACTCTGAGGGCGGAGAAACTTTATGCGAAGTTCTCCAAGTGTGAGTTTTGGCTGCGGGAATTTTAGTTTTTGGGGCATGTCATTAATGAAAAGGGTATTTCGGTTGACCCAGCCAAGGTATAGGCGGTGATGCGGTGGGAAGTACCAAGGAATGCATCAGAAATCCATAGTTTCTTGGGCCTAGCGGGTTATTATCGGAGATTTATCCGGGACTTTTCCAAGATTGCAGTGTCATTGATCCGCTTAACCAAGAAAAATGTTACTTTTCAGTGGGGTGGGGACCAGCAGATAGCCTTTGAGACCCTGAGGCGGAGCTTATGTGAGCCTCTGGTCTTAGTTCTACCGGAGGGATTGGGTGATTTAGTGGTATATTGCGACACATCGATCTTGGGTTTGGGGGCGATGCTGATGCAGAGGGGGCATATGATTGCCTACGCCTTGAGGCAGTTGAAGCCTCACGAGGCAAGTTATCCTACGCATGACCTGGAGTTAGGAGCAGTGGTTTTTGCTCTCAAGATATGGAGGCATTATTTGTATGGAGTGTGGTTCTCTATCTATACCGATCACAAGAGTCTAAAGTATTTGATGGACCAGCAGAACCTCAACATGCATCAGCGGAGGTGGCTAGATGTACTAAAGGATTATGATTGCGAGATTTTATACCACCCAGGAAAGGCCAACGTGGTGACAGACGCCTCGAGCCGCAAGGCAACGACATCCCCGATTAGGGACATCTGTTTAAGGATGACTGTGACTTCGCCATTATTGGATATGATTAGGGAGGCTCAGGTCGATGGGGTAAAGAAGGAAAATTGGAAAATATAGAGAATTCGGGGGCAATATCCTTTGTTTGTAAAGGACAGTCGTGACCTTTTGACGCAGTGTGGTCGGGTGTGGGTACCCGTGTCAAGGGGAGTGAGGCAAAGATTGTTAGAGGAGGCACACAAGTCTAAGTTCTCTATACACCCGGGGGCTACAAAAATGTATAGAGACTTGAGACTGAGTTATTGGTGGCCTTGCATGAAGCAGGAGATCTTCGGGTTCGTGGAGCGGTGCTTGACCTGCAGGAAGGTTAAGGCCGAACATCAGCGGCCTCATGGGAAGGTCCAACCGCTGCTCGTCCCTATGTGGAAATGGAAGGAGAATATGATGGATTTCATTACAAAGCTTCAAAAGACGGTGAGAGGCGTGGATGCCAATTAGGTTATCATTGACATATTGACAAAGAGTGCCCATTTCATTCCGATTTCCGAGGGCATATCTGCAGAGAAGTTGGCAGATATTTATGTTCGGGAGGTGGTGGATAGGCACGGGGTGCCCGTATCGGTGGTTTCGGATAGGGATGTCCCGTTTACATCTAGGTTTTGGAAGAGTTTCCACGAGGAACTAGGCACTCGACTACATTTCAGCACGGCATACCATCCTCAGACTGATGGCCAGAGTGAGAGGACAATCCAGATACTGGAGGATATGCTTCGTGCCTGCGTGCTGGACTTTGGAGGAAGCTGGGATTCGTATCTCCCACTGGAAGAGTTTTTGTACAATAATATTTATCATGCCAGTATTAATCGGGCCCCTTTCGAAAGTGTGTTGCTGATGAGTCTGCGGTTATATCCTTGGATGACATTCAGGTGGATGGAAGCTTGAACTACGTGGAGAGACCAGTCGCCATCATAGACCGGAAGATGAAGGGTCTACAGAACAAGGAGGTGAAGTTGGTAAAAGTGCCATGGCAGCACCGAAGGGGCTCCGAATGGACTTGGGAGCCAGAGGAGGAGATGCGGGAGCACTACCTGGAGTTAGTCGCAGCTACAGACTTCGAGGGCGAAGTCTAGTTCAAGTGGGGGAGATTTGTTACATCCGAAATTTAAAAAAAAGGTATGCCTTGGAACCTTTGAATAAGAATTTTTGGCATAAATGGTCCCTTAGTACACTGGGCGTACTTAAGTGTACGCTTAGCGTACTAAGTCCCTTTCTGGTCGCGGGTGTTTGGAGGTACGTTGGGCGTATGCGCCAGAGAGCAAAACCCTAATTCTCGGACTTGAGGCCTATATAAACGACTTTAAGCTCTTAGGAGTGAACCCTAGAGAGCCTCCACTGCCCTTAAACGTTATTACACCTCTGGAAACCTTGAGAGAGCACCTTTGAGCCTTATAAGTGTGTATGTATGGTCTTTTAGTGTCCATTTCAAGAGGAGGAGCTGGTGAAGCAAGCTTGGATCAAGTGGGTGCTTGAGGATCTTGCATCATAATCATCTTTCAGAGCTTTTGGAGGTAAAAAGCTTGCATCTTTCCTCTTATTTCTTTAGATCTTGCTAGGGTTTTTGTAGTTGGTCCCTTTGATGAGCTTTGGACCTCATTTGTTGACTTGGTCATCCCTATTTGATAAAGTCAGATCTAGGGTCCTTAAGCCATCTAGAAGCATAAAAATAGGATCTTGGTGGTAGTCTTGACCTTGAGCATGAGTTAAAGACCTTGGGAAGGTCTTAATGATAGTTTTGGGGTATAAGGAACATGCAAAGACATAAAGTTAGCAACTTTATGCCTTAGGACGTGTTAAAGAACTCAGATCTAGCTTTTGGACGTAAAAGAATGGGATATTAAGCACTTAATGGGGAAAGTGCTTAACTCGGGAGAACGTCGGGCGTACTAAGTGTACGCTGCGCGTAGCCTTTGAAAGCCAGTACGCGGTGCGTGCCAAAGTGGTACGCTGAGCATACACAAGGCAGATCGGGCCGTTTCTGCTTTGGGCTGGCAAACTTTTGGGCCTCATGTTGGTTATTGGGCTGATTGCATTCTGTAAAATATGGGCTATATCTTTGGATTTGGGTCATGGACTTTTGGGTGGGCCTTATTGGGCCAAGAGGCCTATTAGTAATTTTAGACTTGGACTTTGGGCCCATTATCAAAGGAAGATTAATTGGGCCACATGAATAAGGTTGGGGCTTGGGTTTTTCCCTCCTGATTAATTTAAGGATCTAATATTATTTAATACTATTATCAAGCCCGTGAGATTTTCGGATTATTAGGAGAGCAGCTTTGATTTTCGACAGACAGAGGTGAGTCTCCTCACCATACCAATGGGTCTAAGGCACCAAGGCCGACCCATTATGTGATATGTGATACATGTTAGCCATTCTTTAAAACTATGTGCTTTGTGATTATGCTTGTATGGAAGACCTCGGGGGGGGGGGGGGGGGGGGGGGGCACTTAGGTGTAAGACCTTGGAGGGTTTCCTTGGCATCCTAGGTCAAAGACCTCGGGGGGAGGGGGGGTTCCCGAGGCACTTAGGTATAAGACCTGGGAGGGTTTCCTTGGCATCCTAGGTCGAAGACCTCGGGGGGTTCCCAAGGCATTGGGCTAAGACCATGTGGGGGTTCCTATGGCACCCGAAGTAAGGTCCTGGAGGGTTTCCAGGGCTTCCCTATGTGTTGGCTTGCATGGTTTATATGTTTGTATAGCTGATTAGCATGTATGATATACTTTGTGCTTATGTGTGGGTGTGCTATGGGGAACTCACTAAGCTTTCAAGCTTACCGTTTGTGGATGTGTTTCAGGTACATCCGAGCCCAATGGCAAGGGCAAGGCTTGATGGCGCGGCGTGCACTTTATCTCTCTTTTATTACTACATTTTGGGACACTATGATGTTTTAAACAAATTGTAATAAATGTGGATTTGAAAACAATTGTGATAAAATTTATGGTTAATGCAAGTATGTTTATTAATTAAAAATGAAAAAAAAATTGTTGATAATTTGGGTTTTTACAGTCACCGTCATCATGAGATGAGTCGAAATGATCCATAAATGTTTTTCGAAAAGTTTTGAAATTGTATAGAATATAGAGAAAGAGAAGAATGGTATGAATAAATTTGGGTTAAAAGTATGTATCTATAGATAAAATATATTAATTATTAATTTTGTTTTTTTAAACGGTTAAAAAAAGAAACGATCACAAATTGTGTTGCATCTTGTCGACGTTACAACCTAATACACTATAACGCTCCTTAAAGAGATTGGGGACGGTGTGCTCATGTTATGACGCCGTTATTACTGCTCCACGTCAGCAATAGCATGGTGTTTATGTACCCATACTGCATCGTTTTATAAATCATTGCAAATCCAAATTATTCATGCATCTAAAGTTAAAGTTATAAAGATGAAGAAATAACCTATATATTTGTAAACATCCATGATATCAGTATAATTTTTTTAAGAAATAAGAGAGTCAAATAAAAATGAAAGATAGCGTCATTCCATTTTTGTTATATACATGTGTGGATACTTATGTGGTGTCATGGGTTATTTTAGAAATGGTATGGGCATGTCATGACTTCTCGTGTGATCATGTTTCACCTACTTTGACTTCCTCTAATATTTACTTATCAACTTTTCCAAAGCAATTATAATAACAAATTATTTTCACATATCGTAAGTATCTAATTTGGTCGACTAAGTATAAGAGTTTGAGTTAATATGTAAAAACAATGAGTTTGTAAAAGGATGCATGCTTATGTATATAACAAAGTCAAACTTTCACAATTTATTGGCCAACTACACGAATATTAAATCATTCCTTACTTAGACCGTGAAGTTAAACGGTCGTATGCCTTAAACGAGTTTTTTAGTTGTTTTATAAGATCGAACGATTTTTTTAAAATATGATGTTGGAATTATTATATATAATTACAAGTGATTTAAAGCAGTTGCTTTTTAGATGCACTGAATCCTATAAAGAAATTCCATGATCCTGGTATATGTGCCAAATTACAAATGCTTCTTGTTGAAAACAATTTAATATTAAAAAAGTCTTCTTTATTGGTAATAAAATAAAATAAAACCTGAATAAGATAAGTTTTACAAAGCTGTTTGACCATACAAATCTCAAACATAACAAAAGATAGCTTTGTAATGTAGCTCGGTTAGTTTATAGTTGATATGTTGGGGTTTTGAGAAATAATTATCTTGAGTTCTAAATTGATTTGAGTAAATTACACGAATAGTTCCTATGATTTAGGGTAATTTGCAGGTTTGGTCTCTAATTTATTTTTTTAACTCGTAAGATCCCTACTATTTATTTTTGTTATGCGTTTGGTCCCTGTCTTACCTAAAAATTATATTTTGCCCTTGATTTTTTTTAATTTATTCAAATAAACATACCCTTAACCCCACCCTTTTCACCTTACCTTATCCACCCCACCATTTTTTCTATTTAAATAATAGTTTTTTTAGGTACGACAGGGACCAAGCACGTAATAAAAACAAATAGTAGGGACCAAACGCGTAACAAAAACAAACAGTAAGGATCTTCCAAGTTAAAAAATAAGCTAGGAACCAAACGCACAAATTACTCCAAACCATAGGGATCATTCATGTAATTTACTCTTAATAATAATAAAAGTCGTTTTATTTATTAGATAGATTTAGTGTTAACTGATCCGATTATGATATTTCTCAAACCTTTTAAAATAAGGTCCTAGAAAGTATTTTTTTTATAAAATATTATTAAGTAAATTTACTACTATTCAATTTAAAACTTAAAGTTGCTAATAAACATCTCGTAAATTCACTACCATAACATTATGTCTTCGTTCTAGATGACATCCAACTCATATATTGTGTCTGATTTGAAGAAAACTTCTTTCGGCTGACCCATGATACTCGTCAACTGCTTGCCAACATCGTGTATGAAATATTAGGGTTTGTAGTGGAGATCTGGATACCAAATTGGATCGTGAGAACATTTTCCGAACTGATATTTCTACCTTATGTCTGGGTTGCAAGAAATTCAGCCTAGGATAATCAAAGTGGATACTTACGATTCTAGGCACATAAATCGTAAGCCAATTTGCTAGAGAGATTATGTGAGAGTCTAATGAAAAACGAGAGCTCAAATTCGTAACCTCCTTCTGAGGAGGAAGAACCGTTTATATATTAAACGAGATTAGGGTTTCATTAGGGTTGGGCCGTCATTAGTTGCTTTGGAAGCAAGTAAGGATAATCCGGATTAGGGTTACCAAAACTAACGAGTTTCGTTAGTTTTACCATAATCACCTTCAAAAAATTGAATTTTCCATTATGTTCCCATATGTAAAATTCGGTGAGGTTTTGGGGTACTGCCCCTCGACCCCGCGCGCTGACCTGACATCGGGCCCCCAGCCAGGGGCTCTGCCCCTTGGACCCTGCTAGGGGCGCTGCCCCTAGACCCCGCCAAACGGGCGCTGCCCATTTGGAAACACCGGACCCAGGAGCACTGTCCCCGGACTAGTCGTCAAACCGGCTTCTAATTCGATCTTATACATGCGTGCACTCCGCACAACCTAGTACATATATTAGCGTACAAATTATGAAGCCCCTTAACTCACATGTCAGTTCCAGTTACTTAAAATGACATGGTGACATTAAAATCACCAACACCTCGGTCATGCGAAATGGGCAAGAGCATATTCCCCTAATATCCGTTGGAGTGTAGCCAACATTGATGTTCCCCAATTTTTTTGGTGTTATCGGTAAATCAATGCAATGTACCGATAATAATGCATACCGGGGCAATTTGAGACTACATCCAATAGACTTTCGTTGAATGTAGTTTAATGGCAAGTAAAATATCGAGTGTAATATTATATGATTTAATTACTTGTACAAGAATCTTATTTGCGCATATTTACTTTTCAAGGAGGTTGACTAACGTACACACCCCATATGCTAGAATAGTGCTTCATAAAAGGATGCAAAAGTGTGTTCGGTGGCAAGCAACAAAGATCCCGCCAGAGATCCCGTTTTTCCGCTCCCATCCGACATTTATTGAGTTTTTTATTTTAAAAAAAACTTGTGTTGTTGATGTGAACCGTCATACATGTTCATGTGTGAAATGATGCAGTCTAGGTATAGTGTGCGATCATGCTATTACGGCATTACGTCATTCGAACATCCATGAATTAGCTAATATGGTTAAGATATATTACTAGGCTATTGTGTTTTAGACTGCCTACTAGACACAAGCTGTGCACCTTCTTCCCCCTCCATCAGAATAGGAAATACCAGACCCTTTGATGATAGTTTTATTGCAAATTTAATTGCAGTTAATTATGTTTGTAATTGATTTGCAGTGTGTAATGGAAAATATTATTATTGCCCTAATATTTGTTACATATTGCAAGGATAGAAAAAAACTTAATTTACAAGTACCATAGTAATACTAACAAACAAGCAAACTTTACCTATTAAAAAGACTAACTAATAAGCGTTACAGAAACTTAGTTGATGAACATAAAGCTTACAACTTGTACACAACAATTTCAGAAAAAGAAAATCCACCTACAAATTAACGTTATCTTCAAGTGCATTTTGGGTTTCTAGTTTTTGCTTCGATTCAAATAAGTTATTGATTATCTACGAATTATTGTCTTTTGCTTTATCAACCCATACCGTGGTCTTTGAAAAATTAAGATAAAAAACATGACATATATTGTGTAATTAGTATTAATTCAAAGAAAAATAATAAGAGGATAACCCACATACCTCTTTACAACAAGCATAAAAAAGTCGTCTAGGGTTATTTCTTGTCGTTGATGTCCTTATAATACCTTCAGAGTCACAATCGTAGTATGCTATTTCTTTGGATTATGAAAAAATGAATATTTAGTAGCAAATTTAACAAGGTAAAGAGTTTGGATGCTTGAATTCCTTTATATAATGGCATTTACTACGATTATGATTCCTGGCACTCTTCCAGAAACACATTCCGGAGCAACATTCCGAAATTGCTATTTCGGACCCTAAATTTAGAACAATAATTGTCATAGATTCTTGACATATGTGTAGTCATTCCGAATAATGAAAGTCATAGATTCCTGAAAGTATGTGTAGTCATTTCGTACAGTAAATGTTGTAGATTCCTGACAGTATTTTGGACCTCATTCCGGAACCACATTCTGGAGCCACGTTCCGGACTGGCTATTTCGAACCCTTGTTCTGGACATTGCTTTTGTACCTTAAAATGCACATAACATACATCCTCATAGGTTTTAACCTTATATTCATATCCTGTACTATGTGTTGTCATTCAGAACAATAATTATCATAGATTCCTAAAATATGTGTAGTCATTTCCCAACAGTAAAGGTCATAGATTCTTGACAGTATGTGTAGTCATTCTAAACAGTAAATGTCATAGATTCCTGAAAATATTTTGGACTCTCATTCCGGAACCCCATTCTGGAGCCACTTTTTCGGAATAGCTATTTCAGATACTTGTTCCGAACATTGCTTTTGGACTTTAAAATTCACTTAGCATGCATCCTCAACATAGAGTTTTTTTTTTTTGGAATAAGTTCATCTCACGATGGTGTTTGGCATTGTGAAGAAGAAGATTGTTATGTTTGTTCAGAAAATAACCCATTTCTGGAAGGCCCAGACTTCCCAATCCCGGGTATAATGCCTAATGACGCCTTCCAAGCTAAGAAGGTTGTTGAAGAAGCAAACAAAAGGGGACTCTGAAATAAATCGCACACTAAATAAATGTGCAGACGATCTAGCGGAACAAGTAAATGAAAAAGAAAAATGGGTTGCTGAAGCCATAAAAGAAATGAAACAAGCTAAGAAGTAGATTGAAAATGCAAATGTGGAGATCAATAAGCTTCATGCAGAACGGGACCGTCTAACAGATGTTGTTAGAATTAGAGGATATTTTATTGATCGGGAACAAAATATATATCCCTTACAATTTCCTAATTTGTGGAAAACAATCTAAGTATGTATTAGGATTTATAACGCTCTTTGCAATAATGTTAATGAAAAAAAGGATAATTGTCATTTTAGATAATCATCTCGTTCCTTTTACCAAATTCAGTTTCAAAAGACATTACAATATCCATATTTAAAATTAGATTACATTTATGGCCTATGACTGGGAACTTGCATCCGATGTAAACTAGTCGTGTCTACATGATTTTCAAACAATTCTATGTAGGTATCAATTAGTTTGAATCCATTATCAGTCAATTCGACTCGATCTTCTATTGTTGGAGTTTTTCTACGTGCTTCTTCGATGATGTCCATTGTGTTCACAAATTGTCGTATATCTTCAGACATGGTAATGAGGAGCATTGCATGTTATACAATGCTACATTTCTCTGATCCTCAGTCGGTGAAGGCGGTAATGGGATTTCCAGTATTACCATTCATTGGTTAGCACATTGATAATCATGGATCATTTCTAATGCATTCGTATCAACAAGACGTCATTTCTTGTCTTCAAGATGTGATATAGCACACCCTATAGGCAACTCATCATCATCGTTCAAGTCACTGGATGTTGGAGACTAAAAATAGAATATACCAAATTTATATTAATATACTATTTAAAAACCAATGTGCATAAAAATATTTAATAATAAAAAAAACACTTGGTGAAACATATCTATAACAAACAAAATATAATTGCAACTAGTCTATCATAATAGGTTTGTCTGCACTTGCTCTGGTGCCATCTTTTGGAGTTCTATTTGCTTTCAGTTTAAGTTTTAAAACCCTTTCTGATTTCTTTCTTAATTTTATAGGTGCATTTGTTGATTTATTTTTTATCTTGTTTTGAAACTCAGCATCTTCGTTTTCTATCTACAAAATCAAAATTCCAAAAATATTTTAGTGCATTACCGTAAAAATAAATTAAAATTATAAAATTATTATTTTTCGATGTTACCTTTATCGGACGCAATTCCGAAAGCTCTTGTAAATGGAATACAATTTCGTCATCTGTAAAACCCACTTTTTTTAAAAAACATCCACACAAACTCGTCTTTGGACTAACATGGGTTATTAAACAATACTTAGAAAAAATATAAGTATAGTTATTCCAGATTGATATTCCAGAACATCATTCCGGAATAGATCATCAGGTTCCGGACCATGTTCATCGTGATCCAGACCTATATTAACATTTTGGAACCCCAACAATACCTAATTCTAGACTAAAACAAGTGATCTGAAACACATTACAAAGTACTTACATGAAATTCATACACGTACAAAGAGAAAAAGATAAAAAAGGGATAATCTATATTCGATCATAATATTCTGGAATTGTTTCGTTGTCGTTCCGAACAATTCTAGAATACATAAATCGTTTTACAAAATCAAATGCAAAGTAACTTAAAGTGTAGAACTTATTTGGTTTGACGAATGCATGCTGGAAATTTGGTCTGAAAGGTGGGTAGATCATGCTTTGGATCTGTAAATTCTGGAGCATGTATTCCAGATTTTTTGTGTGTGGGACCCATATATATACCATTTGGCTACATTATTGGGCTTAGGCTAGTTGTCAGGTCTTGAATGACCCATTCCGGACCAAATTGTTAGTTTTCAAAAAAAAAGTTGATTATATTTTTAAATAAAACCCGAAAAGATGATTAGATTACTCAATTTCTATAGCGCCCGAATCGTCAGGTAAACCTCTTTTACAATTAACCTTTTTTTAAGAATGGACTATGCGGAGTATGTTGGGCATACACAAGGTACGCACCGTGTACTCCCATGCATGCATGGATAAGAGGTGTCTTTGTGTACGTTGGGCGTACTCATGCGTACGCAGGATGTACACGAGCCAAGGGAAAACCCTAATTTTTAGGGTTTGCATCCTATTTAAACACATTAAGCCCGTCACCCTCTTCATCTTATCAGCTTCCTTTTCTTCTTGAGCCATATCTTCAAACCCTATCCATTTTTCCTAAAGTTTGAGTTTGTGTGGGTGTTTTGTGTGTGTATGTGTGTGTTGCTTAGAGAATAAGAAGGAGATTTATGAAGAAGCATTGGACCAGCAAGAGCTTATAAATCTAGAGGTTTCTTATAATTTCTAGCTTATTAGATGTAAAAAGCTCATACCTTGATGACTCTATGTGTTAGTTTTACTTTAGGGCTTATATTCTTCATAATATGATCCTTTAGGTGGCTCTTGAGAGTATAAGCTACTCCAGAAGATAATAATGTTAGATCCTAGTGTATCCTTTAGCATAAAAATGGACTCTTGATGGATTAAGCTTAACCATGCAAGGGTTGAAGTTGGGTTCATGAAGTTAGTTGAAGATTTGACCCATTTAAGACATGTAAAAGCATAAAGTTTGCAACTTTATTACGTAAGACACTCTAATGAGCTTAGATTTAAAATTGGACATTAGGTCTGAACTGATTAAGACCTCAAATTGGAAGTTGACCATTTGGGGCATACACCGGGCGTACGTATATGTATGTTACATGTACGCATCGTAGATCTCATAAGTTGTGAGGGTTTTGAGTACGCTGAGCATACTCCGAGTATATGGTGAGTTGTGAGGGTTTTGGGCCTTAGGACTAATTGTATGTAGGCCTTGGTAGGCTAGGCCAAATAAGGCAAGGATTGATTAACTTTTCCCTTAAAGCTAGGATTTTGTGTGTGGACTCTCTAGTTAAATTATTGACCTAATTCCTAATTAGGATTTTATACTTCTGATCTAGTGAATTGATTTCACGAGTCAGCAACCAAGTGTGATTTGATATTTTCAGTCTGAGGTGAGTTTCCTTCATTGTATTCGAGGGTCAAAAGCAGCAATGCCAGCCCACTCGGTTATGCTTGTAGTATGATGATTGTCTTTGTGACAATTTACCGTTATGCCTGTATTTTTTTGATGTCTCTGTGACTCTTGTTATGATATTATGTGGTAATTGTAGGGGATGAAGTAGACCCGATAACGGTCGAAAGAGATTGAAGGGGTTAAAATATACCCAATATCGGTTGAAAGATACCAAATGGGTTGAAATATACCCAACACCGGTTAAAAGAGATCGAAGGGGTTGCAAGCACCCAAATATGCTTAACTCTTATGTATGTATGGTATGCGGTATTTTGGAGGAAGTAACTAAGCTTTATGTTTACGGTTTTCAGTTTATGTTTCAGGTACTTCCAGCTCGAAAGGAAGGGCCCGACCTGATCGCACTGCATCCACCAATGTTTTTCCGCATCACATGATTTTGGGATTTTGTACTATGATATTATAGTATTACAATATACTCTCTACTGTTTTGATGTGATTATCATATGATCTTAATTGATTTGAAAACGAAAATTTTATCTGAATTTATTGGTTTACAGTTTCCTTGAATTTAAAGCCCAACTTGAAAGGAGACAAATCCAAGCGAGTTATACATCATCTTATATTAAAAAACTATATAAACTATATTTTTACTGATAGTTAAAAGAATATTATAATGATATGGATAAATTATTTTCTTAAAAGGAATAATTACCTCTCACTTAACAATCACCTCCCTCTTAAGAAATCTATACTAATCATTACCTCATCTGATGATTAATTAATTAATTAGACTTAAACACATAACTTGATAAATTTGATTTTGTAAATAATATACCTTTATTTTGTAAAATCTGACCGTATTCCCTCTACGTTGGCGCTTAAGAACCGTGGAATCCATACCGTCACTGCTAATTGCGGCGAATGTAACTTAGCTGAGGAGTCAAGTGATCACCTATTGTGTACATGTATGTCCCTTTGCCAAAGAGACATGGAAAGGAATATTTAGATGGTGTGGTATCCCATTGCCTTCTTTTGACAAGATAACTGAAGTGTTAGAATTTGTGGCGACATGAGGAAATTATCCAAAAAAGAAAAAGGTTTTGGTGGATATTTGCTATGGAACAATTTTAAGTCTGTGGAAAGCGAGGAATGATAGAATTTTCAATCAAATACGGATTCCACCAACTAACATGCGCATTATTCAGTCCGTGATGTTCTGATGGTACAAACATAGAAGTAATAAGGAAAATTATAATTGGCATAATTAGTGTACTAATCCACTTATGTAATAATAGCAATATATGAGTGTATCTTGTAAGATGATGTGAGGTTTTCTGTTTCTCGTGGCCTCTCAGATTATGTGGTAGGTTTTTCTTCTTCCTTCTTTTCTTAATAAATTTTGTTGGTTCCAAATAAAACAGAGATCTTGAGATTCAATCTCAGCCACATAATTCGCATCTGCCGCTCTAAGCCTCTAACGTACCGGCACAACGGGTCAACTATAATCATAAATGATTATGTAGTGTCGCCCATTCTTTACACCTCCGCCACCTTCCCCACCGACACCACCACTACCACTACCTCTGCCACCAGCCGACCCCACCATTGTTACCTCTGTCACTTATACCACCGCTACCTCTGCCACCACCACCTCTTTTGTCACCAACCGTTATAATCATATATGATTACTTAATCTGTGAATAGAAATATTGTTGGATTAGTGTCTAAGTCCATAACTATAATTGGTATGTACTCGACCCGAGCGTAGCATGATTCATTTGGGTTGCATGGCACCAGAACAATCTGAAGGATGGATAATTGATAAGATGTTATTTATGATTTATTAATATATTATAAGTTCTAATATATTAATATGAAATCATATTATTTAATTAGTATTGATCAAGAATTAGTTTGGAATTAATTTTGTGATCAAAAGAGACTAATTAAATATATGGGGATTGATTATGTAAATCATTCATTCTTATAATATGGGCTTGTGATCCATAGTTCCTTATGTTTGGATAAACCGATGTGGTGACCCATGGATGATCCATGGAGGTTTAAACCCATGTAGCATGAGGAATATGGAAATTCATGCACATTAGGGTTTACATGGTGTGACCCTAATCAAGCCACATTATATAAGAACCCATCTAGCTCATGAAATTGGCACTAGTGGAAACACAAGAGGGCAAGCCAATTTTATGAGTGAAAGTGACATCTTATCAAGTTCCTCCATTTGTTGGTGGTCTTTTGTGATTCCATTTGAGGTGGAACACTTGGGGCACTAAGTTCTTAAAGGTCCAAAGCTTTCAACTACAATAAAAGGTAGGTCATCTAACTAGTATTTCATGTTATTTATACTCCATTATATGCTAGTTAGGATGATGCTTTGGAATATTGAATGTATGCATCTATAATAAAGAAAACATAGATCCAAAACATCTAGGGTTGCATGTACATCATAAGAGTGTTAGAATGCTCTAAACCCTTCAGTGGTATCAAAGACTAGGGTTGTTTTCAATTATACTTGATGCTACTTATTGTTTAAGCTTGAAGAAAATCGATTTTCAGCATGTTGGATAGTGGACTCACCGAGTCCAAGCACAAATCTGACCAACTCACTGAGTTTGTTCTTGCACTCGACGAGTTGATGCTCCAGAATGCAGATTTTCGAGGTTTTTGGCTAGAATTGGACTAGGATCATTACCCTAAGTTGTTTTTGAACTTATAAACCTGTTTTTTTTTGTTGTGGTAATGATCATTCTTATCCAATTTATAAGATAATTGTCAAAGTTTCATGTTTTGTATTAGTTTATATGATTATGCTAATTACATGAAATTTGTTTGATATGAATTATCTTGTTCATATGAGTTTAATCTAGATCATGGACATTATTTGACATGCTTGTTAGTTTATTTTTTGATCTTCATGGTCTTTAATGTACTCCATAACTTGTTCTCAAGTTATGGAAAATGAAAAGTTTTTCTTTTAAAATGATCATTAAAGTCATAGGTTATGTACTTGAATAGTCTTTTTCCCATAAATTGTTTTATGAACTCCATAACTTGTCCTCAAGTTATGGACTTTCAAGAGTCTTTTCATTAAAGCCTATATTAAACTTATATGTTATGGATTCCAAAAGTTTTGAAAGTTACAAAACTTGCCCTCAAGTTTTGTAATTAGTAAATTTAGAGTCTTCTTTTGACACATTTAGTTCCAATCCCTAGAATTTTAAAAGTTTAAAATTTAACCCTTATATTATTATAATATTATAGGTTTAATATTTTAATATATGTATAAGAGTAAAGTCAGTCTTACCGTTAGTAGGCCTCATTCACGAAGTTGGTCTATAAAAAAGGAGGGGGGAGGGGTATAAGGTTACTGCTTATAAAATGGCAGTTTAATGAGTGTCCACTCTCACCCACCGCTTTCTTAACTGGTGGAGGGTCGTTAGCCGAACGGGTAGGATAGGACTCTAATTCTCCTTTCATGAAAAGTATAATGATAAATATAAAGTAACTAAACACTTATAAATTCCCAATATTAGTTACTTTAGGAAAATGTGAATATGGTGCTAACCCATGAAATTACACTTTGCACCTTGTTAAGTCGTTAGTGAAGCGCGTGTGGTTAACCGGCACACTAATTTGGGACTGACAGTGCGTGACAAAGGGTAGTTTTATGTTAATCGTAGATTAAAGGAGCGTGTGTGGTTAACCGGCACATTGATTAGGTGGTTGTAACATTGAGTGTACCAAGCTAATTTGCATGGTTATTCACACCTTGTTAGTGATCCTCGGCATCCCAGTCACAAACTTGAAGAGCACAATCGAGATTCAAACATGTCATTGAAAGTTTCAATGAATCTCAAAGGATCTAGGAATTTCAATTCACTTAAAACCTAAAATTCTTTTTCATTTTTGTGATGGAAATTGGTAAATAGTCATTTACCTACCTTCAAATATTTTGCAATTTGGATTACGGCATCCCTCTTCCAAATTGTAAAATATTGTGTTGGGTCTTAGCCTTAATATTTCATTAGGGTGTTATATTAAGGACTTAAATCAACTAACTTGAATTTCTCCCATTGTAGATGTCTAGTTCAGACACCTATGGTCTTCCCAAATCTTTTGGAACAAGCTTTCCTCTTGAAGATGATGTCCCATGGTTGGATCGTGGAAGTCATATTTCACTTCCTCCACCTCCTCCAATTATTCTCCTTGACCCACAAGCTCAAAGACTTGAAAAGTTCAAGGTCACTCAAGCCCTACTTGCAATTAAACATGAAGATGGAAGGCCTGTGTGTACTCACATCTTGGAGATGAAGTCACATATTGATAGGTTGAGAGCACTGGGTGTCGTTGTCTCGAGGAAGTTGGCTGTGGACTGGGTTCTTCAATCACTTCCTGAGTTATATAGTGAGTTCATTAAGGACTACTATGTGACAGACCACGACATGAACCTTATTGATCTTACCTGTTTACTTGTTGCTGCTGAATCAACAATGATTTGGCGCATTGGAAAAGCAAATTTGATTGGAAGATCTACTTCTCAAACTTCCATGGATATTGAAAATGGAAACATTGGAAGTCCAGAAAAGATTTCTCTTTCCAAAGGAAAGAGAAAGTCTAAGTCTGAGATTGTCCTGTGTACCATTCCCAAAGAGTCTAAATGTTTCTATTGTCAAAAGAAGGGGCATTGGTTGCGAAGCTGCCCTGACCACCTGAAAGATCTGAGAAAAGGTAGAATCGAAAAGTTTGACTGTGCTTCAGGTAAGTCTACCGTCTAACTCTATTAAGTTCCTACTTGATGATTCTTAATACATGATGTAACTAGGTTACATTTTGATGTTTTGTAGGATCATCATGCAAAAGGAAGGAAGCCTAAAAGAAGAGTATGTTGAATATGGTCGCGAAGATGGATTTCAATCGCATGGTTCAAAGATCGGATTTTTGAGCTGCTGCTTAGGAGTTATGATAGATTGCTAGGAAATATGTAATAACATCGTTTTCATTTGTAATTGCATTGTAAGGAAAAGTTTTTTCGCATTTTATAAATAAATATATTTTTTTTTATTTTATTATATCTCCTTACAGTGGCATTTATGAAAAATTGATGTTTGTATGTTCCTATGTTAGCAATATGAGTTTGATTCTTTCATTTGTGGTAGTGTCAAGAATTTTCCAAATAAGGAAAGATTATCATCACCCAAGTTCTAGTTGGATAGAAACTTGGAATCATGCAACTCAGATTGTGTGATGAATGGGAACCTTTGTCTTTGGGAAATTAAGACTAATTCCTTGTTCACATGAATGTGTGAGTCAAGTATAGGACTAGGAGGTTAAGTACACTTGGTTGTGCGTTGTTCAAGTCCACCAAAAAGAATAAAAAGACTATTCACCATGATTTACTAAAGTTTAGTAAATATGGTTATACTTACAAGTTTAAGTGTAATTCTGAAACATTGGAAAAGTTTCAATGTATAGCCAAACGAATGCGTAGAATCAAATTAGGCAGAAAGATAAAACTTTCTCCAATCTGAAAAGATGGGAGAGTACTTTAGTATCGTGTTTATGATTATCTTAGTGATTTTGAAAAACATATCACAATTGATCCTCTAAGGTCATCTTAGTACATTCTTATGGCTAAGAAGAGGATTCATGAATTGGTGAAATGGTTAAATCAATTAAGGTGGATCATACTTCATTCCAATATTAAATCTTAGAGTTATACTCAAAGATTGGAATTTGAGTGAAATGTCTTAAGAAGGTTTAAAACAGTCATCAAATGTAGAGTAAAATATTTTCGCTCTTGTACATTTGAAATTGATAAGTTGTGATGTCTTGGTAAGGACAAAGATCAACTAATGACCAATTGTGTGAAGTGTTTATCTCTATAAGAATCCACACTAACTGTTGAATATTTGTTTTGTCAAGGAATGATTCTTGACAAGAGAATCTTATATGTCAAGAGGTCAGTGGGAGTCTTAAAGATCTTGACAAGTTTCAAGAACTAAACAAGAATAAAACCTATTGTTTATCACTAGCACACGACTTGAGGTTTGCAACTTATCGTGTTGACATATTCTTTTTCTGTGCCCATTCCAATTAAAGTTGACTATGTATGTGAGTTCTATGAGTTCTCAATTGTGTGAATAACAACTCGGAAGCAATGGTAGGCCCTTGTGCTGCCAGGTGGTAAGAAATTAAGATTGAACAAGTTCAGTCCATATGATTTTGGATATGTCACTAACCTTGTATTGTGATTATGGTTATGACAAATTGACATGGATAGGAAAACGTACACAATAAAATCTAAGTATCATAAGGTTTCCCTCCAACTCATGAAAATGATTGTGAGAAAACTCTTTCACTAAGTAGATTTAAGGAGATAGCAATTGTGATATTTGGATTCTTAAATTCGATTATGATTATGGCATCTCTCTTCATAGTTCGAATTGTGAGAAATGGCAAAGGTCTAAACATTTGAGACTTATTGCTGTAAGTTCTAAAAGTGTTTAGACACACATGTGAGCTATCTAAGGAAAGGTGTAAGAGTTTGGGAAAGTCAATAAGTATGGATTTCTAGAAGTCCAGCTAATTTCTCGGTACATGTCAAAGCTAGTGGGAGCATAAGTGTTATGCTAGTAAGATAATAATTATTATGCTAATGGGAGCATAATTATTATGAATTATGTTGCAAGTTAGCAATGTTAATTATAGAAAACAAAAGGTTCAATTCGCAAAATTGTGGATTTGAAAAGTTGTTTTGCTATAATTAAGGGAGAGGAAATTATACTTCATTTCAATTTTAAAAGCTTAGATTGAGATTTTAATAACATTTAGTCAAATATATATATATATATATATATATATACATACATATATATATATATATATATATATACATATATATATATATATATATATATATATATATATATATATATATATATATATGAATGTTATGTTGGAATGGTTCAACATAAGGAAATTATGTATATGGAAATGTTAATTGCATTCTCAAAATTTGATTATGATTACGACATCCCTCTTCATAATCAAAATTATGAGAACATGGCAAATAGAAATATTATAGCAAAAGACTGATCATGTATCATGTCTTTATGTTAGACATTATGAATCATGTCCCATATGCTTTGGGTATAGGATCCATTGCATATGCTATAATATTCTTGTGTTCTAATTTTCTTTCTAAATGCCTAGGGCATTAAGAGGGAAAAATGACTAGAACTAGTCATGAATAAAGTGGTTGAGGAACTGTTAAGGACAATCTAAGGTTCTCCAAGGATTGGTTGCTTAAGGACAGTTGAAAATATAGTAATGGATGGACCATATTGACATTATTATGAATAGACAAGAGTCTATTAATAATGATTTGTCGTATGGAAAATATGGAATGTTTCCATATTGGGCGTTGAAGAATATATGGGAAAGTTAGAAACTTTTATGCAAGAAGGATGTTCAAAGGAATGTACTTTGAATTTGAGACTTCATTTCCATGGAATTGTCTTGTAACAATCTCTAAAGGAATATTTTGTAATATCATTGGTCAAGTCTCTATGACTTTTGGTACTTAGACATTACAAAAGAATCATTGTATGATAGTTTAGAATGTAAAACTTTCTAGGAGTGACAAGAATTTGGAATTCTTACACTTACAATAAGGATTTAGAATTGTGATATGAGCATCATTGAAATGTTTTTCAATTGATCTATTTCACAAAGTAAGGACCATAGAAAAACATAGTGTGCATGCTTGGAGCATGGCATAACTATTGTTTAGACAAACATAATGTTCATGCTTGGAGCATGGCATGACTATTGCTTTAATTCAAGTATTAAGTTGATTTTTCGAAACATTATACAATGAATAATGAGTAATCAATATGACTCAAAAGTTTTTGGGCCATATAGGATTAGTATTATTCTGGTGTTTCACTTTGCATGTTTTAACTTCCCAAATAACTAGAATATTCAAACCATCCACATTCGATCATACTTTGGAAGTAGGTATTGAGGCAAGATTGTCATGAATGGGTATGTAGTTTGTCTAGGACAAAGTGGCTGCTGTGTTCATGAGTACTCCTGGAATAAGATTCGAGTATCGGATTTAACCCACGCTCATCTGAATCACTTCATGGATTTTATCACGAGTGATTGTGAGACGATAATATCTTATATTCTTGAAATGGATACATGTGAGTTGTAGTTGCGAGTCGGTTGCACACTGACGTATGTAAACGCACTAGTAACCTGGTGTTGTAAAACATATTGTTGTGTGTAATTTGGTGAGTAAGTACAAGCAAGAATTTAGGTCGAACTTTATCCGTTCCTTTTACCCCATGTGGATAAAAGCGATATATGTGGGCCCTTCGATGATTTAGTGATGACACCGCTAAGTGCTTGGCCAAGCCTGGACTGATTTGATTTGTTCAATTAGTTGGTCGTCCTAAATCAAAAATCGAGAAACAACATATGGACAAATAGAATGATTATAATCCATGTCTCAGTCCATACGATATCTAGAATGAAGGAATATACGATCCCTTATCTGATGGACACGTCATTGACTAGGTCAGAGTTCGACAACAACTTTTAAGAGCTATGATTGCTAGTCGGGTTGTGGAGTTGTACTTGCAATAATAGTTATTAGTCTTATCCAAGTGGGAGACTATTGGATTAGTGTCTAAGTCCATAACTATAATTGGTATGTACTTGACCTGAGAGTAGCATGGCCCATTTGGGTTGCAAGGCACGAGAACAATCTGAAGGATGGATAATTGAGAAGAGGTTATTTATGATTTGTTAATATATTATAAGTTCTAATATATTAATATGAAATCATATTATTTAATTAGTATTGATCAAGAATTAGTTTGGAATTAATTTTGTGATCAAAAGAAACTAATTAAATATATGGGGATTGATTATGTAAATCATTCATTCTTATAATGTGGGCTTGTGATCCATAGTTCCTTATGTCGGGCAAAACCCATGTGGTGACCCATGGATGATCCATGGAGGTTTACACCCATAGAGCATGAGGAATATGGAAAGTCATGCACATTAGGGTTTGCATGGTGTAACCCTAATCAAGCCACATTATATAAGAACCCCTCTAGCTCATGAAATTGGCACTAGTGGAAACACAAAAGGGCAAGCCGATTTTATGATTGCAAGTGACATCTTCTCAAGTTCCTCCACTTGTTGGTGGTGTTGTGTGATTCCATTTGAGGAGCAACACTTGGGGCACTAAGTTCTTAAAGGTCCAACGCTTTAAACTACACTAAAAGGTATGTCATCTAACTTGTATTTCATGTTGTTTATACTCCATTATATGCTAGTTAAGATGATGCTTTGGAATATTGAATGTATGCATGTATAATAGAGAAAACATAGATCCAAAGCATCTAGGGTTGCAGTTACACCATAAGAGTGTTAGTATGCTCTAAACCCTTCACATATATGCATAATCATTTATTATTAGACATATACATATAAACATGTATAATCATATGTGATTATACCTCTCGGCCATATAATCATTTATGATTAGGCATACCCCGTTGTAGTCGGTACGCTGGAGCGTTAGAACGGCAAATGAGAAATATGTGGCTGAGGTTGAATCTCATGATCTCTATTTTTTTTAATCTCAAGTGAACCGTCCCTTATATATATATATATATATATATATATATATATATATATATATATATATATATATATATATATATATAAAGGTTCAAATGAGAACCATAAGAACCATTCTTTTTACCATATAACTTAAATCATCAGACATAATTGATCAATCTTATCTCAGAAAACTTTTCTCTCGTCTCTCTCTTGCCTCTCTCTTTTTTTTTCTCTCTCTCTCTTACCTCTTACCGCTGCCGACCACCACCACCACCGTCAGCACCGTCGTCGTCGCCGAAATACAATGATCTTTAGATCTGGAGTTGCCGCCTTCAGATCTGAAGCATTCACCTTCAAATGTAGTGCATTCGCCTTCAGATCCGGAACCCCCGACTTAAGATCTGCCATCACCACTAAGCGTCGCCTCCTTCCACCGTTATCTATCTCACCAGCATCGACTATCTCCTTCCATCAACCGCTTTGCTTTGCTGGAACACCTAGAAAACACTACACTCTATTTTGAAGTCTGAATATGCTTATTCTCCAGATCTCCACCATTTCAGATCTGATGAAGCACGAGAAAAACTCTTCGATCTGCTTCGCCAGAATAACAGATGTGACAGAGTATGAAGCTCTTTGTCGACTCCAAATGTCCGACCACCTCTAGATCTACTTCTTTATTTAAACAAGCGCTGGAGACTTCCTTTATCTTCATTTACACCAGATCAATTCAGATTTGATGTAGATCTGAGAATTAGGTGTGATTATACAAATGTTTTTCTTTCTATTTAATCATTCCATCGTTGGATCTACATCATACATATTCCTCCACCGTTGATGTCGTTGTCGGAGCATCAAAAATCACAAATTGCAGTCATCATCTCAACCTATAGGTGCTAATCTTGATCTCGTTTTGTTCCAGAACTCTTGAACTCATTTTTTTTCTTTGATATGTTCCATCACCGGTGAATGTTCGTCGGATTTGTACCAGATCTATTATGTGTCACCTCCTTCTCATCTATAACTCATCTTCGTCTCTGTCTCTATTATCTCTAGTCAAAACACCACCAAATCGACATCAGATATGATGTGTTTGTCCATTTTCAGGTTAGATTTGGTGTGTGTATGGTGTTTACATTGATGGTGTTTACAAAAGGAAGTTTTGAAAAAAGATGCACACAAGATGTTTAATGAAATGCCTCAATGAAATTTGGTAGGTTATTAAGTTGTGAATTTAGTTGTGAATGCATATTTTTTGTGTATTAAACTATGAAGTTTGTGTATTTAGTTGTGATATTTGTGTTTAAAATTGTGAATTCAATGCATTAAGCTATGAATTTCTTGTTTAAACTGTAAATTGACTTTATTATTGTTGGATTAGTGTCTAAGTCCATAACTATAATTGGTATGTACTCGAACCGAGAGTAGCATGATTCATTTGGGTTGCATGGCACCAGAACAATCTGAAGGATGGATAATTGATAAGATGTTATTTATGATTTATTAATATATTATAAGTTCTAATATATTAATATGAAATCATATTATTTAATTAGTACTGATCAAGAATTAGTTTGGAATTAATTTTGTGATCAAAAGAGACTAATTAAATATATGGGGATTGATTATGTAAATCATTCATTCTTATAATATGGGCTTGTGATCCATAGTTCCTTATGTTTGGATAAACCGATGTGGTGACCCATGGATTATCCGTGGAGGTTTAAACCCATGGAGCATGAGGAATATGGAAATTCATGCACATTAGGGTTTACATGGTGTGACCCTAATCAAGCCACATTATATAAGAACCCATCTAGCTCATGAAATTGGCACTAGTGGAAACACAAGAGGGCAAGCCAATTTTACGAGTGAAAGTGACATCTTATCAAGTTCCTCCATTTGTTGGTGGTGTTGTGTGATTCCATTTGAGGTGGAACACTTGGGGCACTAAGTTCTTAAAGGTCCAAAGCTTTCAACTACAATAAAAGGTATGTCATCTAACTAGTATTTCATGTTATTTATACTCCATTATATGCTAGTTAGGATGATGCTTTGGAATATTGAATGTATGCATCTATAATAGAGAAAACATAGATCCAAAACATCTAGGGTTGCATGTACACCATAAGAGTGTTAGAATGCTCTAAACCCTTCAGCGGTATCAGAGACTATGGTTGTTTTCAATTATACTTAATGCTACTTATTGTTTAAGCTTGAAGAAAATCGATTTTCAGCAAGTTGGATAGTGGACTCACTGAGTCCACTAGTGGACTCGCCGAGTCCAAGCACAAATCTGACCAACTCACTGAGTTTGTTCTTGCACTCGACAAGTTGATGCTCCAGAATACAGATTTTCGAGGTTTTTGGCTAGAATTGGACTAGGATCATTACCCTAAGTTGTTTTTGAACTTATAAACCTGTTTTTTTTGTTGTGGTAATGATCATTCTTATCCAATTTATAAGATAATTGTCAAAGTTTCATGTTTTGTATTAGTTTATATGATTATGCTAATTACATGAAATTTGTTTGATATGAATTATCTTGTTCATATGAGTTTAATCTAGATCATGGACATTATTTGACATGCTTGTTAGTTTATTTTATGATCTTCATGGTCTTTAATGTACTCCATAACTTGTTCTCAAGTTATGGAAAATGAAAAGTTTTTCTTTTAAAATGATCATTAAAGTCATAGGTTATGTACTTGAATAGTCTTTTTCCCATAAATTGTTTTATGAACTCCATAACTTGTCCTCAAGTTATGGACTTTCAAGAGTCTTTTCATTAAAGCCTATATTAAACTTATATGTTATGGATTCCAAAAGTTTTGAAAGTTACAAAACTTGCCCTCAAGTTTTGTAATTAGTAAATTTAGAGTCTTCTTTTGACACATTTAGTTCCAATCCCTAGAATTTTAAAAGTTTAAAATTTAACCCTTATATTATTATAATATTATAGGTTTAATATTTTAATATATGTATAAGAGTAAAGTCAGTCTTACCGTTAGTAGGCCTCATTCACGAAGTTGGTCTATAAAAGGGGGGGGGGGGGGGGGGTATAAGGTTATTGCTTATAAAATGGCAGTTTAATGAGTGTCCACTCTCACCCACCGCTTTCTTAACTGGTGGAGGGTCGTTAGCCGAACGGGTAGGATAGGACTCTAATTCTCCTTTCATGAAAAGTATAATGATAAATATAAAGTAACTAAACACTTATAAATTCCCAATATTAGTTACTTTAGGAAAATGTGAATATGGTGCTAACCCATGAAATTACACTTTGCACCTTGTTAAGTCGTTAGTGAAGCGCGTGTGGTTAACCGGCACACTAATTTGGGACTGACAGTGCGTGACAAAGGGTAGTTTTATGTTAATCGTAGATTAAAGGAGCGTGTGTGGTTAACCGGCACATTGATTAGGTGGTTGTAACATTGAGTGTACCAAGCTAATTTGCATGGTTATTCACACCTTGTTAGTGATCCTCGGCATCCCAGTCACAAACTTGAAGAGCACAATCGAGATTCAAACATGTCATTGAAAGTTTCAATGAATCTCAAAGGATCTAGGAATTTCAATTCACTTAAAACCTAAAATTCTTTTTCATTTTTGTGATGGAAATTGGTAAATAGTCATTTACCTACCTTCAAATATTTTGCAATTTGGATTACGGCATCCCTCTTCCAAATTGTAAAATATTGTGTTGGGTCTTAGCCTTAATATTTCATTAGGGTGTTATATTAAGGACTTAAATCAACTAACTTGAATTTCTCCCATTGTAGATGTCTAGTTCAGACACCTATGGTCTTCCCAAATCTTTTGGAACAAGCTTTCCTCTTGAAGATGATGTCCCATGGTTGGATCGTGGAAGTCATATTTCACTTCCTCCACCTCCTCCAATTATTCTCCTTGACCCACAAGCTCAAAGACTTGAAAAGTTCAAGGTCACTCAAGCCCTACTTGTAATTAAACATGAAGATGGAAGGCCTGTGTGTACTCACATCTTGGAGATGAAGTCACATATTGATAGGTTGAGAGCACTGGGTGTCGTTGTCTCGAGGAAGTTGGCTGTGGACTGGGTTCTTCAATCACTTCCTGAGTTATATAGTGAGTTCATTAAGGACTACTATGTGACAGACCACGACATGAACCTTATTGATCTTACCTGTTTACTTGTTGCTGCTGAATCAACAATGATTTGGCGCATTGGAAAAGCAAATTTGATTGGAAGATCTACTTCTCAAACTTCCATGGATATTGAAAATGGAAACATTGGAAGTCCAGAAAAGATTTCTCTTTCCAAAGGAAAGAGAAAGTCTAAGTCTGAGATTGTCCTGTGTACCATTCCCAAAGAGTCTAAATGTTTCTATTGTCAAAAGAAGGGGCATTGGTTGCGAAGCTGCCCTGACCACCTGAAAGATCTGAGAAAAGGTAGAATCGAAAAGTTTGACTGTGCTTCAGGTAAGTCTACCGTCTAACTCTATTAAGTTCCTACTTGATGATTCTTAATACATGATGTAACTAGGTTACATTTTGATGTTTTGTAGGATCATCATGCAAAAGGAAGGAAGCCTAAAAGAAGAGTATGTTGAATATGGTCGCGAAGATGGATTTCAATCGCATGGTTCAAAGATCGGATTTTTGAGCTGCTGCTTAGGAGTTATGATAGATTGCTAGGAAATATGTAATAACATCGTTTTCATTTGTAATTGCATTGTAAGGAAAAGTTTTTTCGCATTTTATAAATAAATATATTTTTTTTTATTTTATTATATCTCCTTACAGTGGCATTTATGAAAAATTGATGTTTGTATGTTCCTATGTTAGCAATATGAGTTTGATTCTTTCATTTGTGGTAGTGTCAAGAATTTTCCAAATAAGGAAAGATTATCATCACCCAAGTTCTAGTTGGATAGAAACTTGGAATCATGCAACTCAGATTGTGTGATGAATGGGAACCTTTGTCTTTGGGAAATTAAGACTAATTCCTTGTTCACATGAATGTGTGAGTCAAGTATAGGACTAGGAGGTTAAGTACACTTGGTTGTGCGTTGTTCAAGTCCACCAAAAAGAATAAAAAGACTATTCACCATGATTTACTAAAGTTTAGTAAATATGGTTATACTTA
Organism: Lactuca sativa; assembly: GCF_002870075.4. NCBI lineage: Eukaryota > Viridiplantae > Streptophyta > Magnoliopsida > Asterales > Asteraceae > Lactuca > Lactuca sativa. The sequence goes on from NC_056623.2 coordinate 37,259,875, forward strand.
CAAGTTTAAGTGTAATTCTGAAACATTGGAAAAGTTTCAATGTATAGCCAAACGAATGCGTAGAATCAAATTAGGCAGAAAGATAAAACTTTCTCCAATCTGAAAAGATGGGAGAGTACTTTAGTATCGTGTTTATGATTATCTTAGTGATTTTGAAAAACATATCACAATTGATCCTCTAAGGTCATCTTAGTACATTCTTATGGCTAAGAAGAGGATTCATGAATTGGTGAAATGGTTAAATCAATTAAGGTGGATCATACTTCATTCCAATATTAAATCTTAGAGTTATACTCAAAGATTGGAATTTGAGTGAAATGTCTTAAGAAGGTTTAAAACAGTCATCAAATGTAGAGTAAAATATTTTCGCTCTTGTACATTTGAAATTGATAAGTTGTGATGTCTTGGTAAGGACAAAGATCAACTAATGACCAATTGTGTGAAGTGTTTATCTCTATAAGAATCCACACTAACTGTTGAATATTTGTTTTGTCAAGGAATGATTCTTGACAAGAGAATCTTATATGTCAAGAGGTCAGTGGGAGTCTTAAAGATCTTGACAAGTTTCAAGAACTAAACAAGAATAAAACCTATTGTTTATCACTAGCACACGACTTGAGGTTTGCAACTTATCGTGTTGACATATTCTTTTTCTGTGCCCATTCCAATTAAAGTTGACTATGTATGTGAGTTCTATGAGTTCTCAATTGTGTGAATAACAACTCAGAAGCAATGGTAGGCCCTTGTGCTGCCAGGTGGTAAGAAATTAAGATTGAACAAGTTCAGTCCATATGATTTTGGATATGTCACTAACCTTGTATTGTGATTATGGTTATGACAAATTCACATGGATAGGAAAACGTACACAATAAAATCTAAGTATCATAAGGTTTCCCTCCAACTCATGAAAATGATTGTGAGAAAACTCTTTCACTAAGTAGATTTAAGGAGATAGCAATTGTGATATTTGGATTCTTAAATTCGATTATGATTATGGCATCTCTCTTCATAGTTCGAATTGTGAGAAATGGCAAAGGTCTAAACATTTAAGACTTATTGCTGTAAGTTCTAAAATTGTTTAGACACACATGTGAGCTATCTAAGGAAAGGTGTACGAGTTTGGGAAAGTCAATAAGTATGGAGTTCTAGAAGTCCAGCTGATTTCTCGGTACATGTCAAAGCTAGTGGGAGCATAAGTGTTATGCTAGTAAGATAATAATTATTATGCTAGTGGGAGCATAATTATTATGAATTATGTTGCAAGTTAGCAATGTTAATTATAGAAAACAAAAGGTTCAATTCGCAAAATTGTGGATTTGAAAAGTTGTTTTGCTATAATTAAAGGAGAGGAAATTATACTTCATTTCAATTTTAAAAGCTTAGATTGAGATTTTAATAACATTTAGTCAAATATATATATATATATATATATATATATATATATATATATATACATACCTACATACATATATATATATATATATATATATATATATATATATATATATGAATGTTATGTTGGAATGGTTCAACATAAGGAAATTATGTATATGGAAATGTTAATTGCATTCTCAAAATTTGATTATGATTACGACATCCCTCTTCATAATCAAAATTATGAGAACATGGCAAATAGAAATATTATAGCAAAAGACTGATCATGTATCATGTCTTTATGTTAGACATTATGAATCGTGTCCCATATGCTTTGGGTATAGGATCCATTGCATATGCTATAATATTCTTGTGTTCTAATTTTCTTTCTAAATGACTAGGGCATTAAGAGGGAAAAAGGACTAGAACTAGTCATGAATAAAGTGGTTGAGGAACTGTTAAGGACAATCTAAGGTTCACCAAGGATTGGTTGCTTAAGGACAGTTGGAAATATAGTAATGGATGGACCATATTGACATTATTATGAATAGACAAGAGTCTATTAATAATGATTTGTCGTATGGAAAATATGGAATGTTTCCATATTGGGCGTTGAAGAATATATGGGAAAGTTAGAAACTTTTATGCAAGAAGGATGTTCAAAGGAATGTACTTTGAATTTGAGACTTCATTTCCATGGAGTTGTCTTGTAACAATCTCTAAAGGAATATTTTGTAATATCATTGGTCAAGTCTCTATGACTTTTGGTACTTAGACATTACAAAAGAATCATTGTATGATAGTTTAGAATGTAAAACTTTCTAGGGGTGACAAGAATTTGGAATTCTTACACTTGCAATAAGGATTTAGAATTATGAAATAAGCCCCATTGAAATGTTTTTCAATTGATCTATTTCACAAAGTAAGGACCATAGAAAAACATAGTGTGCATGCTTGGAGCATGGCATAACTATTGTTTAGACAAACATAATGTTCATGCTTGGAGCATGGCATGACTATTGCTTTAATTCAAGTATTAAGTTGATTATTCGAAACATTATACAATGAATAATGAGTAATCAATATGACTCAAAAGTTTTTGGGCCATATATGATTAGTATTATTCTTGTGTTTCACTTTGCATGTTTTAACTTCCCAAATAACTAGAATATTCAAACCATCCACATTCGATCATACTTTGGAAGTAGGTATTGAGGCAAGACTGTCATGAATGGGTCTGTAGTTTGTCTAGGACAAAGTGGCTGCAGTGTTCATGAGTACTCCTAGAATAAGATTCGAGTATTGGATTTAACCCATGCTCATCTGAATCACTTCATGGATTTTATCACGAGTGATTGTGAGACGATAATATCTTATATTCTTGAAATGGATACATGTGAGTTGTAGTTGCGAGTCGGTTGCACACTGACGTATGTAAACGCACTAGTAACCTGGTGTTGTAAAACATATTGTTGTGTGTAATTTGGTGAGTAAGTACAAGCAAGAATTTAGGTCGAAGTTTATCTGTTCCTATTACCCCATGTGGAAAAGAGCGATATATGTGGGCCCTTCGATGATTTAGTGATGACACCGCTAAGTGCTTGGCCAAGCCTGGAATGATTTGATTTGTTCAATTAGTTGGTCGTCATAAATCAAAAATCGAGAAACAACATATGGACAAATAGAATGATTATAATCCATGTCTCAGTCCATACAATATCTAGAATGAAGGAATATACGATCCCTTATCTGATGGACACGTCATTGACTAGGTCAGAGTTCGACAGCAACTTTTAAGAGCTATGATTGCTAGTCGGGTTGTGGAGTTGTACTTGCAATAATAGTTATTAGTCTTATCCAAGTGGGAGACTATTGGATTAGTGTCTAAGTCCATAACTATAATTGGTATGTACTTGACCTGAGAGTAGCATGGCCCATTTGGGTTGCAAGGCACGAGAACAATCTGAAGGATGGAGAATTGAGAAGAGGTTATTTATGATTTGTTAATATATTATAAGTTCTAATATATTAATATGAAATCATATTATTTAATTAGTATTGATCAAGAATTAGTTTGGAATTAATTTTGTGATCAAAAGAGACTAATTAAATATATGGGGATTGATTATGTAAATCATTCATTCTTATAATGTGGGCTTGTGATCCATAGTTCCTTATGTCGGGCAAAACCCATGTGGTGACCCATGGATGATCCATGGAGGTTTACACCCATGGAGCATGAGGAATATGGAAAGTCATGCACATTAGGGTTTGCATGGTGTAACCCTAATCAAGCCACATTATATAAGAACCCCTCTAGCTCATGAAATTGGCACTAGTGGAAACACAAAAGGGCAAGCCGATTTTATGATTGCAAGTGACATCTTCTCAAGTTCCTCCACTTGTTGGTGGTGTTGTGTGATTCCATTTAAGGAGCAACACTTGGGGCACTAAGTTCTTAAAGGTCCAAGGCTTTCAACTACACTAAAAGGTATGTCATCTAACTTGTATTTCATGTTGTTTATACTCCATTATATGCTAGTTAAGATGATGCTTTGGAATATTGAATGTATGCATGTATAATAGAGAAAACATAGATCCAAAGCATATAGGGTTGCATTTACACCATAAGAGTGTTAGAATGCTCTAAACCCTTCACATATATGTATAATCATTTATTATTAGACATATACATATAAACATGTATAATCATATGTGATTATACCTCTCGGCCATATAATCATTTATGATTAGGCATACCCCGTTGTTGTCGGTACGCTGGAGCGTTAGAACGGCAAATGAGAAATATGTGGCTGAGGTTGAATCTCATGATCTCTATTTTTTTTAATCTCAAGTGAACCGTCCCTTATATATATATATATATATATATATATATATATATATATATATATAAAGGTTCAAATGAGAACCATAAGAACCACTCTTATTACCTTATAACTTAAATCATCAGACATAATTGATCAATCTTATCTCAGAAAACTTTTCTCTCATCTCTCTCTCTCTCTCTCTCTCTCTCTCTTACTTCTTACCGCTGCCGACCACCACCACCACCGTCAGCACCGTCGTCGTCGCCGAAATACAATGATCTTTAGATCTGGAGTTGCCGCCTTCAGATCTGAAGCATTCACCTTCAAATGTAGTGCATTCGCCTTCAGATCCGGAACCCCCGACTTAAGATCTGCCATCACCACTAAGCGTCGCCTCCTTCCACCGTTATCTATCTCACCAGCATCGACTATCTCCTTCCATCAACCGCTTTGCTTTGCTGGAACACCTAGAAAACACTACACTCTATTTTGAAGTCTGAATATGCTTATTCTCCAGATCTCCACCATTTCAGATCTGATGAAGCACGAGAAAAACTCTTCGATCTGCTTCGCCAGAATAACAGATGTGACAGAGTATGAAGCTCTTTGTCGACTCCAAATGTCCGACCACCTCTAGATCTACTTCTTTATTTAAACAAGCACTGGAGACTTCCTTTATCTTCATTTACACCAGATCAATTCAGATTTGATGTAGATCTGAGAATTAGGTGTGATTATTGTAAGTCCCTAATCTGCCCGTGTATCAGTCAAATCTGTTTGATGGTGCGGAATCCCAATCAAACGGATGATGCAAAATAAAATAGAAGAGAAGAAGAAGAAGAATATGATGAATCTTGATTGTATTAATGATATGAATGAAACTCCTTACACAAGATTCACACACAAATAAAAGCTCCTGTCTCTCTGGCCGTAAACTACTTCTGTTCAACAACCATCTACTCCTCACCCTAACACCTCTATTTATACTAGGATATGGGTCGGACAAAACAAATGGGCCGTAAATGAGTTTACGGCCGTAAGGTGTTTACGGCCGTAAACTCAGCCATAAACATGGCCATAAATTAATAAAAGATTACATAAAAATAATTGCCTAGAAAAGTAAAGTATAAACCATATTTTTGACCCAACAATCTCCCCCTTGGTTTATAGCTTTCTTTTCTTAATGACCCAACAAGCTCCCCCTAAAAAGTAGCTGGCTTTGCTTGTTAATCTTCATTGGGAACTTGGCTTCAGCATTAATCTTTAAATTCTTCACAGCATCAGGATGAACATATGAATCTTCCATGAATGACTTCATCTTGAGCAGTTGGGCTTTTCTTCAGAATTTGGCATTGAACGCACGTTGGGTGAGGAGGCTTGACGTACTGATTCTTGAAAGATGGCGCTTTCAGCTTGAGAATCTTCAGAGAGAACATCAGAGAGAACAAATCTTCTAGATCACTTCAGCAAGTTCATAGATAGCAGCAGACTGATTGAGGAGGCTTCAATGCAATCCGTCACATATTCTTCAATTGCAGCTTCACCTTGCTTCTGGGGTTGAAGGATTGAATGTTGAAAGAATGATCTTCATTTCTTGCTCCTTCGAATGAGAATTCTTCGATGCTCACGGACGAAGCTTTTGCTCAGAAATCTTCAACACACACTCCATGAGTCTTATCTATACATGAAATCATTATTCAAGACAAAACAAAACTAAAAGAAAACTTAGCACACAAATTAAAACAGAAACAAAAATATTTTTGGATTTTTGATTTTTCTGAACAAAAAATAAAATTGAAATAACACTATTTTTTGGATTTTATTTTTTGATTTTATTTTTTGATTTTTTTTTGTTTTTTTTTTAATTTTTAATTCTCCTCTAATATTTACATTAGAAGAAACTATAATAAATTTAACAAAAATAAACATGATATATAACTTTAAGGGTGATTTGGAATCATAGTTTTTAGACAGCATTTATCCACTTGTCGGTACCTTCCATATTCACATCTTTGTCTGGTCGATCGTCGGTATTGTTGTCCACTTAAACACGAAAAATTTGTGACTTATTTAGGACATACTACTTGTTACAAGACAAAGTGAACTTAAGTTCCTAAAAATTATATCTGATCCTAATTCCTTAGATACTATATCTTAAGGACCATTCATCTGACGACGACCAGGGATATTGTTGTCCACCTAAATTGAGCAGCGAGATCTATAAACAATCTGTATGTGTTCAATTTTTACGTGTACTGGAACGTGTTTCCCGCTTCCTGATATGCCCCAACCATCAAGAACTTCCAGAGTACTCCTTACACCGGGTGAGCAGACAATCATTCAGAGAGAGAAGAGATACAGAATTCTATTGCTAACTACTTCAGAGGGGTTGAGAAGAAGAAGGTTGCATATGCTGTGTACCAGGTCGGATTAGAAGTCGCGCAAAGGAGACAGCATATGGCTAATAGATGAGAAGTATTTCACACATATATTTCACACACACACATATATATATATATATATATATATATATATATATATATATATATATATATATATATATATATATATATCCTGCAGAGAAATAGAGTTGCATATGTTGTGTACCAGGTCGGATTATAAGTCACGCAAAGGAGACAACATATGACTAACAGACAGAAAGAAAGAAAACGATTTTCTACAGACCTAATTTATCGGAATTTACCAGTCGCCCCATCCAACCGGAATTAAGGACAGAATCCGCACATCGAGGAAAAGTTAAGCCACGGTTCCAAGTACGGGTTCATTTAATGTGACGAGTAGATTCCCATATATATCTCCCTGCTCAACCTATCTGAGCGTCGTATTGTCAGGCTGAACGTATCTAACTAGGTCAAGATTTGTCAAGTCTATAAATTTCCTAAGTTCAAATCTCCCTAGTCAAGTCCATTTAAAATTTTTCGTGCCTATCGACGCATCAAGTCAGAGCATAGACCCTTCAACTTCGGGTACGTTACGTAGACTCAGGTTGCCTGTTATCACTTGATAATATCACTTCCCAGAACATCTCCCTCACGCACATTTCATAACCAACATATTTTTTGATTTTTTGATTTTCTAATGTTTTTGGATTTTTTTTATATTATTTTTTTAAATTAAAATTTTCTAATTTTTGTTTTGTTTTTATTTCTCCCCCTAAATTTGTGCATAGGAGAGAAACGAAAATAATGCGCAAATTTAAACTAACCTAAAACAAAAATTAGTCTTTAAAGTGAATCAGGTTAAGAAAAAACTTAGGAGTATAGAGAAGAAAACGCAAACCGTAAGTCACCGATTGAATCTGCATCCAGAAGGTCTGAGAACAGCAAGCATAATCTCAGAACAGATCCGAAAATTCTTCATATCTTTAAAAATTAACCCCGTGTGAACCCTTCTTTCCTTCCTTCTTTCCTTTCCCGCAATGGACACATACTCTCGAACAATATTCTGAGTGTTGTACAATTGAGAGATGTCCCCAATCATATGCCAGGAGCAGCCACTACCAACAAACCGAAGTCTGAGGATATGCCTCCATAGCTGCTCCGACACAGTGCGGGATTAGTTGATCTTTGGAACCCAGTCCATTTTGAAATCGGGTCGACCTTTGTCATCCTTGCACGGTACTCTCTCCCATGACATATCCTGTTTATCACAAACAGAAGATGTAGAAACGTTAGAAGCATTAGGAATTTTGGGAGAGTGAGCCTTCGGAATCCATTTGTAGTTGGGTTTAACCCATTTCTTTTTCGATCCGATGGGTGGCTCAGCACTTGATTTGAAACTTGAAGTCGTCTGCCTAGATGACTTTGACCTAACCGGTCTTGGCTTCACAGGAGCATCTCTTGAACTGGGCTTCTTGGTCGGCATTCCCTTCTTGCCCTTGGGATTCAAATTCTTTGCCTTGTGGGCTGGATGCTTGGCCTTGGGAGTTGAATTCTTGGCCTTCTTGGCATTCCAGTCGTCAATGTCTGATCGTGATCTCGATGGGTATCTTTTGGAGTGTCTCCCTCTTGACGTGTTCTGCCAGCCTTGTGCGTAGTAGGGAACATACGCTTTAGGACAATTTCTGGCAATGTGTCCAGGTGTTCCACAGTGAAAACATGTCCTTTTCTTCACTGGGGAGTTGTCTCTTCCTGCCCTTGGTGGCGTATCCTTGCCTTGTCTCTTGCTTTTCCCACACGCACAGTTGCGACCGACACTCTGTTGAGCTGGAATTGGAGGCCTGTATTTCTCAACGACAGGTCTATCAGAAGCAGCTGAGTTCGAAGCAACAGACTTAGAGCTCAAAGAGACATTTGTTTGTTCAATAGTGTTCTCCTTGTTCTCATCTTCTGCTACTTTACCTGCACATGAAGTAGCAACATTAGTATCTTCAAAATTAATAACTCCTCCTGACACAAATCCAGCTCGTTTTCCATATTGAAGATGTGCCTCCCTGTCAATTTCGTTCTTTGTCATAGGGATGGATGTGTAGTTATGATTGTAAGGAGGAGGTACAGTATCATACCCTAGACCCTTGTGTTGATTCCTTTTAAACTGCATGCTTTGGTCTATCATATTTGCAACCACCTCACTTGAGAAATCATATTTTCTAACATCAAGTTTGGCGATTTCAAACTTTCCTTTCAAAGATTCAACTTCAGCCACTAGCTCAGCATTTTGTTTGACTACATAATCATAGTTTTCACATTTGTTACTGTAGTCTTCCTGAAGTTTCCTAAAGTCCTTGGTTTTTGCTTCTAACTCAGCCTTCAGGGGTTTCTGTCCTTTCCTGAGTTGATATCCTTTATATCTCAGGTCCTCAACTTCCCCTTTTAATAAATCAATTTGTTCTCGAAGAAATTTAATCGTATCTTCACATGCATGAGAACACGACACTTCATTGACCGGAAGGTTTAAAGAACTCTTTAAAGCGTCAAGCTCTTCAATTACTTCAGCAATACTAAGATGATTGAGATCTTTTGTCTTCTTGATGATGGCCACGTTCATATCCCACGATTTCGGAAGAGAATTCAATAGCTTTTTGTTGATCTCAGATTTAGACAAGAAGATCCCGGCTATATTCATCTCAGTAGTGAGTGTAGTAAACCGCTGCAACTGAGTTTCGAGCGTTTCTCCAGGGACATAATCGAAAAAGTTGAAATTTTGTCTTAACATATCCTGACGACTTTCTTTCATGTTTTCAGATTCCCTCGTAGACCTTAAAATCAATTAAAAAAAATAATAATAAAAAAAATAAAATAAAAACTAGAAGCAAACGTCAAATTTAAAATGCCCCTTTTTTTATTATTATTATAAAAAAAATTAACCTTAAAAATCAAATTTTAAAAAATTAAACTTGAAAAGTCAAACTTAAAAGTCAAACCGAAAAGCTAAATTTGAAATTTTAAAAGTTAAACGAAAAAGTCAAGGTTTAAAGTCAAAGGTCAAACTTGGAAGTCAAAATCAAAATTTTAAGTAAAAAGTCAAAAATTAAATTCAAAAATTAAAAATTAAAATTTTAAGTTGAAAGAGATATTTAAAAATGAAAGAAATTGATTTTTGGGGTTAAAATTATTAAATTTTGAAATTAGTGTGCGACAGGAAGCGTTTAAGTTCAAAAATTCGAAGGGAAATCACAAATGGCTTGGTAGTTCAACTGGTGGGCCGCGTGCTTGATTATTCAAGGGACCCGGTTTCGAATCCCGGCATCCCCAAGTCGCGTCCCCTATTTTTTCTTTGAAGTGCTGATGCAAGCAGGTGAACCGAGCCGATCTGAGCTGAGCCCTCTTCCACCGAGCCGAGCTACCGAGCCGCGATTCACCAAGCCGAGATCCTTAAGCCGCCTAGTCGCAAGCCGCTGCCGAGCCGAGATCTCCGCAGACAAGCCGAGTCGATCTGAGCCGCAGACAAGCCGACCGCAAACCCTGAGCCGCAAGCTCGGAAACCCTAGCCGCAAACACCAATGCCGCCGCCGGCCGTAAACAGTTTCCGGTTATGTGAAAATTCGACTTTGAAGCACCAAAACTCGATCAAAAACCCTTTTTTATGAAAAACACAAAGAACAAATCCCCTTTATTTTTGCGAGATCTATCAAAAAACGCAAAAATATTTCGAAAATAAAATCAAATAATGCCCCAAATAGAGTTTACGGCCCAAGAACTCGGTGTTTACGGCCGTAAGCTTGGACCGTAAACACAGAATATTCGATTCCAAACAAAATAAAACCTTTTTACTGATACAACTTGGCTCTGATACCAATTGTAAGTCCCTAATCTACCCGTGTATCAGTCAAATCCGTTTGATGGTGCGGAATCCCAATCAAACGGATGATGCAAAATAAAATAGAAGAGAAGAAGAAGAAGAATATGATGAATCTTGATTGTATTAATGATATGAATGAAACTCTTTACACAAGATTCACACACAAATAAAAGCTCCTGTCTCTCTGGCCGTAAACTACTTCTGTTCAACAACCATCTACTCCTCACCCTAACACCTCTATTTATACTAGGATATGGGCCGGACAAAACAAATGGGCCGTAAATGAGTTTACGGCCGTAAACTCAGCCATAAACATGGCCATAAATTAATAAAATATTACATAAAAATAATTGCCTAGAAAAGTAAAGTATAAACCATATTTTTGACCCAACAATTATACAAATGTTTTTCTTTCTATTTAATCATTCCATCGTTGGATCTACATCATACATATTCCTCCACCGTTGATGTCGTTGTCGGAGCATCAAAAATCACAAATCGCAGTCATCATCTCAACCTATAGGTGCTAATCTTGATCTCGTTTTGTTCCAGAACTCTTGAACTCATTTTTTTTCTTTGATATGTTCCATCACCGACGAATGTTCGTCGGATTTGTACCAGATCTATTATGTGTCGCCTCCTTCTCATCTATAACTCATCTTCGTCTCTGTCTCTATTATCTCTAGTCAAAACACCACCAAATCGACATCAGATATGATGTGTTTGTCCATTTTCAGGTTAGATTTGGTGTGTGTATGGTGTTTACATTGATGGTGTTTACAAAAGGAAGTTCTGAAAAAAGATGCACACAAGATGTTTAATGAAATGCCTCAATGAAATTTGGTAGGTTATTAAGTTGTGAATTTAGTTGTGAATGTATATTTTTTGTGTATTAAACTATGAAGTTTGTGTATTTAGCTGTGATATTTGTGTTTAAAATTGTGAATTGAATGCATTAAGCTATGAATTTCTTGTTTAAACTGTAAATTGACTTTATTAAGCTGTGATTTTTGTATATTTAACTATGACTTAATTGTATTAAACTGTGAATTGATTGTATTAAAAATTTTAACTTGATAATATGCTTTTGAATGCATACTTTTTTTTGTATTAAACGGTGAATTTTCTGTATTAACTCGTTTATTTTGTGGTTTAAACTGTGGATCGACTACATTAAGTTATGAATTTATTATATTAAGTTGTTATTTTTGTGTTTTAAATAGTGAATTGATTGCATTAAGCTGTGAATTTTCTGTTTAATCTATGATTTGACTATATTAACCTGTGAATTTATTGTATTAAGTTGTGAATTAACTGTATTAACATGTGAAATGACTGGTATTAAACTGTGATTTTTTTTTTATTTATAAATGTTTTGTTTTGCTTCTAAAATATAAGATTGATGAAACACTATACACATATATCATTTTATCTAATTTTGAATAAAGTATGTAAAACTTAAATTGTGAATATTTTCTTAAGGAAACTTTGAAAGAAGCACTAGCATATAAATCTGAAGGTATATGTGTAATTTGAAGTTAAAAATATGGTTGTGAATGTATAATTTTTTACATTAAACTGTGAATTTTATGTATTAAACTATGAATTGACTGTATTAAGAGGTGAATTATTAATAAATTTATGTTAAAGATGAATGATTTATGTATAAATGTTTGTATTAATTTTCATGTGAACATATTTATTTTTCGTGTTGTATAAATATGTAAGAATGTATTAGTTTTTATAATTATTTTTCATTAAACTCTAAATAAGTAATTTAATTGGTATATTAAATTGTGAATATAGTATTTAAGGTATCAATCAATGATTGTATATACAAATCTGAAAGGAAGGATGATGGTGAAGGTGGCACATGTGGTTTGTGGTGGTGTTCGGTAGTTGGTGGTGGTGGTAAAGTTTAGGTTTAACTTTAAATATGTGAATTAGTGTATAGTTGATTGTATTATGTTATGTTGTGAACTTTATGTATTAAACTAAAAATAGACTTTATTAAGTTGTATATTTTATATAAATTTTGTGTTAAAATATGAATAAATGTATGCATGAAAATATTAAATTGTGTATTACTGAATTGATATGTTTATTAAACTATGAATATGATATTTTAAACTCTGAATATGTCTTCTACACAATATATATATATATATATATATATATATATATATATATATATATATATATATATATATATATATATATATATATATATATTAAAATCTACAAGTTAGAAAAAAGAGAAGATTGAGTTTATCAAGACATAATTCGATTTTTTTTAATTATAATTTTGTATATTTCGCTGCAAAAATAAAATGGTAAGTATTAAAAAGAATTACCAAAGAAATAAGTAATATAATATTTGTTTTATTAAGTTGTGCATATAACTAGAAAATGCCATTAAATTTACTATCAGTCCAACAGTGGTCCGACGGTGGTACGACGGCTGTCCAACGAGTAGTAGCTAGTTGTAAAATAGGGAATATAAAGTTTGTTTAATATAATATTAATATTTGATAAGTCCAAAATGTTCTTGATGAAAAAAAATGGTTTTTAAGGTTCTTAATATTTTTGGGTTCTCATTTGAACCGCTTATATATATATATATATATATATATATATATATATATATATATATATATATATATATATATATATATATATATATATATATATACACAGAGAGAGAGAGAGAGAGTTAGATTCAAATGTGGACTAATTTCTATTGTGCGGACGTGTGGATAATGTTATTCTATGAGAATGACAAAGTCAATATATTGTTTGATAATGTAAATAAATTCAATCTTATATAATTGTTGTCATTATCACACAATCTCACTACTTAAACCGTTTATAAAGTTATTATAATTTATTATTATTATTTTTATTCTATGTTATTAGAATTTTTATTGAGTCATATTATGTAAAAATAAAAATGAGTGAAAAACGATACGTGAGAACAAAAATGAATAAAAATTAGAGAGAATGCATAGTACATGTTCACACAACTAAACAAGCTATTCTCTTAGTAATTATCATAGAATAACATTGTCCAAACGTCCGCTCAATAGTTGTCTATCCATATTATTACTTAGCCCTATATATATATATATATATATATATATATATATATATATATATATATATATATATATATATATATATATATATATATATATATATATATGGTTTATGTTCTATGGAAAACAAAAATCCTTAAAAATCATTAAAATGCATAAAAAAAATACCAAGACATTACAAAACTTTTTTTGGAATTTTTTTTATCAAAAATCGCAACATTTAGGTCAAAATCGCTGAAAAAGAATTACAAAAAAAATAATTTATTTTTTTAGCGAAATTGTAAAAAATGCTGCGAGTTTTTGATAAAAAAAAATTCAAAAAAAAAGTTTTGTGATGTCTTGGTATTTTTTTATGCATTTTTATGATTTTTAGGGTTTTTTAGTTTTCCAAATAACCCTTCCCTATATATATATATATATATATATATATATATATATATATATATATATATATATATATATATATATGTTTAGGTTCATTTGAGGCCATTCTAATTTTGTGAGACCGTGAGACCAAATCTAAAAATAATTTTAAAATGCAAAGAAAAAGGAAAAATCTAAAAATTTTTATTTTAAATATTATTTTCGGAACTTGAAATAACTAAAATAATAATAATAATAATAAGAAAAATCCCGTTTTTTTTTAAAATACGTGAAATGTTCTAATAAAATATTACACTGTATATATTTTAAAAAATAATTTTAAAATGCAAAATAAATGGAAAAATCTAAAAATTGTTTGTTTAAATATTATTTTCGGAACTTGAATTAACTAAAAATTTAAAAAAAATAATAAAAAAAATCCCGTTTTTTTGAAAAAGACGTGAAATATTCTAATAGAATATGATACTGTACATAATTTTAAAATGCAAAATAAATGTGAAAATCCAAAAATTCTATTTTTAAATATTATTTTCGGAACTTGAACTAACTAAAAGTAAATAAAAAATATAAAAAAATAAAAAAATGCGTCTTACGGTCTCACAAAATTAGGCCGTCTCACATGAACCTAACCATATACATATATATTTATATATATATATATATATATATATATATATATATATATATATATATATATATATATATATATAGGCTTAGGTTATTTTGTTTAAAGTAATTATTGTGTTTGTATTCATAAATGTGGGCCAATGAAATTTACTTATTTTAAGAAAGTGATTAATATATATTATTGAATTAAATATAGTTGAAAAAATCATCTTAATTAATTACAAGTGTAATTTAGTCAATTAATATAGATTTAATAAAGGAAAATTGCATTTTTCAAGGGATCATAGATTCTATTAATTTTAAAAATCCGATTTTACGAATTATAATTCTTTTAATTCGGTCATTCTGACAGAATATGTTTATGAATATATTAAAAAAAAATATATTCTTGAACCATAAATAATAAAAAAAATATTCTTGGACCTTTTTCTTTATCATGAATTTAAAAACTTCTTGTAGAATAACAAATTCTTGAACAATCAATTGAAGAATAAAAACAACAAATACATTATTTCTTATAGAATACGGGTAACAATTGTTAATAATTACATCAAAATCTAACAACGACTAATACATTAAAAAAAATAATGTGGTCCGTTTCAATTTTGTGGTACGTTCTTCAAGCATCAACTTCTGTAATTCCAACAGAATTGGAATTCGTCATTCCATTCCAACAAAATTGGAATTATTGATTCCATTCCAATAGAATTGGAATCTCACCAGTATCATCCTTTGAATCATCTACATAAACATACTTGATACCTTTTAAGAATTCAACCTTGTCAAGATCCTGCACTGTCCACATAAATGAAGTGTTAAATCAGGAAAAAAAACATAAATTGAAATATGAATCAAATTCATAGAATGCATCCAAAAAACTGCTCATTTTGATATGTATATTAGCCAAAAACTGCTTTTCATTTCCTTCCCTTCCCTGTCAAACACCTAATCCAAACACCCATTGTTTTCTATCAAATGAAACAAACCCAAACACCCCAATGATTTATATCTAGCATTCAAACAAACCCCTGGATTCTGAAGTGTGTATTCTATGTAATACATTCTTGCCCAATTTTGGAATATATATCAAAGATTTTCAGATGTAAGAAAATACACAAAATTAATTAAATAAATAAAACATCATTCCCACATCCTAATGTCAGATGAGAAATACTTCCTACTGAAAGTTTAAAGTCAAACAGGAGGGGTATAACCGTATAAATAATGTTACCTTGAGCACGAGCTAAAACTATTAGCAAACGAACAATATCCATGTCATTGGCGTTATCACCATTTGCAGGGATTAATAATTGTGAAGCAACATCTTCTGGCTGTGTCTTTCTTCTTCGCCTGTTGTGATCTGCAAGTCTACACCTACAACTTCTCTTCCCCTTGTCAAACTCAGAAAGAGGGTGGAACCTAGAAGCAAGTTTGTGAAAAGGGTAAGTTAGTTATTTAGCGCAAAAGTTTCAAGAAACAGAAAGTGATGGATTGAAGAATCAACCAACCTGCTACATTGTTGACAAAATCTTTGCATCTGTTTTCCAACTAGGGCTTTTCCAGCTTTACTATGAACCTCACTAACCTTGTAACGCCTATGGTAGTCTTTAGCAGTGGATAGATCTTTTTTGCAGTTATCAACTTGACACATTGGATAATTCCCGACACAACCACTGCCAGGTGAACCAGATCGGACCCTTTTGCTAGGCCTGGTCGCTACCTCCTCACCACCACCAAGCTTCAACAAGAGGTATTCGTCTTCTTCCCTTTGACCAACTGGACTCTTCTTTGATCCATCGGGATTGGGAGGATTAACAGCAGTTTGATGATGGTGTTGTTGATGTTGCTGTTCCTTAGAAATCTCCATCATATCCAAGGGTTTAGCCACGAATCTTGAACTATCCCATTCCCAAATTTTAGGGTTCCAACTGTTCCGTGGCTCATTTAAAGTTGGGATTAACCTTCTGTAAGCAGGAACACAGGCTGCACTGCTATTGCGCACTATGATGGAGGGTAGACCCAGATCGTCGGAAGAGTCATTTGGCTTCGGTCGACCGGAGGGATAAGACACGAAGAAGAGGAGTTCCGATTTTGGGATGTGTCGATCGGATTTGATAAGTGAAGAATGAAAAAAAGATCTTCATTGTGTTTTTAAAAAGGGATGAAAATACCTACGTACCTAAGTCAATGGTTACCATAATTATAGGCTATTATTTGTGGAACTAATTATCAAATTACCTATTTACCCTTATTTATTTGTTTAATTATTTATTTTTATTTTAAAATTTGATTGGCCCATATTTAAGCATACAATAACACAATATTTACTTTAGACATTTGAACCTATCTCTCTCTCTCTCTCTCTCTCCCCCCCCTCTCTCTCTCTCTCTCTCTCTCTCTATATATATATATATATATATATATATATATATATATATATATATATATATATATATATATATATATATATATATGGGACGGTTCCCTTGAGATTAAAAAAAATTAGAGATCTTGAAATTGAACCTCAGCCACGTATTTCTGAAATACTTACCGCTCTAACGCTTCAGCGTACCGGCAGCAGCGGACTATGCCTAATCATAAATGATTATATGGCAGAGAGGTATAATCATATATGATTATAAATGTTTATACATATATGTTTAATCATAAATGATTATACATATATGTATGTTCACAGACTGAGTAATCATATCTGATTACGACAGTTGGTGGCAGAAAAGGTGGTGGTGACAAAGATAGCGGTGGTATAAGTAACGGAGGTGACAGTGGTGGAGTCGGCTGGTGTCAGAGGTGGTGGTAGGGGTGGTGGCGGTGGCGGTTATGGTGGTGGGGATGATGGCGGAGGATAAAGGAATGGGCGGCGCTGCATAATCGTTTATGATTATTCCAGACCTGTCGCGCCGGTACGCCGGAAGGTTATTGCGGCAGATGTGAAATACGTGGCTGGGGTTGAATCTCGAGATCTCTATTTTATTTTTAATCTCAACGGAACCTACCTCTATATATATATATATATATATATATATATATATATATATATATATATATATATATATATATATATATATATATATATATATATATATATATATATATATATATATATATATATATATATATATATATATATATATATATATATATATAGATTAATTGGTTAATTAAATGTTTTAGTTGGAACGCTTCGACCATCCCCTACTACATCACCGTTAAATAAATTTATTTATAAACTTGAAGATATGTTCTAATCAATTATTCCATAAACTACAACTGTTTTTGTCTTTTTAATAATGTCTATATCATCGGATCATTGTTTAAGTTTGGTTTGTTTGAATTGCTGAAACATGCTTAAAATACTGTATATAATGTCATATGTTTTATATGCACACATTCATCTGTCGGCACCTATAAATTTATATTAAACAGTTTTTATATATTTATGGTCTTAGTGGTTGGCTGGTTGTTCATCATTTTTTATTTGATTAATTTTGGTTTTTGACTGATGTATAGGATTCAAAAATATTGATGTGCTTTTAAATATAATTGTGATGTTTTTTGTTGAATTATAATTTATTTATTTATTATTATTATATCGTTTATGTCTTGGTAAGGTGTATGATGTATATTGATAATTATCTTTAGATAAAATTTAATAATTGGTCCATGTGGTTTATAAAATATAACACCTTGAGGATTTTCTTGGGAAAATGTCACACCACTGGTCCTTATGGTTTTGAGTTTATTATGCGATTGGTCCCTGATCCTAACCCCGTCACTTTTGTACCGTTAGTACATGAGTATTTTCGTCTTTTCAATGGGTCGTCCCTCTATA
Organism: Lactuca sativa; assembly: GCF_002870075.4. Lineage (NCBI taxonomy): Eukaryota > Viridiplantae > Streptophyta > Magnoliopsida > Asterales > Asteraceae > Lactuca > Lactuca sativa. Next base: position 37,278,297 of record NC_056623.2, read on the forward strand.
ATCTTTCATGATGGATAATATACAAATGTTTTTTTACAATTAAATGCAAAGATCATCATCTAGCTATCAATAAACCCTTTCGCCTTCGTCATTATCTTCTCCACTATGTTGAAGCTCGATTGAAGACGATAATGGTGTTAATGTTATGGTCGGTTCGTCCGAGACACCCACAAGCATCAAACTATGATTTGGAAAATATATACAGTAACTGACTAACGTGATCATACATTAAGTCGATTTGAAATTATGCCAAAATAGTTGAAATTTTGTTTGCTATTCTTTGTTTCAGATAGAGTAAGCAACTACTTCACATTGAAAAT